>NC_140584.1:1136728293-1137344217 GCF_964204655.1 Triturus cristatus
GTGCCGTAAAAATATTGCCGTCCGGACTGCTGTCGGTTCGAATCGTAATTCCTGGGTCGTGAAACGCTGCCTGGAAGCGTCCCGACGTCACGTCGCAGCGTTCCCGGATCACATTCGTATGCATATTTTCGTCGGTCGGTGTTTTTTACGATTCGTACGGAAATGGTGTTTCCGTGCGAATCGTAATTCCATGTTTGTAATGTTTTCCGACCGGGTACGAGTCGGACGGAGAATACGCTCCGACCGACGGTTCGTACCAGGTTTTTACCGGATCGTAATCGGCACCAAAGTCTTTCTTCAATGTTGACACCAAAAGAACACATGGACGCTAGTTTCCTTAAAACAGAAACATATTCTTCAACTGATGCACTGAACCTCTGCATTCGCTTACCAAATTTATACCTTTCTAAAACCCTTGAAACTTTAGGTAAATAATGTCCCTTGAAACTTTAGGTAAATTATGTAGATCTAATTTTTTATGCATATTTTGTATTCGTTCAAGTCATTGCATAATTCTGAACACAACTCAGGTAAGTGCTGAAAAACCTCTTGGCCTTCAGAGCCAAGACAATGAAGTAATAACGCCATTCTGAGTTCCGCACTTAAGGATGTTCCACACACCCTTGCGTAATTTATAAAAACATTCTTCCATTTTTTCCATGGGATTTGTGTTTCCCCAGGATTCATAAGGAAGAAAGGTGGAGGAGGAACATTCTGCATGGTGTCGCAATTCAAAGTTTGAAGCCTTTGAAATAAACGTTTTTATGTGTGAAGAAGATGGGAAATAATAAATAATGACAAATTATGTCGTAGTGTCAAGCTGAAAAATGTAGGTGTGCCCTACACCGAGCAACAGTTACAGCAGCAGTGCAAGTATGAGCACTGATTTGAAAATAGAACTATGAAAAATGTAGGTGTGCCCATCACCGAGTAACAGTTCCAGAAGCAGTGCAAGTATGAGCACTGATTTGAAGATAAAACTTAAAAAATAAGAATAATATACTTAGAGCCGTGTGCATCAGCGATGATGCACTGATTGATGCACAGTGTTATTAAAGTAGAGTTATTTTTTTAAAATACCTATTGCACAAAGCAGAAAAAAGGCTGTGCGCTTCAGCAAACAATAAATCTTATGAGCACAAGATTAAGCTGCACGCAAGTATTAAATAAACCATAGAGGAATAAACCAATATTATAGTTCAGCTAACACTGATTTACAACACATGTCAGTGTTAGCTGTGATACAGGATGCTACACCACTATTCGCATTGAGATGCAAAGAAGGTTCCTGTCCTATTAATATTAACGAGACAGGTGGTTTCTATCACTGCTAAGAGACCCTTTTCCCTAGGCTGGCTCTAACAGGGGTGACAGGATGCTGGGTCCCCCAAAGAATGGAGTACATATCCAACCATTTCTAGAGTGGGAAAGGGTTGCATTCATGTATGGGATTGCCCACAAATGTACAAGCATTTCACCATTGCTAAACTCACATGACAACAACGCCTCAGTAGACTCATGCCTGACAATTTGCACAGGGTTTAGTACTGCATATTTCTCTGCACTTCTGTCGGAGACATCTCCAGTAGAAAAAACATTTTCACCTGTCTGAATTCCTGGCAGATTACAAAGCATTATTCTCATCTGTATATGTATGCCCATAGCCAAAAATACTTTTATGAACTGGTCCCAGTATTTATTCCAAGGGTCTCCAGAACTGGACATAACCAACATGCTTCAGAATATTATCCTGCCTTTGGGGTCTGTTCACAAAGGTAAATCTACAAATGTAGATTTACTGCTTGTAAATTTACTCTTACACCTTTTTGTAATTTTACTACTTTAGGCTCTTCACTGTATGTAGAGTGTAATGTTACTCAAAAGTGCCGGCTTACATATCTTCTTGCCCTGGAAAAGAGGTGCAGACAAATTTATGAGTCTCAAATACCTACTGTCAAAACAGAGGTGCAGTAAATCACAACACACATAGCCAACCACTGATACTGCAACACTCTCCCATAGAAATAATAGATGCCGAGACTTAAAATAAAACCGCTTCTGAAATAATGCTTAATTGAATCAAATGATTTGATATAGTTAAACATATAAATATGATTAATTTAATATTCAAATATATCTACCTAAAAATGACACATATTTTTATTTGTTTACCATATTTTAATAAACGTATTAATTTAAAAATGAATGTAACATTCATTTTATTAAAATAAAATAACATTAGTTTTAAATATTTCTATACATCACTTTATGGAGTTATTAAAACATGATGGAAAATATTTTTTGTATAGGTGGAATCTAGTAGTTAACAAATCTTTTTAAAATATGGCAATTTATTGTTTTTAAATTAATTACATAGCTAATTAAAAATTGAGGTAATAGTGCTGTAACTTTGTTTTGTTCTACATTTAAAATTATTATAAAAAATAATTGACATTAATAATTAACATGAAAATATATTTACAATTTGTTTTCACTTTAAGACATTTTTGTTCTTCTGTATACTTAACCATAGGGAGATCTCCACTACCAGGCTGGAGAGCTCCCTGTAGTAAAGTATGGGACAAAGTAAAAAAGTTTATTAAACTTGAAATAAAGTAATTATACTTTTTATTTTAAATACTAATGTCAGTTTTGATGACATTCACATCAAAATAAAAGAAATTACAGTACAAGCTTAATTTGAATTTAAAATGTATTGTTTAGAATATATCAAATAATGTTATTTTTTGAAGTTCACATTAAAAAGAACCACCTAAGGTAAATTATGATTAATAATTATTAAAAGAGTTGTATGGAATTCATTAAAAGTAATCTAATTATATTTTAACAAAATGTTACATGCATTTTATAATCAGAAATGTGTTAAAGTGAAATAAATAGGTTTCTTAAACTAACTTATGGTAATTTATATTTTTAACTATTTTCAATACTTTTATGTAATTTAGCATTATTTCCTGTGGAGTTTTATTTTATGTTATTTTCTATGAACGGTAATAGGCAATCTGTGGTCCTGGACTTACTACAGCTCTGAACTAGAGTACACTCACTACTGTTTTGGTTCTTTTTGTCTGTAGTAACTGTACTATTTTGTGAATAGGCCCCATTATATACAACTATTACTGCAGTGCGAGGCAGAATGTGCATCCATTCAGGGCAGCTGTTTCTGTAGCTGTACAAGGTTCCCCAAGATATGGATACAACATATTTCCTTGTGTTTGGTATTCCCGTCAATAAAAAAGGGTTCTCCATCCCTGGACAGCATATCCATCTCTGGAAGGATGTGTTATCTTTAATTGATCAAATATTTATCCAGCCCTGGATTCAATGTGCAGAAGGTCACTGAGGAAACAGTTCCATTATCCCAGATTCCAAACACTCCCTGAGACGTGGCCAAAATAAACACATCTGTTGAAGTTGTGTCCTTCTAAAGTGGACAAACCAGGTTGTCCAATATGGTCATGGGGCAAATCTAACTCTGCACAGCACTAGTCGAGGCTTAGCAGCTTATTTTCACTAGAATTGTCCAGATTCTTTATGTGAAAGTGTCATTACTATATTCAGACTTGAGTCCCACACTCTGAATTGACTGAGCATCAAAGCAATCTAAAATTCTCATAACATCCTGGTGCATTTTGGGAATTTGTGCCTTTCTCTCAGTCATAAGCAGGTCTGCAAACTTCCACTGGTAGCTGGATACTTCGGAACTGGGGAGCTCCATAATGTTGGGATAAGTGTACACCTCTCTGACTGAGAATGTCAACTTATAATGTACTATTTTATGCACTGCTTGCAAAAACTCTGTCTGAAGGTGCATATGTCTTTTATGCTGTACAATAAAGTCACAAGGATGACAAAGTACGTGTCTGAGTTATTGGGAGAAAAACAAATGAAGATACTTTTAATATTTGCTTCAGCTTAAATGGAGTTTGAAACATGTGTGGATGTGTTCAACAGAACTCTTTTAAGGATCAGTGGTGGATGCCAATATGTTAATTTGTATTGAACTGAAACAGATTTTCCATTATCTGGAGCTCAGTTGTTGGGACTGAACTACATAATAATTGTGACCTTTGGTTGGTTTCAGATGGGACTTTGGTATTACAAGGGGCACAAATGTATTTATTGATGATTGTACATAGTTTTGTACAGTACGGACCAGGCTGTTAAGTCCTCACAGCAATGTACAGAGAGTAGGAGATTGCATGGAAAAATAACATAGAAAATGTTGACAAAGTAATAATAGGGGCTGTGTGTGAGTAGAGATCAACTGTGTCGTAACACGTGACTATGACTTATGCACACGTGTAGAAAAACACAGTGAGAAAGAACCTGGAACTAATTTCAGAAACAGAACCAGATCAAAAACATGAAGAGAGATATGATGACAGACAGAGTTTTTATGTGTCAAAACATAGGGTGACAATATAAGAGCACAGAAACAGGACAGGAATTTGCCCATATGTTGAAGAAAGCTCTCTGAGAGCCAGGAAGGTTATTAAGAGCATTGAAGGACAGACAAACACAGAAGCATAGAAAGCAGTTATGATGCATTTGCTATTCGATGTGTTAATCATAGGTAAATTAGCAACCCTTATTATTTTCGATACGTGATTGTTGAAGTAGGAGGAGATTTCCTGAGGGTAGAGGCAGGGAGTCTCATAGTTTGAGGGCTGCTCCTGAGAAGGTTTGTTTGAGGGTCCTTTTCTTTAGGGTTATTTGGGTCTCTGGGCACCGAAAGCTCTTTTTCCATGATTCTCAGGTGCCATGAGAGGCATTAAATGTAATGGGGAGTGTTTAGGTAAACTGCTTTGTAGATTATACATGTTAGTTTCATTTGGCATCTAGAGTCTAGAAGGAGACATTGGACTGCTTTGACTGGCTCCAGCCTTCATTTGACTACACCCATTAAAATGTCATTACCATAGTCAATCCTGTTTAGGAACTGATTTTGAATGACTGGTTTTAGATCAGACATTATGATGAAATCTTCAATTTTCTAAAGAATACATATCACCAACTTTTCATGTGTTTGTCAAGATGTAGATGACTGTCTAGTATGAAACTCTGAGATGCAATTATTTTGTATAATAAGCATAATTCCTGAACATAAAAGGGATGGGAGCTATGTTAGAGTCACAAAGAGATCATTTGAGGAAGGTAGCAGTAGATGTGCATGTTGGTGCTGTAGAAATGGTGGCATCCTGAAACATGTACAGAAAATTATAGTGTTGTGACCTTTGACCACAAATAACCCAGAAGAGGAAAAGGTACACCACAGCTATGTTACCTATCGCACAGGAGTGAATGCCAAGCCTAATGAGTTACCACAATCACTCTAGGGATGAGAAAAGTAACCTCATAGATGTTTCTTGTCATAATGCAACCTAAAAAAATATATACTTGAACAGGACATTTTATTCCTGTTGAAGACCAACAGGTTATTATGTGCGGAACCTCAGACACAACCGATGTGGAAGTAAATGCATATACCAAATAATGGTATAACATAGGCCCAATATCTACGCCTTATAAGAATTGTCATAAAAAAAATCTGAACCCTCAGATAGAGAACCTAGCAAAAAACTGATCACTCAAACAGTTGGATGCTGATCACGATCCGGTAAAAACCGGGTACGAACCGTCAGACGGAGCATATTCTCCGTCCCACGCGTACCCGGTCGCAATAAAATACAAACATGTAAGTACGATTCACACGGAAACAACAGTTCCGTACGAATCGTAAAAAACCCCGACCGACGAAAATTCACATACAAATGTGATCCGAGAAAGCGCCGACGCGACGTCGGGACGCACGCAGCCTGCCATTCACGAACCAGGAAGTACGATTCGCATCGACGTCACCCCGCACGGAGAATATTTTCCGGCAGCCAAAAACTGCCGGGAAATCAGGACGACGCGAACAAGGAGTACCTGCATGCGACGGACAGACATTGACCCGAACCTACGTGTCCTCCCGGCCCTCATAGCAGTCGACCTCCTCTACAGGTTACGACGCAGATGCCGCAGAAGGTCAGAACAACAAAGGCATGGGGGGGGGGCAGGAGCAGGGGCAGGCCACAAAACCCCCACCCAAGTCACACAGCACACATGCCCTGGACATACCTGACCCCCAGGCCCTGGTCACTACGAGGGGGTGGGGGCATGTCCAGCAAAGCCAGCGGACGCCACAACTGAAGTGGTTGACGACGCGAACCGGTAACACAACAATACAGGTACGTCCCGTACCCACGCCTGAAGAGCGTGGGTACGAGTCGTACCACGCCCACACCTACGTCACCCCAACAATGGCGGGACGGCTCGTACCCACGTGGCAAAGGCCTGGGTACGGCCCGCACAAGCATTCCACAGCGTGGGCACGGATATGTACGGACCGTACCCCCACCCGCGTATGCATGGAGCGTACCCCCCACCCCAACAGTGTCAGTACGACTCGTACCCTCACCCGCGTATGTATGGAGCGTACCCCCCATACCAACAGTGTACGTACGGACCGTACCCCCACCCCGTATGCATGGAGCGTACCCCCCACCCCAACAGTGTCAGTACGACTCATACCCTCACCCGCGTATGTATGGAGCGTACCCCCCATGCCAACAGTGTACGTACGGACCGTACCCCCCACCCCGTATGCATGGAGCGTACTCCCCACCCCAACAGTGTCAGTACGACTCGTACCCTCACCCACGTATGTATGGAGCGTACCCCCATGCCAACAGTGTACATACGGACCGTACCCCCACCCCGTATGCATGGAGCGTACCCCCCACCCCAACAGTGTCAGTACGACTCGTACCCTCACCCGCGTATGTATGGAGCATACACCCCATGCCAACAGTGTACGTACGGACCGTAACCCCACCCCGTATGCATGGAGCGTACCCCCACCCCAACCGTGTATGTACGACCGTACCCTCACCCGCGTATGCATGGAGCGTACCTCCACCCCAACCGTGTATGTACGATTCATACCCTCACCCGCATATGCATGGAGCGTACCCCCCACCCCAACCGTGTATGTACGACTCGTACCCTCACCCGCGTATGCATGGAGCGTACCCCCACCCCAACCGTGTATGTACGACCCGTACCCTCACCCGCGTATGCATGGAGCGTACCCCCCACCCCAACCGTGTATGTACGACCCGTACCCCCACCCCGTATGCATGGAGCGTACCCCCACCCCAACCGTGTATGTACGACCCGTACCCTCACCCGCGTATGCATGGAGCGTACCCCCCACCCCAACCGTGTATGTACGACCCGTACCCCCACCCCGTATGCATGGAGCGTACCCCCACCCCAACCGTGTATGTACGACCGTACCTCCACCCCGTATGCATGGAGCGTACCTCCACCCCAACCGTGTATGTACGACTCGTACCCTCACCCGCGTATGCATGGAGAGTACCCCCCACCCCAACCGTGTATGTACGACCCGTACCCTCACCCGCGTATGCATGGAGCGTACCTCCACCCCAACCGTGTATGTACGACTCGTACCCTCACCCGCGTATGTATGGAGCGAACACACACCCGTGTATGTCCTAGGCGTACAATTCCTGAAATAGGAGGGGTGGGTGCCCATCAGTCCCAGCAGTGCCCAGACATAGGAGGGGTGGATGCAGAGTCCTCCCAGCAGTGCCCAGACATGAGAGGGGTGGGTGCAGAGTCCTCCCAGCAGTGCCCAGACACAGGAGGGGTGGGTGCCTATCACTCCCAGCAGTGCCCAGACATAGGAGGGGTGGGTGCAGAGTCCTCCCAGCAGTGCCCAGACATGAGAGGGGTGGGTGCAGAGTCCTCCCAGAAGTGCCCAGACATAGGAGGGGTGGGTGCAAAGTCCTCCCAGCAATGCCCAGACATGAGAGGGGTGGGTGCAGAGTCCTCCCAGCAGTGCCCAGACATGAGAGGGGTGGGTGCGGAGTCCTCCCAGCAGTGCCCAGACATGAGAGGGGTGGGTGCAGGGTCCTCCCAGCAGTGCCCAGACACAGGAGGGGTGGGTGCCTATCACTCCCAGCAGTGCCCAGACATAGGAGGGGTGGGTGCAGAGTCCTCCCAGCAGTGCCCAGACATGAGAGGGGTGGGTGCAGAGTCCTCCCAGCAGTGCCCAGACATGAGAGGGGTGGGTGCAGAGTCCTCCCAGCAGTGCCCAGACACAGGAGGGGTGGGTGCCTATCACTCCCAGCAGTGCCCAGACATAGGAGGGGTGGGTGCAGAGTCCTCCCAGCAGTGCCCAGACATGAGAGGGGTGGGTGCAGAGTCCTCCCAGCAGTGCCCAGACATGAGAGGGGTGGGTGCAGAGTCCTCCCAGCAGTGCCCAGACACAGGAGGGGTGGGTGCAGAGTCCTCCCAGCAGTGCCCAGACGCAAGAGGGGTGGGTGTAGAGTCCTCCCAGCAGTGCCCAGACACAGGAGGGGTGGGTGCAGAGGCCTCCCAGCAGTGCCCAAACACAGGAGGGGTGGGTGCCTATCACTCCCAGCAGTGCCGCAGTGCCCAGACATAGGAGGGGTGGGTGCAGAGTCCTCCCAGCAGTGCCCAGACATGAGAGGGGTGGGTGCAGAGTCCTCCCAGTAGTGCCCAGACATGAGAGGGGTGGGTGCAGAGTCCTCCAGCAGTGCCCAGACATGAGAGGGGTGGGTGCAGAGTCCTCCCAGCAGTGCCCAGACGCAGGAGGGGTGGGTGCAGAGTCCTCTCAGCAGTGCCCAGACACAGGAGGGGTGGGTGCAGAGGCCTCCCAGCAGTGCCCAGACACAGGAGGGGTGGGTGCCTATCACTCCCAGCAGTGCCCAGACATCGGAGGGGTGGGTGCCTATCACTCCCAGCAGTGCCCAGACATAGGAGGGGTGGGTGCAGAGTCCTCCCAGCAGTGCCCAGACATGAGACGGGTGGTTGCAGAGTCCTCCCAGCAGTGCCCAGACATGAGAGGGGTGGGTGCAGAGTCCTCACAGCAGTGCCCAGACACAGGAGGGGTGGGTGCCTATCACTCCCAGCAGTGCCCAGACATAGGAGGGGTGGGTGCAGAGTCCTCCCAGCAGTGCCCAGACATGAGAGGGGTGGGTGCAGAGTCCTCCCAGCAGTGCCCAGACACAGGAGGGGTGGGTGCCTAACACTCACAGCAGTGCCCCTGGAAATAAAAGGGTGGAGTACCCACAGATCCAATGCCCACACATGTCAGTCAGGTGCACAAAGACCCTGCAGGGAAGCTGTCAGGTTACACAGAGGAATGAACACACCTTGGTATGATGTCACCATGCAGCAACTGCTCACATGAACAAAGTGATGTAGCCAACAGCTTGTGATGGCACACAGATACCAGGATCCACCCTATGACCAGCACAAGACTACAATTCCCACACACCCAACACATAATCACCACCCACCCAAAATAATGTGGCCGGTCCACCGACAGCAATACCAGACAGACAGTAGTGTACGAAGGAAAAAAAAATTGCTTTAATCAGCATCCATAAATGTTTAGGTCCCTTGAAAGTTCAAAATGTACAATGGCCATAGGGCAATCCACAGTTCACATCCAGGTGCTGGACACAGTGGGACGCGTGTCCCCTAGCTTGCCTGCACAGTCAGACTCCATCGTCTTCCAGAGGGGTGAGGGCATCATGTGGGGGGGAAGGATCAGGCACCGCAGGGACATGAGGGCGAAGGATAGGCGTCGTGGGTGCAGGGATGGAGGACTCCACCACAGGGGGTGGGTCAGGGCCAAAGGCGGAGGCCAGGATCGCGCTGCACACCTTAGCAAGGTCCTCCAGCGACTCCCCTGCACCCGAAGGAACCACAGGCCCCAAGGAGGGGGGGGGGTCAGAGGGATGGGTCGCAGCGCCACTGGGGGAGGGTGTGGACAGGGGAGGGACTCAACTCCCCTGCCGGTGTCCTGCCTCCACCGCTTGCGGGGTGGTGCCACACTGGGGCTGATGGACACACTGGGCAGGACTGACACTGTATCCAACTCTTGGCCAGGAGAGCTGAGGGGAGGGGATTTGGAGGGAGTGGATTTTGTGGAATGCGGACTCCCACTCTGGCTGCGTGTCTTACTTTTGCCCCCCGACCCAGTGGGTGTGCCTACTTCACCCTGTGTGTGCGTGCCAGGAGGTGTGCGTTTGACCTTCCCTGCTGGTGTGGTGCCTGTGTCTGGTGGGGTGGGTGCATGCTGATGTCTGGGTGTACGTGGGACAGGCATGGGAGTGGGAAGTGTGGATGGGGCAGGGGTAGGGGGTTGGACGAAGCGCTGCAGGAGACCCACTGCTGCAGTCAGTGTCGAGTCAATCGACCTCAGCAAGTTGCGTTGGTCAGCCTGCGATGAGTAAATGCCCTCCAAGTATGCCTCCATGTTGGTCAGCACTTGGCTGTGGCCATGGAGGACATTAAGGATCGCAGCCTGACCAACCAGAAACTGCCGCTGGATGTCCACAGACTCGGCATTGGCGGCAGCAGTGGAGACAGGGGCAGGGGGTGCGGTGCCTGGCAGGAAGGAGACATGCGGTGACCGGGCACGCTGGGAAGGGACACGAGCAAGTGGGAGGCGGCTGATGGCAATGGAGGGGGCGGGGAGAGATGTTGTTCCGCTGTCAGCTGCTGGTGCAGCCTCCGCCCACTCGGAGAGATCATCCTTGGACCCGTCAGCTTCATATTCTGTTGTGCCAGTGGACAGGTCCTCGGCCTCACTCTCCTCCGCCTCAGTTCCACTCAATGTGCCAGCCACGATGTCACCGCTGGCACTGGTGCTCGGTCCCTCCGCTCCGTCTGTGCTCATGTCTCCCTCCGTGTCCCCCGACGATGCTGTGGGCAAGGTGAAGAGACAGCAATTAATCATACACCTGTATACATATGTCACATGAGTCCAATCTACATAGGTTACAGTGCATAGCCTGAAAAGAAAGATCAGTAACATCTACAAAACAAGGTACAGATGTAGGGCATGCAACACACAGTTGGTTGACCCACCATGCCACTGAAAAACTATGGAGAGCATGACACAATAGCAAATGACATGAAATGTACTTTGACAGAGGAGCCAGGCCCTGGGGACAATCCAGCACTGCATCTGCACCACACAGCGTCTGCGAATATAGGGATGAGCAGGGACCAAATCCATGCACTTGAGGCACATGCTGCATAAGTAATACTGAAAACATGCCCACCATGACTGGCTCACTGCACCTTGAGTGTAGGTGCTGACAAACATCACACACTGGCCAGACCTAGCGATGAGATATCAGGTTTTGACATGTAGGCTTTGCCCGCACCAACCACCCCCTACATGAGACAATTTCTTGAGACACAGGAAGCACTTACATCTCTTAGTCTGGGTGAAATACACATGGGCTGGATAAATGCAAGATTGGACACAAAATACCCAAGGTGCGCCTGTCCAAATAATCATGTACAAATGGGCATCATCAGATGATTGTGACAAGACACACAGGCCCTGGCCACCGTGAGTATGAACAAGGAAAATCAGGTCAGGCTGTACAGTGGACACTTGTACTACATTTTACGTCAATATACATTGGGCCAGGGTACAATGGCACAGAGCACAACCTATGCTGTAGACACAGAGATTGTCGACATTTTTGGATTACACACATGATACCTAGGAAAATATGCCCCAGGGGACAGTAGTGGCCACACAACTCCATGCTCCTGAATGGGAATGACTGCAACACACGCTACCATCCCTGCACTATGCGTATCGCACACTCATGCACATCATGTCACAGGCCACCACATAGGACATGCGTGCTGTAAGGCCTGACACTTGAGAGACTAACTCCCATGTCTGGACTCAGCATCAGTGCCAACTGACATGGAACCCACAAGTACAGAACTGTACAGGGCACAGGCAAGGTCCCTAAACCTGTTAGACACCACCCCCACACATGATGCTACAGGCATAATACACGTGGAGAAAGTGCCAGCCTACATAACCTTGTGAAGGAGTGACTACACACAGACCAGGGAACACATTGCAAGGAGGGGAAGGGAGGCAGGAGAGCACCGCTCTACTGTGGGTAACAGGATCTGCACAGCACCTTTAAACCCTGGCAGTGTATCCATGCAACTGTGCACTTACAAATGCTGGTGACACACAACAAACACACATGTACCTACCCCCTTCCTGCTGCTGCTTCTCCTGTAAGCGCCTGTCCAAGTCTGGAAATACCACCGCCAGCACACGCTTGTGGATGTGGGTCAGACGGTGGCGCCCGCGGTTCTTATGCGTCTCAGGTGAGTCCCCCAGCAGGACCCGTGCGATCCTCCGCGTCCAGCACCGGATATCCTGCCAGCGTTTCCTCACCTTGGGCAGGCGCCACTTGCGACCCTCCGTCCTCCGCACGGCACTGACGGCGGTCAGCCAGATCTGCTTCTTGGCAGAGGCGCCTACCTGTGAGGATGAACAAGTGACACTACATCAATATACCTGCCACATGTCACAGAGACACATATAAGAACAAATTAGCTGGTTACAACAAGGCATGTTCTGCAGCCAACGCATTGCACCTTTGTCATAGGGACATTCTCCTCTGGGGAAGGGCAACAGCAGTACGTGCCATTGAAAGTACACAGGTGGAATAAGGCCAACGACACAATCAATGATCCAGGCTCACACTGTGCATCACACCCACCCTTCCTGCGTCTGGGCACTGCTGTGAGGACTCTGCACCCACCCCTCTCATGTCTGGGCACTGGTGTGAGGACTCTGCACCCACCCCTCCCATGTCTGGGCACTGCTGGGAGTGATAGGCACCCACCCCTCCTATGTCTGGGCACTGCTGGGAGTGATAGGCACCCACCCCTCCTATGTCTGGGCACTGCTGGGAGGACTCTACACACACCCCTCTCATGTCTGGGCACTGCTGAGAGGACTCTGCACCCACCCCTCCCATGTCTGGGCACTGCTGGGAGTGATAGGCACCCACCCCTCCTATGTCTGGGCACTGCTGGGAGGACTCTGCACCCACCCCTCCCATGTCTGGGCACTGCTGGGAGTGATAGGCACCCACCCCTCCTATGTCTGGGCACTGCTGGGAGGACTCTGCACCCACCCCTCCCATGTCTGGGCACTGCTGGGAGTGATAGGCACCCACCCCTCCTATGTCTGGGCACTGCTGGGAGTACTCTGCACCCACCCCTCCCATGTCTGGGTGGCACCTCAAAGCAGTCACATGCCACATGCCACTGACGCTACCTCAGCAGAGTACACAGACACACACAGGTACAGGACATTCACCTGCCATTGCCAAATGCAGCAACATACCTCACTCTGCACATGTGCCACTAGACGGGGGGGGCTCACAGGTGTGGGGCTGGCTCTGCACATCAGACACACAGCACTGCTCCCTGCTCACATCAGATGGGCAGGGTATATCCATCCCTCATGCAGCCCGGGTGCTACACTCCACATATGCACTCACCCACATGACAGGGAACTTACACACACACACCAATGTCCAGGGAACAAACACATCATTTGGACACTCTCAGCACATGTACACTAAACAAACACACATCTGTGGGTACTGCCACCTGTCACACCGGGGGGACCACAGATTCACATGATGACTGTAGTAACAACATTCCCAGGAGGATTAGACAGGCAGAATGTGTAATGCCACATGCAGTGATTGTCACAGTACACACAATGCAAGTGAGGAGAGCAGACATGCACCACACCATGCTCTGGCTGGGAGACATCAGGCATTCCCCCCCCCTGGGACCCCCCCTACAGTACATAGCATGTGTGTCACACCTGGACACAATGCCAGAAGTCACAGTCACAAAAAAGGGACACAGTCTGTGCTAGTAGCCTCTGCACTCACCTGATACCCTGGTCGCCCATACAGCAGGGGGTACTGTGGGAGGATCACATCCAGCAATGCCAGGTTCTCCTCCAGGGTGAAAGGCTGTGCCCTCTCCACAGACCTTGACATGGTTCCAGGGAATCAGGAGCAGCAGCTGGGTCCTAGAATCTAAAGATGTGCAGGCAAGTGCTCCCTCATGGGAACTGGCAGCCTTATGTCTGCCTTGCTGGCCTGTTTCATGCACAGGAGTACAGAGTGATTGGTCACTCACATTTGCATCCTATGTTTCCTCCAATCCCTTCAAACCTAGCACAGTCAGTGGTTGTTCTTATTTTTTTTCTTCAGCATGATGTCAACTCCAGAACCACATTGCAACAATGTAGATTCATTCAAACTGACTTCTGCTGTGCACCTTCCTGAAAAAAATCAAAATTTGAAATTGGTCTCCATGACAACCAGCATGCATGTAAGCTTTTACACTTGTCCCTCATGTGTCCCCTATGTAATATGGAGTTTCACACACAGGTACGGTGCGTACCGGGGCCCTAGGGCACCCCAAATGCATAGTAACGGCCCGTACAGGCGTATGTACGGTCCGTATCACTATGGGTACGCATACGCGAGCACACCCATAGTGATAGTGAGCGTTCGCGCGTATGTACGGTCCGTATCACTATGGGTACGCATACGCGAGCACACCCATAGTGATAGTGAGCGTACATACGCGCGAACGCTCACTATCACTATGGGTGTGCTCGCGTATGCGTACCCATAGTGATACGACCGTACATACGTGCGAACGCTCACTATCACTATGGGTGTGCTCGCGTATGCGTACCCATAGTGATATGGACCGTACATACGCGCGTACGCTCACTATCACTATGGGTGTGCTCGCGTATGCGTACCCATAGTGATACGGACCGTACATACGCGCGTACGCTCAGTATCACTATGGGTGTGCTCGCGTATGCGTACCCATAGTGATACGGACCATACATACGCGCGAACGCTCACTATCACTATGGGTGTGCTCGCGTATGCGTACCCATAGTGATACGACCGTACATACGCGCGAACGCTCACTATCACCATGGGTGTGCTCGCGTATGCGTACCTATAGTGATACGGACCGTACATACGCACGTACGCTCACTATCACTATGGGTAGGCCTACGGCAGCACTCCCATGGTGATAGTGCACGTACACACGCCCTCAGTGCGAATGTACGGTGCCTCACACACATAACAGTGGTGACAGGTAGCACACAGAAGGTAATGGAGCTGACATACTTGTCCATGGATGGACATCAAGGCATTGTCTGGCCAGTGCTACATGTGTGGGGCACAGGTGTGAAAGGCTGTGAGGTGCCACATTACTCCTGAGTCTTGTAGACAATAGATGTATGATGAGAAGTGTACAGATGTCATGTGTGACGGTGCTATATGTGCCAGACATGGCCTTCACTCCTTTGACATATGTGCATGTCGTACAGCACACTTGAGATGGCCGTCCCTGGCGTGGCACAGTCAACAACACACGCAAGTGTCCCCTGATGCCCGCTACAGGGGTTACCATACCAGACATGTGACTACACACGGTGCACGATGTGACTATGTCATGTATGTGTGGTGTGTTCACATTAGCTTGATGTTGGTGTTCCCACAAAAGCATCTCCTGCTGGTGCAACCAACATGTGTCTGGGTGTAGATGGACATGGCACACTGTTACGCACACCAGGCCACATGTGTTATCGGATGTTAGGTGTGTATGTATGCATGGGACACGGAGTAGCGTAACAATTACCTCTCTGCATCCTCTCAATGTATGTGTGGTCAGTGATGACATGTACACCTTCATGGCAAGGTGTGTGGGCTGTCCTAGTGTAATGTCATGTGACCTGTGGCTCTGGTGTTCCGCTACCTGTCTCTGCAATCAACATCCTACTTCTGCTGATATGTTGATGTATGTCACTCCTGTATTGCGTCTGGCTGTTCACTTACACTGGGACACAGCTAGTCACATGCCATTGGATGTGGAGGTGCACAATCTCCATGTGTAGCTGGTTCTTGGTAGGAGTGTCACCTGGCAGCCATACATGTCCAGGGCATGTAGCACATACCTGACTCCCTATGTACCATATGTGTATTGACAGATTGACATGTGCTCAGTACATACAAATTGTTGTTGTAGTGCACTCACTCTTCCTTGTCACTTCCAAATTACTGCAGGGCGCCGCCTCTTCCCCGACCTATTCCGGACTTGGCTGACATGCGGGAGAATGACTGTATACGCTGCTACCGCTTCCCCCAACCGTTAATTGAGGAGTTGACGGCAAGGCTGGCACCACACCTGCAACCGCTGCACAGGTATCCTACGGCACTGACACCCAAGCTGAAGGTAATGGCAGCCCTACATTTCTTTGCCACGGGTACCTTCCAAAATACCATTGCCCATGTTGGTGGCATGTCCCAGAGCATGTTCAGCCGTGTGCTGCATGATTTCTTAGAGGCCATGTTGCTTCACCTGGATGAGTTCATCCATTTCCCAACTCCTGAAATGTTGACTGGTGTCAAGCATGGCTTCTATGCCCTGGGAGGGATTCCCCATGTCATTGGGTCCATAGATGGGAGACATGTGGCTTTGGTACCACCACAGGCACAGGAGGTAGCGTACCGTAATCGCAAGCACTACCACTCCATCAATGCCCTTGTGGTGTGTCTGTCCAACATGGTGATTTCACATGTCTGTGCTCGTTTTCCAGGATCAGCACACGATGCCTACATCATGAGGTGTAGCAGGGTGCCTGAAATGATGACGCAGCTGCGCGACGAACGAGCATGTGTTGTTGGTGGGTACACTCTTGCTGTCCTGTATTTTGCGTAGCCTTCCAGCCCGACCGCTTCCCCTGTCCTACTAATGTCCATGTTGTTTCCATGTATGGGACGCTGGCTATCCCAACATGCCATGGCTGATCACACCTCTCCGCAACCCCATCACGCCGGCCCAACTCCGCTACAACACCGCCCATGGCCGGACAAGGCGAGTGATAGAGAGGACATTTGGCCTCCTGAAGAGCCGATTCAGATGCCTCCACAAGACGAGCGGCGCCCTCCCATATGCCCCGGTGAAGGTCTGCAAAATCTTCATGGTGTGCTGCATGCTGCACAACATGGCAGTTGAGAAAGCTGTGCCACTCATCCTGGATCAAGATGATCAGGACCATCCACCAGTGGAGGACGAAGGGCTTGGCAATGGGGCTAGTGATGTTGAGGATGTGGGTCCGCAAGAGGACATCCGGAGTAGGCTCATACGCGACTTCTTTGCTTAGTGGTGAGTACCAGTGTCTGAGTGTGCACGCATTGGTCCCCGTGTGGCATGTGTTGCGATGTGTGTGTCCATCTGCATGTATGGCACGTGAGTCAGAGGTGTGTGTGGATGTGTCACTCGAGTGATGGTGCCAGTGATGTGTGTATTTCCCCAGTCATAATTGTGACCTAGCATGTTGTCATCCTTACATGTGTCGAGTACATGCACATGCAGGTGGCTGTGCTTTTTGTGGATGACTTCTTGTGTGTCTCTCTTCCCCAGGTACTTGAGCATGCCGTCTGCTGCTTGCATTGTTGTGGCACTGCTATTCCTCATGGACACGTCATCGTGTGCTGACTCAGCGTTACACGCACGGACAAGTTTGGAAGTCTCCTTAGGGTAAGGGATGCATCAGGGGTGTATTGGGTGTGGCAGTTGTTCACGATGTGTGCACAATGCCCCTGTCGATGTTTGGTTCCTCTGCAGACATGTTGCATCACCATGGGACACATTACATGTAGCTGGATACACATGAACAGATGGTCAGACTTGTTGACAGTCAACTGTAATGGGATAGTGGATTGTGATGATGGCATCAATGTGTGTAACAATGCCCTCGGACACATACGGTTTGCTTTGGCTTGACATGGTGTGGGACTTCCACATCAGAGGATCAATGGTGTATGGCAGCCTCTCTGTGAGCAGCAGGGGGTGTGGAGCTGTTACCCGGCACTTGTTTGCACGTTCCATGGATATCACGCGTTTGTGGGGCAGAAGGGGGGTGCCAGTGTTGGACCCACATATTCATCCACATGGCCTGTGTATGTGTACTCCGAGTTGCCTCTGCATTCCGGAAATCATGACTAATAAAGGTGTCCCTATGCCTCCAAGGTGCCTCTTCTCAGTCAATGCTGGTGTGTTGCCACGGTGCATATGACATGTCTGGCATGGTTTTCAGTCATACAGACACATGCATCAAAGGAAAAACCAGTCGCAAATGGGCAGATTCTCAGAATCTGCCCCTTTGCGACCGGTATTTTTACATTTGGGATGCATCATCCCAAATGCAAAAATCGCAATTTAAGGAATCTCTAAATTGCGATTACTTAAATTGCGATTGCATTTAAGGAATCCCAAATTGAGATTCCTTAAATGCAATGCATTAAAGTAAAAACATTAGCGATTTCGCTAATAGGGGGAGCAAATTACCATGAAGTTGAACTTCATGGTAATTTGCAAAAACTTTGAAAAATGCACTTTTGTGCATTTTTCAAAGTTTCATGTTGTGCACACACATGCCCTTAAGGCATGTGTGTGTGCAACATATGTGCACAGATCAATTTCAGGGGTGCAAAAGGGTGTCATTTTGACACCCTTGAAATTGCATGAGCTATTTGCGAGTACCTACTGGCACTCACAAATTGCTCATGCCATCTCCTATTCATTCCGATGGGCCTGGAGGCCCAAATGAATGAATGGGACGGCATTCCTTAATTGCGACTCGCAATTTGCGACTCGCAATTAAGGAATGTGTAGGATTCACTATTTTTATAGCGATTCCTACATGTATAGGCTTTTGCAATTCCGTAATTGCGATTCCTTAATAATCGCAATTAAGGAATCGCAAAAGCCTACGTTGATGCATGTGCCAGATAGTGGCTATGTGTCTATGTGTAGAGTAGCAAGTTGCAAGCTGTTTGTGTGGGATTGGACTCTGTATTGTGCATGATGTCCATGACTGCGTGGGTATTGTGACATGTGCCATCCCCATGCATCCAACGTTGGCCAGGCCACCATTCTCTGCATCCACAAGACTCAAGCTTGCAGGACATGGTCCTGCCACCTGTCTACACTTACCTGGGTGCCCCCCAGGACACTCCACATGATCCCTGACCTCTGTGCATGACTGTTGCTGTACTCAATTAGTCTGTTGGCACGGTAGTGCGGCCACCCCCTCAGCTGGTTGGGCCCATCCCGGGTGTTTATGGTGCTCCATGTCTGTCTTGCCTCATACATTGTGACCCATGTGTGTCCTGTGCCGGACTCAGTTTGGGAAAAAGGGGGTGGTGGTGGACAGAGTTTCTGAATGATGCAGAATACTCTTACCAAGTCAAGAGATCATGGTTTTAATCCATCACCGTTTTTTAGCTCACTGCACCATCCCAGCTCAGAATCTGACTACATGCAAATTAGTCTGTACCTGTCCCAGTGCATGATGGGAACAGGGCAAACCAAACTACCAAGCCAATTCTTATACTGGGAAGGAAACAAGCTTCCGGGGACCGGTTTCTGGCATCACAGCCTTCGTCGACCCGGCTTGCCTGAATCCTGATGGTGCAATGAGCAAGGGACTCACGTCTGAGCATACCCTCCCTGTGGTGGCACAGGGAGGGTTGCCCATGTTGTCGGCTATCCGACGGAGTGAACGGTCAATTCCCGTGAACAGCGTCACGAGCTCAGCCTGTCTGTCCTCCATCCGCCCTTGGTGTCGCAGTAGACAGGCATGTTGCTCCGCATGTTGCTGGGCCTGCTGGGTCTTCATCTCCTCGAGGGTCCCCTTCATCTCATTGAGGGTGGTCACAACCTGGCTCATGCCCGTGGTGTCCTGCCGGTATGTGTCCATGATGCCTCTGACATGGGCATATACCGGTTCCGCAGCCAACTGGTCAGGCTCGCGCCTCCGCCGTCCTCCACTCCCACCACCCCTGCCCACTTGCGCCTGGCCTGCCCTTGTGGGCACATCGGGTCTACGGGACCCCTGAGGGGTGGCATTTGCGTTGTCGCGTGCCTCCTCTTGGGTGCCCGGTACACCGTGTCCCTCCTGGTCAGCCTGGCTGCGTTGTGGTGGTGGGGCAGGGATCCTGGGTGTCTCCTGGGATGTGGCAGGAGTGGGGGTGGTGGTTGGCCCAGTTGTACCTGACGCAGGTGCTGCAGGTGGTTGGACACCAGAGGGGCCAGGTTGGTCGGGGTCGTCCACAGAGTGGTGACAGTCGTCGCTGCCGGTGGGGTCGTCATCCCGCAGAGCCGGGTCCTGTGAGTCTTCCCCCCCAGTGTTGGGGGGTGATCCACCACGTTGACCTGTGTGTGTGAGAGACAATGTTATTATTGTTCCATGCAACATCCATGTTTCATTAGTTTCAAAGTTTGCACATTTCCTCTGGGTATTTGGATATGTCTTGCATTCCACTCACAGTGCACTTGTGCATGAGTATGTCCCTTGTCCACAGCTTTTGAGACTTTACCTATGTGTGACACAGTCTTACTTGCTGCGTCAATTGTGACTGCAGTCAGCAGTGGAGTGGGCAGGTGTGGCAAGCCATGCATTGGCGCCTTCCGTGTTGCACTGTGCGTGGGCACATGGAGTTGTTCCACACACATATGTAATGCAGGTAGCTGTCGTTGTGCTCGTGCACAGGTTGAGACATGGCCCAGTGTTTTGCCATGGAGAAGAGAGGGGGATACATGCACTGGCCACCCTTGTCTACATGCACGCAGTCCACCTGCTGACGAGCAGACATTCCCACACCACCCAAGGCTGGATTGTTCTCCCTGTGTATCCCTTTCTCACTCCCTCTCTGTCCCCCTCTCCCTCCCTCCCTGTGTCAGCCTCCTCCCTCTGTCCGTCTCCCTGTGTCTTCCTCCCTTTCTCTCCCCCTCTCCCTCCCTCTGTGTGTCACCCTCTCTCACCTCAGCCCAGCTTCCTAGGCACACTTTTTGCAGATCTTTGAATGGCCCTTGGCTTGTTCATGTGAGTATGTTTGTGATCTCCAGGCACCCATTGGGTGAATTGTCTGTGTCTGCGCTGCTGCTGTGGTGGTGTGTGCTGCCACTCTTTCACAGTGTTGGCTGTTCATTGGCTGGTGTCATGTGCAAAAAGGTGCCTTCAAGCCCATGTATTCATGCTAGGCGTGCGCCATTTGCAGGCAAGTCTTTCCTGTGTGGGGACACACTGTTTGTCTGGGTGTGACCTAGGCCATATGGGCAGAGGGCATTGTTGTCTGTTTCTGAGTTGCACTATGTTATTTTTGAGGCACACACTCCCACCATCCGGGTTCCCGTGTCTTGTGTTGGTGTTTTCTGTGGCCTGTGACTTGGGATTGTCCAGCTGGGTGCATGTGGCATGGTGGCGCTAGTCGCATGTACGTGTTTCTGGGGTGTGGTTGAGTCATGCGATAGCTTTGAGGTGTTTGCGTGCATGATTGTGAGTTGGGTTGTGGATGACGTTCCCCCCATGTGAGGTGAGTTGTTTGTGTACTCACCAGGCTCTCGGAGTCCTTCTACTCCGTCGACTGCCACCACCGGCAGTATGGCCATCACCCTCTCCTCCCAGGGCTGGTATTGTACGCGTCTGCGGGGCGGCCCTCCTCCAGTGATGTTGGCCTGGTTGTGGTCGTCGGTCATTTTGGCTCGGACCCTCCTCCGCAGATCGTACCACCTGGCTTGGCATTCCTGCCTGGTCCTTCTGGTGGCCGCAACAGCATTCACAAGTCGTAAAAGAAAATAATGCCTCGGGATTGATCCACAGTACTACTAGATGAAGAGGTAGTTTAGTTATCTCTTCTTATATAGATTATTTTTATAGATGAATCAAAATATTTCAATCCTAAGTCAAAGGAAGACCAGCACAAAAATATATACACTTGACTAATAAATGTCAAAAACAAACATTGCTATTTTATTTTTCGCAATATATATAGACAAATTTTACATATATATACACATATTTATATTTCACATTTACATTTTACACCATTTCTCTTTGCCCTACTAATTACTCAGGATGCTCTCAATACTTTATCACACTAGCATTCCTTTTTTGAAGATCACTCTCTTAGAGAAACTCAAAGGTTTATCTATTTAACCATGTAATCACAGAGTATTCTTTATATCTATTTGGTCATATTTAAATTCATATGGGTGTCTTCAAAAAATCTGTCAACGCGTTTCAGCCTTAAATATTCCAGGCCTCTTCAGGACTAGGGCAGTTGAATGTGCAAATTCATGATTCAACCTAAAAGATTAAATAAGCCTTTTTTACTCAATATATACAATATATTTACCATTATTTACAAGTATACATCCATGGGAACCACAGACTCAAAGAGTCTGAACAAGATATAATGTTTGAATATTAATGTTCAAGTGATAATCTGAAGGGGCGTCCAACCACTAAATTAACACACCCATTGTTGTGCATATTCCAATTATTCTAAATCAAAGCGGGCTCTAAAGAAAATATTGCTCTGAAAAAAATGGTGCTCTAAAAAAATAGTGCTCTAAAAAAAATATATATATATAGAGTGTGTTAAGATAGGCCTAAACCTTCACCAATTTAGACAAAAACATCACCCATTTGAAAGAAACATGTCTACCGTGGCGATATACAGCTATCTCTCTATCACTCTTGCCTGCTAGTAATCACCAATTATCAGTAGATTACTTTACTTACTGAATGAATGGCGAGGAAATTCCTATTGTAGCCGAAATTCTAAGGGACTTCTCTTTAGATTCGTTTTCTTATTTTTCTTTTTGATTCCTAATGCAAAAAAACATGTGTACACCTCTATCAATTATGTTATCTATATATATATATACACCCATAGAGATTTCAACCTCGAGAAACTAGAGAGACTATTCCTCCTACCTTGCAACTCCTGATGCGGGTGTTTGCTTTCACTGTTACTGCCAAATTTATTACTGGTAACAACACTTGTATCCCTGCGTGATGACGCTCTTAATCCTATTTCGCTAGGTTGTATATTCCACGTCGCGTTCTTTCTGGCGCATCACTATACACAAACAAAGGTGGAGAGGGGAAGCTGTTTTAAATTTCTAGATAAACGCTCCATACCTCCAAGGTTCAAGTTAGGTCTTTACCACCATCCTCGACACACGTACCTTGTATCGTTTATTAAGTCCTCTCTCTTTCTATCCGCGTATTTCTCTCAATCAGCCGCGAGAAACGCGGAAGTCCGTCTCTCTTTAACCACGTGGGTACTAGAGACTAAAAACGGACTAATTTATAGCCCCAGGAAGTCGAAAGCGGACTATTATTACTCAGGATACAGGCGACTACTTTCACCTATCCAAGATGGAAGGCGCCAAAACCACATTCTATTTTGTGGTTAAAACTTACGGGGACTGTAAACACGATTTACGGGGACTGTAAAAACGATTTAACCATTATATCTTAAGGGGTTCTTCTCTGTTTAAAACGGCTTGCCGAACTCTTATTGAAAGGTTCCTCTCTGTTGAAAAAGGCTAGCCAAGGACTCTTATATATATATTCACAATGGTAGTAAATTGTCTTAGATCCATACGGCCTAATGGTAGAAGCATCTCCCATATTATAATTTCCACGTGGGTGGTATATTCTCGCCTCGTTATATCTCTACATAACTAAATCATCACCCAACCTAGAAACACAAAATGAAATTGAATAAATTAAAATAAACTGAAATAAAATAAAATAGTGATAGGTGAGCAAATCAAAAGAAAGGAGAAATAAATTACTACAGACACAGGAATGAATTATTGTGTTGAACATAGTACCTTAAGACCCATTATTGGAACGCCACTCCTTACAATCTACTGATCCATATCTTCATCCCATCCAATAGGTGGGAAACAATTCATTGTAATAATGCCCGAATCTCATCTTTGTCATTAAGGCCCCTTACAGCAGTATGATATTTCTCAATTAGTCTGGCTTCCAATCTGTTGAGTTTAATTTGGAGGTTCTCATTTTTCACGTTTCCGATTACACATAGGACGGACCACTTTATATCGTTTTCAGAATGATTTAAACTCTGATAATGCTGTACCAATGGTGCTCCCTGTGTTTTGCATTTAATCCTAGATGTGTTGTAGTATACGTTTTTTTAAGGCTTGCGTTGTTTGGCCTATGTAATATTTGCTGCATGGACATTTTATGCAGTAAATAGCCTTCTTTGAATTGCAGTTCGAGAATACCCTTTGATGATGTATTTGACCATTGATGTTCAATTGTTTGGAATCTTCAGTTAAGTTACATGCCAAACAGCTCTGGCATCGAAAATGTCCCACCACAGGTGGTAAACTCAATAATGTTCTTAAATCTTTTTTCGTGTTTTCTGTCTGTCTTCCTGCTCTCACAAGTTGTTGTCTAATATTTTTTCCTTTTTTGAAGGCAAATAGTGGTTTGGAAATTCCTAGATGTTCTACTATTTTCCAATTTTTTTGAATGATTTTCTTAACTCTATTCGCTTTAGGATCATACGTGAGTACACATGTCAAAGGGATGTTTTTGTCCTGTTGTTTCGGGATTAATAAAGTTTCCCTTGGTGTATACCATGCTCGTTTAAGGGCACCTTTCACCAACTTTTTGGGGTATCCCCGGCTTGTCAGTTTGTTCTTAAGTTTCTCAGCATTGGAGAAATAATCCTCTTTATTGGAGCAATTCCTCCTTACACAGAGAAATTGCCCTTATGGCAAGTTTTCTTTCAACGTGCGCGGGTGGCTACTGTCAAAGTGTAATAGGGTATTCCGGTCTGTAGTTTTAGTGTACAGACTTACCCCTAGTTGATCATTTTCTTGTTGCACAAATACATCTAAGAAATTTATCTTAGCACGGTCCTTAGACATGGTAAAGTTGAACTCCACTGTTCTTAAATTTAACCAATTATGGAAGTCTAGCAATTGTATTTCATCTCCATCCCATATCATAAATATGTCGTCTATATAGCGACACCAAAACCCTATAAGGGATTTAAACGGGTTGGTATCGCTATATATCCATTTCTTTTCAAAATCCGCCATAACTAGATTTGCAATTTCTGGCGAGAAGCTGCATCCCATTGCTACTCCTGAGATTTGTAGGTACAGGTTTTCCTTAAAATTGAAAAAATTATTTTTTAAGCACAGGTATGCTAATGATATTATAAAGTCAGTAGGGACTTGATGGGGCTGGTCTCTTTGGTCTAATACGTGTTTCATCACTGCCAAGGCCTCATCTTGTGGTATGTTTGTGTATAATGATTCGATATCAAACGATACCAAAAATGTTTTTCCATATCATAGGGGAGACCTTCTACTTTTGATATCAAATCCATGGTATCTCTAACATACGATTGTGTCTCCTTTACCAAAGGAATCAAAAAAGTATCGATATATTTAGCCAGGGGATCTAGAATTGACCCACATGCCGAAACAATGGGCCTTCCTGGTGGATCTGTCATAGATTTATGTACTTTTGGTAAGACATATATATTAGGTATTTTAGTTTTATTACTGTTCAAAAAATCGAATTCATTTTGACATAACCAGCCTTCATCAAGCCCATTTTTGGTAATTTCCAGAATCTCTAGTTTTAATTCAGATGTCGGATTAATTTCTAGTTGTCTGTAATGTAAAGGGTTAGATAACTGCCGAACAACTTCCTCATCATATTTTTTAGTGTCCCAGAGTACAATTCCTCCCCCTTTATCAGCCGGCTTGATTATTATTGCCGGGTTTTCTGACAAATCTTTCAGAGCTTTCATTTCTTGTTTGCTACAGTTTGCGTTATAAAAGATCTTTTTGTTCTGAAGGACATCTAGTTGTCTCAGAATTTGTTCTTCAAATACCAGGATTTCTGCTGGAAGGAGTACACTTTCTGGAATATAATTTGATTTATTTCTCAAACCACTGATGTTAATCTGTTCTCTCATTTCTTTTTCCAAAAAGAAGGCTTTTAGTCTAACCTTTCTCAGGAAGTGTAAAACCTCCGTTTTAGTATCAACCGGGTCTTGTAGGGCCGTGGGTACGAAGGACAACCCTTTATATAACACTGATAATTCTGTGTCAGTTGGAGTATAGTTGGATAGATTATAGATGGGTATGGTTTCTGATCTTTCTAATCTAATAATATTGTTTTTATTCAACGTCTGTAGGTTCTCCTTCGAGTTCTGAATGGTTCTGAGTCTGGGTTCTGATATTGATCCGGGGTCTGATACTGGCCCTGTTGTTGATATTGGCCCACTTGAGGATTGTAACCTCGCCATCCCGTTCCCCCTCCTCTGTTTCGATACCTGCCTCTGCCAAAAAAAGGTTGGGATCTTGGGTATAGGGGGTACGAACGGTAGCCACTATATGACCCTTGATCTGAGTCAGATGAGGTATCTGAAAAGGTGATAAATTTAGTTCTTGATCTACCTCTATACTGAAGATTTAGTGAGCTCGGATTATTGTTCTGGTAAAAGTCCTCTTTCAAGTATGGGTAAATATCTTCTTATTTGAAGTTTTTTATGTCCCTTGCTACCTTGGTAGTTTTTTGATTTGTAGTGTGGACTTTGAAATCAGCTATAGTATTTTCTACTGATTCTAGTAATGTCTTACAGTCTTTAATCGTGGTGTCTCCTCGAATTTCTTGTTCTAATGCCTCTATTTCTCTAAGTTCTTCATCATTCAATCTTAAGGCTGTTTCAATAGACAATGCCATCCAGTCTCTAGAGCATTTTGTTCCAACCCCTCCGAATCTTCCTAGGTAAGCTTTGTCTGTGATGAAAATAACTGGGATATTTCTTACTTGAAGTCCCACTGGAATAGTATTGTTTTTTAAATGTTCTAGCAATACTTGGGCGTGCAATTGGGTTCTAATATTCTTCTTTTTTAGTTTTTTTAATCTTTCTATTTTATCCACATTAATGCTTTGTACTACTGCTTGGTCCCCGCTTAACAAAGAGGGAATTTTGCATAAAGCACTTATTTCATCTTCCGTGTAACTCACTACCGGAGGTTCAGACATGACAAACAGTAAATAACAAAAAATATATATCTATAGATGTTTTTACAAAACGTTCCCATCAATGTACTACTATATTCAACAGTAATATCAAGTGCCTAACCAACCTTTGGCGAAAAATATATCTACCTTGTTTTCAATTATTTATATACATTCAGACTATATATATATGTCTTCTTTCTCTAGTTACCCTCACACTTCACTAAGTGTAATGAAAACCTTTTAAGAAATAAAGGGGTTTACCCAATTAACCCTTTGGCATCTGGGTAATTAAACAAGTCGTAAAAGAAAATAATGCCTCGGGATTGATCCACAGTACTACTAGATGAAGAGGTAGTTTAGTTATCTCTTCTTATATAGATTATTTTTATAGATGAATCAAAATATTTCAATCCTAAGTCAAAGGAAGACCAGCTGGCTTGGCATTCCTGCCTGGTCCTTCTGGTGGCCGCAATAGCATTCACAGCATCGACGATCCTCCGCCACATGGCTGTTTTGTCGGCGATGCTGGTCTGTCTGACCAATGTTCCAAAGAGGTGTGGCTCGACTCTGAGGATTTCATCGACGAAGACCTCCAACTCTCGGCTAGTGAACTTTGGATTCTTGTTAGTGGGCATGGTGAGGGGTGTGGGTGTGGATGGTTGTGGGGGGTGTGTGTGTGGATGGTTGTGGGTGTGGTTGTTTGTGTGTGTGTGTGAATGTGATGAGGGGGTGTTTGTGAAGGTGTGTGTGTGAAGGTGTGCAAGTGTAAGGTGTAGTAAAGGTTCAAGTATGGTGCTGTAGGTTGTCTGTGGGGTCTGGCAGCAGTGAGTCTGTTGCAAAGGCTCATGGTTTGTGTCTGTGGGCCCTTTTTATTGGTCCATTGGTGGATGTGGCTGTGTTTGAACTTTGGGTGGGTGTGTTATAAGGAGTGGTTGTGTTTCGGGCCTCTGTTTGGGATTTTGGCAGTTGCAGGTCAGTGAATGTGTTGCATTTGTGCTTGTTGGACATGTTTTGTGGCTTTGTGCCATTCGAATAGTGTATTCTTGTGTTGTTGTGCTTTGTCCTGGTTGTGTACGTGCGTTTTTTGTGTGTGTAGGGTGTGTACTCTGGATATTTTGTTGTACAGTGCTGTCCTTGTGTTTGGCTTGGTACGACTCGTACATGCGCGATGTTGTGTGAAGGTGCTGGTGTTGGGGCCTGGGGTGCGCTCAGTACTTAGAATGTTGGGGTGGGGGTACGATCCATACATACGCGGGTGAGGGTAGGAGTCGTTCAGACACGGTTGGGGTGGGGGTACGCTCCATTCGTACGCGGGTGTGGGTACGGCCCGTACATACAAGGTTGGGGTGGGGGTACGGGTCGTACATACATGGTTGGGGTGGGGGTACGCTCCATACATACGCGGGTTAAGGTACGGCTCGTACATACACGGTTGGGGTGGGAGTATGCTCCATACGTACGCGGGTGTGGGTACAGCCCGTACATACAAGGTTGGGGTGGGGGTACGCTCCATACATACGCGGGTGAGGGTAGGAGTCGTACATACACGGTTGGGGTGGGGGTACGCTCCATTCGTACGCGGGTGAGGGTACGGGTCCTACATACACAGTTGGGGTGGGGGTACGGGTCGTACATACACGGTTGGGGTGGGGGTATGCTCCATACGTACGCGGGTGTGGGTATGGCCCGTACATACAAGGTTGGGGGGGTGTTCGCTCCATACATACGCGGGTGAGGGTAGGAGTCATACAGACACGGTTGGGGTGGGGGTAGGCTCCATTCGTACGCGGGTGTGGGTACGGCCCGTACATACAAGGATGGGGTGGGGGTACGGGTCGTACATACACAGTTGGGGTGGGGGTACGCTCCATACATACGCGGGTGAGGGTACGGCTCGTACATACACGGTTGGGGTGGGGGTACAGGTCGTACATACACGGTTGGGGTGGGGGTACGCTCCATACGTACGCGGGTGTGGGTACGGCCCGTACATACAAGGTTGGGGGGTGTGTTCGCTCCATACATACGCGGGTGAGGGTAGGAGTCATACAGACACGGTTGGGGTGGGGGTACGCTCCATTCGTACGCGGGTGAAGGTACGGCTCGTACATACACGGTTGGGGTGGGGGTACAGGTCGTACATACACGGTTGGGGTGGGGGTACGCTCCATACGTACGCGGGTGTGGGTACGGCCCGTACATACAAGGTTGGGGTGGGGGTACGCTCCATACATACGCGGGTGAGGGTAGGAGTCGTACATAGACGGTTGGGGTGGGGTACGCTCCATTCGTACGCGGGTGAGGGTACGGGTCCTACATACACGGTTGGGGTGGGGGTACGGGTCGTACATACACGGTTGAGGTGGGGGTACGGGTCGTACATACACTGTTGGGGTGGGGGTACGGGTCGTACATACACGGTTGGGGTGGGGGTACGCTCCATACATACGCGGGTGCGGGTAGGGGCCGTACGTACGGTGGTGTACATACACGGGTGGGGGTTCGACTCGTACATACGGGGCTGGGGGTGGTGTTGGGCACGTATGCGGGCACATGTCTCCATGGTTGCTATGGGAGTTCGATGCGGACGGTGTTTTTTCCATACGGTTGTAACATCGGACGGTGTTTTTTCCATACGGTTGTAACCTCGGACGCACGGGATGGATCGTACTTGCGCGCTCGGACTTCACTTTTCACATTCGTACGGTAAATCGTCCGAGGACGTGTCGGACACATTTTCCGACCCGAGGACATGTGGGGAAATATTCCCAATGCGATTCGTATGGACTTTTTCCCATGCGAATCGTACTTGCCAGTTTGTACGGCACTTGTACGATTCGTATGGTAAAAAGACCGGATACGAGTCGTACGGGATTTTTTTTTCCGGATCGTGGTCGGCACCTTGGTGTTAGCTGTGGACTCTTCTGACAGATGAGCAATTTCTATGTGTAGGCGTTCTGTTGGGTCCTTCTTGATTTTTGTGTAATTTCTTTCATCTGCCAAAAGGGATAGGCACACTTCCCGGTACAAAGAGGTGTTCTGTAGTACTATGGCACATCCTTTGTCCACCGGTTTTATGGTTACCTTTTCATTGTTACCCAGTTCTTGTATCGCCTCATATTCTTTTTTGCTGGAGTTGTGAAAGATTTTGATGGTTTTTGGGTCTATTTCTAATACTTCTTTTAGGACTGCGTTTTCAAAAGCTAGTAATTCTACTGGGAGACATGTCGCTGCTGGTGTGAAATTAGACTTTCTGGTCAGTAAGGAACAGATTTTAAAAGCACCAGTGCAAAGTTCTATGTGGGTGTGTGTTAGAAAAGGTAGACGGACCGGGAGGGTCGGCCGGGGTCAGGAGGAGAGGTCTCCGGGGAGAGCCGTCTCCAGTGATCGTACAGACAAGTAACTTCCCCCCCACAGACAGATATCACACACGGATAAGGTTCAGTGTTCTTTATAAGCACTTATTTAAGGTACGGTTGAATGGTACAAGGAGGTCTGGACTCAGGGGTCCCCTCGATTATAGTCTCGCAAGGTAGGGAAGGGGGTAGCGGGACAGTCTATTTACCAATCAGGTAGTTCGGATGAGATGATGATGAGCTCACAATCCTCGAGCTTGGTGGTACGGGCCGCGGCAGCGCCAGCAGGTCCCGGTGTGGATGGTCGATACAACGGGCCGCGGCAGCGCCAGCAGGTCCCTGGAAGATATACGGTCCGCGGCAGCGCCAGCAGGTCCCGGTGAGGATGGTCGTTACAACGGGCCGCGGCAGCGCCAGCAGGTCCCAGGAAGAGGACTGTTGCAGAAGGCTGCGGCAGCGCCAGCAGGTCCCGGTGAGGATGGTCGTTACAACGGGCCGCGGCAGCGCCAGCAGGTCCCAGGAAGATGACTGTTGCAGAAGGCCGCGGCAGCGCCAGCAGGCAGGACGATGGTTCACAAGAGCGGGCTACGGCAGCGCCAGTAGACCGTCAAGGTTGAGTTCACTCGGTGTCTCTCGACTCCAGGATACAACTGCCTTCCTGCTCCGGAGCTGCCTCAGTTATAGGGCTGGTGCCCTTTGATGTCCGGACCCTCGCACTTGGAGGTCGGAGGGTCCGGGATGAAGGTGTCCAGACACCCAGCAGGGGGTGGAGCCAGTGCCTGGGGGAGCTGGGGGCGATCGGCACCTGGCGGGGGAGAGCCCTTGACACTTCGTTCTCCCATTGACCTGCCAAGTGGTCCGCTCACCTCCTGGGTGGATGGTGGTGCCGGGATGTCGGGGCCGGCCAGGCCCGGGGTTAGGGTCGAGGGGAGGCCAGGCGGCCGCGTGGTGCAGGGCCCAAGATGGCGGCTTGACCCGGCCGGGGAAGCCGGTGGGGCTGGACCCCGTGATGAGTAAGGGTCCGAGGGCAAAGGGTCCGTCGGGAGACGGAGTACAGGTGCTTGTCGCGGGGTTATGCCAGGTGGGCCGGAGTCCGGGCCCTGTCGAGCGGGGAGGGAGCAAGCCGTCTGTGAGGCCTGTCCAACATGCGTCCCCCCCAGCTGAAGGCGGGGAGAGTCACCCATCTCCTTGGGGACTCTCTTCGTCGAGGCGGAAAAAGCGGGACAGGCCATCCGCGTTGGCGTGGTCTTGGCCTGGTCGGTGCTCCACGGTGAAGTCCATTCCCTGCAGGGAAATGGACCAGCGCAAGAGTTTTGGGTTCTCCCCCCGCATCTGCATCAGCCATTGCAGGGGTCGATGGTCGGTTTGTACCCGGAAGTGGGTACCGAAGAGATAGGGTCGGAGCTTTTTGAGGGCCCACACTACTGCAAATGCCTCCCTCTCGATGGTGCTCCAATGCTGTTCTCGGGCCAGGAGACGTCGACTGATGAAGGCCACCGGCTGGTCATGACCTTCGGGGTTCAACTGAGAGAGGACGGCTCCGATGCCGTGGGCGGAGGCGTCGGTCTGCACCACAAATTCCCGACTGTAATCGGGGGCCTGGAGCACCGGGGCGGTGCACAGGGCGGCCTTCAGCTCCTCGAAGGCCGCTTGACAATCAGGAGTCCAGTTGACCCGCTTCGGTTGATTCTTGGATGTGAGACCCGTGAGGGGCCCCACGATGCTGCCGTAGTCCCTCACGAACCGCCGGTAGTAGCCGGTGAGCCCCAAGAAGGCTCGGACCTCGGTCTGGGTGACGGGGGGCTGCCAGGACTGGATGGCAGCAATCTTAAGTTGTAGTGGGGCCACCAGCCCGCTCCCCACTTGGTGCCCAAGGTAGGTCACAGACCCTTGGCCAATCTGGCACTTGCCGGCCTTAATGGTGAGGCCGGCCCGCTGGAGGGCTTGTAGGACCTCTTGGAGGTGACGGAGGTGGTCGGACCAGTGGCGGCTGTATACAGCGATATCGTCCAGGTAGGCAGCGCTGAATTCTTCAAGCCCCGCCAAGACCTGGTTCACAAGGCGTTGGAACGTGGCGGGGGCATTCTTCATGCCAAACGGCATGACCTTAAATTGATAGTGGCCATCGGGGGTAGAGAAGGCTGACCGTTCCTGAGCCCTGGGTGTGAGGCCGATCTGCCAGTAGCCCGCCGTTAGGTCGAAGATACTAAGGTAGCGGGCGGCCCCCAGCCGGTCGATCAGCTCGTCTGCTCGGGGGATCGGATGAGCGTCGGTCCGGGTGACAGCGTTCAAGCCCCGGTAGTCGACGCAGAATCTCAGTTCAGGTGCGGTGCCGGGGGCAGCGGCTTTGGGAACCAGTACAACCGGACTGGCCCAGGGACTGTCCGAGGGCTCGATGACCCCGATCGTGAGCATCTTGGCCACTTCCTCCTGTATGCAGGCCCGTACCCGATCTGGTACGCGGTAGGCCCGGTGCCGGACAGGAGGACTGTCCCCGGTGTCTACGTCGTGCAAACACCAGGGGGTGACCCCGGGGGTGAGGGAGAACAGGGCAGCGAACTGCAGCAGGAGGTCCCGGCAGTCCTGGCGTTGCTCCGAAGTGAGGGCGTCAGAGAGCCGGACCCCGTCCACGGAGCCGTCCTTCTCCTGAGTCTTCAGGAGATCCGGGAGGGGCTCGGAGTCTTCTTCTGTGCCACTGTCTGTAGCCATCAAGAGGCTCAGTTCGGAGCGCACAAAGTGGGGTTTGAGCCGGTTGGTGTGGAGGACCCGAAGGGGGTTCCGGGAGGACCCCATGTCGATGAGGTAAGTGACGGGGCTTTTGCGCTCGACCACTTTGAAGGGCCCCGTCCACTTATCTTGCAGGGCACATGGTTCGGTGGGGGACATCACCCATACTTGCTGCCCAGGCTCGAATTCAACGGAGGAGGCATTGTGATCATACCACCTCTTCATGTCCTCCTGGCTGGCCTCGAGGTTCGCCTTGGCCATCTCCCTGAAGCGCCGGGTCTGGTTTCGTAAGGCCAGGATGTATTTGAAGACGTCTGGAGGGGTCGTTAGGGGGGCCATCTCCCAACCTTCCTTGACTAGGCTGAGGGGCCCTCGCACAGGGTGCCCGTATAGGAGTTCGAAGGGGCTAAAACCGAGGGACTTCTGGGGAACTTCCCGGTAGGCGAAGAGGAGGCACGGGAGCAGTACATCCCACTGGCGACGGAGAGGCTCTTCCAATCCCCCAATCATCCCTTTGAGAGTGCGGTTAAAACGCTCCACTAGTCCGTTCCCTTGGGGGTGATAGGGGGTCGTGAATCTGTAGGTGACCCCGCATTGTTGCCAGAGGGACTTCATGTATTTGGATATGAAATTCGTACCCCGGTCGCTGACGACTTCTCGGGGGAAGCCTACCCGGGAGAAGATCCCCATCAGGGCCCGGCCAACCACCGGAGCGGTCACTGTCCGTAGGGGCACCGCCTCGGGGTAGCGGGTGGCATGGTCCACTAGTACCAAGATGAACCTGTGTCCTTGTGCTGTGCGGGGGTCCAGAGGTCCCACAATGTCTATCCCCACCCTCTCGAACGGGGTGGTGACCACAGGGAAGGGTTGTAGAGGGGCCTTCAGCTTCCGGCCACTCTTCCCGCTGGCTTGGCATGTGGGGCAAGATCGGCAGTGGTTCAGGACGTCATTCCTCATTTTCGGCCAAAAAAAGTGGGTCACCAGGCGACTGTACGTTTTGTCCTGGCCCAGGTGTCCAGCCAGGGGGACATCGTGGGCCAGGTTGAGCAGAAAGTCTCGGAAGCGGAGCGGTACCACCAGAACTCGACCGGCCCCCAGCTCGGCGATTCTTTGCTCGCTGTGGAGCAGGTCGTTATCCCAGTAGACCCAGTGGGTTCCGGTGGTGTCCCCGGCGTTTTGGGTGCTGGCTTGTTGGCGGAGTCCCTCGAGGGAGGGACAGGTCTTTTGTTCCTGGCGGAACTGTTCTTGGGTGGGCCCCCCTTCTTGCCGCCACTGAGCCAGATCCGGAAGGTCCTGGTGTGGCGCGTCTTCTTCGGTAGTCGGGTCCGGTAGGTCGGACTCGCCGTTGTCCTCTACAGGGGCAACCGGGGGCGGAGGTGCTGGCCATTCGGTTTCTTCTGATCGGGGGGTGGCACGGGCGGCCATGGATCGGGTGGTTATGCAGGCCCAGTCCGGGAGGCCCAGCATCCCCAAGTGCTCTCTTCTCTCGACGGTGGCCCACGGGGAACTCTCGAGGTCATTCCCCAGGAGGCAGTCCACGGGGGCATCGTCCCGGACCGTCACCTTCAGTAGGCCGGAGACCCCTCCCCATTCAAACGGGACGCAGGCCATCTTACACATGCTCTCAGAGTTGTCTGCCGAGCGGACGGGGCAGAGAATGTTCGGTAGGATCTGCTCGGGCTTCACCAGGTGACAGCGGACGGCCGTCACGCTGGCGCCGGTGTCACGCAAGGCCTCGGCTCTCTGTCCATTAATGGTCACCCACTGACCGTATTTTCTGGTGTTGGCGGGTAGGGGGGCCCGCGGAACCATGTCTCTTCCCCCTAAGCATGCCAGGACCATGGCGGCCGGTTCCCACCCTTGCTGGGCCGGCTCATACTCTTCGGGTCCCTCCGATGATTGCTCTTCCCCTAGGGCAGCGGCAGCTACCTGGCGGGGCTTGGGTGTTTGGTTTAGCGGGCAGTTCGGATCATTGGCGTAGTGGCCTAGTCGCTGGCACCGGTGGCACGTGACGTTGGCTCGGTACCCAGGCCGCAACGGGGGGTTGCCCCGGCCGGCCGGAGGCGGGGTGCTGGCCACGGGTGTTGCTGGTAAGGCGTCTCTCCCTCGACCCTGGCCCCCTCCTCCTCCCCGAGGACGGTGCTGGCCTTGGCTGCTTCTGTTCTGGTCGTGTGGCCCCTTCCGGCCCACTCGGGTGCTTTCCCATCGGTCAGCCTCGGCAGCGAGCTGCCGGGGGTCAGTCAGCTTACTGTCGAGGAGGTGCTGCCTGAGCTCGACGAAACAGTTGTTTGACAGGTGCTCCCATACCATAAGGTTGAAGAGTTGTTCGTAGGTGGTGACCTGACTTCCCTTGATCCAACCCTCGAAGGCCCGGCTGAAATAGTTCACGTACTCTACCCAAGTTGTACCTGGGATCCGGGTGCAATCTCTGAACCTCTGGCGGTACATCTCGGGCGTGAGGCCGTAGCGGGTGAGGAGGGCAGCCTTCATGTGGTCGTAGGACGACATTTGGTGATCGGGGAGCTGCAGCAGGGCATCGCGACCCTCGTTGATAAATCTCCCCCAAAGTCCGGCTCCCCAATCACTCCGGTCGATCCGGTGGGAGGTCATTGCGATCTCATAGGCTTTAAACCACTGTTGTATGTCGTCTTCTCGGACATACTCGCGGACCACATCCTTGGGGATGTGAACTTTTTTCTCAATTGGCCCCGGGGTGTGTGGTCGCTCAGGCACCCCCAGTTCCTTATTCTGTTTGCGCAGTTCTATTTCCGCCAGTCGGCGCTCGTGCTCGAGCGTTATTTTTTTCTCTTCCAGCTCTCTCTGTCTCTGCTTTTCCTCTCGTTCCTCTCGAAGCCGCATATGCTCGAGGTTGAGTTTCTGTTCAGCTAACTTGAGTTCCCCATCCATCTTGAGTCGTGCCATCTCTAATTCGTGTAATCTGACTCTGTCTCTTTCTCGTATCTCCTCCTGCGAGAGGCCCGTTCCCCGCTCCTCGGGAGCCGTGGCGTTCCCCTCTGGTGTGATGCTGTTTTGGTCTGGTGCGACGCTGCTTTGGTCGGAGGGTCCTGCGACCCCAGTTTCTGTCCATGACTCAAGAGCGCGCTTTAGATCATCCTTGGTACTCAGGCCGGTGGTAGCAATGCCAAGTTCTATGCAAAATTGTCTCAGTTCGCGGTGGTTGTATTCTTCTAATTTCTCCATTTGGAACTTCTCGGTGGAGCTGCTATCTTTGGTCGACATCGTGCTTTGTCGTGGGGTGAGCTACTCTCTGTACGATTACGCGTTGATTCGGATCGCGCCGCTGGCCACCAATGTTAGAAAAGGTAGACGGACCGGGAGGGTCGGCCGGGGTCAGGAGGAGAGGTCTCCGGGGAGAGCCGTCTCCAGTGATCGTACAGACAAGTAACTTCCCCCCCACAGACAGATATCACACACGGATAAGGTTCAGTGTTCTTTATAAGCACTTATTTAAGGTACGGTTGAATGGTACAAGGAGGTCTGGACTCAGGGGTCCCCTCGATTATAGTCTCGCAAGGTAGGGAAGGGGGTAGCGGGACAGTCTATTTACCAATCAGGTAGTTCGGATGAGATGATGATGAGCTCACAATCCTCGAGCTTGGTGGTACGGGCCGCGGCAGCGCCAGCAGGTCCCGGTGTGGATGGTCGATACAACGGGCCGCGGCAGCGCCAGCAGGTCCCCGGAAGATATACGGTCCGCGGCAGCGCCAGCAGGTCCCGGTGAGGATGGTCGTTACAACGGGCCGCGGCAGCGCCAGCAGGTCCCAGGAAGAGGACTGTTGCAGAAGGCCGCGGCAGCGCCAGCAGGTCCCGGTGAGGATGGTCGTTACAACGGGCCGCGGCAGCGCCAGCAGGTCCCAGGAAGATGACTGTTGCAGAAGGCCGCGGCAGCGCCAGCAGGCAGGACGATGGTTCACAAGAGCGGGCTACGGCAGCGCCAGTAGACCGTCAAGGTTGAGTTCACTCGGTGTCTCTCGACTCCAGGATACAACTGCCTTCCTGCTCCGGAGCTGCCTCAGTTATAGGGCCGGTGCCCTTTGATGTCCGGACCCTCGCACTTGGAGGTCGGAGGGTCCGGGATGAAGGTGTCCAGACACCCAGCAGGGGGTGGAGCCAGTGCCTGGGGGAGCTGGGGGCGATCGGCACCTGGCGGGGGAGAGCCCTTGACACTTCGTTCTCCCATTGACCTGCCAAGTGGTCCGCTCACCTCCTGGGTGGATGGTGGTGCCGGGATGTCGGGGCCGGCCAGGCCCGGGGTTAGGGTCGAGGGGAGGCCAGGCGGCCGCGTGGTGCAGGGCCCGGCCGGGGAAGCCGGTGGGGCTGGACCCCGTGATGAGTAAGGGTCCGAGGGCAAAGGGTCCGTCGGGAGACGGAGTACAGGTGCTTGTCGCGGGGTTATGCCAGGTGGGCCGGAGTCCGGGCCCTGTCGAGCGGGGAGGGAGCAAGCCGTCTGTGAGGCCTGTCCAACAGTGTGCCTTGATTATGCATTTCATTTATCACGCGCACGCTATTTGTTCCAATGTCACAGACTGTATGTGGTATTAACCTACACAATCAGAAGCAGGTTGTCCAAATTAACGGTGTTTTTTCCTCTACAGGTATACAAGGTTAAGATACTGTATGTATTAACGCGCATGCTTATTGTTTGCAGCACGTATCTTGAATTCCAATTTAGGGCTGGCCCCTGTACCTGTCCTGAAGAAGAGCTGAGGGGAAGCTCGAAACATGTCATCACCCACTAGGGATATCTGACGCATCACAGCCAGACCCCCATAGGGACTCACCCCTTTTTAATATATCAACTGGGAGCAAGAATAAAAGTCATTTAGCCCACTAGTTAGTTATATTTTTAATTTTTTCACTCCACTCCACACACAAAACCACACCACACATAGTCTCATTAAAGTGCTCCTACGTATTTTCCGCAAGTCGTAGCACGCCTCAACCCGCAGCGGGTTGGGATGGCCCCTATGATGAAGCATGTCACGGTGGGGAGACCCTGGTGAGTGAGAGGACTCAAGAAAGGACATTTTTCCTTCTTCTTTCTCATCGTTTTTCACCAACGTTTGAGTGATCAGTTTTTTGCTAGGTTCTCAATCTGAGAGTTCAGATTTTTTTACTACATATGATACAGGAGGGTGGACCTAGCCTTTTTTCCCTCTACCTCCCCCATTCTTTTTTGATCTCTTATAAGAATTGTCAGAATTGTTTATAACATCAGTAAATCTATCAGGATAGGATTAGTAATATATTAGTTAACATTAGACAAAATAGAATAAAAATAGGAAAAGAGGCATTCTATTGGATTTTACCTAGATTATAAAACCTTTCAGTGGTTGGTTTTATCACAGAATCCTAAATTTCTAATTTCACTAAACTGTTCTCTTGCCTATGTGTTAGTAATATTATCAATCCAAGACAAGAAATACTAAGAGGCAACACAACTGTATATATTGGTTAGTTCTTATAGAAGTGAAAGCAGGTATGTCATACAATGATTTATCATTCCATATCATTCACACTCTATCAGTGAGACCATATGACTTTCACAAGACATGTGTTTAAGGGACTGGTCCAGTGTTTAGCATCCAGGCAGAAGGACAATGCTGGCTCAGGATACAGACTTCTGCAAGTTCTTTTGTTTTCTGTCCAACTTCACCATCTTATTCAACTCTCAGGTCTCTCTCCCCAGATTCTGAAAAGAAGTGTTGTTACAGAGGATTTCACCTTCAGACTTGATCAAATCAGAAAAAACATCATGCCATGCTTAACAGTTGCATATCTTCAAAAATTATCTATTTCTCTTTGACTGATGGTCACCTCTGTATGGCATGACCTAGTCCAAACTAAGGGCATAACCTAATATTACCTTTTCTGTTCCTAAGTGTTGGCTGCCGCAGTTCCTCTAAAGTAAAACCAAACCTTATTGTTAAACCCCTTTTTCAACCTTACTGTGGTTTTAGTAAATATATTAGAGATATATTTAACTGAAAATCTTAACATTGTATACCTCTCTACCCCTCTGACCATTCCGGTATCTGTTGTTCGGAGGGCTATTTCAGCCATTTTAGAGTAGTGCAGTTCACAGGCCTTACTCTTGTATTATTTCTCCAACTGCAGAAAAAGTAAATGTTCCATGGAAACAAAGAAAGAGTGCAGCATAGTGCCAGTTCAAGGACGTGCGCGCCTGAATATCGAATCAGCAATATCGCTGGATCAGAATATCGAGGACAGAATATCAGAAATGAAATATCGACGGGTAAGTTCGTGGACACTTATGCCCAAAACGAGCTAATCTTCCATGAGGCTTCTCACTGCCACCCACACTCTAACCTCATGCAGAAAGAATTAAAAACAAAGCATTAACCTTTGATGTAAAACAGGAGATAGCTATCTAGTGGCTAAAATTAAAAATGTGAAACCAGAAAACAGATCTATAACCGGCTTCCCCACTTGACCAAATAGTGTGATCCTAGGCAATATTTAATTTCACCATACCTCCTATTATTTCAATATTACATATGCCAGCTCCTTGAAGTACGCATGTTTGGGATGTGTACTGTACAAAGACATCTTGTATTTGATCTCTTAGACTTTAATGTTTCTACATATATAATAAGAATCTAAGTCACATTTAGGATGCACATAACTACAGTCTTGCCTCTTAGTTCACTAATGGCGCTGTCTTTAGGGTGGAGGGGCATGAATGTTTTCTAAGTTTATGATAAAAACCATCACTTATAATAAGTACTCATCAGTACAGTGATTTAATCTGATATAATAAGGTGAAACTCTTCTGCATTTAAAAGAATTGCGATATTTAGAATTTTGGATGACTTTATCATATTCTTTAGTGATGTTTTGTTGCACAATTTAAATGTCAAACATTTTCTTTGCTTGGCTCGTGCAAGTGCTCTTAGAACCAAACCAAACCCTTGGCTCGGCTGAGCTCTCCCTGTTAATTCACTGGCTCGCCAACCTCTACGCAAAATGCAAAAAGAACAATTGATGGATGGAATGCTGTGCAATTTCAAACACTCACCCTCAGTCAGAGATCTGGGCATAAATCCATCTTTATTTTGCACACTATGCCAAACCTGTTTGGACCCAGCCACATGCAAAACAGTCTTGACCCGGCTCCCGAATAGGAACAGTCCAGTCCAAACTGCCAGGCGAGGTCTACCCTGGACCGGAAAGAAGCATCCTGGGACTGGCTTCGGGGACTCACAACTCAGCAGCCACGATAGCTTTAATCCAGTAGCATGGCGAGCATGGGATCCACATCCGGACATCCCCGTCCCACTTTGGAGTGAGAAATGCAAAAAGAATTATTGATGGATTCCTTTTGTCAGGATACTATATATTTTTTTTAAACTTATGTCGCACGGCACTTTATGGTTAATATCATGCCACTAAGAAAATAAAAAATCGACTGCAAATATTTATGTTGCAATGCCATGCACAATTCCTATTTCCTGCAGGTTTTCTTCCCAACGGAAAATCTTTCAGGCATATCACTACATTTGTCTAAGGTGCCCTGTTATGGACGCATTATATGTAGCTTTTATTACAATGGGAGTGTTACAGTGCACCCCTGTAGTGTTTTTGAGGATGAGACAGGATCTGATCACAGTAACTTCCGTTCCTGCTGCTGCTTTCACACCTTCTCCACGGATCCCTTATGGGCGGATTAGGCAGATCAGAGAGAGTTTAAAGTGGGCACCTTTAAGGAGAGAGAACAAAAAAAGCAAGAAATGACAGTACGTGTAGGTTTAAATCAACCTGTTTTAAGGTGAAGTGAATTCTTTGCAGCGACTGACTTGAAGGCCAGGCTGGTAGGCAGCAAACCCAGTCCAGCCAGTGGCCGCTGAGGGGGGCGGGGCTGAAGGCCGCTCTGCCCATTGGGTGTTGCGCTCCTGCTTCTTACATCTCCACTGGGTTCCGCCTGTATTCTTTCAGTAGTCTGTCTGCAACCTCAAAGTAAATGATTTGCTCTTTTTTAGGTCTCGTCTTACAAATATAGGCAAAGACCTATTGTCTACTATATAATTTGCAGTGTTGGCTTGATGTCATCCTCTTGTTCAAGGTTGAATGTCTTTTTTGGCTATCGCAGTTCCCAGCTCTTTCTTGAAAGGTTTTTCTTGCTACTCCTGTGTTTGATCAGGCCCAGGAGCATTTCCGGTTTGCCATTTTTATGAGTAGTTGGCTTATATTCTTCCAAAGATGATGTCAGTTAAATTCAGAGAACTAACAATTGCTTTCTTTTTAAACTCCATGTTACTGCATGTGTTTTCTTTCTTTCTCCCTTGTGCTGTGTCTGCCTTCACAACCCCACCCCACTGTTCCTGTTGCTTCTCATCTCCTCCACCCATCCCCCAGTTCATCCATTGCTTGCCCCCCCACTCCAAAACATTCTGTTCTGATTTTTATTTTAATATTGTTATTTTAATATTCTTCCCTCCTTCCCCTGCCAATCACCTCTTTGCTCCTTGCTCATGATTGGATGTTCTTCTTGTCTATCTCAGTTCCTTGCTCATTACTAAATAGCATTCAGTGGCGTAGCTAGACCTTTTGTCGCCCAGTGGCGTCCGCAGGTAAGAGCGGGGTGGGGGAGGCCACCACCCCCAGAATTCATGCCGTCCTGGGCGGACTGCACGCGGCCCCCCTTGCTACGCCACTCATAGCTGATTAGCTATTCTTGTGCTTGGCCTGCCTCCTGCAGCATTTTTGCTTCACTAAGTGTCTGGGTGGATGAGTTGTATCCTTCCTTTTCCTTTGTGTACACGTCTCACTTCTCTCTTCCCCGCACACTAATTCGCTTTCACATTACTGCCCACCTCCTCTACACTCTCTCTCTCTAGAGGCTTCCCAACTGTCCCCACTCTTGCCCGTTGCTCCCTCACCCCCACCAATACCACATGATAATGTATTTGTTTTGGTTTAGGTGAGGGCCTGGCAGGTGCGAGCCGCTTGAGGGCTGCAGGCCTCATTTGCTTAGCACAGCATCACGCCATCGTCTAATGATAAATGAACGTTTACAAAATATGGCAAACTGACTGCATGTGGAAGCTGTACACACCATCAATCACTGTTTGTTCTTGGATTTCTTAATGCCTATAGAAACAAGCAGTGGCAATGCAAGTAACTCTGGAATTGCCTGTTTGAGGGGCATGTCTACTGGCTTTGCCCACTTGCTTTCACTGCTGTACAGGTTGTTTAACCTTCTGGGTTAGTATTTTTGCAGCTGATGTATTCATAAACTGGATGGTCTGGATGGGCGTCAGGGAGGTGGGTCTGGGGCCCAATTGTGAATTATTTGATAATATATTTCGTATAACTGTGATCACATAGTATTTCACTTTGCAACCTAATTGAGTGGCACTTATGAATTCTCATACTAAAGATTGATTTTTTATAAATGTAATTATCTTTTACATGACAATTTACGTAGGAGGCTGGAATGGGTAGCTAGGATGTAAAATGATTATAGCTAAATATCTGCATTTTCTTGGTGCATCTTTATTCATAGTGGGCAGATAGCTTATTTTTGCTGGCCTTAAGTGTCTGTCTCATTAGTTTTGCTTTCCTGACTGCCTTTTTGCTCTGCATACAGACAGCCTTAGCTGTGTGTTGTTGATGACATATTGTCTACAACACAATATACAGGGTATAGACTTTGGTAGTCCCTTGCTTATGATTGGTTGTCTTACTTGTTTGGATCACATTTCTTTATTTTCTTTATTAGTTTCTTTATTAACTGCCACAATCATAGACATAGCAAGAGCAGCTGTCTATCCTACAGAGTATTATAATTTCTCATTCCAATCTCCATCCGCTCCCCTAACCATAGGTCCAGTGACACTTTCCGCATTCAAAGGAGGGAGGGGAAAAAAAAAATAAGTGAAGAAGGGGTCAAGGGAAAATGCAGACCACAAAAGGAGTGAGAGGGACCCCAGACATCCTGAAATCCCATACTACCTTGTATACCCCCCCACAAAGTGAGTGTTACTTGAGAGGCTCAAGAAGTGATTGTAAACCTGTAGAACCACAGCAACTGAGAGTAGCAAACAGTGGGGGAAGATTAGGAGAAGCACCTGTCCCTGGTGTGGTAGGCATCCCCCATGTACCATACACTCTCAGCCTCCACTCTCATCCACACTTCAAGCAGTTCTAAATCTACATCAACCAAATGGGTCCACATAGGAAACACTCAAATGGTGAATATGTGCCGCCTCTAACTTGGATGGCGACAAATCTACAGATTCTAATGCGCATAACGATAACAGACAACGGGTCAAGAATTGATAGAAACAGAAATCGGAGCATGTACTTCAATCCAATCCTAAACCTCTCCAAGAGTTCCTGGATGACCTACATATGATCATTGAGGCTATGTAGCACTCTCTCTAATTCCGCCATCTCATGCATATTTTCCAGCCAGCATCAGAATGTCGGGGCAACACTGGGCATCCAGTGCCGGACAATTGCTACTTTAGCTGCTCCCAGTGACGTAGCCCGCCATCCATTTTCATGAGACGTGAAGGTGTGTAAATCCAAGGTGTCATGTAGCAGTGCCAGGCAATTACTGAGGGCTACTGACATTTCAGACATTGCCATATCTGCTTCCAATACCCATCCAGATGTTTACACTCCCACACAATATGAACAATGTCACATTATGCACCCCCCACCTCTATCACTTGGAGTTTCTACTAACCTCTGCACTGTACAGTTTAGTGCAGAATTCCACCAATTCTTATCCCTGTGTTAGACATTAAGGCAGTTTAGAGTGGTTGAAACTCAACACCTTCATCACTGTATGCACCCAGTGCCATGCGTATTGAGAAGTAGAAAGAATGGGATTAGTCAGAGGTGTCAGATGGGGCCCCCCAGATAGTATACACCAAGGCTGTCTCCTTTATTCATGGTATGGCATTCACAGTAAACCCAGAATAGGGTTGAATGGTAAATTTCCATCATGTATACTGAGTGGGCCAACTGTTGCACCAATTAAAAGCTTTCTATATGAGGTGTGGGATGGAGTAAAGTTTTGAACTTGAGAATTGTTTCCACTCCAAACAAAAAAGATATCACAGTATATATTCCTGAAGACAGTTTACGGAATGGGGAGGGGCAGCAGACTGAAGACATAGTTGAATTTGGCCAAAATATTCATTTTAATAACTTGAACCCCACCCCAAAAGGATAAGTTCAATTTCAAGGACCCCTAATTTTAGAAACCTTGCCTCATTTTTATGACTAAGGGGGAGATATTGATGTGCCCCATCTTGTGTAATCATCTATTTATATAGATTCCAAGGTATTTCAGTCAGTTTCTAAGCCAATGGTATGGCACGTCCTCTAGAGCTGCACTCATCGAAGTGGGGGTCAGAGGAGAGCCTTGCATTTGAACCACCTAATCTTGTAACCCAGAAAACAAGAGAAAGTGTTGCCGATACCACCAGTATGAACACCCAGCTCAATCCACAGGAGCGACGAGAAATCCCCACACTCCCAAAGCCCTTCTATGGGTGGGCCCAATAAAATGGAACACACACCCACGGAGCGGGGCGGAAATGTGAAGGCAGCTACACTTCGGAACCCCCAGTTGGTTGTGTTTTCAGAAGGAACAGGATGGGCACAACCTACAGAGGAAATAAGGAAGAGAACGTTAGTTATCTCTGTCCCCCTCCACTATTTGTGTGCCCCCACACACCCCGCGAACTTACTAACTGCTGGCGTTACGTAAGACACACAAACACAATGTCCCTTACCAACTGAACATCTCCTCAAGTCCTACGACGATCTGAAATGACGCAGCAGTGGAGCAATGAATGACGCAGCAGTGGAGCAATGACTTGTGGATAGCACTGTTTGGGGGACCAGGCTGCAGCACGTAAGACCAGTAAGTGTGTACCCAATGGAACAACTAGAGTATAACTGAACTCTAAGGATACACTGACACAAGGTCGAAACCGAAGTATACCACAGAACCAACTTGCTACCACACACAGCAGGGCAGGAAGGACATGATACCCCTAATAGTTTAGAGGAAAGGGTTGCTGCTAACTACACACCAAAGGGGAAATAAGGGTGTGCTTTCTAACGACACTCTTGCGAGTCTGTAGGACACGGGGAACTCGCTACAATGTTTCTCTCGCAGCGAATATAGGAAACTGGGAACTCGCTACAATGTTTCTCTCGCAGCGAATATAGGAAACTGGAACTCGCTACAATGTTTCTCTCAGTGGATAGAGGAAACGCGACCGCGTTGGAAGGAGAGGGCTAATGTCGCCGTTTCTCGTCCGCTGTGCTACACAATTTGGGTCAAGGAGCGGGGAAGGCTGAACGCCGAGGCACGGCAAAGAGGCAGGGAACACAGATCGCAGAAAGGCGGGGCAGCTGTTACAAGCGGTGTTCAGGAATCACCAACCGCTACGGCGCAGCTATCGCCGTTAGCACCCACAACCTCCACACAAACAGGGAAAGCCTCACCGGCTTACTGCGAACCCCTACCAACGGAACCAACAGAGTTAGGAGGTAGCACCAGGACAAACAACACGTGACGACCTCCGTCTCCGTCACGAAATCAGGAACACAAAACTTCACAGGAAGCAAAGGGGCGTGGACAAGGGTCGGGAATCCGAAAGCCAAGCACCGGCTTCTAGTCCAATCAGGGTTTATATGGAGGGAACAATGAACTCCTCCTCCTTAAGGGACCGTCTTAAAATTATGTGTCATCATAAGGCCAGCAGCAGAATCTCTATTTCGCAGTCGACCCCCATGTAACAATTGCACAAGAGACCCTACCCCTAACAGTTCTCCCACCCAAAGGCCGATTGACAGGGCGAGGTTTAGTGGGGTGGAGGGCATGAAATCTCCGAACCAAGACAGGGGCGTGAACATTCTCAGCCGGTTCCCAAGAGCGGTCAGCAGGGGAATAGCCTACCCAGTCAATTAAATACTGTAATTTACCCCTGTGTCTACGGGAATCTAGGACTCGTTTCACTTCATATTCTGTGTCCCCACCCACTAAGATAGGAGGCTGCGGAGGTTCAGGATTCAGAGAGGGTTTGCATTCTTTGAGTAAGGAGGTATGGAAGACAGGATGAATCTGCATTTCTTCTGGTAATTCAAGTTTAAGTGACACAGGAGGGATCACTTTCATAATCTTATACGGACCCACGTAACGGGGTTGTAATTTCTTCGGCCCCGCTAATCTTAGATTCTTGGTGGACAACCAGACCTGATCGCCTACTTGATAATCGGGAGCAGGTCTACGATGTTTGTCAGATTGAGTCTTCATGGCTTCCTTGGTCTTTTTTAACTCTCTGGTGGCTGTTTCCCATATCTCTAACAGGGTGGCATGATGTTGTTGGACAGCAGGAATATTGTCTAGGTGACTGGGCGCTGGGAAAGGAAGGAATCTAGGATGATGAGCATGAACAAAAAAGAAGGGAGATATCCCCGTAGAGGAATGTGTGGAATTGTTGTACGCAAATTCAGCTAAGGACAGAGCCTGTACCCAATTCGACGTGATAGAGGACAATAAACATCTAAGGAATTGCTCAAGGGTCTGATTAGTCCTTTCGGTTTGTCCGTCAGTCTGGGGGTGATAGGCTGGCGACAATCTGTGATCTATTCCCAAAGTCGCACATAACCCTTGCCAGAAACGGGAAATGAATTGTACACCTCTATCAGTAATGATCACAGATGGAATGCCATGCAACTTAACTACGTGGTCGATAAACACTTGTGCTAATTCCTTAGATGATGGCAATTTCTTTAAAGGAATAAAGTGTGCCATTTTCGTGAACAAGTCTACCACCACTAAAATAGTGTTATAACCCTGCACTGGAGGCAAATCAGTAATGAAATCCATACTAAGAGTATGCCAGGGGACTGAAGGAATGTGTGTAGGATGTAACAATCCTGCAGGAGCGGTGCGCAACGGTTTTTGTCTGGCACAAACAGGACAAGAGGAAACGTAAGCCAGTACATCTTGATTTAAACCTTTCCACCAAAACCACCTCTGACACAGTTGTATGGTCTTTTCACCCCCCGGATGCCCTGTTAAGGAGTTATCATGGCACCATTTGATGATTTTTTGTTGCAGATCCGTTAAAGGTACATATATCTTCCTATTATGAAGATACAAGCCATCTCTGATCGTGTGTTGTGGATCTTTCATCCATTCTATCGGTGATATGTCTTCATACGCTGTCATTAAGTTTTTTAAGAAGCAGATGGTGGACGAATCCCTATCACTGACTCCCACAATCTTATGGCCAGGAATGAGAGGGGGAGGTTCCCAGTTTACACTTCTTTTGTCAGCTCCCAAGCGAGACAGTGCATCCACTTTCCCTTGTTGAGGTCCAGGACGATAGGTAATCACAAAATCATACTCACTAAAGAATAAAACCCATCTCATTTGTCTTGGTGTTAATGCCTTAGCGGATTTAAAGAATTGTAAGTTACGAAGGTCTGTGTAGATTGTCACTGTATATGGAGACCCCAATAAATAATGCCTCCACTCTTGAAAGGCTAGCTTGATGGCCAAGAGTTCCCTTTCTCCTATGGTATAATTCTGTTCTGCAGGGAGAAGGGTTTTAGAAAAATAGGCCACAGGATGTAATCTACCAGTTGTTGGATTTCTTTGTGATAAGACACCACCTACTGCATATTGAGACGCATCAGCCTCCACAAAATATGGTTGTGTGTTGTCAGCATGGCTTATGATAGGCGCAGTAGTGAATCTCTTCTTGAGCTGAGAAAAGGCTATTTCTGCCTCAGTGGACCAATGAAAGGTAGCCCCCTTGCGCAACAATCTAGTAATGTGAGCAATCAAGTCTGAAAAATGATCGATAAAGCGTCTATAAAAGTTTGCAAATCCGATAAAGGATTGGACCTCCTTTACCGTAGAAGGGCTAGGCCAATTGACTAACGCTTCGATCTTTTTTGGATCCATATGGATTCCTTCAGGGGAAATGACAAATCCTAGAAATTCTACCTTCTCTGTGTGGAAGGTGCTTTTGTCCAACTTCGCGAATAAGTGATTCTCCTTCAATTTTAGCAATATCTTCTTCACATGTTCCACGTGTTCTTGTTCTGAATTGGAAAAAATCAGGATATCATCTATGTACACGATCACGAAGAGATCAAGATATTCACGCAATATGTCATTTATAAAAAATTGAAAGGCCGCAGGGGCATTGCAAAGACCAAATGGCATGACGCAGTATTCGAATAGTCCGAATTTTGTGCGAAAGGCGGTCTTCCATTCGTCCCCCTCCTTGACTCGTATCAAATGATACGCCCCTCTCAGATCGAGTTTGGTGAATATCTTGGCCCCTCGCACTTGATCCAGTAGGACCGAAATGAGGGGTAACGGATATTTATTTTTTATGGTCACTTTGTTTAAGGCGCGATAATCCAGGCACGCCCGTAACCCTCCTTCACGTTTCGGAATGAAGAAGAGAGGGGAGGACACAGGAGAGGTGGAGTGTCTGATAAACCCCTTCTCTAACATCTCCGAGATGTATTGTTGGAGATATTCCGTCTCAGGTTCAGTCAATGCATATACTCGACTCACTGGCAAGTCTGCCCCAGGAATTAAATCAATCCGGCAATCATAACTCCTATGAGGAGGTAGGGCAGAAGCCTTTTCTACGTCAAAAACTTCACGGAATTCATGATACATGGTAGGGAGGGCCCTCTCAGCTGTTTCTATAGCACAACATAAAGGGGTTTCCCATTCCTGTGCTTCTTGATAACAATGTAGCATGCAATATGCTGATTTTAAGGTGATTTTCCTTGCCTGCCAATCAATCTGTGGATTATGAGCCTGCAACCAAGGCACCCCAAGGATAGCCCCAAAATTGGGTGTATCAATTAAATCGAACATTATGTCCTCTGAATGCCCGTTGCTACAGACCATAGTCAAGGCAGGAGTATGGTAAGTTATTAACCCGGAGGACAACTCGGTTCCATCCACCGCTCGAATGGGTTCAGGTTTGGTCTTGGGAATAAAGGGTATTTTTAGCGTCTGGGCCAATTGTATGTCGAGAAAATTACCCGTCGCTCCCGAGTCTAGCAAAATGGGTAACGTCTTGCGACTCTGTATAGAGACTATCAGCGTCACAGATATGGTAAAATGTCGGGCTATAGGAGCATTAACACTGGCAACTTCTAAGGAGACCCTTGGTTGTGAACAACTTGAAGAAACGGTCTCTGTTTTCTTCAAGTTCACTAGTTTCCCTTAGGGTACTCAGAGTCTGGACAAATGGCTGCCATCTTATTACTAGGGCTGGTTTTGGCAGGACAACTTCTGGCATAGTGACCACCTTTGCCGCAATATAAACAAAGGTTCTGCTTTCGTCGCCTCTCTTTTTCTTCAATAGTCAATGGGTTTCTCATACCACCGATTTGCATCGGTTCACTTGTATCTTTCTGATCTTTACCTTCCTTTTTCTCTCCTCTCACCACCCAAAAACGCGCTAGGGTTCCACGGGATCTTTCTCCTTTACGTTCTGATACCCTGTGATTAAGCTTAACCACTAAATCTATAAAAGCGTTACATTCTTCAGGGGGATCCACAATATGAGAGAGAAGATCTTTTAAATCATCATTTAACCCTCTATAGAATAAGGACGTACGTTTTTCTTCGGGCCATTGTGTTTCAATTATTAGTCTGTTAGTGATAAGGTCTTTACTACCTTGTTTCAAGCTAAGTAACTCGCTGTCGCTGGCTTGTACATAGGCATGACGAGCGAATAACCCTTTCAACTTATCTTTGAACAACGTAAAATTATACAGAAGGGGGTCATTGCTTTCCACTAAAGGGACGGCCCAATTTGCAGCATTACCTCCTAAATATGAAATTACAAAGGCCACTTTAGCAGCATCATCTGGAAAAGCAGAAGCCTTACAAAGAAAGTGGAGTTGGCATTGATTAAGGAAAACGCTAAATTTTGAGCTATCCCCATAAAACCTTTCAGGGACAGCTAACGGGACAGGATTCTGTGTCTGTACGGACACCTGAATAGCTTGTGGATTAATTGTACTCGTTAAGGGATTGTCTACGGAGGAAGAAGGAAGCGTAAAGCGAGCAGGTTGTATATATGTGCGCTTCTGCCTTGGTGGTGTTTCTCCTACCCCAGAACTATCGCCTTGCCGATACCTCTCTAACTCTGTATGGAGATGTAGATTCTCGCCTCTGAGTCTCCCTACTTCTCTTTGGAGCTCTATGAGAGCTGCCCCCATCTCTTCTATCGTGGGACTATGCAAAGGAGTCTCTGCTAAGGAAGTAGCACCTTCGGGATTCATCGTCGCTCGGGTGGACCTAATTCGTGGGCTTGGCTTTCTGTTGCCAATACCACCAGTATGAACACCCAGCTCAATCCACAGGAGCGACGAGAAATCCCCACACTCCCAAAGCCCTTCTATGGGTGCGCCCAATAAAATGGAACACACACCCACGGAAGAACCCCCGGAGACGTGGGGCGGAAATGTGAAGGCAGCTACACTTCGGAACCCCCAGTTGGTTGTGTTTTCAGAAGGAACAGGATGGGCACAACCTACAGAGGAAATAAGGAAGAGAACGTTAGTTATCTCTGTCCCCCTCCACTATTTGTGAGCCCCCACACACCCCGCGAACTTACTAACTGCTGGCGTTACGTAAGACACACAAACACAATGTCCCTTACCAACTGAACATCTCCTCAAGTCTTACGACGATCTGAAATGACGCAGCAGTGGAGCAATGAATGACGCAGCAGTGGAGCAATGACTTGTGGATAGCACTGTTTGGGGGACCAGGCTGCAGCACGTAAGACCAGTAAATGTGTACCCAATGGAACAACTAGAGTATAACTGAACTCTAAGGATACACTGACACAAGGTCGAAACCGAAGTATACCACAGAACCAACTTGCTACCACACACAGCAGGGCAGGAAGGACATGATACCCCTAATAGTTTAGAGAAAAGGGTTGCTGCTAACTACACACCAAAGGGGAAATAAGGGTGTGCTTTCTAACGACACTCTTGCGAGTCTGTAGGACACGGGGAACTCGCTACAATGTTTCTCTCGCAGCGAATATAGGAAACTGGAACTCGCTACAATGTTTCTCGCAGTGGATAGAGGAAACGCGACCGCGTTGGAAGGAGAGGGCTAATGTCGCCGTTTCTCGTCCGCTGCGCTACACAATTTGGGTCAAGGAGCGGGGAAGGCTGAACGCCGAGGCACGGCAAAGAGGCAGGGAACACAGATCGCAGAAAGGCGGGGCAGCTGTTACAAGCGGTGTTCAGGAATCACCAACCGCTACGGCGCAGCTATCGCCGTTAACACCCACAACCTCCACACAAACAGGGAAAGCCTCACCGGCTTACTGCGAACCCCTACCAACGGAACCAACAGAGTTAGGAGGTAGCACCAGGACAAACAACACGTGACGACCTCCGTCTCCCCGTCTCGAAATCAGGAACACAAAACTTCACAGGAAGCAAAGGGGCGTGGACAAGGGTCGGGAATCCGAAAGCCAAGCACCGGCTTCTAGTCCAATCAGGGTTTATATGGAGGGAACAATGAACTCCTCCTCCTTAAGGGACCGTCTTAAAATTATGTGTCATCATAAGGCCAGCAGCAGAATCTCTATTTCGCAGTCGACCCCCATGTAACAACTGCACAAGAGACCCTACCCCTAACAGAAAGAATCCAAGTGGCCCATGAACGTGGTTGCGGATTCGGCGGGACTAGAGAGAGTCTATAGATAATTGTCAGTAATACAACAATTTAAATTCTTCTGCTGGCGTGAAGCCTTCAAGAACTTGTGCATTGTGACGAAGGGCAATCGCCAGGGGCTACAACTCTATTAAGAACAATAAGGGGGAGACCCCTGATACATCCTCTATATATTTTAAAGTACGGCAAGTGAAGCCATCACAATTCACTGATGCAGTAGGTGCATGATACTTGCCTGCAGTGAGTGTGAGAAAGTTCTTACCAATATGTGTTGGTTCCACAATGCGGAATAGGTACCCCCTTTCTATTAGATTAAACACCCTTCCGACATCTAAGGATGGGAGAACCAAATCATTCCTGAAGTGCCACATGATGTGGGCAAGAGTACATACACGATTAGTGATGCCCTACCGGGCGCAGGGTGAGTCAAGTGGGCAATATCCTTTTACAGGCAATATGCTAGAGCTTTTGCCAATATCCTGCTGTATGCGTTAATAAGGGATATTGGCCTATAACTAGAACACTCCAGGATGTCTTGACCTGGTTTGGATATAACCATAGTTCTAGCTCATAACAGATCATCATTCAGATGGCACGTCACCAATGCTTAGTTTTTTAATAAAATTCCATTGAAAAGCCATCTTCCCCTGGAGCCTTACCAAATGCCATGTCGTTAATTGCTTGTGTAACTTCCTCTGCGGATATTATGATACCTATTACATGTCTTAAGACCCCAGGGGATGCTCACACTAGGCAGTCTCTTGAAACGTGGGGGGATGTTCTGCCCCCAGGTAATACCACAGAATGGGTAAGGTGTATCGGTGGTATGAGGGAGGGGCCAATGTATACCAAACTGTGCAAGGATCCAATGACGAATAAGGGAACCCAGAGGGTGATACTTGCTCTCTAACAAGGAACTTTACCCTGTTGGCAAGGGGAAATACCTCTGTAAGTGGAGACAGAGCCGCCGAGCAGAATGCAAAATAAATCTAATTCAGTGGATACCTGGGGACTAAATAAGTAGTGTATAGTCCTTGAGGCATTACTGCGGTATGCTGTAATGTGCCTCGGGGCAAAATGAAACAGCAAGCATCATAGTAGGCATTGCAATGGTCATCACTTGTATGGGAGTAGTTCCCCCATAAGGCAGAGACAAAACATCTAATGGGCCAAAACATGAGACAGGACAGAAGACAGGAACAATGAAGAAAAAGCCATGACTTAAAGGATATTATTAGTAGAAGAAATCTAATCAGATGTATGAAACAAATATCTTAGGTGAGTCTTGATTGGGCACCTAGATTTGACTCTTGGGGAGAAGACTTCCAGGGTCTCTGCGTACATCCTTGAGTTCACTTTGCATCACTGTCTCCCAGCATTGACATTCCTCCTGGTCGGCGGTGTCCCTTTGGTTGGGTTTCACTGCTGCAGTCAACTTTGGGTTACTCATCAAAGGTGCCCTGTCCATTTATGTGGCTTTTAAGTCATCAAGGAAAGATTTCAGTTCACCAAGGTTTCGATATCTGTAGTCTGTCCATTATTGGTAATCGACATAGTTGCCAGGCCAGGAAGGCCAAATTTAACTTCAGATTTCTGCAGTCCAGGACATAGGGATAGGAACTGTTTGCTCTTGACATTCTCGATGGATGAGAAGTTGACCGTGATAATAACTTGCTGTTTCTCAGAGATAGGGCCCATGCTTCTTCACCATGGTGAGGATCTGTCTCACTCGTGGGTGGCAAAGACAGAAGGCCATAAAATATCTTGAGTGGCCAATATAAAAGGTATTGCGGGCCCATCCTTGATGTCCCTTTGGAACTCCAATGGAGAGTCAAATGTGATATTCAGAAGGGTGGGAGCAAGGTGCCTAAGAAAGGTGCCTAAGAAGGTAAGAATGTCATCCATTTCAGCCTGTTCCGGCACCCCACAATCCTTATATTGTCTCTGCAACTTCTGTCCTCCAATTCATTAGTCTTTTGATGCCACAAATCTTGTCCCAAATCATGGTGTTTATGCAACTTTGCGACATGACTTGAGTGGACTCTAAAAAGCACTAATTCCGCCCCTCAGTGATTGAATCTAGCCACCACTGACATCAAGGTTCCGATGGAGTCTTTGATTTCCACCAGTTCTTTCAGATAGGGCTGAATCAGATGTGTCCATGGTAGATGAAATGTCCAACAACAATTGTTTTGCTGGACACAGGGAGCCTTGAGAATAACAACTGTCTTGCGGGTTTTGGCTTCGACATGAGACTGTGCAGGGCAATATTTGTGGTTTTGCAGTGTGGGTAGAAAGAGGCAGTGTCTAGTAGTCCTGTGGACTATAGGAGTGCTAAAGTCTTACTCGTCTCCTTAGGATTGTTGTCAACGAATTGCAGTAGGTTGTGTGATCACCTTGCTGGCAAAGATAGAGGGGCGCTGCCTCCACTGTGTTGGGGATAGAGCAGAACAAGAAAGCCAGCCCCTAATTAAGGGGAAGTAAAAAACATCAGAATGTAGTTCACCACAACCCACAATAGAGTTGTAGTACACTTAGCAGTGGGGCATAAGACAACAGTGCACTTTGATGAAGCTCTCAGTAAGGTTATTCCAATCAAGCAAGGCCGCCATCAAAACAGTGAGATTGTTCTATTTGTCTTTCAGTGACCACAAAAAAAGGTTATAATCACACAGAAGGGCTGCAACCAGAAGAGTGGGGCAGTCCTCATTTCAGTTTATTGGGCTAGTACATTCATCCCGGTACCGACCATCTGGAACTCTTCACTGCAGCCCGATGGGTCGCTGTCAAAAATTCTTGTCCCACAGAAGGTGGGCGAGTGCGTCTACACAGCATAAAACCTCCTAGTTTCCACACCACTCTAATGCCCCCCGAGTCCATCCACTACCAAGGGTTGCAGAAATGTCTGCAGCCCGATCTGAGGAGTGCACTTGGGTCCCAGCAAGCCTCGCCGTACGTTCCCCAAGATGTAGTGCAGACTGTGTTGTTTTGATGGAGGAAATGGCTCTCAGCCCCATCTTACACTGGAAGCCTTACAGCTGCCCTGCCATCTTTTTCAGAGCAGAGCCACGCCCGTCTTCCTTGTTTATCTCAATTCCATGCTCCTTGCTTTATGGATTTCATTTTCTCTTTACATGATTTCTGATTGGATGAGTTGTATCTTTCTATTGCTTACACAAGGCGACTACATATAATTTATTTCTCTTTCAGGACCCTAAGGGCGTGCATAACTTTACTTGCTTTCTTCCACTGCACAATTTTTATTTTTTATTTATTTAGGGCCAGATGTATGAACACATTTCCCATAGACACAGAATGGATAAAACTGTTTCATACATCTGGCCCTTAGTTACTGCTTTTTGGAAGGGCCTGGCAGCTGCTTAATACTGCCAGGCTGCTCACTTTTGGCCATTAGCTTCCTCGCTGCTGCTTTAACTTTAATATTGTTTTTATTCACTTTGCAAGAGCCTAGCAGTAGTGCACTTCTGCAGTGCTTCTCACTTCGGGCCAGTTGTCCCTGCTCTTTCCCCCTTCTCCCACCCACCCATAATTTCTTTTTTTTTTCCTTTTGCTAGGGCCTGGCAGCTGTGCACTGCCACCAGGTCGCTCATGTTTACTCAATTACCCCCATGTCCCTTATGTCCTCGTCCCATTCATTAACAAATTGGAGATCAGAAAAAAAGAGCAGAGGCATGCTGGGACCCTAATTTGTAGACCAATCGCAATGGACCGCACTCCGCTAGCCCCTCCTCCGGGTCGCCCCTGGGGAAGCTGGTACATGGAGTTCTGGAGTGGTTCACCACAATGGGTGCAAGTAAGTACTTGTAGAACTGATGATCTCTGACATGGAGTTCTTGAGTGGTTCACCCCAGTGGGTGCAAGTAAGTACTTGTTGAATTGATGATCTCTAGACCCGATACATGTCCCGGGTTTTAAAATATCACCCGAGACATGGCTCGGGTTTCGGGATAACTTCCCTCCTCAGTAGAGAAAATAGTTAGGGGTGGAAAAGAGGGCCGCCAAACAACCGTCAAATGCCTCGTTGCCCGCACAGGCACGCAGGTGCGTCGTCCAGGAGCTCGTCAGCTCAAAGCTCGAGGGAGCCATATTTGTAGACCAATCGCAATGGACCGCACTCCGCTAGCCCCTCCTCCGGGTCGCCCCTGGGGAAGCTGGTACATGGAGTTCTGGAGTGGTTCACCACAATGGGTGCAAGTAAGTACTTGTAGAACTGATGATCTCTGACATGGAGTTCTTGAGTGGTTCACCCCAGTGGGTGCAAGTAAGTACTTGTTGAATTGATGATCTCTAGACCCGATACATGTCCCGGGTTTTAAAATATCACCCGAGACATGGCTCGGGTTTCGGGATAACTTCCCTCCTCAGTAGAGAAAATAGTTAGGGGTGGAAAAGAGGGCCGCCAAACAACCGTCAAATGCCTCGTTGCCCGCACAGGCACGCAGGTGCGTCGTCCAGGAGCTCGTCAGCTCAAAGCTCGAGGGAGCCATATTTGTAGACCAATCGCAATGGACCGCACTCCGCTAGCCCCTCCTCCGGGTCGCCCCTGGGGAAGCTGGTACATGGAGTTCTGGAGTGGTTCACCACAATGGGTGCAAGTAAGTACTTGTAGAACTGATGATCTCTGACATGGAGTTCTTGAGTGGTTCACCCCAGTGGGTGCAAGTAAGTACTTGTTGAATTGATGATCTCTAGACCCGATACATGTCCCGGGTTTTAAAATATCACCCGAGACATGGCTCGGGTTTCGGGATAACTTCCCTCCTCAGTAGAGAAAATAGTTAGGGGTGGAAAAGAGGGCCGCCAAACAACCGTCAAATGCCTCGTTGCCCGCACAGGCACGCAGGTGCGTCGTCCAGGAGCTCGTCAGCTCAAAGCTCGCGCGCTACGAGAGGTACTTGACCTGATAACGATTTTAGCAGCTTACACAGCAACCCTACACACTTTCCTACTCCCTGCTCCCTACTCCCTGCTGACGACAGGCAACTACCTCGAAACACGTGTCCAGGGATGGCTAACGCTACTCATACTTGCATGCATTACACGGGCATAGGCGTACTCGCCGACGCTGACCTCAGGGACCATTTTTCATTGGGGTAACACGCTTGGTAGGTGGAGCAGTGTGCGACCAATTAGACTTAACTTTATTTCAGGCTCCCTTGAGCCGTTGGAGCCGACGGGCTCATGGTTACGCACCTGCGCGCTACGAGAGGTACTTGACCTGATAACGATTTTAGCAGCTTACACAGCAACCCCACACACTTTCCTACTCCCTGCTGACGAGAGGCAACTACCTCGAAACACGTGTCCAGGGATGGCTAACGCTACTCATACTTGCATGCATTACACGGGCATAGGCGTACTCGCCGACGCGGACCTCAGGGACCATTTTTCATTGGGGTAACACGCTTGGTAGGTGGAGCAGTGTGCGACCAATTAGACTTAACTTTATTTCAGGCTCCCTTGAGCCGTTGGAGCCGACGGGCTCATGGTTATGCACCTGCGCGCTACGAGAGGTACTTGACCTGATAACGATTTTAGCAGCTTACACAGCAACCCTACACACTTTCCTACTCCCTGCTGACGAGAGGCAACTACCTCGAAACACGTGTCCAGGGATGGCTAACGCTACTCATACTTGCATGCATTACACGGGCATAGGCGTACTCGCCGACGCTGACCTCAGGGACCATTTTTCATTAGGGTAACACGCTTGGTAGGTGGAGCAGTGTGCGACCAATTAGACTTAACTTTATTTCAGGCTCCCTTGAGCCGTTGGAGCCGACGGGCTCATGGTTACGCACCTGCGCGCTACGAGAGGTACTTGACCTGATAACGATTTTAGCAGCTTACACAGCAACCCTACACACTTTCCTACTCCCTGCTGACGAGAGGCAACTACCTCGAAACACGTGTCCAGGGATGGCTAACGCTACTCATACTTGCATGCATTACACGGGCATAGGCGTACTCGTCGACGCTGACCTCAGGGACCGTTTTTCATTGGGGTAACACGCTTGGTAGGTGGAGCAGTGTGCGACCAATTAGACTTAACTTTATTTCAGGCTCCCTTGAGCCGTTGGAGCCGACGGGCTCATGGTTACGCACCTGCGCGCTACGAGAGGTACTTGACCTGATAACGATTTTAGCAGCTTACACAGCAACCCTACACACTTTCCTACTCCCTGCTGACGAGAGGCAACTACCTCGAAACAGGTGTCCAGGGATGGCTAACGCTACTCATACTTGCATGCATTACACGGGCATAGGCGTACTCGCCGACGCTGACCTCAGGGACCATTTTTCATTGGGGTAACACGCTTGGTAGGTGGAGCAGTGTGCGACCAATTAGACTATGCTGGGACCCTAATACTGCCCATCCCACCAGGAGTACATAAGCAGTACCTACCCAGCATCCCGTCTGCTCGTTTTTTCTGTCTGTCAACAGAATGGATGTGGTGTGCTGGTGCTGCTCCAGCTGGGCTGGAGTGGCGTTATTTTCTTCCTCCCCCACCCGGCTGCCTGGCTGTGCAGACGGGGGTTTCCTGGTCTGTCCCCTGGCCTGCCGGGCTTGCTGGGGATCATGACGGTGATGGCCGGTGAGCTGCCTGGCCTGCGGGCCCTTTGCGGCTGCTGCACCTCCCGGGTGCGTCCGTGTCACGTGCTCGTCTTCCTGAGGATGGACTGGTTGGGGTTTTCTGCTAAGCATTTAATATTACCATATGCTTGATAGTTTATTAGTTTATTTTTATTACACACAGTGTCATAATTGATTAACTGAATGTATAGGACTGAACAGACAGTAAGATATAATATGAACACATGTTATCTTTACAGATTTTTATGTCCATTGAGGTGTTACATAAAACTTTAAGCAAATATCATCAAGACATATTATACAGCTACTAGACAGTAAATAACAGTTACGGTAAGAGTTTTTGTAACATATTTTTATATTACCATACCTCAATTAGCTAATTGGTCCAAAATATGTGATATCCTTATATCTTTTCTTTTTTATCAAGGATATCTAAGTATCTTTTGATCCATGATTAACGAATGATTTGCAAACTGGATTAATCAGCCAAAATACTAAAGGTATTCATTGCATTATGTCCTTTATAATAGGAACCTTATGCTTGCTAATCTTATAGAATAGGAACAGTGAATATATACTCCCTTACTTGTCATATTTAATCCATGATTTAGTTATTTTTCTTTTTAGCATCACATGTTTAAAATTGGGGCTTTCACGATGGGGCTCAGGTCAAGTTACCTCAGACATATTCAGTGCATGTTTCTTTTTAAATACAAAATGATTTTTGCCCGTTTGGGCTTTTCTAGACACTTTCTCTATTTGTTAAGAAAGCATTGAAACTCTAGATCACAATGATGTTTATATATAAAAAATCTTTTTCCATTTTTTAGTAACCACTGATACGAATATCCTGAAGAAGGCTTTGCCGAAACGCGTTGATATTTCGTGAATATATCCAGATATTTCGTGAATATATCCAGTGTCATCTGAATTTGTTTTGATCATGTGTGCAATTTACAACTTTTGCATATTATCAGTAGATATTTTGTAAATATGTCCAGTGTCATCTGAATTTGTTTTGATCATATGTGTAATTTGCAACTTTCGCAGATTATCAGTAGTTCATATGGTTTTTGATCACCCATTTCACTCCATAAGGACAGTATACATGATTATGAAATTGAGAACATTACAGACATTTTTTCATTGTCTTTTCAGCATTTCTGATAAAAATAATTTTTCAGGTTATATTGTCATTTTTCATTATCAGATGGTTTCAATTTGATTGGTCAAAAATTATTACGTGCATGTGTTCTTCACAGTAGAATTATTTATTTATGAATATTAATTGTTATGTATACAAAATCAATATATTTTCCATAGAAAAAACAAAAAGAATATCAACAAAAATAAAAAAGTTTATACTTTTTCTATATATTTGTATCCATTCATTTTTGTGTTTCTGGAGTTTCCCAGCTTTTTGTTAAGCCATAATAGCACTCAGCCTGGTGCTTACTCTCTTTCCAAAATACTGGTTGGGAGGAGTGCCACGTTTGCTGTGTGCCGTGCCTTCCCGCTGTTGGGGTGGGGGCTTTGCTGCTGGTGGTGTCCGGCCCCTGCCCTGGGTGAGTCCCGCATAGTGGTTTTTGCTCCTTTTCTCCTGCATCGTTGTTGGGGGCTGTTTCAGGTAGCCCGCGCTGCGGATCTGATTTGGTGATTTTGAGGAAGCGCAACCCCTAGCTCCACCTTCAGCCCAGTAGGTTGCTGGGTGACCGAGTCCCACTGCAGCTGCTGGGAGTATTGCCAGCGACGGTGACACACAACTTCTGGGTGCTGCGAGGGTTGGTTTTCTTCCAGCTTTTACCCCGCGTCTGCCACGCTCTGTACAGGCCCCAGTGTGAGGTGGTGTTCCGTTCCCGAGGTGCGCGCGTTGGCTCAGTGTTTGTGTTCGTGTATACACTGGATTACTGTGCAGTCATGTACATTTTAAGGGACAGAAGGGCTGCTTCACTTTCTCATTAATGGCATTTCTGAGCAGCAGCAGTACATTTCTTGGAATTCTGTAGCTGCTGCCTGCCGTGCTTGATTGCTGTTGCTGGCCTTCTGCTGCCGGGCTCCTGTACCTCCTGGTCGTGGTTTTTGCGGCCTCTGGCATGTGGTGCGTGCGTTCTGCTGCTGCCTCTTGGCTGTTGGGAGCCGCCGTCCTTTTGGGTGCTTCCTGCTCGGCCCGCGTTGTGGGCTGCTGTGGTCTTCGCGCTCGAGCTGTGGCGGCGCAGTGCCACGCTGCACTGTGCTGTGTGCCTGCTTCACTCGGGACCTCGTGCTCCCCTGTGCTTCCCTTGCTTGCTTCCCGGCCTCCTCTCTCCTGCTGGACTGGGGGGGTGCGGGGTGCCCGGTGGTGTGTGGTTAGGTCCTGGTTCCTGGCCCGTTGGCACCTCTTTTATGTGTGTGGTGCCGGTTCGCCCGCCCCCTGTTCCCTTTTTGGCGGGAGCAGCATCTGGACGTGGCCATGTTGGGCGGCGGTGTCTCCAGGTGTTGCCAGGGATTATTCCTGCGGCCTCCTGCTTGTGTGGCATGCACTCTGCCACTGCGCTGCATCCCCACTTCTGCCCTCGTGAGTTTGTCTGCGGGGCTGGGGTTCTTCCCTGTTTGGTCTGTTCCTCATCCTTGGATCCTGCCCTCCTGGGTGTTCGGGGTGGCTGGGTCGGCATGCTGAGGTGTGCAGTGCTGCCGGTGTTTTGGTTCACCGTGCGTGCTGACTTTTTGGGCTTGTCTTCCCTGCGGGGGCCTGTTCGTCAGCCTGGCTCTCTGCCTCGGTGGCCTCCTGCTTCCGGGTTGCCTCGGGCAGCCGGGGCTGGCGCGGCACATACACTGCAGCTTGCAGCCAGACTGTGCCGGCCTGTCCACTGTTGTGCTCTGCTGGGTGCCTGTGGGCTTTGTTGCTCGTCGCCATTTGGCCTCTGCGGTGCGTGGCCTCCGTGGATGGTGTGGCTGGGGTTCGTGGTCCTCTCTTGGCCGTGGGCTCGCATGTGCTTGCCCTATCTTGGGATCCTGGCCCTGCTGGGGTCTGCCCACTTTTCTGCTGTACCTGCACAGTCCTGCTCCTCAAGGTGTTGTTGGTGCGGGTGCTGTGGTCTGGCCTTGAGTGCACTGGGTCCCTGGGTCGGCTCTCCCTTCCTAGGGGTCCTTGCCTGTGCTGCTGGCTCTGTTCCTCTGCTGGCGTCCGGTTAGGCTGGGTTGTGTGCCCTGCTTGGCTGTGCCGTGGGTTCTCTTCTTTCTTCTGGCCTGAGCTGTTAATTATAGTGCAATCGGTGTGCAGGGGAGATTAAGTAGACAAGTACAGAATCTTCTGCTGTTCAAAAAGTCGAAAGGAGAATGTTACCACAGAACCCCGTGAGTTGTAGACTACAAACGTGCTTTTAAGATAACGGATGTACACGTGACTCCAATACCCAGCATGCATCCTGTTTTAAATAAAATGCTCATTGTACTTACACCACGTAAAAAGGAGTAAACACACGAATCTGTCCAGTCAGTGTAAATCAAATGCTGTCAATATTGAACCTTAAATAATAAAACTCAAGGACAATTAAGCTGTCGCCCCTGCTCCCGCTTAAACCGCCCCATCAACATGTGCTGTGCAGGAAAACCAATACCTGCTATTGTTGGTCAAAACTCACTAATATTGAAAAGCAATGGCCATAGAGATCGTATCACCAGCTGACCAACGAAATGATAATGAAGCATAGACCTAACAACAACAAGCATTGGAAATGCAATAGGTCTCGCATTTGTTGGAGCTATTGGCACTGTAAACAAAATAGTGCATAGTTATACAAAAAGAACAAGATTTATTTTCATGTTGCACAGTTTTGAAGAAAGCCAGAAGAATGCGGTGAAATTTCATTAGCTCCATGAATGAAATGAAATTTAGCTGCGGGTGTTATGCAAGAGTGTGCTTTGGGGCAAGGCTGATTAGCACTTAGTGGCAGGGGAAGAAAGGGAAGAGGGAGGATTGGAGTCAGATGGCTGTGGCAACAACAGCTGAAAACAAGCTGTGGCTGATTCCATCATGGTGCATGCTGTAGAATATGGAAGTCAGTCAAAGAGGAAGTAAGGCAAAGATGAAGATCAGCGGCCATCATCTGATAACGGAACCGCGTTACTGAACCATAAATATAGTCACATAGATTTCCAGTGCATGGTTTAGCTGGATTAAGATTGGTGACAGCTGTGCACTTCAAATCTGTAATTAACAGGGTACAAGTCTTCAAAAGAAGAAACAGGAACGTGAGTTTAGCTTTGTCACGGCACAAGTCCTAATAAAAGAAGTGGAGAGACTAACCAGGTTGGGCAGTATGCAAGTGAAATCATGACGCGTGCCATTATAGCACACGTCACAACACGCGTGACATTGAATGTGACATCATGGGAAGTGACCTCACTGGAAGTGACATCACAAGAAGTGACCCCAGATATTAAGACCTCGCACATATGTTTATCAGGTATATCATAAGTACATTTAAGCGCATTATGAGATTTAACAAAGAGATTGGGCATTGGGGTTGTGTCAAAAAGTGGCACAATCCCGACGCAAAATCTGGGCCTCAACTAATACATTTATTTTTTTAAGGCTTGCCACAAAGAAATTGGCAACAAGGAGAAGTACGGTAGTAGATCTGTTATGCTTACTTGGTTGCAAAGTCTACATTTTTAAATATTTTATGGGTTACGGCATCTGCTGCAGAGGTGCCCAGTAAGTCTCAGGGAACAATCATAATGATGAGAACTCTGCAGGTGACACATTTGTTGGAGAGAGTTGTGTTTTGTGAAGTCCCAGATTTGACCCTAAAGTAGTATAAGATTCATAAATTGTAATCCTTTAAATATAGCACAGTGAGCTATGGACATTTGACTCCTACACCTAGTAACCCTGTCTCATGTAACTCATCTTGTACCTTGATTTACACATGTACATCATTTATTGTCAATGTATAATGTCTATGTTATGTAACGAGCTCTGACACCCTGCATTGGGTTTGCTTAGCACTAGAAAAGAAATAAAATAGTACTATTAAAATTGTTATTTGTGTAAATACTGGGACTGACCAACACACCTGACATTCTTACAGTGCAATGTGGAAAGACCACGCACACCAATTGTTGAATTGAATTTATACCAGTTAGGGCGTGCTGTAGAGGAAAGCGTCTCCTAAACCAGGACGCAAGAATGAATGAGAATTTGCACTAATCCAAATGAGTAGTGTCCCTCTAAGCACAGCCAAAGGGCAACGAAGTTGCAGGGTAAGTCGCAAAGTAGTGCAGAGTTTCAAAGAAAGTTCCAATATGCAATTTTATTAACAAATGTCTGATCAATGTTCAATTCCTCGTTACATTCACGGGATTGTAGATTAGACACAAAGGTTCAACACAGGACTTTTTTAACATGCGCTCAATGCATTTCGGGTCACGCACGACCCTTCATCAGGAGAAGTCCTAAAAGAATCCAAAAGGAGAGTTTTAACGACCTGCTCGAATGTATGGATAACAGTAAGTGAAAAAAAGTCCACCAGTTTAAAAAAAGATCCGAAATGGAGTGACGGTGAAAGTGAAGAAAACGTAGTTGGCGGTAGAGAGAACGGAGACCCACAGAGGAATCCCAAAAGTGATTTGTTAAAAGAAAAAACAACCAAGAAATGATTAGTTGATCCTATAATAAGAGTGTGTGTAAAGCGATGTTTAGAATCGATAAGAACTTCGGGTCAACCCGTTATGGAGAACCGCTTGTGAAAAGGAAAAAAATTACGTGATACGCTATAAGAAGCCCAATAACATGTGTTTGAAAACAAAGCATACCTGAAAGTTGAGTAATCAAAAGTTTCAAACGTCCGAAAGACGAACAGCATATACGCGTGTAGTCTAACACCAACAGCTGTAGTGGATAGTAAAGAGAAAAAAGGAACACGCTAATAACCGTTGCGTGAGAAGAGAAAGCGAAAAGGAGTTAAATGATAAATAATCCTAGCGGCAGCCATATTGAAATGGAGTCCTAACATAATGATGTTAATACAATGATAATATAATGGTAACAAGAGGAAGGTAAAGGGGCTAAGAGAAGTTTTGAAAACATTAAAAGTAAGACAGAAAAAGGTGAGAGGGCTGGAGGGGTTTTGAAACAATAAAAAGACGAAAAAATATACGAAGACAAAAACAAAAGTTTACTGATAGTGTAAACAAATTGGAAGAAAACAAGTAAATAAAGTTATTTAAATTGAGACAAAAAAACGCGAATGAAAAACAAATTGATGGTCAGGAGTGTGAAGAAAAATGAAAAGATCAAGCAGGTAAATGGAACATAGAGAGTTCATGGGAACTGAAAAAAAATGAAATTAAACTCAATACAGATAATACAAATAATATTGTGTTGACATAAATAGGAAAACAACAAGTATGTGATATTCCAAGGGACTAGGTTGTACAGAGCAATGATTATAAGAAACAACTGAGTTCGACGCGGTCATTGAGTCCATGTGGGACCAGGGCATTCATTTTATAGATCCAAACCGTTTCTCTCTGGAGAAGAAACTTGCGATTGTCTCTGTGATCTTTAATGGGTACCACCTCGCATACCAAAAATCTCAATTGGCTGATGTTGTGGCTCTTGGCAAGAAAGTGCATCGCTATTGTGGATTTGGTGTTCTTGTTGCGGATGTTGCTTTTGTGTTCCGTTAATCGTACCTTAATTTTTCTCTCAGTCTTGCCAATGTATATTAGGCCACACGGGCACTTGAGCATGTAAACAAGGTTTTTGGAGTCACATGTTGCCGTGACATGTAACTTGATGTTATAACCCTGTGTAGGGTGCTGAGTTGAGTTGCCTTGGATAATGTTATTACAATGGCCACAGTTATGGCAGGGAATTGTACCCTTATGAGAACCAACTGAATCATTAGACGATTGAAATTGTAAAAGTTCCATCAAATTCTTGCCCCTTTCGTATGCAAAAATTGGTCTTTCCAAAAATGTGTCTTTGAAGTCAGGTTCAATTTGTAACATTGGCCAATGTTTCAAAATGGTTTTTTTGATGTTGAAGCTCATGGTGGAAAATTTAGTGACCATAACTGATCTTGTCGTGGATTTTTTGATGTTACTGACTTTTAGCAGTTGTGCTCTAGATTTGTATTTCACCCTTTCCAGAGAGGTTGATACGATTTCTTTGGGGTACCCACGATCAAAGAAGCGTTTTTCCACGTTCTGGTTTTCTTGTGACAGGAGTGTCGGTTCAGAAATAATTCTTTTCACCCTGAGAAACTGAGAATATGGTAGATGATTTTTTAGTGAAGGTTGGTGGAAGCTGGAAAAATGTAGCAAGTTATTTCTGTCAGTACTCTTTCTATAAAGAGTAGTCTCAATTCGGTCATCTTTGATGTATAGTAGTACATCCAAGTAGTTGATGGTATCATTACGGATATCGTAGGTAAATTTCAAACGATCATTTATCCCATTGAGCGTGTTGATGGCTTCTCTCAAAAGTTGCTCGGGACCTCTCCAAATCAAAAAAATATCGTCAATGTACCGTAGAAAAAGTGACATGTATGGTTTCCATTGTGAGTTATTCAGAATATGATCAAGTTCGAACTTGTGCATGAACAGTTGTGCATAGCAAGGAGCTGCACAATTCCCATGGATGTACCGTTCAACTGCAGGTAAAATCTGTTATTGTAACAAAAATAGCTGTGGTAAAGTGTAAAATGAAGTAACTCAAGTAGAAATACTTTAAGATCTTCAGAAATAGAGGATTGCAAAAGAAAAAATTCAATGGCTTCCATACCAAGATTGTGAGGGATAGAAGTGTACAAAGAAGTTACATCTATGGTACAAAAAAGTGTATTCGTATCCCACTTGATGTCACTTTGTTGGATAATATTCAAAAAATGAGTAGTGTCTCGTACATAGGTTGACATTTGTTGCACAAAAGGTTGGAGATGTCGATCAAGGTATTTGCCTATGGGTTCATGCAATGAACCACATGTAGAGACGATCGGTCTCATTGGTGGATCAGTGAGACTCTTATGAATCTTGGGTAGCATTCTCAAAGATGGACGTGTCGGGAAATTCTGGGTAAAGAATCTACGTTCTTTCTCTCCAATGGTTCCACAATGGACTGCTTTGTCCACGATCTCATGTAAGGTGCGTTGTATGTCAGTTGTTGGGTCCTTGTCCAGTTCAGAATAAGTGGTGAAATCTCGTACATGCTCATCCAGTTTAAGTTTATAGTGGGAGGAATCCATTATGACTAGAGCACCCCCTTTATCTGCATTGAGGAATGTAAGATCTGGATTATCTGCCAATTTTTGAAGAAGAGCTCTGTCTTTCACTGTCAGATTGCGATGAATCGTTTTGTGTGGTTTATACATCCTTGACCAAGAGTACAATACACGGCACCTGTTAGCCACAAGGTACTTGATACTTTCGAAACCCTTGTTAAACGTGATCTATCAAGGATGTATAAACCACACAAAACGATTCATCGCAATCTGACAGTGAAAGACAGAGCTCTTCTTCAAAAATTGGCAGATAATCCAGATCTTACATTCCTCAATGCAGATAAAGGGGGTGCTCTAGTCATAATGGATTCCTCCCACTATAAACTTAAACTGGATGAGCATGTACGAGATTTCACCACTTATTCTGAACTGGACAAGGACCCAACAACTGACATACAACGCACCTTACATGAGATCGTGGACAAAGCAGTCCATTGTGGAACCATTGGAGAGAAAGAACGTAGATTCTTTACCCAGAATTTCCCGACACGTCCATCTTTGAGAATGCTACCCAAGATTCATAAGAGTCTCACTGATCCACCAATGAGACCGATCGTCTCTACATGTGGTTCATTGCATGAACCCATAGGCAAATACCTTGATCGACATCTCCAACCTTTTGTGCAACAAATGTCAACCTATGTACGAGACACTACTCATTTTTTGAATATTATCCAACAAAGTGACATCAAGTGGGATACGAATACACTTTTTTGTACCATAGATGTAACTGCTTTGTACACTTCTATCCCTCACAATCTTGGTATGGAAGCCATTGAATTTTTTCTTTTGCAATCCTCTATTTCTGAAGATCTTAAAGTATTTCTACTTGAGTTACTTCATTTTACACTTTACCACAGCTATTTTTGTTACAATAACAGATTTTACCTGCAGTTGAACGGTACATCCATGGGCAATTGTGCAGCTCCTTGCTATGCACAACTGTTCATGCACAAGTTCGAACTTGATCATATTCTAAATAACTCACAATGGAAACCATACATGTCACTTTTTCTACGGTACATTGACGATATTTTTTTGATTTGGAGAGGTCCCGAGCAACTTTTGAGAGAAGCCATCAACACGCTCAATGGGATAAATGATCGTTTGAAATTTACCTACGATATCCGTAATGATACCATCAACTACTTGGATGTACTACTATACATCAAAGATGACCGAATTGAGACTACTCTTTATAGAAAGAGTACTGACAGAAATAACTTGCTACATTTTTCCAGCTTCCACCAACCTTCACTAAAAAATCATCTACCATATTCTCAGTTTCTCAGGGTGAAAAGAATTATTTCTGAACCGACACTCCTGTCACAAGAAAACCAGAACGTGGAAAAACGCTTCTTTGATCGTGGGTACCCCAAAGAAATCGTATCAACCTCTCTGGAAAGGGTGAAATACAAATCTAGAGCACAACTGCTAAAAGTCAGTAACATCAAAAAATCCACGACAAGATCAGTTATGGTCACTAAATTTTCCACCATGAGCTTCAACATCAAAAAAACCATTTTGAAACATTGGCCAATGTTACAAATTGAACCTGACTTCAAAGACACATTTTTGGAAAGACCAATTTTTGCATACGAAAGGGGCAAGAATTTGATGGAACTTTTACAATTTCAATCGTCTAATGATTCAGTTGGTTCTCATAAGGGTACAATTCCCTGCCATAACTGTGGCCATTGTAATAACATTATCCAAGGCAACTCAACTCAGCACCCTACACAGGGTTATAACATCAAGTTACATGTCACGGCAACATGTGACTCCAAAAACCTTGTTTACATGCTCAAGTGCCCGTGTGGCCTAATATACATTGGCAAGACTGAGAGAAAAATTAAGGTACGATTAACGGAACACAAAAGCAACATCCGCAACAAGAACACCAAATCCACAATAGCGATGCACTTTCTTGCCAAGAGCCACAACATCAGCCAATTGAGATTTTTGGTATGCGAGGTGGTACCCATTAAAGATCACAGAGACAATCGCAAGTTTCTTCTCCAGAGAGAAACGGTTTGGATCTATAAAATGAATGCCCTGGTCCCACATGGACTCAATGACCGCGTCGAACTCAGTTGTTTCTTATAATCATTGCTCTGTACAACCTAGTCCCTTGGAATATCACATACTTGTTGTTTTCCTATTTATGTCAACACAATATTATTTGTATTATCTGTATTGAGTTTAATTTCATTTTTTTTCAGTTCCCATGAACTCTCTATGTTCCATTTACCTGCTTGATCTTTTCATTTTTCTTCACACTCCTGACCATCAATTTGTTTTTCATTCGCGTTTTTTTGTCTCAATTTAAATAACTTTATTTACTTGTTTTCTTCCAATTTGTTTACACTATCAGTAAACTTTTGTTTTTGTCTTCGTATATTTTTTCGTCTTTTTATTGTTTCAAAACCCCTCCAGCCCTCTCACCTTTTTCTGTCTTACTTTTAATGTTTTCAAAACTTCTCTTAGCCCCTTTACCTTCCTCTTGTTACCATTATATTATCATTGTATTAACATCATTATGTTAGGACTCCATTTCAATATGGCTGCCGCTAGGATTATTTATCATTTAACTCCTTTTCGCTTTCTCTTCTCACGCAACGGTTATTAGCGTGTTCCTTTTTTCTCTTTACTATCCACTACAGCTGTTGGTGTTAGACTACACGCGTATATGCTGTTCGTCTTTCGGACGTTTGAAACTTTTGATTACTCAACTTTCAGGTATGCTTTGTTTTCAAACACATGTTATTGGGCTTCTTATAGCGTATCACGTAATTTTTTTCCTTTTCACAAGCGGTTCTCCATAACGGGTTGACCCGAAGTTCTTATCGATTCTAAACATCGCTTTACACACACTCTTATTATAGGATCAACTAATCATTGTTTTTTCTTTTAACAAATCACTTTTGGGATTCCTCTGTGGGTCTCCGTTCTCTCTACCGCCAACTACGTTTTCTTCACTTTCACCGTCACTCCATTTCGGATCTTTTTTTAAACTGGTGGACTTTTTTTCACTTACTGTTATCCATACATTCGAGCAGGTCGTTAAAACTCTCCTTTTGGATTCTTTTAGGACTTCTCCTGATGAAGGGTCGTGCGTGACCCGAAATGCATTGAGCGCATGTTAAAAAAGTCCTGTGTTGAACCTTTGTGTCTAATCTACAATCCCGTGAATGTAACGAGGAATTGAACATTGATCAGACATTTGTTAATAAAATTGCATATTGGAACTTTCTTTGAAACTCTGCACTACTTTGCGACTTACCCTGCAACTTCGTTGCCCTTTGGCTGTGCTTAGAGGGACACTACTCATTTGGATTAGTGCAAATTCTCATTCTTACAGTGCACACATCTCTTATATACAGGGACTGAACAAAGGCAAACACATGCCTCTCTTAAGTACCTGTGAAGAATAACAAGCTGTGTGCCTTTGTTTCCCCTTCAAGGTATTTACATTTAAGTGTGAGGTTCTAGGCCGCCTCCAGTCAGGATATTCAAACAAAGGAGGCCTGATGGCCCCTTAAAAAAGCTCCCTCCTGCCTAAATGTTGCTGCTGGGAATCGAAAATAGACAATGTTGCTGCTGAACATGTCCCGGTATCTGAAAATTACACCGGGACAAGCTTAGCTCATTTCTGTGGGAGCCGAACCCCTTGGCAGGGGGGACGCCGTCCACCCTGTGAAAAGAGTGGGTGGACGCCGTGTACCCACGACTTGTGCCCTGGGCTTTGTACACTTACCTCGCCATTTGTGATGTTGATGAAAAGGTAAATGTGACAAAAGGAGCCTGAGCCCATCATCCGAGTGGTGCTTGTTGCTTTTGTCTCACTTATTAACACAGACCGCACCACACTAGCACCTTCTCTAACGCGCTCTATGTAATGCGACACGAGGCATGAAATGACAGCTGGGCACACTTACTAAACAGACACTATCTACTATCACAAAGCAGCTGTTTGGTGATGTCTGTGCGCCACGACCCGGGTGACTGTAAAAAAAAAAAAGCTTGCCGTTCAGCACTTAATAAACTAATATACATTTTTTAAAAAGTTTTTCGGCGAACCAGCTATAAGGAAGTCACTCAGCAGCCATTATTGAAGTTCATATGCGAGTAAAGGTAAAATAATAAAATAAAGGTGGGTGTCTGCCATGAATATTAATCCTGGTGTGCCGTGCTGTATAAAAAATGTAATTAAAAAAAAGGATTTTTGCGAACTGTGCACCCACCATTATCGGAGGCAGCTGCAACTGAAGACAGGGAGCGAAAGGGGAGGAGGAGTCAGCTGCAGCCCGGGAGAGGGAGTAAGTGTGGCTGAGTGCAGTTCCTGAGGTTAAAGATGCAAAAGGGAGAAAAGAGTGCGCTGAAACTAATAAATAAAATTACGAGTAACAGGACAATTAACAAAGACAGTCATTCTGGGAGGCTACAATGAGAGAAAAAGCAGTTCTAAAGAGGGACTTCCAAGCCTATTAACCAATGAAAAGCCATCATTTATAAAGGATAGGACCAGGAGCCAATTAAAAAGATGGACGGAGAGTTGGCAGAGCTTAATGCCTGCATCCTGAACACACTATGTCTCAGAGAGACAGCACAGGCGACGGCTAATCGAGGCCTAAAAATGGTGCAGGGGTGCACTTTGGCTATCGGTGAGGCGTGATGGTCAGTAGGCCCTATGCGACATGGGAACATAGGAAATGAAGTATGAGGACAGTGAGAAATAGAAGTCAGCTGGGATGGTTTTCAAATTATGTAGACCACTATATGCTTCTCTTGTACCTTTATATTTTTATACTGAACTTGCACTATGTTGTGTCTGGGGTTGGGATAGATACTTGCATACTTCTAACTAAATTACTGAATGGATAGGTTAGCGAAAAAGAGGAAACTGAGACAAACAATTATGAGAAGTGGAGGGCCTCGGTTCCCCTATATAAATAGCACCACGAAATGAGTGGCAACCTGATCATCTGTTTCTGCATGAGGACAACCAGAGGATGACACATATTCCAAGTACGTTTTTTTTGTCGCATCCATCCAAGACGGCATAAATTAATATTGTTAAAAGTAATGTTCATGTACAACACACTGACCCCCAAAAAAAGGCAAGTTCATACAAGCCCAAGTTGTGTTTGTGGCTTTGGTGTTTACTACACCAAACACGGATCGGACACTGTGGACACGATAGCCTCCCTTTACAGCTGCATAAGGGGAAGAACTCAACTGTAGAGTTTGGGTGGATTTCAACTGGGAGACTCCTCACTCTAGGACGCACGGTAGTAGTTACAAAAGAAAAGTATGCTTGTGTGTTAGTGTCCTGAAAGGTGAGTTTGTGAGATAAATGAAGGCAAAAAAACATAAAAACAAGCTAAGAAGAATCCATAGTTTGCAGGGACCCATCAGGTGCAGAAGGGGGTAATATGATGGGCATAAGACAGTTGAAAGGTGTGCCATTGAGTACGGTGAGTGTGTGTCGGTTAAAGTAAAGAGCAGGTTGTACAGAACTAAGATTTCGAGGAACTAGAGCAAGCTCCCCATGTTTTATTAAAATTGTAAGTCTTGCGAGTGATAAACAGTGGCGCATGGAATATGTTGCTTTGGAGAGAAGAGGTGCATGGGCACACAGTGCTGAACACACACCGGCTCTGGTGGCTGAGGAGAACAACACCTCCACTGTAGGGGCCTGCGTTCGGCGTCATGGCCACAGGTTCACATACTGGGGGGTCTATTGAGCCTGTCAGCCTTCTGAGGTCGATACAATGGTGCCGATTACGATCCTGTAAAAAAATTCCCCGTACGACTCGTATCCGGTCTTTTTACCGTACGAATCGTACAAGTGCCGTACAAACTGCCAACTACGATTCGCATGGGAAAAAGTCCATACGAATCGCATTGGGAATAATTCCCCACACGTCCTCGGGTCGGAAAATGTGTCCGACACGTCCCCGGACGATTTACCGTTCAAATGTGGAAAGTGAAGTCCGACCGCGCAAGTACGATCCATCCCGTGCGTCCGATGTTACAACCGTATGGAAAAAACACCGTCCGCACCGAACTCCCATAGCAACCATGGAGACATGTGCCCGCATACGCGCCCAACACTCCCCCCAGCCCTCCTATGTACGAGTCAAATCCCCACCCGTGTATGTACACCCGTGTATGTACGATACGTACCCCCACCCGTGAATGTATGGAGCGTACCCCCACCCCAACAGTGTATGTACGACCCGTACCCACACCCCAACCGTGTATGTACGACCCGTACCCTCACCCGCGTATGTATGGAGCGTACCCCCACCCCAACAGTGAATGTACGACCCGTACCCTCATGCGCGTATGTATGGAGCGTACCCCCAACCCAACCGTGTATGTACAGACCGTACCCCCACCCCAACCGTGTATGTACGACACGTACCCTCACCCGCGTATGCACGGAGCGTACCCCCACCCCAACGAGTATGTACGACCCGTACCCTCACCCGCGTATGTATGGAGTGTACCCCCACCCCAACCGTGTATGTACGGACCGTACCCCCACCGTGTATGTACGACACTTACCCTCACCCGCGTATGCATGGAGCATTCTCCTACCCCAACCGTGTATGTACGGACCGTACCCCCACCCCAACCGTGTATGTACGACCCGTACCCTCACCCGCGTATGCATGGAGTGTACCCCCACCCCAACCGTGTATGTACGGACCGTACCCCCACCCCAACCGTGTATGTACGACCCGTACCCTCACCCGCGTACGTATGGAGCGTACCCCCACCCCAACCATGTATGTACGGACCGTACCCCCACCCCAACCGTGTATGTACGACCCGTACCCTCACCCGTGTCGTATGGAGCGTACCCCCACCCCAACCATGTATGTACGGACCGTACCCCCACCCCAACCGTGTATGTACGACCCGTACCCTCACCCGCGTATGCATGGAATGTACCCCCACCCCAACCGTGTATGTACGGACCGTACCCCCACCCCAACCGTGTATGTACGACCCGTACCCTCACCCGTGTCGTATGGAGTGTACCCCCACCCCAACCGTGTATGTACGGACCGTACCCCCACCGTGTATGTACGACACTTACCCTCACCCGCGTATGCATGGAGCATTCCCCTACCCCAACCGTGTATGTACGGACCGTACCCCCACCCCAACCGTGTATGTACGACCCGTACCCTCACCCGCGTATGCATGGAGTGTACCCCCACCCCAACCGTGTATGTACGGACCGTACCCCCACCCCAACCGTGTATGTACGACCCGTACCCTCACCCGCGTACGTATGGAGCGTACCCCCACCCCAACCGTGTATGTACGGACCGTACCCCCACCCCAACCGTGTATGTACGACCCGTACCCTCACCCGTGTCGTATGGAGCGTACCCCCACCCCAACCATGTATGTACGGACCGTACCCCCACCCCAACCGTGTATGTACGACCCGTACCCTCACCCGCGTATGCATGGAATGTACCCCCACCCCAACCGTGTATGTACGGACCGTACCCCCACCCCAACCATGTATGTACGACCCGTACACTGAAGGACTGGGTTTTTCTAAGACCCAGCGGTGCCAGGGAACAACACCTGAAACCTTCGCGGGTTACCTGTTCTGGCGTACCAAACACAGAGACACGGGACACTTCCAGCGACGTCAGAGATCAGCGTTTATTTACTGCAGGGATACAGAGGTCACAAGAAGTACACAGCGTGTAGGTTCTCGGAGACTGCTTCAATTTGCAAAAGTGGATCGCTCCTTTTATACACGTTTTTCCCATACAACAGTATGGTGAACAATGATTACAACTCAGTTCCCACAATAAACTTCAAAAAGGGTCGCGTTCATGTTTCAGGAGGCCGGAACATAATTACAACAGTATTGCCAGTTCCCAACTGTAAAAACATATCTTCTCTGCAATAAAACACATTCCATCCTGATCGTAAACACATTAGGAGAAGGGACAAGAACAGATGCAAAGAAAGGACAAGGATGCACAACAGATTAGAGAACAGTGTTAGGAGTAATAAAGGAAACTTGATAACGGGATCAGAGACACCGTGTCTAATGTATGCATGGCTGAAACAATAGACCGGCACGGCAAGATGAGCCTTGAGCGGGGCCATCTGCCTTCGTCGTGTCATTTCCCTCGTCATAAAAGTCATACTCAAAGGAACACGTGTCCCTCGTGTAAGTTTGGGAGTCCCAGGGTCACGAAGCGGACAAAGTCCATTCGCTGGCTACTTGAGGGCAAGAAACAAAATGGATGCCGTATCTAAAATGGAACCCGAGGGTTCAGATGAACAAACCCAAAAATAAGACGAACCATACGTGGTTGCGTAGCGAAACTGCGTACACCCACTATACTCGTCATTTGCGGTTCATAGATACCCAACTCATCCATATTCGTCACCACTCAAAAGTGTCGTTCCGTCCCACACGGAACCTCAGACGCTCCTTTTGCCCTCATGTAGGCAAGCACTAGTCAAGATCGGAATCTATTTCAATATTCATCAGATCATTCAGTTGCTGCTGGAACATCATTCTATTCATCAACGTCTCCTTGGTAACAGATGGTCGTCTTATACACGTTGTAGCGCATAGGCCACATAAGGCAGGACCACACTGTACACAAAGACAACACGTGAACAGAAACGTTACAACAACTCCTACAATCATCAGAATCTTCCAACCCCAAGTTGACATCAGGCTCCAAAACCATCCTAGTAGCGTCCAATTACCTTTGTCCACGTGTATGGACTCGGAGATCTTGTGCAACTTCGAGATGGCTTGGTAGACAGTTGGAGCATTGTCAGGAATAAAAATGCAACAACTCGAATGGATAACTTTACACACACCACCTCTATCTGCGAGAACAACATCTAGAACCATACGGTTCTGCAACGTCATGAGTCTATCCGCCTGAAGTTCAGCTGTGAGATTACCAAGGGCACTTGCAGTAATATTAGCAGTCGACTCTACTACGCGTGTCAGCTGTCTTAGGTTCCTGGTATTAACCATAGGTCCCCAAAACGGCAAGAAACCCTTAAAGAAGTCTCCTGCTTCTTGACCGGCAGTATCCTCTTTGCTAATAACACCTCTCACAACTCTAATCTTGTGATAATCTGAGGCAACTGTGAAAGTCGGTGGTAAAAGATTCGCAATATAACAGGTACCCGAAAAATCACGGGGTAACCATGTATATGCGCGTTCATAACATAGGAAATAAGTGCCCTTAGCGGTCAGAAAAACAGGGGAGGAGAGCATCGGCAGAACATACGTATCAGTGCAAGCACTGTTGCCAAGTTGTGCTCTCGGATTTCGACCCAAACCTTTCAAGCAGAAATTACCGAGGTGTGGTACAATCCATATTGGGGACGAGCTTTTAAGCTGTCTATCACCCACTGACGTACTATACTCAGCCTCACTCAGATCCTTATAAGCCTGTACCTCTTCACTTGGGATAAGCGATGCATCAAAAACATCTCTATCTAAATCCGCTATCGCTATCGCCAAAGGTTTTTGATACGGCCCAGGACCAAAATTGGCAGAACGTGGCTCTCGACTGGGGTAAGAATCTAGTGCACTACGGAACATAGTTTGGAATGCCCGAGCCGAACCCTGGGAGCTGTATGGAAGGACCAAATATGGAATACCCCTATCCATGGTATGTGGCATTAACCCACACACCCAACAATTGGTAGTGTTCATTACCAACTGATGCTGATGTAGAAGTTGAACGAAGGAGTTATTCATAAATTCCGCACGTCTAACCTGTTCATGTTGAGGCAGGGGATGAAAAGAATGTGGGGAAACAGTGGTGAGGGAGCTCAGTTTAGGAGAAGAGGTAGGTGAAACAGAAGGTAATAACAACTGTACTCCAAAATACACTCCACCCACCAATAACATAGATACGATCAGGAACAATAGGAACACCTGAGACAAAAAGCATTTTGTACATACAACTCTACTTAATTCTGATCTCTGCGTCGACATCCTTTCTACTTCCAACAGCTTAGAGAATGCCATCCTCTACAAACCGTCCGTGACGTACTTGACGCACTTCGTTCTGAGTAGCGATTATCAATCCCCAGGAGTTCCCAGGAATCGACAAAAGTAACCGACCTAGCGTCAGGAACCTGCTAAACAGAAAGGAGTACCCGCACGGCCCTACGGTGACCCAGATGGAGAGGTTCCCTCGAAAAGTTCAGATTACAAATCTCTAAGCCGCGGGAAAGCACATAAAAACTCAAAAAGAAAGGATATAATTGTCCATAATGTTCATAACATCAAAAGCAAATATACAATTAATTTTTATTAGTCCTTGAACGAAGAAAATATCGACTTCTTCCAGGTCGAGTTTGCTCTACAAACAATTGTTCGGCTGGCGCAACAGTATTCGATGAAGTGGACAACGAGTCAGACCTTGGGCTTTCTGCTACCGATAACTCCACAGGTGGGTTTGGCAGTGACAAATCATCCCCCACAGGTTGAGCGTCGCTAAACGGCACAAAGTGCAAAGGAGTCTCAGTTTCTGTTGTCGAAATCCCAGTCCTCACCCAACCATCCGTTGGTAAGGGAATCGGTACCCTTTTCGTATGGCTGGCGTGCACCCAATTCTTCCGGCCCTCCAGTCGAACCGCAGTCCTCATCGTCAATAAGACTTGAAAGGGTCCTACAAATCTTGGCTCCAAGTTACGCTTCCGACCAAAATTTCGGGTAACAACCCAGTCTCCTGGCTGGAGCTGGTGTCCAGGACCCTCTGTCTGCGCCGGTAGAGCTTCAAAGACCTGTTGATGGATTAACCGTAGTTTAGTGGTCAAATCGTGCAGGTAATCAATTAACATTGGGTACTCAAGACTATCAAAGGCCCTTGGTCTCGGGACCCCCCAAATATTCGCAGGGCGGCTGAACACAATCTCATATGGGCTAAGCCCTACTCGAGAGTGTACGGTCGCTCTGGTCGATAGGAGAGCCAGAGGCAAGGCATCAGGCCATGATAGGCCAGTCGTAGCCTGGATCTTGGCGAGTTTTAGTTTTAGGGTACCATTGTACCCCTCAACCAAACCCGCTGCCTGTGGATGATTAGCGCTATGGAATTTTTGACAAATTCCAAGGCCCTTGCACACACTCCGCATTACACTTCCCACAAACTCACTTCCATTATCCGACCATACAATCCGTGGCATTCCGTACCGAGGAAAATATTCCTTCAGCAGGATTTGTGCTGTGGACAGTGCAGTGTTATCCTTAAGAGGATAAGCCTCAATCCATCTGGAGAACGCACAAACCACAACCAAAACATACTTTAGGTTATTGCATCTCTCCATATGGATAAAGTCCAACTGGATAACCTCAAAGGGACAAACAGGAGGAGCAAAATGACCAGGTGGAGTGGGAGTGCCCTTGCCGGGATTGTGCATCAAACACACCATACAGTTCTTAACCACTCTCTCAGCACACTTAGCAATACCCTCATTTCTCCATACAGGTGACAAAAACCTACATATTCCTTTCGCACTAATATGTGCCAACCCATGAGCCATCGTCACAACAGCTAATACGTACGCATCTGGTAACATCCACCTCTGACATTCCGTCAGGTCAACCCAACATCCATGCATGTCCAACTTTCCCGTACTTTCTTTCCACTTAGTCTTTTCGGCTTTAGTAGCTTCGTTCTGAATTGCTTTCACACTCTCAATAGTATTTTCGCACATGCCAGTTTCCATCGGCCACCTCACTGAACTCGTGACATACATCCGGGTCGCAAGATCCTTAGCCGTTTCCTTAGCAATCTCATCCGCAAACGCATTACCACGACCAACATCATCCGTCACTTTCCGATGTGCATTACATTTAACAATCGCCACTTGTTTAGGCAGTGTAAGTGCATCCAAAAGGTCATTCACAAGCTGCCCATGCTGAATCTTCGTACCATGCGATGTCATAAATCCTCTTTCTCTCCACAATCTTCCAAAGTTATGCGCAACACCGAATGCATACTGACTGTCGGTAAACACATTCACTCGCTTTCCTTTAGACAAAACACAAGCTCTTGTCAATGCAATCAACTCTGCAGCTTGCGCTGAATTCTGATTCAATCTCGCAGTTTCCACAACCGTGCTCAATGTTACTACAGCATACGCAGTCGTCACATCACCATTCGGCAATTTAAAGCACGAGCCATCCACATACAAAGTACCATCGGGATCTGTCAAGGGAGTGTTTTTTAGGTCCACACGACCTTTTGTTTCTTCCTCAGTTCGTAAATAACAATCATGTGGTGGCACATCATCTGATTCCATACTAATAGGCAACAACGTCGCCGGATTCAGTACATTACAACGTTTGATCTGTATATGACTTGCCAAAAGGGTCAGCTCGTACCCAGACAACCTTGCACTCGTCAGATGTTGAGTCTTTGTCCGATTCAAAAGAGTATCGACTGCATGCGGAACCATCACCACAAGCATATTATCCATAACAAGACCTGCGGACTGCCGAATAGACGCCGCTGCTGCCGCTGTCGCCCTTAAGCAACTTGGCAACGCTCTCGCTACCGGGTCTAAGGTCGAGGAAAAATATGCACACGGGCGCTGCTTGTCACCAAATTGTTGCGTTAAAACACTCAACGCACAACCTTCCCTCTCGTGAACGTATAATGTGAATGGCTTGCTGTAATCAGGAGTACCTAACACAGGAGCCGAACACAGTGCGTCACGTAGTTCAGAAAAACTTTTCTGGCATTCCTCCGTCCATGGCAAAGGAGTCGAAACGTCCTTGCACGTGAGAGCTATCAATGGCTTCGCTAACAGTGAAAAATTCGGAATCCACTGTCTGCAGTATGACGTGATACCTAGAAAGGCACGCACATCTCTCTGAGTTGTTGGCACAGTCATTCGAGCAATCGCTGCAATTCTTTCAGGGGTCAACCTTCTTCCCGCCTTTGACAATAAGTGACCTAAGTAGGTAACTTCTTGACAACAATATTGTAACTTAGAAGGTGACACTTTATGATGTAAGTCACAGAGATGCTGCAATAGTGACACAGTAGCAGTCCGACAAACTTGTTCAGTATCTGCAGCTACCAACAGATCATCAACATACTGAATCAAAGCCGCACCAGGTGGCAGCACAAATGCATCTAGTTGACTTTTAAGAGCTTGGCTGTAGATCGATGGGCTCTCACAGTAGCCTTGAGGTGCGCGTTTGAACCGGAAACTGCGACCTCCTAACGAAAATCCGAACAAATCACGACTTTCCTCAGCAATCGGAATGCTAAAGAACGCATTCTTCAGATCGATTACCGAGAACCACGATGCAGAGGCTGGAATCAGAGTCAGTAAAGCTGTAATGTCTGGAACCACAGGAAACTGCGGGACAACAATTTTATTTACTTCCCGTAAGTCAATAACTAGACGGTACACGGGAGGCTTGGACGGATCAGTTCGTTTCAAAATAGGCAACACGGGACTATTACACACGTTACCTCGTGTCTCCTCGATGACATCTTTACCGATCAGATCATAGATGGTCGCTAATAGTGCCCGTTCACCATCAAGGGAAATACGATACTGTGGTATGCGTGGTAAGCGCGCATCAACTTTCAATTGAACAACATAAGGTGGGATATCCAGCAGGCCCACATCATTGGGACCTGTTGCCCACAAGGAAACCGGAAGAGAACTCAATTCCGGCGGGAGCTTACCGATTGACAGGTACATAGGGGAGATCACATTCTCACCCAATGTAAGCTCCACACCCGTAGGAGAGCAGTACAAAGTCGCATGTAACCTCTTAAACAAATCCAAGCCCAAAAGATTCTCACCACAACCAGTAGTCAAAATCAAAGGAGCTTCTAACTCATGAGACCCAATCGTAAGGGGCAAAGGGCTAGAGACTGGATTGCTAACGGGGGCGCCAGAGAATCCAACGGAAACATTCGTTAAGCCAGACAAAGGCGCGCCAGGGAGTTTCGAATGCATAATGGAACTTTTTGCTGCACCAGTGTCCAACAGAAAAGGCTCAACGACGCCCAATGTGGCTACTGTAACATAAGGCCCTCTCTGATCAACCGGAACTGATACTTCTCCCTTCCTTTGTCTATGGCTGTCCTAGTAGATACCATCCGTATCAACATCATGCTCAACGTAATGATCATCCACATGATACTGTGCAGATCTACCAGACGAGAGATCGCGTCGATCGAAACAATTCCGCGAGTCTGAGGAAGTGGCAAAACGCTCGGCCTGATTCTGAGTAACTCCACGACCTCTACCACGGGAAGCTTGTTGAGGACCACCACGACCTCCTCGAGCTGACACACCATTATTCCTATCACGGAGAACCGGACAATTAAACTTCAAATGGCCCTCCCCTCGACAGTACGCACATTGATTATATCCCAACACAAAACGAGGTGCGGGAGAGTCATTTCGTATCTGTGATCTAGAGAACTGTGATTGCGATCTATTTGGCTGTTGCGAATCATTGAAATTTGAGCGCGGAGGATACGCTTGCTGTAATAAGACCTTAGTTTTAAGATCCTTTGTTTTCCTGTCTGCACGTTCACTTTCCTCCTTTTCCCTATTTTCGTAATATTGGGCCGTAGCCAATATTTGAGCAGTGGTAGAAACAGCCCACGAACTCTCAGAATTTTTCAACTTATTGCTAAGTTCGGGCAGCAAGTTCGATACAAACTTATCAACAAACAACCGCTGACCACCTTCTGAACCCATGTCCTGGCCACTATGATCGACAAATGCTTCCTCAAATCTCGTAAAGAAATCAGAAACGCTTTCATCCCTCTTTTGCTTGCACGCGGACAACTTGTCCCAATTGACGCGCATCGCCGGCATAAGCGTTTTCATGAGGGTAATTATCCTCTGGGGCAATGCCACAATAAGCTGCTCAGGCTTAGCCCCACCGACTTGCTGAGCGTCTGCCGCTGAAAGGGCAGCCCAATCACCGCCCAACTCAGCCGCGTGATTCTCGTGACGAATTTTCGCCCAAATCGGCTGAGGCACTACATTGCCAAACAACATATCAATATCAGCAAGGTTCATAACAGTAGCATCCACCAATTGGGACAACTCCTTATAATAACCCGCTGGATTTTTACGGGGATCAGGCAAAGTTTGCTTCACCTGTAAAACTTCCGATCGTTTCCAAGGGAGGTGTATCCACACTCTCTGAAAACGGCCTGGGACAGCAGGGTTAGCGTTAGGATCACCTGGCATCCATACTGGGGGAACTTCCCGCATCGGATATTGACCAGGTTGTGCCATCCACGCTGCTGTCTCTTCCTTAAACAATGCTCGAGGTTGCACCGTACATCGAAATGATAACAGACGTTCTAGAGCTTCTCGAACCTTGTCACCCACGATCACACCAGTTGTGAACCGATGCTGGAGATCAGAAACCTCTGACGGTACATTATCTACCACATCGTAATCCCACTCCTCCTTCAACGATTTACACAATTCCTCGAACACAAATCGTTGAGTGGGCGCATTAAACTGAGAAAATGTTTCAAACACTACACGCGAAGAGTATTTAACGGGATTACGTATCCATTTACGTGCCATTTTTACCAGCGATTCACGTTCTCTATCATCAGGAAGCTGACTACGCCGCTGAGCGGCATCAGAAAGAGTTGAGCCGAGTATTGGCCCAAAAAGCGGAGAATAAAGAGTAGCAACAGCAGTCAGGAGACGACTACGAACAGAAGGAGAAGAGGAAGAAGATGCAGGCGCAGCAACAGTAGGGGTAGAGGCAATAGAAGTTGACGCGGCACCAGGAGTAGTAGGAACGACAGACTGAGGAGGGACGTGAAAAGGTGCAGTAGGAAGAGAAGCCGGTAAAAGAGGAGGAACGATTTGCGGCACAAGGGGATTCGGGAGAGCGGGAGGAACGGCGGGCTGACCAGCGGCCGCCAAAACAGCAGGTGGAGGAAGAGGTAGAATCACAGGACCCAGAGTATCGGGAGCATAGGGAGGTGGTGATTTCAACAGATAAGACAATAGCGAATCCTCTACCGCTTCTTCACCTGACTTATCGTCATTAGGCGGTAGCACCGGATAACATTTATCCACCGCCATATGATGAAGTCGAGCACTAACTTCCTGCTCTTTCTCATTTTTGTCTCGCTGATACTGTTCAGCATCTTGCATCACCGCAAGAACACCGTCTCTTTTATTTTTCTTACTCTGTTTGATTTCTTTCTGCTTGGCCTCTTTCCGCCACAACCGGAAGGAATCAAACATGGCCGGCCTAGCCTTCTTTTTAAACAGTTTAGCTTCCAAATTATCTAAAACGGCAGTTTCGAAACTACCATGAGATGGCCAACTAAGAACCCCATCATTTTTAGTGTAGCGGACCCAATTTTCATTATATACGATAGGACCCACGCCATGGCGACTATAGAGCTCGTAAATTGGAGTTCCAACCGGAGGTATCGGACATGAATCCTCCAGCCGGGAATCCATTCTGCAACATTTGAGAAACCCAAACAAAGTACTACGGCTAGGCATCGCGCACACTAACCGAGTTTACAAACTTCAAGGGCTATCGACTTTATGATATCCTCGCAAACAGTTTGCGAGACCCTCGGTTTTTGGCAATTGCAATCGTCAAATAAAACCCAACAACTAAGAACCACAAATGCTATGGTACCATGCAAACAACAAAGGAACACTGGGAGTGACCCACAAATACTTAACTGAAAGAACAATGGCGTCACCAGGAAGGCCCGTCTATCGTCTCGCCGTACAAAGGACTACGCCAGGCGCCAAAACAGGTCGACAGTCAGGGCATCAGTCCGTCACAGCCGTCAGGAGGCGGGGATCTTCGCGGGAAAAGACGTCCGGCCACTTATTTCGACAACTGGATCGATGAAGCGGGGTGCACCTTCCCTCGGAGATTTCACACGGAGTTCCTCACGATCGTCGGGCTTTGGACCGGTACCGCTGATGTCGCCCCACGTTGGGCGCCAACTGAAGGACTGGGTTTTTCTAAGACCCAGCGGTGCCAGGGAACAACACCTGAAACCTTCGCGGGTTACCTGTTCTGGCGTACCAAACACAGAGACACGGGACACTTCCAGCGACGTCAGAGATCAGCGTTTATTTACTGCAGGGATACAGAGGTCACAAGAAGTACACAGCGTGTAGGTTCTCGGAGACTGCTTCAATTTGCAAAAGTGGATCGCTCCTTTTATACACGTTTTTCCCATACAACAGTATGGTGAACAATGATTACAACTCAGTTCCCACAATAAACTTCAAAAAGGGTCGCGTTCATGTTTCAGGAGGCCGGAACATAATTACAACAGTATTGCCAGTTCCCAACTGTAAAAACATATCTTCTCTGCAATAAAACACATTCCATCCTGATCGTAAACACATTAGGAGAAGGGACAAGAACAGATGCAAAGAAAGGACAAGGATGCACAACAGATTAGAGAAGAGTGTTAGGAGTAATAAAGGAAACTTGATAACGGGATCAGAGACACCGTGTCTAATGTATGCATGGCTGAAACAATAGACCGGCACGGCAAGATGAGCCTTGAGCGGGGCCATCTGCCTTCGTCGTGTCATTTCCCTCGTCATAAAAGTCATACTCAAAGGAACACGTGTCCCTCGTGTAAGTTTGGGAGTCCCAGGGTCACGAAGCGGACAAAGTCCGTTCGCTGGCTACTTGAGGGCAAGAAACAAAATGGATGCCGTATCTAAAATGGAACCCGAGGGTTCAGATGAACAAACCCAAAAATAAGACGAACCATACGTGGTTGCGTAGCGAAACTGCATACACCCACTATACTCGTCATTTGCGGTTCATAGATACCCAACTCATCCATATTCGTCACCACTCAAAAGTGTCGTTCCGTCCCACACGGAACCTCAACCCTCACCTGCGTACGTATGGAGCGTACCCCCACCCCAACCATGTATGTACGGACTGTACCCCCACCCCAACCGTGTATGTACGACCCGTACCCTCATCCGCGTACGTATGGAGTGTACCCCCACCCCAACCGTGTATGTACGGACCGTACCCCCACCCCAACCGTGTATGTACGACCCGTACCCTCACCCGCGTATGCATGGAGCGTACCCCCACCCCAACCATGTATGTACGGACCGTACCCCCATCCCAACCATGTATGTACGACCCGTACCCTCAGCCGCATACGTATGGAGCGTACCCCCACCCCAACAGTGTATGTACGACCCGTACCCTCACCCGCGTACGTATGGAACGTACCCCCACCCCAAACGTCTATGTACGGACCGTACCTTCACCCCAACCGTGTATGTACGACCCGTACCCTCACCCGCGTACGTATGGAGCGTACCCCCACCCCAACCGTGTATGTATGGACCGTACCCCCACCCCAACCATGTATGTACGACCCGTACTCTCACCCGCGTACGTATGGAGCGTACCCCCACCCCAACATTCTAAGTACAGAGCGCACCCCAGGCCCCAACACCAGCACCTTCACACAACATCGCGCATGTACGAGTCGTACCAAGCCAGACACAAGGACAGCACTGTACAACAAAATTCCCGAAGTACACACCGTACACACGCTAAAAACGCACGTACACAACCAGGACAAAGCAAAACAACACAAGAATACACCATTCGAATGGCACAAAGCCACAAAACATGTCCAACAAGCACAAAAACAACACATTCACTGACCTGCAACTGCCAAAATCCCAAACAGAGGCCAAAAACACAACCACTCCTTATAACACACCCACCCAAACTTCAAACACAGCCACACCCACCAATGGACCAATAAAAAGGGCCCCCAGACACAAACCATTAGCCTTTGCAACAGACTCACTGCTGCCAGACCCCACAGACAACCTACAGCACCATACTTGAACCTTTACTACACCTTACACTTGCACACCTTCACACACACACCTTCACAAACACCCCCTCATCACATTCACACACACACCTGCACAACCATCCACACACACCCCCCCAACCATCCACACCCACACACCTCACCATGCCCACTAACAAGAATCCAAAGTTCACTAGCCGAGAGTTGGAGGTCCTTGTCGACGAAATCCTCAGAGTCGAGCCACACCTCTTTGGAACATTGGTCAGACAGACCTGCATGTCCGAAAAAACAGCCATGTGGCAGAGGATTGTCGATGCTGTGAATGCTGTTGCGGCCACCAGAAGGACCAGGCATGAATGCCAAGCCAGGTGGTACGATCTGCGGAGGAGGGTCCGAGCCAAAATGACCGACGACCACAACCAGGCCAACGTCACTGGTGGAGGGCCGCCCCGCAGACCCGTACACTACCATCCCTGGGAGGAGAGGGTGATGGCCATACTGCCGGTGGGGTCAGTGGACGGATTAGAAGGACTCCGAGACCCGGGTGAGTACACAAACAACTCACCTCACATGGGGGAAACGTCATCCACAACCAAACTCACAATCAGGCACGCAACCACCCCAAGCTATCGCATGACTCAACCACACTCCATGAACACGCACATGCCACTGGTGCCACCATGCCCCATGCACCCAGCTGGACAATGCAAAGTCACAGGCCACAGAAAACACCAACACAAGACACGGTAAGCCGGATGGCGGGAGTGTGGGCCCCAAAAATCACATAGTGCAACTCAGAAGCAGACAACAATGCCCTCTGCCCATATGGCCTAGGTCACAGCCAGACAAACAGTGTGTCCCCACACAGGAAAGACTTGCCAGCAAATGGCGGACGCCTTGCATTAACACATGGGGGTGACGGCACGTTTTTGCACATGACAGCAGCTAATGAACAGCCAACACTGTGAAAGAGTGGCAGCACACACCACCACAGCAGCAGCGCAGACACAGACACTACACCCAATGGGTGCCTGGAGATCAGAAACAAACTCACATCAACAAGCCAAGGGCCATTCAAAGATCTGCAAAAAGTGTGTGCCTAGGAAGCTGGGCTGAGGTGACAGAGGGTGACACACAGAAGGAGGGAGAGGGGGAGAGAGAGGGAGGGAGACACAGGGAGATGGACAGAGGGAGGAGGCTGACACACAGGGGGACAGAGAGGGAGTGAGAAAGGGACACACAGGGAGACCAATTCAGCCTTGGGGGGTGTGGGAATGTCTGCTCGTCAGCAGGTGGACTGCGTGCATGTAGACAAGGGTGGCCAGTGCCTGAACCCCCCTCTTCTCCATGTCAAAACACTGGGCCATGTCTCAACCTGTGCACGAGCACAACGCCAGCTACCTGCATTATATAAGTGTGTGGAACAACTCCATGTGCCCACGTACAGTGCAACACGGAAGGCGCCAATGCATGGCTCGCCACACCTGCTCACTCCACTGCTGACTGCAGTCACAATTGATGCAGCAAGTAAGACTGTGCCACACATAGGTAAAGTCGCAAAAGCTGTGGCCAAGGGACATACCCATGCACAAGTGCACTGTGAGTGGAATGCAAGACATATCCAAATTCCCAGAGGAAATGTGCCAGCTTAGAGACGAATGAAACATGGATGTTGCATGGAACAAAATTAACATTGTCTCTCTCACATACAGGTCAACGTCGTGGATCACCCCCCAACACTGGGGGGGAAGACTCACAGGACCCGGCTCTGCGGGATGACGGACCCACCGGCAGCGACGACTCTCACCACTCTGTGGACGAACCCGACCCCGACCAACCTGGCCCCTCTGGTGTCCAACCACCTGCAGCACCTGCGTCAGGTACAACTGGGCCAACCACCACCCCCACTCCTGCCACATCCCAGGAGACACCCAGGATCCCTGCCCCACCACCATAATGCAGCCAGGCTGGCCAGGAGGGACACGGTGTACCGGGCACCCAGGAGGAGGCAGGCGACAACGCCAATGCCACCCCTCGGGGTCCCGGAGACCCGATGTGCCCACAAGGGCAGGCCAGGTGCAAGTGGGCAGGGGTGGTGGGAGTGGAGGACGGCGGAGGCGCGAGCCTGACCAGTTGGCTGCGGAACCGGTATATTCCCATGTCAGAAACATCCTGGACACATACCGGCAGAACACCACGGGCATGGCCCAGGTTGTGTCCATCCTCGAGGAGATCAATACCCAGCAGGCCCAGCAACATGCAGAGCAACATGCCTGTCTACTGCGACACCAAGGGTGGATGGAGGACAGACAGGCTGAGCTCGTGACGGTGCTCACGGGAATTAACCGTTCACTCTGTCGGATAGCCGACAACATGGGCAACCCTCCCTGTACCACCAGGCGTAGAACATCACCACGCACAGGGAGGGATGAGGAGGAGGAGGAGACATCTGACGGAGCATCCCAAACATCGTCACGGCCTGCTTCTGAGGGTCCCCGCAGGAGGGCGGGTCATCCACGGAAAAGACCGTGAGGGTCAGCGCAACAGCACCATCTCCCAGGACACCTGGCCTGGCACTTGGCCCACTGGACCAACAGCAGCACAGCAGCAAAAGACATTCTCTGCCACATGGACTTGCTGGTCACTGTCTGACCAATGTTGACAAAGACTGTTGCATGGACTCTGAGGATTTCCACTGGCAAGGACACCAACTCCCCTAGTGAACTTTGGATTCCACACACCCGGAAAGCCCCTCATGTCATACCCCCCCCCACGTACCCCAACCAAAATAAAAAGTTACACGATAAAGAGATGATGCCTACATTTTGCATTATTACCTTACATGTGTCTTGTAAAGTCTAACCATGCCTGAGTTCTCATTTGACTTCAACCATCCACACCCTGGGGCCTGAGTCTGGCACAGGACACACATGGGTCACATTGTATTAGGCAAGACAGACATGGAGCACCATACACACCCGTGATGGGCCCAACCAGCTGAGGGGGTGGCCGCACAACCATGCCGACAGACATATTGAGTACAGCGACAGCCATGCGCAGAGGTCAGGGATCATGTGGAGTGTCCTGTGGGGCACCCAGGTATGTGTGGACAGGTGGCAGAACCATGTCCTGCAAGCTTGAGTCCGGTGGATGCAGAGAATGGTGGCCTGGCCAACGTTGGATGCATGGGGATGGCACATGTCACAATACCCACACAGTCATGGACATCATGCACAATACACAGTCTAATCCCACACAAACAGCCTGCATCTTGCTACTCGACACATAGACACATAGCCACTATCACGGAAAACCATGCCAGACATGCTGGATGCACCGTGGCAACACACCAGCATTGACTGAGAATAGGCACCTTGGAGGCATAGGGATACCTTTATTATTCATGTATTCGGGAATGCAGAGGCAACTCGGAGTACACATAAACAGGTCATGTGGAGTAACATGTGGGCCCAACACTGGAACCCCCCTTCTGCAGCACAAATGCGTGATAGCCATGGAACTGGCACACAAGTGTCGGCTAACAGCTAAACACCCCCTGCTGCTCACGGAGAGGCTGCCATACACCATTGATCCTCTGATGTGGAAGTCCCACACCATGTCAAGCCAATGCAAACCGTATGTGTCCGAGGGCAGTGTTACACACATTGATGCCATCATCACAATCCACAATCCCATCACAGATGACTGTCAACAAGTCTGACCATCTATTCAGTTGTACCCAGCTGCATGTCATGTGTCCCATGGTGGTGATGCGACATGTCTGCAGAGGAACCAAACATCGACAGGGGCAGTGTGCACACATCGTAAACAACTGCCACACCCAATACACCCCTGATGCATCCCTTACCCTAAGGAGACTTCCAAACTTGTCCGTGCGTGTAACGCTGAGTCAGCACACGATGACGTGTCCATGAGGAATAGCAGTGCCACAACAGTGCAACCAGCAGACGGCATGCGCAAGTACCTGGAGATGAGAGACACACAAGAAGTCAGCCACAAAAAGCACAGCCACTTGCATGTGCATGTTCTCGACACATGTAAGGATGACAACATGCTAGGTCACAATTATGACTGGGGAAATACACTCATCACTGGCACCATCACTCCAGTGACACATCCACACACACCTCTGACTCACGTGGCATACATGCAGATGGACACACACATCGCAACACATGCCACACGAGGACCAATGCGTGCACACACAGACACTGGTACTCACCACTAAGCAAAGAAGTCGCGTATGAGCCGGCTCCGGATGTCCTCTTGCGGAACCACATCCTCCACATCACTAGCCCCATTGCCAAGACCTTCGTCCTCCACGGGTGGATGGTCCTGATCATCTTGATCCAGGATGAGTGGCACAGCTTTCTCAACTGCCATGTTGTGCAGCATGCAGCAGACCATGAAGATTTTGCAGACCTTTGCCGGGGCATATGGGAGGGCGCCACCGGTCTTGTGGAGGCATCTGAATCGGCTCTTCAGGAGGCCAAATGTCCTCTCTATCACTCGCCTTGTCCGGCCATGGGCGGTGTTGTAGCGGAGCTGGGCCGGCGTGATGGGGTTGCGGAGAGGTGTGATCAGCCATGGCATGTTGGGATAGCCAGCGTCCCCTACATGGAAACCACATGAACATAAGTAGGACAGGAGAAGCGGTCGTGCTGGAAGTCTACGCAAAATACAGGACAGACAGAGTGTACCCACCAACAACACATGCTCATTCGTTGCGCAGCTGCGTCATCATTTCAGGCACCCTGCTACGCCTCATGATGTAGGCATCGTGTGCTGATCCTGGAAAACGAGCACAGACATGTGAAATCACCATGTTGGACAGACACACCACAAGGGCATTGATGGAGTGGTAGTGCTTGCGATTCCTGTACGCTACCTCCTGTGCCTGTGGTGGTACCAAAGCCACATGTGTCCCATCTATGGACCCAATGACATGGGGCATCCCTCCCAGGGCATAGAATCCACGCTTGACCCCAGTCAACAGTTCAGGAGTTGGGAAATGGATGAACTCATCCAGGTGAAGCAACATGGTCTCTAAGAAATCATGCAGCACACGGCTGAACATGCTCTGGGACATGCCACAACATGAGCTATGGTATATTGAAAGGTACCCGTGGCAAGAAAATGTAGGGCTGCCATTACCTTCAGCTTGGGTGTCAGTGCCATAGGATACCTGTGCAGCGGTTGCAGGTGTGGTGCCAGCCTCGCCGTCAACTCCTCAATCAACGGTTGGGGGAAGCGGTAGCACCGGATACAGTCATTCTCCCGCATGTCAGCCAAGTCCGGAATTGGTTGGGGAAGAGGCGGCGCTCTGCAGTAATTTGGAAGTGACAAGGAAGAGTGAGTGCACTACAACAACAATTTATTTGTACTGAGCACATGTTAATCTGTCAATACACATATGCGACATCCGGAGACAGGTATGTGCCACATGCCCTGGACACGTATGGCTGCCAGGTGACACTCCTACCAAGACCCAGCTACACACGGAGATTGTGAACCTCCACATGCCATGGCATGGGATTAGCTGTGTCCCAGTGTAAGTGAACAGCCAGACGCAACACAGGAGTGACATACATCAACACATCAGCAGAAGTAGGATGTCGATTTCAGAGACTGGTAGCGGAACACTAGAGCCACAGGTCACATGACATTACACTAGGACAGCCCACACACCTTGCCAATAAGGTGTACATGTAATGACTCACCACACATTCATTGAGAGGATGCAGACATGTCCTTGTTACGCTACTCCGTGTCCCATGCATACATACGCACCTCACATCCGATACCACATGTGGCCTGGTGTGCGTAACAGTGTGCCATGTCCATCTACACACAGACACATGTTGGTTGCTGCAACAGCTGATGCTTTTGAGGGAGCACCAACATCAAGCTAATGGGAACACCCCACACATACATGACATAGACACATCGTGCACCATGGGTAGTCACATGTCTGGTGTGGTAACCCCTGTAGCGGGCATCAGGGGGCACTTGCGTGTGTTGTTGACTGTGCCATGCCAGTGACGCTCATCCCAAGTGTGCAGTACGACATGCACACATGTCAAAGGAGTTAAGGGCATGCCTGGCACACATTGCACCGTCACACATAACATCTGTACACATCTCATCATACATCTGTTGCCTTCTCGACTCAGGAGTAATGTGCCACATCACAGACTTTCACACCTGTGCCCCACACATGTGGTAATGCCCAGACAATGCCTTGATGTCCATCCATGGACAAGTATGTCAGCTCTATTCCTTCCTGTGTGCTGCCTGTCACCACTGTGATGTGTGAAAGGCACCGTACATTCGCTCAGAGGGCCTGTGTACGTTCCCTATCACTATGGGTGTACTCACGTATGCGTACCCATAGTGATAGTGAGCGTACAGGCGTGTGTACGGTCTGTATCACTATGGGTGTGCTCGCGTATGCGTACCCATAGTGACAGTGAGCGTACAGGCGTGTGTACGGTCCGTATCACTATGGGTGTGCTCGCGTATGCGTACCCATAGTGATACGGACCGTACACACGCCTGTACGGGCCGTTGCTATGCATTTGGGGTGCCCTAGGGCCCCGGTACGCACCGTACCTGTGTGTGAAACTCCAAATTACATAGGGGACACATGAGGGACAAGTATAAAGGCCTACATGCATGCTGGTTGTCATGGAGACCAAGTTTAAAGTTGAATTTTTTTCAGCAGGTGCACAGCAGTAGTCAGTTTGAATGAATCTACTTTGTTGCAATGTGGTTCTGGAGTTGACATCATGCTCAAGAAAAAAACACAATAAGAACCCACTGACTGTGCTAGGTTTGAAGGGATTGGAGGAAACATAGGATGCAAATGTGAGTGACCAATCACTCTGTACTCCTGTGCATGAAACAGGCCAGCAAGGCAGATATAAGGCAGCCAGGTCCCATGAGGGAGCACTTGCCTGCACATCTTTGGATTCTACGACCCAGCTGCTGCTACTGATTCCCTGGAACCATGTCAAGGTCTGTGGAGAGGGCACAGCCTTTCACCCTGGAGGAGAACCTGGCATTGCTGGATGTGATCCTCCCACAGTACCCCCTGCTGTATGGGCGACCAGGGTATCAGGTGAGTGCAGAGTCTAATAGAACAGACTGTGTCCCTTGTTTGTGACTGTGACTTCTGGCATTGTGTCCAGGTGTGACACACATGCTATGTACTGTAGGGGAGGGTGCCGGGGGGGGAATGCCTGATGTCTCCCAGCCAGAGCATGCTGTGGTGCATGTCTGCCGTCCTCACTTGCATTGTGTTTACTGTGACAATCACTGCATGGTGCATGCCACATTCTGCCTGTCTTGTCCTCCTGGGAATGTAGCCTCTACAGTCCTCATTTGATTATGTGGTCAGCCCAGTGTGACAGGTGACTGTACCCACAGATGTGTGTTAGTTCTGTGTACCTGTGCTGAGAGTGTCCACATGATGTGTTCGTACCCTGGACATCGGTGTGTGTGTAAGTCCCCTGTCATGTGGGTGGGTGCATATGTGGAGTGTGGCACCCGGGCTGCATGAGGGATGGATATACCCTGCCCATGTGATGTGAGCAGGGAGCAGTGCTGTGTGTCTGACATGCAGAGCCAGCCCCACACCTGTGAGCCCCCCCCCATCTAGTGGCACATGTGCAGAGTGAGGTTTGTCGCTGCATTTGGCAATGGCAGGTGAATGTCCTGTGCCTGTGTGTGTCTGTGTACTCTGCTGAGGTAGCGTCAGTGGCCTGTGGCATGTGACTGCTTAGAGGTGCTGCACATTATCCTGGTGTAGCTTGTGATGCACAGTGTGAGCCTGGATCATTGATTGTGTCGTTGCCCTCATTCCACCTGTGTACTTTCAATGGCACGTACTGCTTTTGCCCTTCCCCAGAGGATCATGTCCCTATGACAAAGGTGCAATGCGTTGGATGCATACTATGCCTTGTTGTAAACAGCAAATTTGTTCTAATATGTGTCTCTGTGACATGTGCCAGGTGCATTGATGTAGTGTCACTTGTTCATCCTCACAGGTAGGCGCCTCGGCCAAGAAGCAGATCTGGATGAACGCCGTCAGTGCCGTGAGGAGGACGGACGGTCGCAAGCGGCGCCTGGCCCAGGTGAGGAAACGCTGGCAGGATATCCGGTGCTGGATGCGGAGGATCGCACGGGTCCTGCTGGGGGACTCACCTGAGACCCATAAGAACCGCGGGCGCCGCCGTCTGACCCACATCCACAAGCGTGTGCTGGCGGTGGTATTTCCAGACTTGGACAGGCGCTTACAGGAGAAGCAGCAGCAGGAAGGGGGTAGGTACATGTGTGTTTGTTGTGTGTCACCAGCATTTGTAAGTGCACAGTTGCATGGATACACTGCCAGGGTTTAAAGGTGCTGTGCAGATCCTGTTACCCACAGTATAGCGGTGCTCTCCTGCCTCCCTCCCCGTCCTTGCAATGTGTTCCCTGGTCTGTGTGTAGTCACTCCTTCACAAGGTTATGTAGGCTGGCACTTTCTCCACGTGAACTATGCCTGTAGCATCATGTGTGGGGGTGGTGTGTAACAGGTTTTGGGACCTTGCCTGTGCCCTGTCCAGTTCAGTACTTGTGGGTTCCATGTCAGTTGGCACTGATGCTGAGTCCAGACATGGGAGTTAGTCTCTCAAGTGTCATGCCTTACAGCACGCATGTCCTATGTTGTGGCCTGTAACATGATGTGCATGAGTGTGCGATACGCATAGTGCAGGGATGGTGGCGTGTGTTGCAGTCATTCCCACTCAGGACCATGGAGTTGTGTGGCCACTACTGTCCCCTGGGGCATATTTTCCTAGGTGTCATGTGTGTCATCACAAAATGTGGACACTCTCAGTGTCTACAGCATAGGTTGTGCTCTGTGCCATTGTCCCCTGGCACCATGTATATTGACATAAAATGTAGTAGAAGTGTCCACTGTACAGCCTGACCTGATTTTCCTTGTTCATACTCACGGTGGCCAGTGCCTGTGTGTCTTGTTACAATCATCTGATGATGACCATTTGTACATGATTATTTGGACAGGCGCACCTTGGGTATTTTGTGTCCAATCTTGCATTTATCCAGCCCATGTGTATTTCACCCAGACTAAGAGATGTAAGTGCTTCCTGTGTCTCAACAAATTGTTTCATGTAGGGGGTGGTTGGTGCGGGCAAAGCCTACATGTCAAAACCTGATATCTCCTTGCTAGGTCTGGCCAGTGTGTGATGTTTGTCTGCACATACACTCAAGGTGTAGTGAGCCAGTCATGGTGGGCATGTTTTCAGTATTACCTATGCAGCATGTGCCTCAAGTTCATGGATATGGTCCCTGCTCATCCCTATTTTCGGCAATGCTGTGTGGTGCAGATGCAGTGCTGGATTGTCCCCAGGGCCTGGCTCCTCTGTCAAACTCCATTTCACGTCATTTGCTATTGTGTCATGCTCTCCATAGTTTTTCAGTGGCATGGTGGGTCAACCAACTGTGTGTTGCATGACCTACATCTGTACCTTATTTTGTAGATGTTACTGATCTTTCTTTTCAGGCTATGCACTGTAACCTATGTAGATTGGACTCATGTGACATATGTATACAGGTGTATGATTAATTGCTGTCTCTTCACCTTGCCCACAGCATCGTCGGGGGACACGGAGGGAGACATGAGCACAGACGGAGCGGAGGGACCGAGCACCAGTGCCAGTGGTGACATCGTGGCTGGCACATCGAGTGGAACTGAGGCGGAGGAGAGTGAGGCCGAGGACCTGTCCACTGGCATGACAGAATATGAAGCTGACGGGTCCGAGGATGATCTCTCCGAGTGGGCGGAGGCTGCACCAGCAGCTGACAGCGGCACAACATCTCTCCCCGCCCCCTCCATTGCCATCAGCTGCCTCCCACTTGCTTGTGTCCCTTCCCAGCGTGCCCAGTCACCACATGTCTCCTTCCTGCCAGGCACCGCACCCCCTGCCCCTGTCTCCACTGCTGCCGCCAATGCCGAGTCTGTGGACAACCAGCGGCAGTTGCAGGTTGGTCAGGCTGCGATGCTTAATGTCCTCCATGGCCACAGCCAAGTGCTGAACAACATGGAGGCATACTTGGAGGGCATTTTCTCATCGCAAGCTGACCAACGCAACTTGCTGAGGTCCATTGTCTCGACACTGACTGCAGCAGTGGGTCTCCTGCAGCGCTACGTCCAACCCCCTACCCCTGACCCATCCACACTTCCCACTCCCATGCCTGTCCCACGTACACCAGAAGTCAGCATGCACCCACCACAACAGACACAGGCACCACACCAGCAGGGAAGGTCAAACGCACACCTCCTGGCACGCACACACAGGGTGAAGTAGGCACACCCACTGGGTCGGGGGGCAAACGTAAGACACGCAGCCAGAGTGGGAGTCCGCATTCCACCAAATCCACTCCCTCCAAATCCCCTCCCCTCAGCTCTCCTGGCCACATATCCGGCAAAGACTCCTTCATGGCCGCTCTGTCCCTGAGCCCCACAGTGACACCACCCCGCAAGCGGTCAAGGGATTCCCCGGTCAGGGTGGTTGAGTCCCCCCCCTGTCCACACCCTTCCCCAGTGGCGCAGCGACCCATCCCTCCGCCTCCCCCCCTCCTTGGGGCCTGTGCTTCCTTCGGGTGCAGGGGAGTCACTGGAGGACCTTGCTAAGGTGTGCAGCGCCATCCTGGCCTCCGCCTTTGGCCCTGCCCCACCCCCTGTGGTGGAGTCCTCCATCCCTGCACCCACAACGCCTACCCTTCGCCCTCATGTCCCTGCGGTGCCTGGTCCTTCCCCCCCACATGATGCCCTCCCCGCTCTGGAAGATGAAGGAGTCTGACTGTGCAGGCAAGCTAGGGGACACGCGTCCCACTGTGTCCCCCACCTGGATTTGAACTTTGGATTGCCCTATGGGCATTGTACATTTTGAACTTTCAAGGGACACACAGATTTTTGGATGCTGAATAAAGCAATTTATTTTTCCTTAGTATACTACTGTTTGTCTGGTATTGCTGTTGGTCGACCTGCCCCATTAATTTGGGTGGTGATTATGTGTTGGGTGTGTGGGAATTGTAGTCTTGTGCTGGTCATAGGGTGGATCCTGGTATCTGTGTGCCATCACAAGCTGTTGGCTACATAACTTTGTTCATGTAAGCAGTTACTGCATGGTGACATCGTCCCAAGGTGTGTTCCTTCCTCTGTGTAACCTGACATCTTCCCTGCAGGGTCTTTCCAATATGTGGTGCTGAGCTGTGTCTACATTGGCTGGGTGTGTGACGGACTCGTTAGACTTGGGCCATGCATGCTGAGCGATGTCTCCACCTGCATCATTCGTGGCGTCCTTGGTGGTCACTGTACTTGTGTATGTAGACTGTTGCCATGACTTCATGTGTACATGTTTTCTTTTTGGCGCTATGCATGTGTATACTCCCAGCCTCGCACACATGTGGTACATGTACTGCAGGATCGTTGTGCACCTGACTGACATTTGTGGGCATTGGATCTGTGGGTACTCCACCCTTTTCTTTGCAGGGGCACTGCTGTGAGTGTTAGGCACCCACCCCTCCTGTGTCTGGGCACTGCTGGGAGGCCTCTGCACACACCCCTCTTGTGACTGGGCACTGCTGGGAGGACTCTGCACACACCCCTCTTATGACTGGGCACTGCTGGGAGGACTCTGCACCCACCCCTCCTGTGTCTGGGCACTGCTGGGAGGACTCTGCACACACCCCTCCTGTGACTGGTCACTGCTGGGAGGACTCTGCACCCACCCCTCCTGTGTCTGGGCACTGCTGGGAGGACTCTGCACACACCCCTCCTGTGACTGGGCACTGCTGGGAGTGTTAGGCACCCACCCCTCCTGTGTCTGGGCACTGCTGGGAGGACTCTGCACCCACCCCTCCTGTGTCTGGGCACTGCTGGGAGGCCTCTGCACACACCCCTCTTGTGACTGGCCACTGCTGGGAGGCCTCTGCACACACCCCTCCTGTGACTGGGCACTGCTGGGAGTGTTAGGCACCCACCCCCCCTGTGTCTGGGCACTGCTGGGAGGACTCTGCACACACCCCTCTTGTGACTGGGCACTGCTGGGAGGACTCTGCACACACCCCTCTTGTGACTGGGCACTGCTGGGAGGACTCTGCACACACCCCTCTTATGACTGGGCACTGCTGGGAGGACTCTGCACCCACCCCTCCTGTGTCTGGGCACTGCTGGGAGGACTCTGCACACACCCCTCCTGTGACTGGGCACTGCTGGGAGTGTTAGGCACCCACCCCTCCTGTGCCTGGGCACTGCTGGGAGGACTCTGCACCCACCCCTCCTGTGTCTGGGCACTGCTGGGAGGCCTCTGCACACACCCCTCCTGTGACTGGGCACTGCTGGGAGTGTTAGGCACCCACCCCTCCTGTGTCTGGGCACTGCTGGGAGGACTCTGCACACACCCCTCTTGTGACTGGGCACTGCTGGGAGGACTCTGCACACACCCCTCTTATGACTGGGCACAGCTGGGAGGACTCTGCACCCACCCCTCCTGTGTCTGGGCACTGCTGGGAGGACTCTGCACACACCCCTCCTGTGACTGGGCACTGCTGGGAGGACTCTGCACACACCCCTCCTGTGTCTGGGCACTGCTGGGAGGACTCTGCACACACCCCTCCTGTGTCTGGGCACTGCTGGGAGGACTCTGCACACACCCCTCCTGTGACTGGGCACTGCTGGGAGGACTCTGCACCCACCCCTCCTGTGTCTGGGCACTGCTGGGAGGACTCTGCACACACCCCTCCTGTGACTGGGCACTGCTGGGAGTGTTAGGCACCCACCCCTCCTGTGTCCGGGCACTGCTGGGAGGACTCTGCACCCAACCCTCCTATTTCAGGATATGTACGCTTAGTACATACACGGGTGGGGGTTCGCTCCATGCATACGAGGTGGGGGTACTGTCCGTACGTACACTGTTGCCATGGGGGGTACGCTCCATGCATACGCGGGTGAGGGTATGGGTCGTACATACACGGTTGGGGTGGAGGTACGCTCCATGCATACGCGGGTGAGGGTACGGGTCGTACGTACACTGTTGGCATGGGGGGACGCTCCATGCATACGCGGGTGAGGGTACGGGTCGTACATACACGGTTGGGGTGGAGGTACGCTCCATGCATACGCGGGTGAGGGTACGGGTCGTACGTACACTGTTGGCATGTGGGGTACACTCCATGCATACGCGGGTGAGGGTACGGGTCGTACATACACGGTTGGGGTGGGGGTACGCTCCATGCATACGCGGGTGAGGGTACGGGTCGTACTTACACTGTTGGGGTGGGGGGTACGCTCCATACGTACGCGGGTGAGGGTACAGGTCGTACATACACGGTTGGGGTGGCGGTACGCTCCATGCATACGTGGGTGAGGGTACGGGTCATACTTACACTGTTGGGGTGGGGGGTACGCTCCATACGTACGCGGGTGAGGGTACGGGTCGTACTTACACTGTTGGGGTGGGGGGTACGCTCCATACGTACGCGGGTGAGGGTACGGGTCATACTTACACTGTTGGGGTGGGGGTACGCTCCATACGAACGTGGGTGAGGGTACGGGTCGTACTTACACTGTTGGGGTGGGGGGTACGCTCCATACGTACGCGGGTGAGGGTACGGGTTGTACTTACACTGTTGGGGTGGGGGGTACGCTCCATACGTACGCGGGTGAGGGCACGGGTCGTACTTACACTGTTGGGGTGGGGGGTACGCTCCATACGTACGCGGGTGAGGGTACGGGTCATACTTACACTGTTGGGGTGGGGGGTATGCTCCATGCGTACGCGGGTGAGGGTACGGGTCGTACTTACACTGTTGGGGTGGGAGGTACGCTCCATACGTACGCGGGTGAGGGTACGGGTCGTACTTACACTGTTGGGGTGGGGGGTATGCTCCATGCATATGGGGGGTGGGGGTACGGTCCGTACATATCCGTACCCACGCTATGGAATGCTTGTGCGGGCCGTACCCAGGCCTTTGCCACGTGGGTACCGCCGTCCCGCCATGGTTGGGGTGACGTAGGTGTGGGCGTGGTACGACTCGTACCCACGCTCTTAAGGCGTGGGTACGGGACGTACCTGTATTGTTGTGTTGCCGGTTCGCGTCGTCAAGCACTTCCGTTGTGGCGGACGCTGGCTTTGCTGGACATGCCCCCACCCCCTCGTAGTGACCAGGGCCTGGGGGTCAGGTATGTCCAGGGCATGTGTGCTGTGTGACTTTGGTGGGGGTTTTGTGGCCTGCCCCTGCTCCTGCCCCCCCCCTTTTCCCCCTCCCTTTGTTGTTCTGACCTTCTGCGGCATCTGCGTCGTAACCTGTAGAGAAGGTCGACTGCTACGAGGGCCGGGATGACACGTAGGTTCGGGTCCATGTCTGTCCGTCGCGTGCAGGTGCTCCTTGTTCACGTCGTCCTGATTTCCCGGCAGTGTTTGGCTGCCGGAAAATATTGTCCGTGCGGGATGACGTCGGTGCGAATCGTACTTCCTGGTTCGTGAATGGCAGGCTGCGTGCGTCCCAACGTCACGTCGGCGCTTTCCCGGATCACATTTGTATGTTTATTTTCGTCGGTCGGGTTTTGTACGAAATAGTATTTCTGTGTGAATCGTACTTCCATGTTTGTATATTGTTACGACCGGGTACGCGTCGGACGGAGAATATGCTCCGTCCGACGGCTCGTACCCGGTTTTTACAGGATCGTGATCGGCACCAATGAGTTCTGTTGAATCATGCAACAACAAACATTTGTTATTCGTTTTCTCCCCAGTACCACTCAATAGCCTAAAACACATCATGATTCACATTATTACACAGCGGCGGCCGGCACAGGTAAGTACGGTTGGGTAAGGCGTGGAGGGGGGTAGTTTACAGAACACAGAATAGGTGTTATTTATTTATTTAACTATACCTATTCCGTTACCTGTCGACTTCCCTCTCCCACCCTGCCCCGTCCCACTGCGCCTACCTGTGCCAGATGCCGCTGTTATTACATTTCACGATCCTAATACATCATGATAATACAACAAAGGATTATATGCGGATGCACTCTAAGCGTGTGATTGGAATGCACCCCTACAAATAAAATGTGGTTTCGCTACATCAATGCCATAACTAAATGTTCTGGAACCCAGGGATGTGATCTTGGATATCTCTAAGCGGTGTTTCAGTGAGGATTTGTGGTGCTTTGGAGTCAAGCCATGTGAGAAATATCACTTTATTCTGTCTTAAAGCATGGTGACCATTGGGGAGATCAGTGCATATTGCTGGGAATTTGTTTGATGCACTTACCGGCAATGCTGGTGCGAGGTGAGTTTTCTTTTGAATACGGGAGTGGGCGGATGCACTGGAGTGTTCCATCTCACTCTCTTGCTTGAAGTGTCCTGGTGGCTTTACGTTCTGCACGGTAAACAAACAAGCCCCACCGGCCTTAGAAACTGTTGTTTGTACTTCGTGGCAGCCATCTTTGGGACAGCTTCCATTGCTCATCACTGTTATTCCTGCACTCTTCTCGGCAGTACTCGGTAACGGACACAATGCTTTTTCTCATCACCTGTCAACACGTTTATGGTGAATGGCACACCGCAAAGTTGCATCATCGCCTGTCGACACGGTCATGGGCACGCCTTTAATTCTCTTTTTAACTCCGTATATTATATAATTTGATTATTTTATATTTTGTTGTATTTAGAAAGGTGTCACCCCTTGCCTGTAAGTATCTACTCGTTTGTGAGGAGGTAGGCAAAGTTCGGTCTTGCTTTTCATTTATTTCCTTTTCCTGATGTTTCTACTTCTGTGTGAGTTTTTCTGCAGCGGCTCATGGCTACTTCTAATCTTGTGGTACAGCCTCCACCATTTTTACAAAATCCCAGCAGACCATTTATGGCCTGGAAAAAGTGGCTGAGGATTTTCGAGAAAAACTTGGTGGCACTTGATGCTGCAAAATTCAATGCCATTTATCCCACAACACTATTATATAACCATTTAGAGGAGACAGTTCAACAAGTGTCTGACAATCTTCCACCTGTTGTATCACCATCAGGTGATAAATTGTGGGCTCTATATACAATAGCTCTGGCTCACATGGGCAAACAGTATTCAGACAAACCGTCTGTTATGTTGGAAAGACATAATTCTTTTTTAATAAACAGTTAATTGATGAGGCTGTTGAAGATTATTTGGCAGTGCTGAGAGTACTAGCTGCAAAGTGTGATTTTGGTACAAATATGGATGTGTATTTGGCTTTTAATTTTTCTAACAAGAAGATTCTATGGAGCATTTTGACCTGTAAGAATCCCTCATTGATAGAGGTTATGAATGTAGTGAGAAGTATTGAACGCTGCCTAATTTCTTCCAAAGTTTTGACTGAGGAACTCTAAAGTAGTGTACAAGTGAGTGCTGTACGTGAGGTGGATGCAACAGAGGTGTCTCCTATTTCCAACAGGAATAAGCCCAGGAAGGGTTTTGAAAAGAAGTTTGCTGGAACATGTTATAGGTATGTCGCTCAAAGTTTCACATGAGTAAGCATAGGGGAAGAAGCGCAACAATTGTAAGAAGGTTGGGCATTTTCAAGGGATATGTCGATCAGCTCAAACAAAATATAAAGTTAGTTGAATTTGTACAAGGATGGTATGTGTTACACTGTTTTACTAACTGTGGATGTTGCTATGGTAAATACTTCTCGTAGGAAATGTAAAGGTCCTATTTGTGAAGTTATGATTGTCTCAGTCAATCAATCAATCAAGAAAGCTTTATTCGATTTTCAAATTGAAATCATAAAAGCATACATTAAAAAACATACATTAAAAAGTACATGCATATATATATACAAGTAAAATTGCTAAAAGAATTTTGTTTTTATATAATCAGAGTCAATCAGAACAATCCCCTGTTAATGAAAAATTGTCAAATTGCATAAAGTGCATATTAGAATAATTACATAGAGTTCCGAAACTTAACAGCCAGCTTTAAAAAACTCATTGCTGCAATGATAGTACATTCATTTTCCAGCTGTAATAACCTAAACATGGCCAGTCTACAAGTGCGAATTCCCCAGGACTTTAAAAGTGGTTTCAAAAAAGCCTCCCTGGGCAACTGATAGAATTTACAAAAAAGAACACAATGAATGTTAGATTGGGCAGAGGTATCGTCACAAGGGCATAGTGGGAGTTCATTTGACCAAGAATTGCAGACAGGGAAAGCAATCATACGAAAAAAGTTTCCAAATCTGAGACGAGTCAGAAGCATTCGGGCATAACAAGTAGGCTGAATTAACAAATAGTTTTGGAGCCCTTCGTGCATGGTTATTTTTTGGAAGTTGCTAACTGTATTTTTTGTTTTTTCCAGGTTCCATCTATTAGTTGTTAAATGGTTTAAGGCCAGCTCTCTTAGGGTCTTCCTGGAAACCATTTCCATGCTAGAAGGCCTCGTAAAAAACTCAGGGTGGCCAAGGTCAGTCATCATGTTTCTTACGTAGGTGAGCCATTTGATGTTAGTTAATCCATCGAGTTTGAGACAGTCAGTGATCAAGTCTCTATTTAGTTGAGTCTCAGGAGTAACACAAATCTTATGCCACAGTAGTATAGGCGCAATTTTAATAATATCTGAAATGTACAGCATACCCAGTTCGATATGTATAAAGTAATTCGATGTTGATTTAGAAACTCCTAGTAGATAACACAAAAACTGGTTTTCTGTTTTTTGAAGTAGTTGTGAATTTTCAATGCCCCAAAGACCAGCTCCATAGGTGGCAGTAGAAATACATTTAGCCTCATAAAGTACAATCAGCTCTTTCACTGGTCTGCCACCTAATTTAGCTGAAAACTGTTTAAGGGCGCCAATTGCTCGGGTGAAGGCCAAATTTCTGGCATTTACAGCTGTATGCCAGTTTCCCCTCCTATCAAAGTGTATTCCAAGGTAGGAGAAATGGTCTGTGGTCTCGATCCTCTTGCTATCTAAGAAGATTGAGCAAGGCACTTTCTTTGTTCCAGGACCACAGGCCATCGTATATGTTTTTGAAATATAAATTTTTAACCCTCGTTCTTTCATATAAGTTGCAAACTTCAAGACAGCCCTCTGGAGACCTATCTTATTCCGAGACATGATAGCAGCATCATCAGCATAAAGGAGTATTGGGGTCGGAGCTCCCAGAATCTTTGGGTAATCATGCTGTGATTCCATTAAATATTGGCCAATGGAGTTTATGTATAGGGTAAAGAGGAGGGGGGCTAGAATGCACCCCTGACGTACCCCTCTCTTGATAGGAAATTTATCAGAGCACTCGCCTTTATTTCCATAGCGTACCCTAGCGCCTGCGTCACTATACAGTGTTTTTATAAATTGAAGGATGTTAAAGTCTAAACCCATTTCAGATAGTATGGACCATAGTATCTCATGGTTCACACAGTCAAATGCGGAACTCAGGTCCACAAATGTAACAAAAAGATTTCCCTTTTTTGCCTGCGTGTATTTTGATAAGACTAAGGCCAGATTTAAACTCTGTTCTATAGTCCCTTTGCCTGAACTAAAACCATACTGCAAATGAGATAATACATTTTTTTCCTCTGCCCAAAGTTGTATTCTATTTAAAATTGCCCGTGCTGCTACCTTCATTAGAGCATCTAAGAGTGAAATTGGGCGGTAGCAGGTGGGGTCATTTCTGTCTCCTTTTTTAAAAATTGGGACGACTATGGCTTCGGACCAAGATGGTAAGAACCCATGTCGATTAAAATTATTTAAAACATTTGTTAACAGGGGAGCCCAAAGATCAGTTTCTGCTTTGTAGACATCAATCGGGACTCCGTCGGGGCCAGGGGCTTTGCCTGAAGGACTATCTCTGATTGCTTTTGTAATCTCCATACAATTAAAAGAAATGCCTATCGGGAATGTATTCAGTAGAATTATGGATGGTTGGATGATTACCCCGTCAATCAAGGAGTTGCCATAGTCGAGGTTTTCTACTTTATCATATAAGTTTTTAAAGTGATTTACCCAAGTTTCACCATTAATGGCCATATCCATAATATCTGTCTGATTTTTCTGTAAATAGGGGGCGTTGACCACTTTCCAGAAGGCTAAGTTGTCCTTGGATTTGGAGGCTTCAATTAAGGCCGACCAAGCCTCTTTCTTTAAAGTCTGTTTCCTTGTTTTTATGGCCAAATTGTAAAGTTTTCTGGCTTTACTGATCTCAGCAGGTGATTTGATAGTTTCATGCAGTGCCCTTTTGAGAGCTTGAAGTGCTTTGGTGCAGGTTTTATCAAACCAACCGTGACCAATTTTAGAGTTAGGTTGGTGCTCTCTAGTTAGTAATTTTTTAAGTTCAAATTGAATTTTTAGGAAGGGAGTCAAGAGTACTGATAGCTCCTCTGTTTCTGTCAGACAGGCAAGTATATCAGGTTGGCAGGATCCCATTAGAGTATGTAGAAAAACGGCGGGATTGACCCTGTCCCATTTTATGGAGTAGCCGTTTTTTGTAGCTAAATTTATATTGGGATGGTATTTAAACTTGTCTACTGAGATCTCATGGGTCTTTCTAATTTTAAGATTAAAGGAAATTGGGTAGTGATCACTGAAGAGAACGTTGAGTGTTTCCCAGGCGGTAACTAGTCCTTCATTGGATGGAGATATAAGGGTAAAATCAATAGTCGAGTTGCATCCCCGCCCATGAAAAGTTGGTTTAAAGGGAATATTTGGGGTGCAGAGTTCGTTAATAAAACACAAGTTAAAATGAAAAAGCATGTAGTTAAGAGTATCGCCCAGTTTTGAGTGGACGAAATGAGTTGGGTTGTCATCCTTATGTTTACCAAGGCCGCAAATGCCATTGGAAGCATGTGGGCAAATAGTGCAATTAAAATCGCCCAACCAGATCAACACCAGCTCATCTTTTTTCTGGGTCTTGATAGTATTAGCACTCAGCATAAGATTATCGATCTGGCTTTCTAGATTGTTACTGGGAATATTGTTATAAAAATTTATGAGGGTCAGAAGTTTTACCTGCCCCCAACTAATATTTAAAATCTGATAGTACTCAGTAAATATGTATCTCAATACCTTTATGCCCTGCGTTATCGAGACGTATATAGTCAGACCTCCTTTATTTCTCCCCTGTAAGCTTATTTGTGCAGGGGCATGGAAGGTCTGATATCCTGGAATATGGAGTTCGTCTACGGCCCATGTTTCCTGGAGGCAGATAATACTATAACAAGTAACTATATCTAGCCAGGGTTGGTGCGATATTTTATTTGACAGGCCTGCAACGTTCCATGAGATGATGGATTCAGCATCCCATATTTCCCTCATTAAAGGATCATTTTTATTTTTAGCTCTAGTTGTAATAGTTTGGGGAAGAGGGGAGCTAGGATAGGTTGGGCAATCAGAATTAGAGATGGTCCCAGCGTATAATTTATCGCTACTAGTTTGTGGCTGATCAATAGGTGCCTCGCAATTTAGAGTTCCCTTATTACAAATATTAGCAATATCCGTTCCAGGATAAGAAATAGTAACATGGGTGTTGAGTGGCATAGTGGGGGCTCCACATAGGTAAACTTCCAAGCTAGGTTCCATCTGTCAATCAGGGTCTTCTAAGTCTGTCAGTGCCTCAAAACGATTTGTGACTGGAACAGTCCAAGTTGGGTACTGAGGTAAATTGTGTTTGTGCTGCTGTTGATAAAGGTGAGGCCTATCTGGAAAGGGTGAAAAGGAGGAAGAAGCAGTCCAGCGACTAGAGTTTCTAGAATGTTGGAGCAATGGGACAGATCTAATAGTTCTTGGGTGTTGGGACGCTGGGACTGTTCTGGTATTTCTGAATGGCTTACAGGTGGGAATGTTACCATGGGGGGTGAGAAGGGATTGGGGGTAGAAGTAACTCAGAACACGAGTTGATATTCCTTCCACTCCTCTTTCTAAGAACCAATCCGCTATGTGAGTAACTACTTTCTGATCTTTAAAATTTATAGTTACAATATCACCCTCTATGTCTTTAGGCCTACACCCAAGCCAGGTCAGCCTTCGCACAAATAAAATCTCGCCGTTAAGGTTTGGGGGCAGAGGTCTGTTCTTACTTAACCAATGTATTACTTTATTTTTAAGTTCTACAAACCCCTCTTTCTTTCCTGGGCTTAATTTTGGTACACCCGTAAGTATAGTAACATAGGGGGCAGACTCAGGTGGTAAATCAATATGCTCATCCATTCTTTGGGTAGACTTATATAAATTTGGCGCCCTGGTGATACAAGTATTTTGCCCTCCTAATGTGTTTTGCGGGACTAATTTTTTCCCGTCTCCTGAAGAGATTGGCACATTTTCAGAATCAGCTGAAATAGCTGGGGGCAGTATGTTTGCTCTGATGGGCAATGAGACATCTCTTATAAGAGTCATATCTAATGATTTCCTCTGGCCATCGGTTGTTTGAAAAATAACCAGATCTTTCAATAAAGAACTGTTCGAAGAAGATATGGCTGCTAAGGTGTCTAGTTGTTTATTTAGCCTTTTTATTCTCTCAGAGAGCGGTAGTAAAAGTGATTTCACAAGATGTTCGAGTCTCTGGATTAGTCCATCATTAGGATCAGGCACAATAGGTAATGTGGTGTCTTTACATTGTAAGGGACTGGGGAGTAATCTCGGTGCTTTTGAACGGCTACCTTTCACTCCATCACCGCCCCTCTTTCTTTTCAGGGTTGCCACAAGTCTGGGATTTTTAGGGGGATTCATTTTTCTGTTAGGCCTTGATTTTGCTTTTGAAGGCATATTTGGTAGAACCCCTTCCAAGGTAGAGTGTGGGGAAGGGTTCGCGTTAGTGTTAATAATGGTTAAATCCCTTGAGGAGTCTGCTGTTGGCGGCAGATCTTGAAGAAGTAGAGGAATACCCGGGTCATTAATTGAAGCGGAGGTATTGACCATATTATGTGTTGGAGGTGTAGGAGAAGGAATCGTTTGAATAGTGCCCAGAGAGGAGCGTTTATTAGGGGGTAAACCATGGGACAGACGGCGTTCCGTATCCGCTATTTCGTTGTCTAACTTAGAGACAGCTTTAGCCAAAAAATGATCTAGTGTCCCTTTCCGTAAACCTCCCACTAGTGTTGTCTTGCCTTTAGATGGTTGTATAGGCGGTGTTACAGACATGCTTTGAATATGGGCACAGCAAATAAAGGGGCACAGATATACGAGTACTATAAGCAGAGAAATTACAGGTTGAAATGGTGTTTACCGGACAGTACGTTACAAGTCTTACGGTTGTCTCAGTCAATTTAGAGATTATGGCTGATTCAGGCTCTCCCATCACCTCACCAGTTTCTCGGAAGCAACATTTGGAAGGCTATGGTCAAGAAAACGTTTGAAACAAATGGATGTTAATTAGGCCTGGGCAAAAATTTCGTTCCGTTCGCGGAAATTGCGATAATTTGACATTTTTGCGTTCCGCGGAGAGCGCGAAAATGTCAAAAATTCCGGTTTCCGCAGCTTGGCGATAATTTGTTTCTTGCTCGCGCTGTAAAATGATACATTCTCGCGCGCGCGCGATCGCCTTACCTGAATCCCTGCGTTCGCCGACAAGTTTTCTTGATCCGGTCGCGTTCTCCATGAGATGTTGTATTGTTTTTAGCCATTTGCGCTGTCTCGCGACAGTTCGCGCCCGCAGTGACGTCATGCGTCGCGCGATCACGTCTTTCTTCTCGCGATCATGCACCGCGAGAACAACTCAAAACAAGATGGCCGCGCCCGCAAGCAGCCACATGGGTAAGTTGGCGACCCGCAACCATGCAGAAAATCGCGCGAACATGCCGGAAAAAAACTTCCGCATCTTCGCGATATTTCTGCTTGTTTGCGATAATTTTAAACATTCTCGCGATAATTTGCGAAGGTTAATTCCGCAAATTCCGCCCACCCCTAATGTTAATCCCAAAGCATTCGGTGATTATGATATTGCTGGAGCAGAGTTTTCATTTAGAAAATTCAGGGGCTTTTGAAGCTCTAGTATGTCTATGCGTTTTATTAATTATTAATGAATAACAATTAATTATTTGTCTTGTGCAAGTGTGTTTTTATTAATCAATCCGTTTGTCTTAACATAAGAGAAAGTTACACGAGGGTTAGCATGCGTGTGCTGTTTCTGTTTTCTAAAAAATAACGTGCAAGTTTTCATGTTTAAACGTTGCTGTGTGCTGTTTATTTTGAGCACAAAACGCTTTTGAATTAATGTTTTTTTTATGTTGCGAGAGCTAGATAAATACATACACATAAGGGTATTAGTGGGGTTAACACTGTTTAATCACTATGCTGTAGTAACGTTTATTTTGTCTCTTTAATTAAGATGGTCTATTGTGGCCTATGGAGGCCTAGTCCATGATGGCTGATTTTGTGAGCCTGGCCTCGAGTGAATATGTGAAAACTGAGACGAGGGAGACCCCTGCTGGAAATGGTCTTGAAGCTAACTGACCATGGTCCATGTTGAGAAACTTTCCATGAGGACAGCAGCAGTTTTTGGGAGTTCTCCAAGAGAAGTGAAAGTGTCCTTGGCAATTTTGAAAAACAAAGGAGCCTTAGAGGGAAACTCTGAACTGTGGCTCTATAGCCGAGGAGAAGCCGGATTAATGTGATACATGTTTTATTTTCTTGGTTCCTGTTCCGTAGTTTCCGTCTTGTGACTTTTCCTGAGCGGAGATTTTCAGATGTAGCAATGTTACATTTCTTCCTTCTCGCTCTGCTCAGTGATTCAGTGTATATTGCAAACTTTATGTGTGTTTCCATTGTAATTTTTACTATAAAAAATGTTAGCTTAGGGAGGGATTTGCCACTTGCCATTTTGCCTTTGCCGCGTGAATCTGCGTTGCTGAGGATTGATGCTGAGGATTTCGTCTTGAGAGATTTTACCGAGAGACTTGTCCTGACCCGTTCTGACACTTAGTTAGAATAGGTAACTATGAGAAATGATTTATTCTGATTGATTTACTTTGACTAATTTTTAGATAAAGCAATATAATTTTCAACATGGTGTTGAATTTTCTTTCTTGTCAATTATTGGGTTTATATTTCTGATCATTATTGTATATGTTGTGTAGATTATGTTATTGATTAGGACAGTCACAAAACCAGATCCGATCGACCTGATATCGATGCAGGGTGTTTAGGTGTTTTCTTTTCACAGGTTTATTGCTGGTAGAGTATTTGAGCGTGTGTTAGTGAAATGGGCCCTAGCGTATGATGAATGTGTGTGCGTGTAACTGTGTGATTACTCTATCCGTGGTAGTGGGCATATTTTAGATACCCTGATCCCTATCAATTTCCTGGTAGCAGAGATTGATGGTTTTGATGGTTGTCTTGATCTGATAAGATTGCTTGTACATTAGCTTATTGATTATTGATTTTATTTTGTTGATACTGGTATATGTACTAATACTATATGTTGAAGTCGTCATGTTGAGTTATATGTAGTGCTTCTGGAATTTGGAAGCTGTGGTAGCAGTTCCGTAGTAGGGCAGAGGAAGGTATATGCTGCTCTCGGGAAAGACGGGATTGTAAGGAATAACGTGTGACAATTGAAGTTGCGCGTTCACATTGTCTGGGTTCGGAATCAGTGACATTGTTGTATGTTACTATTATATATTTCTGGTATATAAGGAGTGTGTATCGTAGTGAAGGTTATCTTTGAAACTCTGGTCTTAAGTCCCAGGGATCCGTAAAGGATTTTCGTTAAAGCTTATCGCGGGAGGAGTAATAGGTATTCTCTGAGCTTGTTTGAGGAACTGGGCAAAGTTGCTTAGTTAATGTATGTTATAATTCTGTAGTGGGACAGATTGTGCGCTGTTCTCGGGAAACAGGATTCTGTGTGCATGTACTATATTTTTCTTGCATGAATGTGCGTGAATGTATATACATTTATTGATTGTAAGACTCTTTGGATAAGTCCTAGAGGAAACAGTTATGAGATGTATGAAAGTTTGTTGACTCTTGAAAAATAGACTCTCTTTTACTATTCTGTGGTTAGCGAAGCAGACAATGGAGATGTTTTTATGTTGTAACTAATAGATTTTGTAGAAATCTTGACACGAAGTCTACTGAGAGATTTTGTAAAGGAGGGGTAGACGAGTGACAGAAGACAGGAGACAAGCGACTGCAGCGACTGTTGACGTCAGAAAGTCCGCGCTCTGATTGGATAGTGGATCAGAATAGGGTTCGCGCTAGGATTGGTGCGTTAGTGTGAGTCGCGCAGGGATTGGAAGAGCTGTTTAGTGACGTAGACGCTCCAGGATTGGTGCGTTAGTGTGAGTCGCGCTGCTAGTGGTTGAGAAGCTCGTATTGTATATTTATAATACGGAGAGAGTAGAGAGTTTTGGTAAGCGCTAAAATGTATTACCAAGAGGAGAAAAAGAAAAAAACATTCTTTGGGAAAGTTAAAAAGTGGTTTAGCAAGGATAAAGAGGTAAAAACGAGAGAGGGTGAGTTGCTACCTCCAGCGAAAACACCTGCATCCTTCATGGCTGCGAAATATGGATTACATACTTGTATATGGTTGCAGAATTGGGTTAGGTATACTAAAGAAGATGGTGTTCTAACATTTCCAGAACATGGTTCATTTAATTTGGCCGTGTTGAGAAATTTACGGGAAAAGATGGTACGTCTGGACCCGAAGCCAAGACCTACACAGTTCGAGGCTTTAGTGGAATGGGAAGAAGAAGTTCATGAGCGAGAAAAGCAAAGATCTGGAGGGTATTACAGGAATATGTTTGGGAGGAGACATGATCGTGAAACACATCATGATCGGATGAAAAGATGGCGAGATGTTAATATGTCAGAGGGATTATATCCTATGAGAACAATTGAAGAAGGAGCAGTTGGAGTTAATGAGTATGATGATGAGGTCTTAAATGACATGATTTACAAGAGACCACCTCCATATAGACCAGAACCAGATGAGAGTACACCAGTTGTTTCTCCGATAAGAGATACAGTTTGTATTATTGAGAAAGAAAAAGTGACACCTGAATCAAGAAGTAGTAGTTCTTTCAGGGAGAGAGAGAATCGAAGTAGTGAGGAAAATGCCAGAAAATTAGCAAAAACGACAACAGAACTGACTGAGAAAATTAGGGAGTTAACGAAGAATCTGGAAGCTGTTACGGTGCCTGTAACTATAGGTCCGGTTATGCCCGTGTTTGACAAACAGAAGACAGGTGAAAATGGACTGGTGATTCCGTATGTTTGGAATGATTTGACAAATTCAGTTGGTCCTTCAGGAGATTCAGATAAAAGAACAGAGAAAAGTGACCTGAGACAAACCAGACATGACACATGTAGTGAACTATTGGATGCTAGTGAACCTAGTTGTTCAGGGATGCCAATTTTGGAACCGCAGAAAAGAGTGGTTCCAGTGAGAAAAACTGCTGAAATAACAGTTGATGATTTGAATGATTGGATGAAGGTTCTTCAGAAAAAGGATAAGGATTCACAAGTTATTGATGTGGCTAGGTTACGTATAGAATTAGAAGAGCTTGTGACAGGAACAGTTCCAACAGAAATCCTAAAGAGTCATCATGATGGTGAGCTGATGTTTATGTGTAAAAGCATTACCTGGAGAGCAAGGAATACTCATGACAGGCTAAGAACAATAGCAAATGAGCTGGGAGTTGACATTGATAAAGTAAAAGCTTTACAGAAAACTTACAGGATGGATTTTACTGAGAAGGACATTGAAAATTTGAATGCTACTGGTAGAACAGGACAGATTAAAGAAATGGTGGCATTACTGCGAAGATGGGGTGATGTAGAAAAGTGGAAGGATAGGTGGTATAAGAAAAGAGAGGAATCTGTAGATAGAACAACTTATTCAGCATTTCCAGTAAGAGAAAAGGAGAAACCAGTGGATAATTATCCTATGAGAGAAATACCTGGAGGAGGATATGTACATGTTCCATGGACCAGACAGGATATTTTATCATTTACGAATGATTTCCCTCGATTGAGAGAAAAGCCCGTCGAGTGGTATAGGCAGGTAGATAGGTTTGTGAAATTGTCAAAAGTGCTGTGGGTTGACCTGAATAGTCTGTTTGATATAATTGTTCCAGCAGACTTGTGGACTGAGTGTAAAATAGTTGTGAGTTGGCCTACTGAGGAATATCCAAGAGACCCAAGAACAGGGGCACCAGATCCAGAAGTAATGAGGAAGTATGATCAGGTGATGGTATACCTGAAGAGTAAAGTTCCTCCAAAAGAGACAGACTGGGTTAAGATAGATCGAACACAACAGGAAGCAAAAGAATCAGTTCATGCTTTTTATGAGAGGCTGATACTGGCTTTTAAACAATTCAGTGGAGATGAACACCTGGGTGACAAAGATTTGAGTCACTATGTATACAGATTTGTATATGGCCTTAGACCTGAAATTGGTGAGAGAATTCGTGAGCACACAGTGGATTGGCAGAGTAAAAAAGTAGATGAGATTCTGAGACATGCAAAATACTTCAGTGATGAAATTGAAGCAAAACAAAGAAAGCTGAAAGAGAAAGCAATGTGGGCACAAGTGAAAGTTGCAGAAAGACAGGAAGCACAGTTAGTGGAACAGGCGAATAATCCAGGAAATAATGCAGGAAATAGACCCAGATATGCAGGAAAAGGAAAAGGAAGTCTTGAGGAAGCGAAGAAAAAGTTCCCTTGTCACAACTGTGGCCAACTGGGACAATGGAGATCTGAATGTCCTAATCCACCATTAGTGAGTAATGAGAGTAAATCTTTAAATCAACAGGTGCAGAACCAGAATGAAGGAAATAATCAACAACAGCAACAACAGAAAGTTGTGAGACAGCAGAGTCAAGAGCCAAAACCGCCCTTGCCGCAGAATAGAGGGTTACAAAAGTATAATCAGGATTCAGGATTCTACAATGATGAGCAGGTAAACAAACCAAGACGTTCTAACAAAGTACAGCAGTACTTGTTAAAGAGTGAAGGGAGTGAGTCTGAGGGTGATTATTGACGGTGCCGAAGAGAGGAGGAAGAGTGCATACTTGGTGCAACTCTAGAAATAGACCAGGCAGGACCATTTGTGGATGGGAAAATAAATGAGGAGAGTGTTACTTTTTTGGTAGACACAGGTGCGACAAGATCAACTGTCAGGTCAACAGATGTTAGAAATCTTCCTCTCTCGGATGAAGCAATCCAAGTAGTTGGTGTAGCTAATACACAAATCAGAACACGTCTTACTGAACCAGTAAGAGTACAGATAGGGAAATTTTCAGACATGCACAGATTTATTGTCTGTGACACGAGTCCAGTGAACCTGTTAGGTAGGGACCTATTGTGTAAGATGAACTGCACAATTTTCTGTACACCAGATGGAATAGCTTTTGAGACACCAGATGATGATGTTTTCTACCGAATGACTCTAGAAAATAGAGAAAGTGAGTTACTTGGTGCATTTGCTGTGTTTAATCCGGAGGATTTGCCTCAAGAGCTGAGAGACACAGTGAAAAGAGCAGTTTGGGATTTTACAGGAGAGGATGTGGGATTGATGAATAATGTAGATCCAGTGAAAATTGCAGTGAAAGAGGGAATTAAATATCCTAACATTCCTCAGTACAAAATGACACCAGAAATAATTGAAGGGATAACTCCTATAATTGAGAAAATGATTCAGCAAGGAGTTCTGAGAGAACTACTGAGTAGTCCGTGTAATTCACCGATAATGGGACTGAAAAAGCCCAATGGGAAATTTAGGATCGTACAGGATTTGAGAAAAGTTAATCAAATTGTGGTGGCATGTTGTCCTATTGTGCCAAATCCATCAGTGATTCTGTATCAAATTCCACATGATGCTGAGTGGTATACAGTGATTGATTTGTGTCATGCGTTCTTTTCAATTCCATTACATCATGACAGCCAGCCGATTTTTGCATTTAGGTTTGGCCAGCGTATTTTAGCATGGTGTCGTATCCCACAGGGGTATACGGAGAGTCCTTCGATATTCAATCAGTTATTGAAAAGATCGTTGGAAAGTCTGATCATGCCTGAGAGTTCAGTGCGAGTACAATATATTGATGACCTATTGGTGGCATCAAAGACACGTGAAGCTTGTGAAGTGGATACCATAGCTTTACTGAATCATCTGGCAGATGGAGGGTTAAAGGTATCTCCAGCCAAATTGCAATTTTGCAAGAAAGAGGTGTGCCTCGGAGTTTACAGACCTCCACGGACGCTAAGCTGAACTACGGGGGAAGGCTGCTGCTTTGATAGCTCTGGGACTGCGAGGACCAAGGGGCCGAGCGCCAACCACATCAGCCTCACCTGGTTGCTCTTCCCGGAGCCGCCTCCCTGCACCAAACAACGCCTCGCGGCCCCCGCTTCGCGGGAGCCGCTCGCTGGTTCCAACAGCATAAAAGCCTGGTCGAGCCCACATTCGTGCTGTGTGCCTCGGAGTTTACAGACCTCCACGGACGCTAAGCTGAACTACGGGGGAAGGCTGCTGCTTTGATAGCTCTGGGACTGCGAGGACCAAGGGGCCGAGCGCCAACCACATCAGCCTCACCTGGTTGCTCTTCCCGGAGCCGCCTCCCTGCACCAAACAACGCCTCGCGGCCCCCGCTTCGCGGGAGCCGCTCGCTGGTTCCAACAGCATAAAAGCCTGGTCGAGCCCACATTCGTGCTGTGTGCCTCGGAGTTTACAGACCTCCACGGACGCTAAGCTGAACTACGGGGGAAGGCTGCTGCTTTGATAGCTCTGGGACTGCGAGGACCAAGGGGCCGAGTGCCAACCACATCAGCCTCACCTGGTTGCTCTTCCCGGAGCCGCCTCCCTGCACCAAACAACGCCTCGCGGCCCCCGCTTCGCGGGGGCCGCTCGCTGGTTCCAACAGCATAAAAGCCTGGTCGAGCCCACATTCGTGCTGTGTGCCTCGGAGTTTACAGACCTCCACGGACGCTAAGCTGAACTACGGGGGAAGGCTGCTGCTTTGATAGCTCTGGGACTGCGAGGACCAAGGGGCCGAGCGCCAACCACATCAGCCTCACCTGGTTGCTCTTCCCGGAGCCGCCTCCCTGCACCAAACAACGCCTCGCGGCCCCCGCTTCGCGGGAGCCGCTCGCTGGTTCCAACAGCATAAAAGCCTGGTCGAGCCCACATTCGTGCTGTGTGCCTCGGAGTTTACAGACCTCCACGGACGCTAAGCTGAACTACGGGGGAAGGCTGCTGCTTTGATAGCTCTGGGACTGCGAGGACCAAGGGGCCGAGCGCCAACCACATCAGCCTCACCTGGTTGCTCTTCCCGGTACCGCCCCCTCGTTAACGCCCCTTGCCATTAACATCACAATCTTGTAACGCGCCAGCGGAACGCGCGCGGGCCGACGAACGGGGCGAAGACCGGGCAAAGAGCGGGCCGTTTGTGGCCGTTCGTGGTCGGTTGTGGTCGGGGCGGGCCACCCCCCTGAAAAAGGGTCGCCTGCAACGAGTTACATACTTTGCTGTTATTGTGAGTACATGTGTTACTACTGACTGGTGAACTGCCTAATTCAGTATTTGTTGCCCATATTTAGCACTCTAATATTGTAGTGTGATCTGGTCACATCTAGTCTATTTTTATTTTCATTTTATCTTCAGAGGTTTATCTGTTGTTCCCCCTGGTTACCCCCCCTTAGTGAGTGTTTGCTCTCTTCCTAAACCATGACCTCTTTAAGGTCTGGCAGGAAGGTGGCCCGGGGTAGCATAGGGGGTCAAGTAACAGGGACCCTTGATAATTTTATTACCCGAGCTGCTCGTGTTCTCGAACACGAGATTTTATTAACGGTAAAAAGACTGTCCCTTGAACTGTCTGCTAAAAGATCATCGCTTGGCAACATTATGACAGCTGTCTCGCCTGATAACAGCCAGCCCCAACCTCTTCCCAGTATGTCAGGTAACACCCTAAATGCACCGCCGGACACATCTGTTCATTGCCCGTTGGTGGACCTCCACGAGATAACTAGTACCCCCGAGACCAGTGGTGATCCAATTATTGATAGCTCTTGCATCCCACAGTCCACTTTTGATCAGCTATCTTCTGTAGCACCGACCCAAGCCCTCAAGCCTAGGCGCATTCCGAGTAAAAGGAAATGTACGGGAGCCCCCCCCAAGGGGAAACGTGCTAAAACCTCCAAAGTGTCTTACTCACGTAAACCTGCAAATACTTGTGAAGCCTCCAATTCTATTATGTTTGATAGTTCCCATTTGGCAACTGGTAGTTTGAGGTCCCCGCACCCCTCCACCCTCCAACCCAACGCAGACTCCATTACCTCTGATTTTCTCAAGCCTGTAGAGAAGTTACTTAAATCATTAATCCTTCCTCTATTAGAGCGAGTTACTAGGCTCGCTACCACTCTTGAGAAGATAGAGGGTATGGTGTCTGCCAATACGTCTCTGCTCGAAAAGATTGCAGTGTCTTCTATCGATCCCACAACTTCCTCCAACATAGATACAGTCGACAAAACTAGACTTGCTTCCTCTGTTAATGCACTCTTGGATGGAACATTACCCAATATCCCTGCTCTCACCGATCAGGCAGTGGAAGCACCTCGTCTTCATGCTAACCCCGATGTCCCGATAGAATCAGATCGCAATATTAACACTGCCATCAACACAAACAATATCCCTTCCAGTAATCCCAACTTAGAGTATGTTGACTCCCTCCAAAATCTCCCATGTATCAATCTTCCACCCGAGTCCCAACCTTATACAATTATAATGGCCGGTGTTCCTCGGCTCCCACAGGCTAAGCCCGAGTGTCATAGTGAGCTGAAGAACAAAGTCACACACTGGTTAAATATTAACAGGCCCTTACCTGTTGGACTACGGGCTGAAATATTGACTGTCCGTAGGGTATGTTGGTTGGGCAATAGAGTCAAACAAGTGGAGGGTGATTGTGTGATTATAAATTTTCGTGACCCTAGGGTGGTGAGGCATATTCGCTCTTTTCCCAATACCTTGAGAGCGACAGGCATATCCACAGTGGATTTGTCATACTTCTACCCCCACAACTCCCCTGCATCAATACGTGATACGCCCATCGCTTGGGAAAGGGTTAATAGGTTTTCCCACCGTCAAACAAGGCCAGATTTCTATCTCCCATTGTCAAATTTTTATGCCCCCTTGAATTCTCTAGATGGTGTTGACTGACAGTCACCAAACTTGGTAAACTCGAGTAATTTGCGGGAGGTCTGTCTTGGTCCAGATAACTCAGAGCAAACAGGGAGAGGTGGCTTATGGGGGGCACAAGTTGGTTTAGTTACTATGTCTCCTAGTACCCCGTTTTCTTCACTATCTAGCCCACCCTCCACTCTTATTGATCCTCGCCCACTCGAAAACGAGACTAGGGGCCCCACTAGATTTGTAATTACTCCAGCTACTATGAGCCCTGTCCCAGCTGCACCGAGCATCATGCCATCCAGTTCTTCCCCCCTGACGCTGGTCTCGTGGAACGTTGCGGGCCTTAGCAGCAGGGTAACCTCGGAAGATTGGTTAGGCTGGGTAAACACACATGATATCCTGGTTTTCCAGGAAACCTGGGCTGTGGACCCAATCTATCTTCCCGGGTACGTAAATTTTTCCAAGGGGGCCATTCGTGGTATCAGGGGCCGTCCGTCCGGCGGGCTCTGTATATGGGTCAAGCAATCCCTTGGGTATTCCCTCAAGGATTTGGCTATCGATAGCCCAGATCTATTAATTATCTCTATGAAACTCCGCAATGAACCTGAAGTTTTAATTATAAATGTTTACAATAGAGGCCTCCCAGGTGGACGTGGTACTAATACCTTCTTACAATTAGATGGGTTTCTGGACACTATTAATATATACACTAATGCGTATATTGTGGGCGACCTAAATTGCTGTTTTGAACCCCTGTTCTCTACTCTTGACTCACTAACTTGGGAAGTGGACGCGATTTTAAATATCCCTCCTATCAATATCCCTCCTATCAATCTTCCTCCTATCAAGAGGTGGACAGAGTCTGCCACTCAGTGGATGGGTTTATGTTTGGAGCGGGGTTTCAGGGCCGCCAATGGGAGGACCGCCTCTGACAAGGGTGGAAAGATGACTTTTTCAGATGGTCGACGTTGTAACAGCAGAATCGACTATGCCCTTGTTAAAGTAGAGTTCTGGTCCACATTATGTGATATGGCGGTATTCGACCGCCCCGAGAGTGACCATAACCCGTTGGTTTTAAGTCTCTCCCTCTGCTCAGCACATAGAACCAAACCCTCTGAAATAGTGACTGCGGAAGCCGTTTTAACCAATGATCAACGGCGTGTACGCTGGGATAAGGTTGCAATTGACGTTGCATTACTATCTGAGATCAGCTCCATGGTATCCTGTGCTCTGGATGATCTACAGTCTCTCCAGAGCACTGAGGACGTTGTTGGTAAAGCTACATGCGTACACGACCATCTTTTCACTGGCCTTAAATCTATTTTTTCAAAACCTTGTAAGGCTAAGAAATCTGTTATTTTAAAACCATCTACTTGGTATAACAAAGCTTGCCGAGAATCATTTAGCAATTTAAAACTTGCTATTGCTAACAAAGATCCAGACAATATCAGATTGGCTAGAAAAATCTATAATAAGGCTAAAGCCAAGGCCAAACAAGAGTGGGACAATGACCACTGGAACGACCTCCTGGCCGCCAGTAAACATCGGAACCTAACCCTGTTCTGGCACATTGTTAAGTGGGGCAATTCGCAGAACAGCCAGGTCCCCGCCAACCACGTTCCTCCGGACGCCTGGGTGTCACATTTTGAATCCCAGTTTTCGGATTCCTCACAGGCTGAGGGGCCTGCCCCAGCAATAAACAGGGACCTGTCCCTCTCCTCGACCTTAATTTTTGATTATGTTGAGGTTGAAAAGGCTTTAAGTAAGGTTCCAAGTGGAAAGGCGCCAGGTATGGACTGTGTTCCCACGGATCTCTTTAAATCTGATCCTGGGAATTGGGTGCCTTACATCGCACACTTTGCCAATGCCGTAGCCAGAGGGGCCGTTATTCCTGATTCTTGGGGGGGGGCTGAGATTCTCCCCATCTTCAAAAAAGGTGACCGCTCCTGCCCGGGGAACTACCGCCCAATTAGTCTTATTGACTCAGTCCAGAAAATTATCGCTAGAATGATCTTGGCACGAATCCAGGCCTGGATCGAGCAGGAGGATATCATCTCTCCTCTGCAAGCCGGTTTCAGACCGTGTACTAGTACCATCGACCAGGCTTTCAAATTTCAATTGATTGTCTGGAAAACGGTCTACTTGTGTGGTGGTACTTTATATGCTGCCTTTGTAGATCTTCGGTCAGCATTTGACCTAGTCAATAGGACGAAACTATGGAGTGTATTGGCTGAGCTAGGGTTCCCAGCTGATCTTCTGAATATCATCATTAGGCTCCATGATAACAACTTTGCACAAGTTCGCTGGGGGAAACAGGGCCAGGTTACTGATCGTTTTAGGGTCAATAGGGGTGTCAGGCAGGGGTGCGTCCTCGCTCCCACTTTGTTTTTACTGTTTATTAACAGTGTTGTTCAGTACTATTCCAACACCTCGACGGACGCCCCAACGTTGGGTGGTACCAAAATTCCACTCCTTATGTTCGCCGATGACACCCTACTCCTCTCCCAGACCCTGTCTGGACTACAGGTGGCTCTGAATGTTTTTACGAATTTTTGCTCTGATTTTGACTTGTCTGTCAATGTGTCCAAAACCAAATATATGGTTTTTAATAAAGGGAGAGGTGTGAAGGGTCACGTTTCTATGGACAAAGTCCTGCTTGAACGTACCAATGTTATGACCTATCTAGGGGTAGTTTTCGAAAACAAGTTGGATTGGAGGCCGCAAATTGATGTTTTATCTCTTAAGTTTGCTCAGCTCTCTGGTTGCCTAGTTAAAGAACAAAAGCAATCCCAGTCGAGATTGATAGGCCCCCCCATTAAAATCTTTAACGTTAGGATCAATTCGGCGATCCTTTATGGCGCTGAACTTTGGGGTTTCGCCGATCTTTCTCTCCTGGTTAAGGCACAATATAAATTCCTCAGAATGCTCACGGGCCTTCCTAGTTCTACCCCAGTTAAACCGCTCCTGCTGGACCTTGGCTGTCATTCGTTAGACGACATAGCAAGGTTCAAGCCATTGGCCTTTTGGAGGCGTCTATGGACAGTCCCCGAGTTGGACCTCTATGCCAAGGCCTTTCTTGATGTGCGATCCATCCTAGGGGCTGGTAACATCCCCTGGTTCAAACAGACTAAACAACTCCTGGACTCTATGGGGTTGGGTACTCTATGGACCGACCCAGCCAACAACCCCTTTCCCTCCAAGAAAGACTATAAGGGCCTTTATTGGTCAATGGTGCAGCAAAAACATTTAAATTTAGCCTCTGCAGAGTCTTTGACAGGAAGGTTCCTAGCCCAAAAAAGAATCCCTCTCCTCGAAGCCTACTGGGACATCATCACCAGACCCTGTGACAGGAAACTTTACCATCAATTTAGGGTAGGCACCCTTCCGACCAACTCTTTTACTAAAAAATGGAAGGGTGCTTCCAGTGACTCCTGTAAAAGATGTAATGACTGCATAGAATCTGTTGCTCATATCTTTTTTGTTTGTCCCGCTTATGCTGCACCCCGAGCTAAATGGCTCAAACCATTATGTCGTACCCTGGGTACAAGACAAGGGTTAGAAGCACTTGAAATACTGAGATTTGAGCCTAGTGAATATGTTGCTTTTGCTGTTGCTAAATTTTTGGCATGGGTTTGGTTTATTAGAACTAAGAGGCATTAGCTTATTGAAATTTTTTTTATGTATTTTTGTTCATGTTTCTTTTTCTTTTATGTACTCATTTATGTATTGTAAGTGTCTTTTATGATGTAATACATCGACAATAAAGACTTATGAATGGAATGGATACCATAGCTTTACTGAATCATCTGGCAGATGGAGGGTTAAAGGTATCTCCAGCCAAATTGCAATTTTGCAAGAAAGAGGTGCATTATCTTGGACACAATATTGAAAAAGGTCTGAGAAAAGTGACTACTGACAGGATCAGAATAATCAGAGAAATGAAAGCTCCAAAAACCCAGAGAGAAGTGAGAATGTTCCTGGGTATGGTGGGTTATTGTCGTCAGTGGATAATTAATTTTTCCCTGATAGCAAAGCCACTGATTAAACTGACAAAAAGTGAAATGACAGATCCATTGGATTTGGATGCAGAACAATTGGCAGCATTTGAAGAGCTTAAAAGTAAAATGTGTGAGGCTCCAGCTTTGGGTATGCCTGACTATGAAAAAGAATTTGAGCTGTACTGCAGTGAGAGAAATGGATGTGCACTTTCAGTGTTAATCCAGAAACATGGACAATTGAGAAGGCCTATTGCGTACTTCTCATCAACACTTGACCCTGTAGCTGTGGGTTTACCAGGTTGTCTGAAATCTGTGGCTGCAACATGCAGGAGTCTGGAACAGAGTGAGGGAATCATAATGGGATATCCTGTAAGGGTATTCGTACCTCACAATGTGGCAATTCTTTTGACAAGAAGCAGAACTCAGTACATGTCACATAGTCGATTGACTAAGTACGAAAAAGTGATACTGGGAGCATCAAATGTGACTCTCGAGAGATGTGTGAATGTGAATCCAGCGACACTTTTGCCAGACATTGAAAATGTGGGTGTGAAAATGGAAGATGATCATGATTGTTTGGATGTGCTTGAATACTGTACAAAACCAAGGCCAGACATAAGGGATATTCCCTTACCTGAGAATGACCATGTGTTGTTTGTGGATGGATCATGCTTGAGGAATGATGATGGTGTGTTATGTGCAGCATATGCGGTGTGCAAAGTTTCAGAGGTCATGGAAGCATCACCATTGAAAGGAGTGAAATCTGCGCAAGTTGCTGAATTAATAGCATTGACAAAAGCTTGCGAGATTGGGAAAGATTTGAGGACGACTGTGTTGACTGATAGTCAGTATGGATTTGGAGTTGTGCATGATTTTGGCCAACTTTGGCTACAAAGAGGTTTCTTGACATCGAGTGGAACTCCAATAAAGAATGCTGAAATGATTGGAAAATTGCTTGAGGCGATACAGCTGCCTAAGGAGTTAGCAGTTGTAAAATGTGCTGCCCATGGTCAGGGGGAGGATTTCATAACGATTGGAAATAGGTACGCCAATGATGTTGCGCAATACTGCGCCAAGACAAATCAGTCCATTAATAGGGACAGAGAAGGGGAGATGTCTTTTCTTTCTGTGATGTTTACTAATGTCCTAGAGACCTGGGATGAAGTGAAGCAGTTACAAGATGAGGCAGGAGAGGAAGAGAAACAAGATTGGATTAAGGCAGGATGTGCTCCAAGAGAAACAGACCATGTTTGGGTCTACAGAGATGGCAGACCAGTGATGCCTAACTCAATTTTGTCGTCAATGGCAAGGATGTATCATGCTTAACAACAAATACTGAGGGTCTAATGTTCTGTATATACACAACTCTAACAAACTAGACCAATGAGACCTCCAAATCAATTACAGTGAATAACATATCAAAAGTATAATTCCCATCACCCACCAGAGGTGGCTTATCATCATCTGGGAATTGAGGACTGAACTGGAAAGACCAACCACTCTGATGGTAATGGTGGTCAATCAGTTGTCCCAGTGGTGAGAACAAACGGTAGGGTGATGGTTGCAGTGCAAAAAATTAAACAGAAAAGTGCTATTAAAAATGGCTATCTAGATGCTATCAATTTTATTCTGGCGCTTATCGAGATGCCATTAGTAAAACCTGTGCGTAAACAGTTTAAAGGATAACTGTTGGATTGATGGTCGACATGTTTCGGCTACTGGACATAGAGTCCAAGCTCTCATCAGGACCCAAATACGCTACTGCAAAAAGTGAAGAACAGAACATTCAAAGAAAATTATAAATTAAAGACGATTTCCACCAGAGAGGTATACCATACAACCTGATCTGCTCTGTATGTCCAAATGGAACTGTTACAGGTTGGAAACCTAGGTATGAATCAAATGGAAGGAGGTTCAGCTAGGTGTTAGTGGCAATACAGAACAATATGTATAAAAAGACAATGTGGGTTATCATTTGTCATGAACATAGTGTATATATGATGACTACAAGTCAAATAGTACTTGAATTGTGCACTTACCCACAAAATTATGGGCATGCACCTCACCTCGCCTGGCATCTGCTCAGGATATTGAGGCCCCGCTCTACAGAAGAAAATTTCAGGTAAACTCATTAGAGATAGATCCCAATGGGCATGAAGTATTCAGAACACTGGAATTACCAGAAAAAATCTACAGAGCGTTTGGGCTAGACACGTGTAAAAACAAGGCAGAGTATTGGTCTCAGAAGACAGAGCGAGTAGTGCACTTCTCTGTCAGATCTTACATGAAGAGCAATGACCGTATATTGATGACAGCCACAGCAGTATGCACCCCTGTATAGATAATGAAACACAGATGTGCATCTTAAAGAGAGAACTGTCATAGATCAAATAAGTGTATTGAGGAGTTACCGTATATGATGCTCCCTAAGGCAAATGTGCAGTCTTGTGAAAACTAAAGTCGAATACCAAGTACGGAGATTCACACATGCACACATTAACATTGGCAGGCAAAAGCGTGAAGTCCCGATGTGGATAAACCATTGTACAAGCTCTGTCAAACATCGGGCTTACAGAGCCACTTCCAAATTTAACTCGATATTAATTTTAAGGTAAATATTCGGCACAGTGGGTAACCAACAACCATCCGATGTTCGCGCTCAGGCGCGTAACGTCCAGATTCTAAATGCTCGGACATAGAGAGTGAAACTAAGGGAATGTAACACTCACCTATCCGTCGGTACCCCGCTCCGTCGTCTGAGCTTGAGGGGGAGGTACTCGGCGGGCATAGCTCACTCCGTAATAACGCGTTAGGTTGCATGAAAACGTCACGACGTTAGAGGTACTTCCGGGTCAGTGTATCATCACGTGGGTCAATCAATCCAGTACAATACCGGAAATGACTGGGAGTTGTAGTTCAAAGCCGTAAAACAGGTAGATAACATCATCTAAACATTACTCAAACATAAAGATGCACTAATAGTGAGTGTAAAGAGCTAAAATTGATATGCAGGAGGATTTTTGAAACACCCAAATAGAAATAGGTGACCTGAGATGTTAAGTTGTCAATGAAAGTTGTGTAAAGAGTAGAAAATAATGCTATTACGCTATATGTGCGACACAAGATTACCGATTGGATATGATGCTAAATGCCTCATTATGATGTGGTTTAGATAGATGTGAAACATAAATACAGATGGAAAATTAAGTGTCTCATCTACCTATAATGATGACCACGGAATTTCATCGTTCAGGCCAATAATGTCACTCTTAAGTTTAAAAACCCACTTCTGTTCTTTATGGAACAGGAATTTGGTGAAATCTGTGACATGGGCTGGAATAAATGGTTGTTCTAGAACCAGCCATCTCAATTCTTCTGGTTTGTGTTTGAATGACAAAAAGTGGTTGGTTAATTTTGTGGCCTGTTTGTTACGTCTGATCGTACTCTTATGTTCATTTATGCGTGTCTTCACCTTGCGTGTGGTCATGCCGACATATCGCAAGGAGCAGGGACAAGTAATTAGATATATAACCCTGTCCGTGTTGCAGTTGGTATGTTTTTTAAGGACCCAAGGGATGCCAGTCCCTATATCTACCGTCTTAGTCACCTGTGTCTGTGGGCATGCTGCACATTGGCCACATGGGAAATGCCCCTGGACAGGGGGCAGCTCCCATAGGGTATTGATGTTAGTAGAGACTTTGGTTTTCGGTCTAGTGTGAACAAGACTATCTTTGAGGTTGGTGCCTCTTTTAAAGGAGAAAAGAGGATAAGGCAAACTTTCACTGCCTGTCTTGAGGACCCGCCAATGTCTACGGACCGTTCTCTGTACCTGGTTGGACCAAGTACTAAAAGTGTTGACAAACGTCAATCTGGACAGTGGAGGCTTAGGCACAGGGGGTTCAATGAGAGCTCCTCGATTATTATTCGAGGCTCTTTTCCAAGCCCTTTTCACCAGGCGCTTCGGATAATGTCTATCTCTCAGTTGACTAGAGAGATCTTCTGCATGCTGATTGAAAGTATTGATATCGGAACAGTTTCTGCGAAGACGCAGAAACTGTCCGACAGGCAGGTTTTCCCGAAGTGATCTGGGATGATGGCTGTTAAAACTCAAAAGTGAGTTTTTAGAGAGGGGTTTCCTATAAAGTTCACTACCCAGTGTGCCCTCATTTGGGAAGATCACTATATCTAAGAAGGGCAGACGGTGTTTGTCAGAAGTCACTGTGAACCGCAAGTAGTCATTCCTCGAGTTCAGCCAAGCATGAAAGTCAAGGAGTGATGATAGAGAACCCTGCCAGACCACCAAAATATCATCAATATACCTCTTCCAGACTTTAATCCGATCACGGAAAGGATTAGTCTGAATGAGGATATTGTTCTGCTCAAAGAGATGGACATACAGATTGGCCAGGCTGGGAGCAAAAATGCTCCCCATAGATGTGCCTGAGACTTGGAGGTATATAGTCTCCTCAAATTTGAAAAAGTTTTCCATCATAGCCAGCCTGGCCAAGTCCATGATGAAATGTACCGGTGTTATAGAGTCCAAGTCTCTATTATCCAGTAGGCTCTCAATTGCCTGCAAGGTTTCCCTCTGTGGAATCGAGGTATACAAAGATTCCACATCAAAACTTACTAGGAGATCGGTTGCTACGTCATAGTTGACATCAGGTAGCAACCGTAAGACATCCTTGGTGTCTTGCAAGTAAGTTGGCATTTCCTTGACAAGTGGGCGAAGGAAACAATCGACAAAGGTAGAGAGAGGTTCCAAAAGGGAGCCTATCCCTGAGATGATGGGTCGTCCTGGAGTGGGTATTTGATTCTTATGTATTTTCGGTAATACATAGAAATGTGGCATCACCGGGTGTGTAGGTGTTAAAAATCGAGCTTCCTGCTCTGTGATCCAACCAGCTGTTTTCGCATCCTCAACCAGGGCGAGAATCTCTCTTGTTAGTCTCGGAGTGGGATCTACAGTCAAGCGTTTATATGATTTCGGGTTGTCAAGTTGCCTAAGACATTCCTTGCGGTAGTCCACAGTATCAAGAATGACAATGGCCCCACCCTTATCGGCCGGTTTAATAATGATGGATTCATCATTGGCCAACGTGGTGAGGGCTTGTTTTTCACTCTTAGACAAATTCTGGTAGATTTTCTCTTCTCTCGACCCTAGGCCAGTGATGTCATGGATAACTGCTTGTTCAAACACTTTGACTCGATCCGGTATTAGGTGAGTCGGAGGGTTGAACGTAGATGGTAATTTGAGACCAGTATTCTTATCAGAAGTATCATCCGGGGATGGAGTAAGTTCCCTGTCCTTGAAAAAAAAAGTGTAAACGGATTTTCCGAAAGAACTTGGCCATTTCAACTCTGAGTTGGAACAAATCTCCCTTGTTGGTTGGAACATAACCCAAACCTTTGTTTAGGACCTGTGATTCAAGTGATGTTAAAATCCTAGTACTCAGATTCACGACTAGATCGTTGTGTCTGTGCTGGTCCCTGGTTGTGGTTGTGGTGGACCTTTCCTGCTGCGGGTGTTGTGCAATTGTTGATCCACTTGCCAGTGTACCTGTGGCTGCCCTCTCCTTTTCCCTCTGCTTCGTCCCCGGCCTACCCCTAAAAAAGGCATTTGTCCGGGGAATGAAGGGGGCATATGTTGAGTAAAGGGGGGAATTTGATATCCCCAAGGGACTGGTGGCCACCAAGGTGCACCTGGTTGATAGGGATTAGGCATACCACGTCTTTGGTACGGACGAGGCTGTTGTCCCCCTCCTCTCCTTGGTGGTTGCACATTGTTTTCAGGCTCGGAATCAGTAGAGTAAACATCCGATCCTGACGAGGAGTAGTTGGAACCATATCTTCTCCCTTTCTTGTTGAACTGTGGTGGAACATATTGCTCACTAGTGTAGGGATAGACTTTCTCCATAGAGAAGCGTGCCAGGTCTTTCTTAAACTTCTCTATTTTCGTCAAAAGGATTGTGTCTTTATGTTCCTTGTTGGATTTGTTTGTCTCTTCTAGATTCCGTTTAAAGACTGCACTAGATATGGTAGTCTTAATCTGGCCTTCGAGTGTCTGTATCTCGATAAGGATGGCGTCCGCCACCCTTTTAGCTGTGTTTATGATAAGGATCAACCAATCGCGTGTCACCTATTTCTATTTGGGTGTTTCAAAAATCCTCCTGCATATCAATTTTAGCTCTTTACACTCACTATTAGTGCATCTTTATGTTTGAGTAATGTTTAGATGATGTTATCTACCTGTTTTACGGCTTTGAACTACAACTCCCAGTCATTTCCGGTATTGTACTGGATTGATTGACCCACGTGATGATACACTGACCCGGAAGTACCTCTAACGTCGTGACGTTTTCATGCAACCTAACGCGTTATTACGGAGTGAGCTATGCCCGCCGAGTACCTCCCCCTCAAGCTCAGACGACGGATCGGGGTACCGACGGATAGGTGAGTGTTACATTCCCTTAGTTTCACTCTCTATGTCCGAGCATTTAGAATCTGGACGTTACGCGCCTGAGCGCGAACATCGGATGGTTGTTGGTTACCCACTGTGCCGAATATTTACCTTAAAATTAATATCGAGTTAAATTTGGAAGTGGCTCTGTAAGCCCGATGTTTGACAGAGCTTGTACAATGGTTTATCCACATCGGGACTTCACGCTTTTGCCTGCCAATGTTAATGTGTGCATGTGTGAATCTCCGTACTTGGTATTCGACTTTAGTTTTCACAAGACTGCACATTTGCCTTAGGGAGCATCATATACGGTAACTCCTCAATACACTTATTTGATCTATGACAGTTCTCTCTTTAAGATGCACATCTGTGTTTCATTATCTATACAGGGGTGCATACTGCTGTGGCTGTCATCAATATACGGTCATTGCTCTTCATGTAAGATCTGACAGAGAAGTGCACTACTCGCTCTGTCTTCTGAGACCAATACTCTGCCTTGTTTTTACACGTGTCTAGCCCAAACGCTCTGTAGATTTTTTCTGGTAATTCCAGTGTTCTGAATACTTCATGCCCATTGGGATCTATCTCTAATGAGTTTACCTGAAATTTTCTTCTGTAGAGCGGGGCCTCAATATCCTGAGCAGATGCCAGGCGAGGTGAGGTGCATGCCCATAATTTTGTGGGTAAGTGCACAATTCAAGTACTATTTGACTTGTAGTCATCATATATACACTATGTTCATGACAAATGATAACCCACATTGTCTTTTTATACATATTGTTCTGTATTGCCACTAACACCTAGCTGAACCTCCTTCCATTTGATTCATACCTAGGTTTCCAACCTGTAACAGTTCCATTTGGACATACAGAGCAGATCAGGTTGTATGGTATACCTCTCTGGTGGAAATCGTCTTTAATTTATAATTTTCTTTGAATGTTCTGTTCTTCACTTTTTGCAGTAGCGTATTTGGGTCCTGATGAGAGCTTGGACTCTATGTCCAGTAGCCGAAACATGTCGACCATCAATCCAACAGTTATCCTTTAAACTGTTTACGCACAGGTTTTACTAATGGCATCTCGATAAGCGCCAGAATAAAATTGATAGCATCTAGATAGCCATTTTTAATAGCACTTTTCTGTTTAATTTTTTGCACTGCAACCATCACCCTACCGTTTGTTCTCACCACTGGGACAACTGATTGACCACCATTACCATCAGAGTGGTTGGTCTTTCCAGTTCAGTCCTCAATTCCCAGATGATGATAAGCCACCTCTGGTGGGTGATGGGAATTATACTTTTGATATGTTATTCACTGTAATTGATTTGGAGGTCTCATTGGTCTAGTTTGTTAGAGTTGTGTATATACAGAACATTAGACCCTCAGTATTTGTTGTTAAGTATATATAGATTTGGGGATTTATACTGCAGCTGGTCTTTAAAATTTTCCCTTGGACCCTCCCCCACTTTCACACTTTGTGAGAACCTTTTGTATTCAATATTCGAGCAGCCACGGCTGCGGGTCCTTTTCTTCTTTTAACATACTCTCCACACTTCAGGAGAGTTTTTTGCTATTTGACAGTGTAACATCATGGCAGAGTTCACTGGTCTTTCCTTTAATGAAGACATGCTTCAGTCCATACTTAGCACCAATCCCTGTATCCTAGACTCTCTATCTGCAGTCACAAACACCACACAAGACGATTGGCAGTCATTACTTAATCTTAAGAACTCTCATTCTCGCACCTTTATCCACGGTGCGATAATGACCGAATATCTAAGAAGTAATAGCGCTCCGATGGGCCTTATAGTGACCAATGCCCCTAGACTGTTTCTTTCTGATAAAGCCTTCTTAAAGGACTGGTCACTAATCGCGTGGCGTTGCACACGCGATTGGTTGATCCTTATCATAAACACAGCTAAAAGGGTGGCGGACGCCATCCTTATCGAGATACAGACACTCGAAGGCCAGATTAAGACTACCATATCTAGTGCAGTCTTTAAACGGAATCTAGAAGAGACAAACAAATCCAACAAGGAACATAAAGACACAATCCTTTTGACGAAAATAGAGAAGTTTAAGAAAGACCTGGCACGCTTCTCTATGGAGAAAGTCTATCCCTACACTAGTGAGCAATATGTTCCACCACAGTTCAACAAGAAAGGGAGAAGATATGGTTCCAACTACTCCTCGTCAGGATCGGATGTTTACTCTACTGATTCCGAGCCTGAAAACAATGTGCAACCACCAAGGAGAGGAGGGGGACAACAGCCTCGTCCGTACCAAAGACGTGGTATGCCTAATCCCTATCAACCAGGTGCACCTTGGTGGCCACCAGTCCCTTGGGGATATCAAATTCCCCCCTTTACTCAACATATGCCCCCTTCATTCCCCGGACAAATGCCTTTTTTAGGGGTAGGCCGGGGACGAAGCAGAGGGAAAAGGAGAGGGCAGCCACAGGTACACTGGCAAGTGGATCAACAATTGCACAACACCCGCAGCAGGAAAGGTCCACCACAACCACAACCAGGGACCAGCACAGACACAACGATCTAGTCGTGAATCTGAGTACTAGGATTTTAACATCACTTGAATCACAGGTCCTAAACAAAGGTTTGGGTTATGTTCCAACCAACAAGGGAGATTTGTTCCAACTCAGAGTTGAAATGGCCAAGTTCTTTCGGAAAATCCGTTTACACTTTTTTTTCAAGGACAGGGAACTTACTCCATCCCCGGATGATACTTCTGATAAGAATACTGGTCTCAAATTACCATCTACGTTCAACCCTCCGACTCACCTAATACCGGATCGAGTCAAAGTGTTTGAACAAGCAGTTATCCATGACATCACTGGCCTAGGGTCGAGAGAAGAGAAAATCTACCAGAATTTGTCTAAGAGTGAAAAACAAGCCCTCACCACGTTGGCCAATGATGAATCCATCATTATTAAACCGGCCGATAAGGGTGGGGCCATTGTCATTCTTGATACTGTGGACTACCGCAAGGAATGTCTTAGGCAACTTGACAACCCGAAATCATATAAACGCTTGACTGTAGATCCCACTCCGAGACTAACAAGAGAGATTCTCGCCCTGGTTGAGGATGCGAAAACAGCTGGTTGGATCACAGAGCAGGAAGCTCGATTTTTAACACCTACACACCCGGTGATGCCACATTTCTATGTATTACCAAAAATACATAAGAATCAAATACCCACTCCAGGACGACCCATCATCTCAGGGATAGGCTCCCTTTTGGAACCTCTCTCTACCTTTGTCGATTGTTTCCTTCGCCCACTTGTCAAGGAAATGCCAACTTACTTGCAAGACACCAAGGATGTCTTACGGTTGCTACCTGATGTCAACTATGACGTAGCAACCGATCTCCTAGTAAGTTTTGATGTGGAATCTTTGTATACCTCGATTCCACAGAGGGAAACCTTGCAGGCAATTGAGAGCCTACTGGATAATAGAGACTTGGACTCTATAACACCGGTACATTTCATCATGGACTTGGCCAGGCTGGCTATGATGGAAAACTTTTTCAAATTTGAGGAGACTATATACCTCCAAGTCTCAGGCACATCTATGGGGAGCATTTTTGCTCCCAGCCTGGCCAATCTGTATGTCCATCTCTTTGAGCAGAACAATATCCTCATTCAGACTAATCCTTTCCGTGATCGGATTAAAGTCTGGAAGAGGTATATTGATGATATTTTGGTGGTCTGGCAGGGTTCTCTATCATCACTCCTTGACTTTCATGCTTGGCTGAACTCGAGGAATGACTACTTGCGGTTCACAGTGACTTCTGACAAACACCGTCTGCCCTTCTTAGATATAGTGATCTTCCCAAATGAGGGCACACTGGGTAGTGAACTTTATAGGAAACCCCTCTCTAAAAACTCACTTTTGAGTTTTAACAGCCATCATCCCAGATCACTTCGGGAAAACCTGCCTGTCGGACAGTTTCTGCGTCTTCGCAGAAACTGTTCCGATATCAATACTTTCAATCAGCATGCAGAAGATCTCTCTAGTCAACTGAGAGATAGACATTATCCGAAGCGCCTGGTGAAAAGGGCTTGGAAAAGAGCCTCGAATAATAATCGAGGAGCTCTCATTGAACCCCCTGTGCCTAAGCCTCCACTGTCCAGATTGACGTTTGTCAACACTTTTAGTACTTGGTCCAACCAGGTACAGAGAACGGTCCGTAGACATTGGCGGGTCCTCAAGACAGGCAGTGAAAGTTTGCCTTATCCTCTTTTCTCCTTTAAAAGAGGCACCAACCTCAAAGATAGTCTTGTTCACACTAGACCGAAAACCAAAGTCTCTACTAACATCAATACCCTATGGGAGCTGCCCCCTGTCCAGGGGCATTTCCCATGTGGCCAATGTGCAGCATGCCCACAGACACAGGTGACTAAGACGGTAGATATAGGGACTGGCATCCCTTGGGTCCTTAAAAAACATACCAACTGCAACACGGACAGGGTTATATATCTAATTACTTGTCCCTGCTCCTTGCGATATGTCGGCATGACCACACGCAAGGTGAAGACACGCATAAATGAACATAAGAGTACGATCAGACGTAACAAACAGGCCACAAAATTAACCAACCACTTTTTGTCATTCAAACACAAACCAGAAGAATTGAGATGGCTGGTTCTAGAACAACCATTTATTCCAGCCCATGTCACAGATTTCACCAAATTCCTGTTCCATAAAGAACAGAAGTGGGTTTTTAAACTTAAGAGTGACATTATTGGCCTGAACGATGAAATTCCGTGGTCATCATTATAGGTAGATGAGACACTTAATTTTCCATCTGTATTTATGTTTCACATCTATCTAAACCACATCATAATGAGGCATTTAGCATCATATCCAATCGGTAATCTTGTGTCGCACATATAGCGTAATAGCATTATTTTCTACTCTTTACACAACTTTCGTTGACAACTTAACATCTCAGGTCACCTATTTCTATTTGGGTGTTTCAAAAATCCTCCTGCATATCAATTTTAGCTCTTTACACTCACTATTAGTGCATCTTTATGTTTGAGTAATGTTTAGATGATGTTATCTACCTGTTTTACGGCTTTGAACTACAACTCCCAGTCATTTCCGGTATTGTACTGGATTGATTGACCCACGTGATGATACACTGACCCGGAAGTACCTCTAACGTCGTGACGTTTTCATGCAACCTAACGCGTTATTACGGAGTGAGCTATGCCCGCCGAGTACCTCCCCCTCAAGCTCAGACGACGGAGCGGGGTACCGACGGATAGGTGAGTGTTACATTCCCTTAGTTTCACTCTCTATGTCCGAGCATTTAGAATCTGGACGTTACGCGCCTGAGCGCGAACATCGGATGGTTGTTGGTTACCCACTGTGCCGAATATTTACCTTAAAATTAATATCGAGTTAAATTTGGAAGTGGCTCTGTAAGCCCGATGTTTGACAGAGCTTGTACAATGGTTTATCCACATCGGGACTTCACGCTTTTGCCTGCCAATGTTAATGTGTGCATGTGTGAATCTCCGTACTTGGTATTCGACTTTAGTTTTCACAAGACTGCACATTTGCCATAGGGAGCATCATATACGGTAACTCCTCAATACACTTATTTGATCTATGACAGTTCTCTCTTTAAGATGCACATCTGTGTTTCATTATCTATACAGGGGTGCATACTGCTGTGGCTGTCATCAATATACGGTCATTGCTCTTCATGTAAGATCTGACAGAGAAGTGCACTACTCGCTCTGTCTTCTGAGACCAATACTCTGCCTTGTTTTTACACGTGTCTAGCCCAAACGCTCTGTAGATTTTTTCTGGTAATTCCAGTGTTCTGAATACTTCATGCCCATTGGGATCTATCTCTAATGAGTTTACCTGAAATTTTCTTCTGTAGAGCGGGGCCTCAATATCCTGAGCAGATGCCAGGCGAGGTGAGGTGCATGCCCATAATTTTGTGGGTAAGTGCACAATTCAAGTACTATTTGACTTGTAGTCATCATATATACACTATGTTCATGACAAATGATAACCCACATTGTCTTTTTATACATATTGTTCTGTATTGCCACTAACACCTAGCTGAACCTCCTTCCATTTGATTCATACCTAGGTTTCCAACCTGTAACAGTTCCATTTGGACATACAGAGCAGATCAGGTTGTATGGTATACCTCTCTGGTGGAAATCGTCTTTAATTTATAATTTTCTTTGAATGTTCTGTTCTTCACTTTTTGCAGTAGCGTATTTGGGTCCTGATGAGAGCTTGGACTCTATGTCCAGTAGCCGAAACATGTCGACCATCAATCCAACAGTTATCCTTTAAACTGTTTACGCACAGGTTTTACTAATGGCATCTCGATAAGCGCCAGAATAAAATTGATAGCATCTAGATAGCCATTTTTAATAGCACTTTTCTGTTTAATTTTTTGCACTGCAACCATCACCCTACCGTTTGTTCTCACCACTGGGACAACTGATTGACCACCATTACCATCAGAGTGGTTGGTCTTTCCAGTTCAGTCCTCAATTCCCAGATGATGATAAGCCACCTCTGGTGGGTGATGGGAATTATACTTTTGATATGTTATTCACTGTAATTGATTTGGAGGTCTCATTGGTCTAGTTTGTTAGAGTTGTGTATATACAGAACATTAGACCCTCAGTATTTGTTGTTAAGTATATATAGATTTGGGGATTTATACTGCAGCTGGTCTTTAAAATTTTCCCTTGGACCCTCCCCCACTTTCACACTTTGTGAGAACCTTTTGTATTCAAGGATGTATCATGGCCAGGGACATTTGGGGAGAGACGCGATGGTTAGGTCGTTTAAACAAACCTGGTACAATGCAAAGTTCAGGACAATTGCAGAAAGCATCTGTCAGAGGTGTTTAGTTTGTCAGCAATTTAACACTGGGAAAAAGACAGTGGTGAGTCTGGGAACAATAGGCAGAGAAGGAGGTCATTTTACAAGAATGCAGATTGATTTCATTGAGATGCCCCAAGTGAACAGACTGAGGTATGTTCTAGTGGTAGTCTGTTTGTTTTCAAGGTGGGTGGAAGCTTACCCGACTAGAAGAAATGATGGATTAACAGTGGCAAAGTTACTGTTGAGGGAGTTGATTCCTAGGTACGGGTTTCCAGTAACAGTTGAGTCTGATAGAGGTAGACATTTTCAAAATGAGCTCATGGGTTTGATTTGTGAAGCATTGAAAATACAGCAGAAGCTACATTGTGCATACCGACCAGAGGCTTCTGGTGTGGTTGAGCAGATTAATGGCACGATCAAGAATAGGATTGGAAAAATGTGCTTAGCCACTGGCATGAAATGGCCAGATGTTTTGCCTCTAGTTCTGATGACAATGAGATCTACTCCAGATAGAACTACTGGTTTGAGCCCGCATGAGATAATCATGGGACGTGCTATGCGCCATGCATTCGTGCCTGTCAATAAGTTGGTGACAATAACTGATGACATGATTTTGGATTACTGTAAAGGCCTGGCTGACGCAGTTCATTCTGTGTTTCACCAGGTTGGAGAAGAAGCTACCACACTTGAGAAGAAGCAAGCCCATGATCTGAGTCCAGGAGACTGGGTGAGGATTAAGGTGCACAGAAGAAGAAATTGCTTGATTCCAAGGTGGGGAAGGCCGAGACAAGTTATTCTGACTACGACGACTGCAGTAAAGTGTGCTGGAGTGAAGCACTGGGTACATGCAAGTCATACTCTGAGAGTTCCAAACCCGAAAGAAGGGACTGGTAAAGAGTATTTTGAAGAGTCAGATTCTAGTGATGGTGAAGATACTGAAGATACGGAAGATACGGAATCAGTGAGAAAAGAAGCAGAGAGAGCTTCAAGAGAATCACTGCGAGTATCAGAAAGAAGATCAAATTCTGTAAGAGAGCCTGAAGTTTCAAACAGCAGCGAAGGAAAAAGAAAAGAAAAGAAAAATCACACAGAGACTACTCCTGAATCAGAAGAGGAGGAGATTGAAGAACCACTTGAGATTATACTTGAAGAAGTAGGGACAGAAAAAGATAGAGAGGGACAGATTGCGGAAGACCCCCGAGGAGGTGTAGGGAACATTCTTGATGAGTCAGGTGAAGGGACAAGTAGACAGCAAGAAGATTGCGTGTCGGAGACCCGAGGAGGGACAGGAATAGGGAAGTCTCAAACAGTGGTGAAAAAATCTGTGGAGAAGAAGAAAGCTGCTGGAAAACGGAAACAAGAGGCACTTGAAACAGATGATGAGGATGAACAAACAGAGGGTCGAGTTCTGAGAAAGAGAACTTGGATTGGAGAAAGAAGTAATAAAGAAATAAAGCCGAAGAAGGTGTTAAGAGGAGATCGTTGGCCTAACAACAGAGTTAAGAGGCTGAGATACAGAGTAATAAGAGCAAATTCATCAAAAGCTGAACAAGTGAATGAAGTTTCGAGTCAAAGTTCAAAAGCTGAAGGAGAAGAATCAAAGGAGTCAAACGAACCAGTGGAAATAAAAAGAGTAAGAAGACCCAACCAAAAGTACAGATCACCGGAATGGTCTTATGTGGCACTGTCTGAAGGAGGAAAAGAAGAAACAGTGACTCGAGATAATCCGGAAGTGGTCTTGAGAGAAGTGGTTGAGGAAGATACTGGTGAAATTCTGAAAGTACTCTTGACTGACATTGGAGAAGAGTCGAGTACTGAGGATTTTGACGTTGGAGATCTGATACAATTTGATGTTGAAGAAATTGAAGTGAAAAATGACAAGTATCCAAACTGAGTGAAAGAAAGATTCACTTGGATCAAGTAAACGAAGAGATCATTTGGATAAACTGAAAGCTGAAGAATTGCTGAAGAATTGAAGAAGTTCAAACAGTAGTAGAGTAGTAGAGACTAAACTAAAATGGCTAACATAGAGGATAATAGAAATAGATGTGCCTTCTTTAAGAGGTGGTGTAGGATGTGCTGCTGTTGTACTGGATTATTAATGCTTCTATGGGGTGTTTTAGTTTTATTAGTTACTTTTAAAGTAGAGTTTGAGATGCATACAGAAAATGTGACAAATATAGAAAAGAATTCACAAAAAGTAGTTCCAATTAGAAGTAGTAGTTACATACACAAAGATAGGTCAATTAATAACTTTTCTAGTAATGTTTTTTCGAAGCTGTTATATGAATATGTGAAGACAATGGAAGTAAGGGATTGCTACGTCTGTATGCAATTACCTGCATCCGTTTCAGAGGGTGTTACTTATCACCATTTACCAGCTACATATGGTATTTCTTGTAGTATTTTAAGTAGTGTTTTTTATTTGTTAGGGAAAGTAGATTATAAGATGTCTAACAGAGATAGTATTTTTGGGCACTTGCCAATGAACAAAGAGCTGAATCCAGCTAAAGAAGCTAACACTTTTGGTGAGATTTTTATTGAAGAAAAAGGATTAACATTAGATTACATTTTTAAGAATAATTTAACTTGCAGTTTGAAAGAAGAGGAGAAAGCTTTCCTGGATATGGTAGACGAAAGGAGAGTGAACATGCATGAGAAAGCGGGAAAATATGAAGTGAGTGAGACAATTTGGGACATTGAGATGGGAAAAGAGTTGAAGAATGGGGCTAGTCCAACTTTAGCTCTAGATGCACCGCAGAAGGGTAAACTTTGCATTACAAGAAAATATTGAAAGTTCAACATTGTTGCACTTACATTCCAGACGAAAGTAAAGACCTAAAGGTCTATATCAGAAATATTACTGATTTGCATGAAGAACTAATACCACTTGAAGCTGGGAATTTGTGGACTAAAATAGCTAATAAGATGATAGCTGTTAAAAATTTTATTGCAAAGATAGGTAGTACTATTATAGGTAGAATATTGTTTCCCTTGTCTTGTATAATTGTGGCTTTATTAATAATAAGATTGGTGTGTGTGTGTTGTAAAAACAGGGGAGGGAGGAAGAAATTGAATAAGGAAAAGAAAAACAAGAGGTTGAAGAGAGAACCTCAAGAAATTGAACTAGAAGAATTGAGGGAGAGTGTTTACTTAGAGACAAAAAGGGATGATGAAAGAGTGACTGGTGTTTAATGTTGTGTAAGGGGAAAAGACATTTCTGATTTCTCCTAAAATGGGACTAAATTTTCACTAATTTTTTTTTTGGGTTTATTTGGTGATAAAATCACCAAAGGGGGGATTGCTGTAGCAGAGTTTTCATTTAGAAAATTCAGGGGCTTTTGAAGCTCTAGTATGTCTATGCGTTTTATTAATTATTAATGAATAACAATTAATTATTTGTCTTGTGCAAGTGTGTTTTTATTAATCAATCCGTTTGTCTTAACATAAGAGAAAGTTACACGAGGGTTAGCATGCGTGTGCTGTTTCTGTTTTCTAAAAAATAACGTGCAAGTTTTCATGTTTAAACATTGCTGTGTGCTGTTTATTTTGAGCACAAAATGCTTTTGAATTAATGTTTTTTTTATGTTGCGAGAGCTAGATAAATACATACACATAAGGGTATTAGTGGGGTTAACACTGTTTAATCACTATGCTGTAGTAACGTTTATTTTGTCTCTTTAATTAAGATGGTCTATTGTGGCCTATGGAGGCCTAGTCCATGATGGCTGATTTTGTGAGCCTGGCCTCGAGTGAATATGTGAAAACTGAGACGAGGGAGACCCCTGCTGGAAATGGTCTTGAAGCTAACTGACCATGGTCCATGTTGAGAAACTTTCCATGAGGACAGCAGCAGTTTTTGGGAGTTCTCCAAGAGAAGTGAAAGTGTCCTTGGCAATTTTGAAAAACAAAGGAGCCTTAGAGGGAAACTCTGAACTGTGGCTCGATAGCCGAGGAGAAGCCGGATTAATGTGATACATGTTTTATTTTCTTGGTTCCTGTTCCGTAGTTTCCGTCTTGTGACTTTTCCTGAGCGGAGATTTTCAGATGTAGCAATGTTACATTTCTTCCTTCTCGCTCTGCTCAGTGATTCAGTGTATATTGCAAACTTTATGTGTGTTTCCATTGTAATTTTTACTATAAAAAATGTTAGCTTAGGGAGGGATTTGCCACTTGCCATTTTGCCTTTGCCGCGTGAATCTGCGTTGCTGAGGATTGATGCTGAGGATTTCGTCTTGAGAGATTTTACCGAGAGACTTGTCCTGACCCGTTCTGACACTTAGTTAGAATAGGTAACTATGAGAAATGATTTATTCTGATTGATTTACTTTGACTAATTTTTAGATAAAGCAATATAATTTTCAACATGGTGTTGAATTTTCTTTCTTGTAAATTATTGGGTTTATATTTCTGATCATTATTGTATATGTTGTGTAGATTATGTTATTGATTAGGACAGTCACAAAACCAGATCCGATCGACCTGATATCGATGCAGGGTGTTTAGGTGTTTTCTTTTCACAGGTTTATTGCTGGTAGAGTATTTGAGCGTGTGTTAGTGAAATGGGCCCTAGCGTATGATGAATGTATGTGCGTGTAACTGTGTGATTACTCTATCCGTGGTAGTGGGCATATTTTAGATACCCTGATCCCTATCAATATCATCATGGGGTTTTTTTTTTACCGATACTTTGAAATTCAAGGGTAGAGAAGTATTTACCAAAATATATGTGGTAGAAAATGGGAGAGATATACTAGGATGGGAAGATCAGGCTGGGCTGTGAGTCATTTCAAAACCTGGTCATAATGAACCTGTCATACTTGGTGATGCACCTGTTTTGTCAGTGCAGGATTCTCCGGTATTTGGAGGATGTGATGAGATCGATCACTTGATTAACAAGCATTTGCAATGCCAATAGGTCTCACAGTTGCGAGAGTTAGAGCTTTTGGCGTTGTAAATGACAATGTCAATCAATCAATCAATAACATCTTTATTCAGTCAGGAGTATGACCATAAAAGCACATTGCTTAAAAATACATACACAAATCTCAGAATATCAATATAAGTAGAATTCAATTAGAGTTTAAAAACGCCTGCCACCCAACAATCGTCACCACAAGTCAGGATGCATATTTTTTCCTTAAATGTAATGCCTGGGTAATAAAATTCAAGACTGCAACACAAATCCTTGGGGACTCAAGATGTTGTAAAACATGCAAACTCTCTTGATGTGTGTTAAAGGATTTTTCACTCAAAATAGGACAGAGGAACGCAACCTAAAAGACATTCAAAGCAGGGCAATGACTGCACTACTGTCGCGTCCTCCCATCCACAAGGCTTTCGCCCACTAGGCCCAGGCTTTCAAGCACAGTGTTTTTTTTTTGCCCTCCCCTTGAGAACAACGCAGGCTCAGACTTGCTGAATCCATATTGTCAGAGATGGGCTAAGGCTTGAAAAAAACAAGGCATGCAGGCAGCTGTGCTCAGCACTTTACGCAGCGTACTTCTTTTATGTAGCTCCCTGAGAGGAATCTTCACCTCTGTTGTAGGGGAAGTAAGGGTTGGATGAGATATGCATAGAATATCCATGCATAGGGTTGGCTTTTAAACAAGCAATGAACGGCGTGGGTAATGGAAGGGAAAGCGGTGGGGAACTATTAAACAACGCAGGACCAATTACAAAAACAACACGAGGGAGAAGGCAATGCAAAACAAAGTGGGGAATGTGACACACATACAGAGAAGCGATTGGGTCAGCAAAGGGGAACTAAGCTACAGAAGTAAACAAGCACATGTTTCTGTCCTTATTTGGTCTGTACCACGTCTGTATGTGATGTGACCCTGGAGAGCCAGTAGCCAAGGGCAGGAACAACACACTGAAAGGCAGGAAGGTTGGGCCAAATGGTAACAATTAACCACAGAAATTAAAAGAATTGAGAAAGCCACACCAGGGCACCAATGAAAAGCGAGGGGCCTAAAGAAAGCCCAGAGAGTCGATACAGCATGTCTTGAAAAAGACAGCGCATGCGCTACCTAGGCGAGACCTAATAAATATGACAAGGTCTTCAAGGACAGTGTTGGGTTGGTGAAAGGTTTTGAGGACACAATCAAATTGAAATATAATGCCACTCCTATTCCTCAGATGGGTAGTCCTATATTTCTTTCTATCAAGAAAGATTTGAAAGGCAAGGCATCCTCACACCCGTGGAATCTTCTGAGTGGGTGTCTGCAGCAGTCAATGCTCGTAAGAGATCAGGGGACATTGTCTGTGTTCCGATCTTAGAGTTTTAAACTGCAACATTGTAGTTGACTGTACTCCTTTGCCAAGGATTTATTTTTTTGTTTGATCTGTTTATTGTGAGTTTTACATTATATTGTTACACATATGAATAAGTAGTATAGCAATACAGGGGTGTCCATATATGATTCTGAAATAAAAACATTAGAAACAATAGAGCAGTCCAGCCTTCCATATCGCATTTGTAGTGCCATGGTGTACAAGTTTGTCAGCGTATTCAACCCATATTGGTGATATAGTACACTTCGTCAATGTCATATTCTTGGAAGAATGGAAAAGGTGTTACCTTGTTATTTGCCATACATTATGTCAGTAACATCAAACATACATAGGAGTTCCATAATTCCGGATGATCAAATGACTCAGGTGGGAACAAGAAGAAATAGTTCCAACTCTGGTCAAACAAAAGGAAGAGTTAAGAGTAGAAACAATGGAATAAACATAAATAGATTTGCAATGACTCAAAGCATTATCTTCGAGTCAGTTGTTAAGTCCCATTATTGCAATGCAGAACTGTTCTTTCCCTCTGCTTATACATCTCAGCACATTCATTCATGAACATTGCATCTATTGAGAATATGGTCTGAACATCGATTCTTATTCAGGTACTAGTTCCCCATTAGAAGAATGATCTTTTTCCGCTTCGGGGCGTAATGCTGTTTGAAGGGCCGTGTGGATCACATCCCAACGGGACGAAATAGGAAATTTGCGTAAAGCAAGAGTGTCCTCTCTGTGAAGAGAAGCTGCCTCTGCTCTCGCCTAATGTATGTATGGAGTGTGACCAGGCCAGTATGGATGGCGCTTCGCTAGATTTCCAGCGTCTCATAATGAGATGCTTGGCCACTATAAGGCCAAGATCTATGAATCGGTTTGTGGCTCTGTGTTTTTTCTCTCTTCTAAATACCCCCATTATGCAGACTTCCCATGAATTGGGAAGTTGTCTGTCAGTGCATACGAACAAGTGGTGTGTTACCCCCTCCCAATAGTGCCATAGATTGCGACACGACCATAACATACGTAAAATGTCAGCATCACAATGGGTGCAATCGGAACAACCCCTATCCTGCTGTGGAAGTAGCGGTTCATTTTTTCTGTGCTCAGGTATGCACTGTGTAACACTGAATGAATCTAAATCTTGCATTGCCAGGGACATATGTAGGACTCGCCAGAATCAGATCTAGGTCTGTCTCCTATCGGGTTCGCAAAGGAGTCAAATATTTTGCAGTGTGCAAACGAATTGCATCCTCAGACCAACAAGTAAGATGGCGACCCTCTCCCATAACATGTATGTATTGAAGCATGTGTTTGCAGTTCTTGCGTGATGTCCCCCCACTGGCGCTGCAGCACACCAACCCAAGAGGCATTACTAAAGAAATACCCCAGCAGTACTCCTTCCTCATGTGTTATGATGTTGTGGGTCATAAGTGTGCCTTCCCTATAGAGGTCACCTAATGTATGGATGGCCGCCATATGCCAAACTGTAAGTTCAGCCAGCAGCGTTTTCCTGTTACATCTAGGCATCCCCAACAATGGAATTGATGGAGCATATGGCTTTATATTTCTGGTAGGAAATAGACAGTGTTGAAAGCAGAGATTGGCCACCTACAGCAATAAAGGAAGGGGCCTAGACATTTTAGTGCAGGGGTGGAACAGGCGGAGAAGAGTGTCAAGCGTATAGGGAGGACCATCCTCAACTGTGTCTGATAAGTGTGCCCCCACTACCCAACTGGCTACCCACTGCAGTTGAGATGCTAAGTAGTATTGCTGTAGGTTGTGCACTAATCCTCCCTGGTCCAACGGCAAATATAACTTCACAAGCGCTATTCTGCAGCGTGATGCCTCCTTGGCCAAGGATTCATGATATGCTGGCTAATGTAGGTCATAGTAAGTAGTTTTCTACCGTAGATCTATGGTTTGCATATCACCAAATTTCTTTGGCTGAAGAATCTCAACCATTAACTACATTAATTTCACCTTTTGGTGCATACATATATTTGCGGGTGCCGTTCGGGCCGGCATCTACTGCAAGTGTTTTTCAAAGGTTTATTGATAAAATGTTTGGTGGAGAGTGCGGTATTCAAGCTTTTCTGGATGATGGACTCATTCACAGAGAGAGTCTGGAGCAACATTATGAGCAATTACATCTGGTGTTGAGTAAATTAGAATAACACGGGGTGACTGTCATGAAGGAAAAGTGCACATTTCTGATGAAACAAGTTGATTCTCTGAGTCACAATATCTCTGGTGAAGAGATAAAAACCCGAAGTGTCCCTGGTGAAAGCTATTGCTGATGCGCCATTGCCAAAAGATAAAGATTCGATCAGGGCATTGCTTGGGCTAGGTGAATACTGTGCCAGGTTTGGGCAGGAGTGCACCTTTGTGTTGCATCTGCTAAGAGGGGAAACAACCTTTACAACGCACTACCTTTACAACGCAGTCATTACATCGCAACATCCTTTACATCGCATGCCATTACAACACAGCCATTACAATGCATGTCACTACAACGCATGCCATTACAACGGATACCATTACAACGCATAGTTTTTACCCCTACACTATCCAACACTTACTCTACTGTTGCACTCTCTGGAGTGGAAACAGTAATTTTTACCCCTACACTATCTACCACTTACCCTACTGTTACCCCCAATTTTTGCGATGTAAGAGTATGCGTTGTAAGTATGCATTGTAATAGTATGCGTTGTAATGGCATGCATTGTAAAAACATGCGTTGTAATGGATGTTGCGATCTGAAAACTGCGTTGTAAAGGCATGCGTTGTAAATGTTTGCGTTGTAACGTCATACATTCGCTAAGAGCTGTGGTAAAGAAAAATGTTAGGTTTGTGTGGTCTGATGTGGAACAGTATGTATTTGACAAAATTAAAGAACTGATTGTGAATGACCATGCTATTAAACCGTTCTTGCATGCTGAGAAAGTGTAGTAACTGTGGATGCGAGTTCACTAGGTCTGGGTGCTGTGTTGAGTCCGTTTGTGAATGGCCAGGAACATACTCAAAATGTTGCATCCAGATTGTTGAACACAGCTGAAAGAAATGACAGCACCGTAGAGACGGAGGCGCTTGCATGTTCATTGACGGCAGAAAAAAATGTAATGTACATTTGGGTAACAAGATTTGACTTGTACATGCATCACAAGCCATTCATATGCATGCTGGGAGACAGCTGCTCCATAAGGCCTCCTCCAGGTTGATTAGAATTTTATTGAGGTTGCAGGAATTTAACTTTGATGTAAAATATGTGCCAGGGGTGAAAACATCAGGACGATAGCCTGTGGAAGGCAGTTAGGAGAGTACTGGGTATTTTGAGGAGAATGAGTGACTAATGATCATTTCGAATGCCACTGACCCTTTTAAATTCACTGAGCATGAGTGAAAGGAAAACATTTCGAATGATGAGTGTCTTTTCATGGTCAAGAAGTATCTTATTCCTGGCTGGCCTCGTGACAGAAGCATGAGCTCTGAATTGCGGTCTTTTGAGCAGGTCGCTTCCGAGTTCTCGTCAGTTCATTGAATAGTTTTGAGACAGGATGCAGGGCCGGCTTTAGCGCTGGTGGCGCCCGGTGCGAGAATCATTTTTGGCGCCCCCAGACCACCTCCTCGCGTTCTCTCACTACCACTGGGCATAAGTGCCCCTCATCTCTCCTATCCTAAGTTATTGTTAAACACAGAGCCCCCCTGAGTTTGGCGCCACCTCCACAGGTCAGCGCCCAGTGCGGCCGCACCAGTCGCACTGCCCTAAAGCCGGCCCTGACAGGATGCCTTTATTCCACTTGTTGGTTTGTGGCCTAAAATTATTTCTATTGCAAATGAAGGCCATTTGGACATTACAGTGACTGTCAAGAAAGTTAACCCAAAATACTGGTGGCCTGGCATTGAAACTCAAGTTGAAACATACATTGACCAGTGTACTGAATGCTTGTGTTTGGATACACTTTGGAGAGGGAGAGTGCTGTTAGGTGTCTCAATGGACCGTAGGAGAGAACAGGGATTGATTTTGTTCAATATATTGAAGAATGAGAATAAACATATGATTGTAGCAGTGGACAATTTCTCCAAGTGGTTATCTTTTGCATTTGTCAAAATGAATGATGCACTTACAGTTATGAGATTTTTGGACACTTGCTGCAGATGGAGGAGATTGTGCTGGATAATGGGATGTAATTTGTTTCTGATGAAATGATGTTGTTTCTTAGGAAACATGCCATTAAGCATGCTAGGGTGCCTTTGCATGTCCCTCTTCCTATGGTCTTGTGGAGAGGGCCACTCAAGGAAGATGTGCAAATGGCTGATACAAACAAGTCAATTGTTGAAGATTACTTGCAACAAAAAGTGTGGAGGAACAACATCGCTCCTCGCAATACTACAGGTGTTGCCCCTGTTGTTTCTTTTGAGAGGTAGAAAGCCCATTCCTGCTCTTAATCCTGCGAGGCTCAATGACAAGATTGGCAATTCTAGCAGTAACTTGGAAGGTATTCGTGAGTGCTGTTAAGAGACATTTTCACATGGTTAAGCATGTGAAAGACATGAATGTTGTGCCAGAAGATTGTCTTTTGGTAAAAAAAGTTATGAAAGTAATGAAAGGGGAGTATACATTTTCCAAGAATACTAAAGTTGAGAGGGTGTCCAAACGGGCAGTGCTTCTTGAAAATAAAGGGTGGTGGAATAAGAACGCGCTTGTGAAACTTAGTAATGAGTAAACTGAAATCATTCAAAATAATCTTGATGGACAGAGTGTGGAAGAGGCAGAAATGTGTGTAAAGGAGACTGGTTTCTTCTGTGTGCTTTAGCTGATAGAGCTGGTGAGGTACAGGAAGAGAGAGAGGATGCAGAAGTAGAGGGTGTGGGTGAACCAATCCTTGTGAATGATGGATGTGATGATGGAGATGACACTTCTAGGAGTGGTAGAGCTAGAGCTGCTCCTATCAGGTTCAGAGATTATATTAGGTTTTGACTATATTATGCTTTATATTTTATTTTGTATTTTGTTCATTGTGGGGGGACTCTGTGAGCCGACGAGAGGCGGTGGAGGGTGCATTCATTTCTGGACCTGCTGGCAGCGCTTTCCCCACACTCACGCTGCCAGCCTTGCTGCTGCCGTCTGCCATTCACGGCATTGCTGGAACACGGGACTACACTTCCCAGCCTCCCAAGCGCTACTGGGGCACTTCCGCCCGCCGTCGCGCCAGGAGGCGTTGAAAAGCGCGAGCCTCCCTCGGTGGAGCGGGGGACTCTGTGAGCCGACGAGAGGCGGTGGAGGGCGCATTCATTTCTGGACCTGCTGGCAGCGCTTTCCCCACACTCACCCTGCCAGCCTTGCTGCTGCCGTCTGCCATTCACGGCATTGCTGGAACACGGGACTACACTTCCCAGCCTCCCAAGCGCTACTGGGGCACTTCCGCCCGCCGTCGCGCCAGGAGGCGCTGAAAAGCGCGAGCCTCCCTCCGCGTCGCGGGACGCGCGCGGGCGGCGCCGGGAGAAGCCCGGGACAAGGGCGGGACCGTCTGTGGCCGTCCGGGGCAGACCGTGGCAGGGCTGGGCCACGACCCTTGTGACTTCATTCCTGAGCCCTAGACACGTGAGTTTGCTGTTAATCCTTCACCCTGAGGAACTGGATGCTTGTGGACTTGCGTGACATATAGTTACGATATTTCAACGAGAACTTTGACTGGGTGCAGTATATACCTCCTTGTTTTTGGGGTTGACATTTTAGTTAGATTTGTGTTCTGACTATGTCGAGCAACAATTCGGATTCGGGTACAGTTGTGGCCGGCCCTATGGATAATTATTTAGTGAAAATGGTCAATAAAATTAATAATGATCGCAGGCTTTTACTTGGGAAGGGGGGCCCCTCCATTCTGCCTGATACCACATGCATACCTGTGGTTGTAAACCCTTTTGACGATATTATCAGTGTATGTGTTAGTCCAGTTGCATCAATAGAAGGCCAGGTTATTTTTGAGAACTTGGAGGAATGTTTCGATCCCCAGGATTTGGCCTCCGATGCTACTGAGGAGGTCCTTCCTAGCTCAAGACCAGTAAGAGCTTGTAGAAAACTTTTAAATAAAAGGGGGGGGGAGGCCTGCTAAAAAAAGAGCAGAAGTTTTACACAAAGTTCAAAATAATACTGCTTCTGGGTCTGGTCCACAGGAAATAAGTAGACTGGGTGGTAACACTCTAGATCCAGTCCAATTTGCGTCACTAATAGCTACTCTTGAGGCTAAATTTGAGACTCTGTTAGCCAAGCATACGCAATCCTTACTGCTCCAATTAAAAAATACCAACAAGGAAGTACAGAGGCTTGGTGAGCTGGTAGCGAAACTTCTGCCACGTAGTGGGGAATCTAAGTCGCCAGATATTGGCTGTGCTGGGGTCACTGATGATAACGTTATAAAATCTCCGTTACCACCTTCCCAGGCACCCGCACCTCCAGTTCCTGCTTGTTCTGACCCTCCACCTCCCACTATTCCAGTTAAGCTACCCTCTGTGAGACAGGATGGTACTTCTAGTTCTAGATTTGGAACATCCTCTGGTTTTACTAATCTTCCCCCCGAGTGTGCTCCTTATGTGGTCGTCTTGACTAATGTGCCCGTCCTAGGAAATCTGCACGCCCATTCTGGTGAGGAAACACACGAGTCGCTAAAAAACAAAACTGTAGCTTGGCTCAATAGAAGATGTGGCTTCCCAGTACATCTTGCTGATCAAATTATTTCCACTAGAAGGACTAAGTGGGTTGGTCCGTCCCAGAAAGGCTGCAGTGGGGACTGTGTTATAGTTAATTTTAGATCCCCACAACATGTTAATACAGTCCTGATACGTGCAGCTTCCTTGACGACTGAAAATACTAGTGTGTGTGCGCGCTCGTTGGGTTATTTCTATAAATGTTATGGGAGTTTCCCGAACAGAGTGGTGTCAAAACCCGTTTTAGCTAGGGTCCCCCAGAGGTTTTCAGAACCCCAGTGGGACAATAGGGCAACTTTTTGTAGGGAAGACCATAACATTATCACCCGAAATAGATTTGAGGTACTCTCAGGCCTAGACGCCTGTGATTGACAGGAGGATTCTGTAATTCAGGGGAGCGCTAGTGTGGTAAATCCTGTCCCCAGAGTAAATGCTGAAACCCTAATGCACCATGGAACCTCACAATCAAACTCCGTTAATATTGTTTCTGATTCAGGTGAAACCATAAAATTTATGAGTTGGAATATTGCGGGTCTACGGTCAAAGAAGAGTGACCGTGGTTGGTTAGACACTTTACAACTATATGACATCATTGCCCTTCAAGAGACTTGGGATAAGGACTGTGACTTCTGGATGGATGGCTATACCTCTTATTTTGTACCGGCCCAGAGTTCTAATGCGGGAAGAGATAGGGGAGGCCTCATGTTCCTCGTTACTGTAAATATTTTGGGCTGTGTCAAGAAGGTTGTAAGTACTTCTTTTAATTGTCTTATTTTGGAAGTTAGTTTGGCAAATGATGTTAAGTTCTTGTTAATCAACTGTTATAATTCCCAGCAAGAAGAGTCCCCTAATGAGCATATCCTCTGGCTGACCGAATTTTTAAAATCCTATAAGGACAATCATACCACTTTTTACCATTATATTTTGATGGGTGATTTTAATGTTCATTTATGCAATGTTAATTGTCACTACAGAGATAAGGATGGCCCTGAATTTTCAAACCCCCAACACTTTGAACATAGTTCTAAAGGGGTTGCCATGGAGTCCCTTTTGGCAAATACCGATCTCTATGAGGTTGGATTTCGGGATATGCATTCTCGTGTCCCCACCTATGTTGCTAGGGATAGGGAAACTATAATTGACTATATATTTTTATCAGCAGGGCTTTTAAATTATGTACTTTTTTATAACACCCAGCGCTCCTGTTTTAGCGATCACAACCCGGTGATATTGATCTTGGCCAACGTTTTTCCAATTATAGATAAACGTAACTTGACTCCTGTGGTGGTTTCGGTGAATGCTAAAGATCAAGGGAGGAGATTACAATGGTCAAAGGTTATCCCTGAAGATTTTTTTAATTCAATTATCTCAAAGGTTGGTTTCGCATTAAATACATGCACCGACCCATCTTCTTATGACAAAGACATAATAATGGCCTTTGAAACCATTTGTTCTCAAGTAGCTACGGAACTTACCACCAAAGGAGGCCCTGTTAAACCCAAAACTGACCAAGGCTGGTTCAATCATAGCTGTACTTCAGCTTTAATACAACTCAAAAAAGCCCTTAATGAAAAACCGAGGAACAAAGGATTGGTCACACAGTTAAGGAAAGCATACTCTCAAGTAATAATGACACGGAAGAGGGAAATAAAAGAAGAAGCTTGGGTAGCCCTAATGGATAACGCTACCCTGAAAAATAGTTCCAAATTCTGGGAAATTATTAATTCTCCTTTTTTATCCGGTTCCCAGAACATGGCGTTGGAATTAAATATCCCGGAGGAAGACTGGCTAGCCCACTTTGAAAATATTTATGGGAGTAATCTTGAGCAGGAAGTATTTAAGATCCCAATTTCTTGCTCTCCCCTCCCTCCTATCATTTTTTCCATTGAAGAGGTGGAGAAAGCAATTGAGGGCTCGGCCGGTCGCAAGGCACCAGGTCCGGATGGGGTGCCTACGGACATGTACAAGGCTAATCCCAAGTACTGGGCCAAAGTTTTGTTAAATGTTTTTAACTCTGCATCTTTAGTAGCCCCACTGAAATCATGGTCCCAGTCTATTATAATCCCTGTGTTCAAGAAGGGTCAAAGGGGTGATCCTAGATGCTATCGACCTATATCCCTGTTAGATTCCTCGTTCAAAATTTTGGGAAAAGTTATCCTGGCCAGGATAAATAACTGGGCAACTGACAAAGGGGTTATCTCTAACGCCCAGTATGGGTTTAGATCAGGGAGGGGTACAGAGGACCAATGCCTGAATTCATATTTAATTTTCGCAAAGTACACCAAAGCTTCTGAGGGATCGATTTATGCAGGTTTTATGGACCTGTCTACGGCTTTCGACCTGGTCAACAGGTCTAAGCTTTGGTCGATACTCATAGAGTTAGGCTTGGATAAGCCCCTCGTGTATTTTATGGGAGAACTACACAAAGACCTGAAGGCCTCAATTAGGATGACTAAGGAGGGGAAATGCACTGCTAGCTTTAAATCTGGTAGAGGGGTACGCCAGGGGTGTATTCTTGCCCCTTTGCTATTTACTTTGTATATAAATTCCCTGGAAGATAGTTTGCTAGCTGCCTCCCTTGATATCCCTAGGATTGATGGTATTCCCGTACCTGTGCTTCTTTATGCGGATGATACCGTTCTTTTGGCGCGGACTCCACTTGGTCTCCAAAGACTATTGAATTCTTTTGGTAATTTTATGTCATCCTTGGACCTGGTGGTTAATAACGGCAAATCCCACATAATGGCATTGGGGAAGGGAAAAAACCAACTTAAAACGTTTTATTGCAATGGAGCGGCTATTTCTAGAGTAAAAGTTTTCACCTACCTCGTTTTTGACGATAAAGGCAACTGGTTACCCCAAGTAACTACAAAGGTGAAAGCTGTGCGTAGTTCCTCGGCTGCAATTTTGAGCTTCGCAAAAAGGTTGGGAGGGAAATCCTGTGAGGCTATTTTGAAAATTTACCAAGCCAAAACTATATCAGTAGCTAGGTATGGGGCCGCTATTTGGGGGTATATTAACCTTGAATCCATCCAAGAAGAGAATACATTTTTCCGAGCCCTTCTTGGCCTCCCCCAATCCACTGCGACCTATTCAGTACATTTAGAATTGGGGACGGGATATATCTCTGACATTTTAAAGTTAGCCCCACTTTTGCTATGGATAAGAACCTGGTTGAACCCGGATCTTACAATGAATCACAATATCTTGAAAGAATGTTCTAAATTGGATAATTGGAAGAATATTCAGTGGCTGTCTTATATTAAATTAATTGCAAAGATGGTAGGACGACCTGAACTCTTTTCCAACCCCGAAAGTTTAAGGCAAGCTGATTTAAGGTGGGTCAAGACGTATTTTATTAAGCACTGCGAGGTTGAGCGAGAATCTCAAGAGCTCGGTAAAATTTCAGTCAGGGCTCACCTCTTGCTTACTTTATCCACGGTCATGCACCCATATTTATCTATGGTTACGAACAATTATCATAGGTGGCTTTTGACAAAGTTTCGTTTTAACCAAATACATCAGGTTTTAAGTGTTCCGCAGGGTTGGTTTAGTTCTGAAGAGGGGGTTCCTTGCAGATGTGACAACTTTTCTGCCCAAGATGTGATGCATTTTTTATTTTTTTGTCCATTGTACCTAGAGGCCAGGAAAAGGTTTATCCGGCCTATTTTAAGAAAGGAGGCTTTTGTCCAGGTAAAACCAGCATTATTATTTTTGCAATTAATGGAATCACCAACAACTATGTTTTGTGTGGCTAGCTTTTTAGTTGCCTGTATTAGATCAAGGAAATCAAGATTGACTGCTTTGGAAGAGATCAATTAGTTTTTATATTGGGAATCACCGGGGTAACTTATTTATTTTTTTAATATGTATATGATGGATTGTTATTCCTCTTTATCTGTGTAAAATGTATTGTACACTTTTATGATTTTAACTAATCAAATAAAGTGGTTTTGATTCTGATTCTGATTCATTGTGTAAGGGTATATGGTATTCTATGGGTATTGTAGTTTTTACCTGATGTTCTGTAGTTCTGTAGTACTGTATTATGTGGAACCTGTGCATGTCATAACTAAATGTTCTGGAACCCAGGGATGTGATCTCTGGACTCTGTAAGTGGCAGTGTTGGCAAACAGTTATGGGTTCCTTGCTGGAATAAACTCCTGTTTTTTTAGGATACTTCTGGAGTTTCTGTGCATTTATTTACCTCACATGAAGCACCAAAGTACGAACTCAGACACTGATGAGGGACCCTTACCAAAGACTGCAAGGAGCTGCATCCAAACAGGTACTACTACTTATTATTTGTTAAGTGTTGAAGGCCATGGAAACATTTTATACTTTGGTGAATACAGATATTTATGCATTGGTGGCTGCCTCAGCACCCTCAACAGTTCCAGGTCTGCTATAGTGCTCATGACTGGCAAACAGGTCATGGAGATGTGGAAGCCACACTTCACATTCCTTGGGGACAAGAATTGGGCTGTCTGTTGGTCACATCACTTGAAGGCAAAACTGTACCTTTCCTCATGCACAAGGATCTATCTATCATGAAACAAGCGGGCAAAATGCACCAGATTGTTGGTCTGACCCTGAGGCCCGGAGGCCAGTCTCTGCTGTGGGCGATACCAGAGATACATGTTTTATTGCTAATCAGTGTGCTCCCTAGATAATGCCCAAGAGCAGTTTAGGACACCTTTTAGCCTAAAAATAGAGTTGCCGAACAGAAACAACTGATTTCTGGGAACCACACACTCACTGTTGCGATGGATCATAACATCTGGCACATCCGCTGTGAGAGCTGGCCTATCGACATCCTTCAGTTACGAAGGCAGATGCCCAGGGGACAGGTGCCAGTCTCCTTTTGTATGGAAAGAATCTGTTCCATCCTTGCAAAAATGTGCTCCTCCAATTGGAAGCCTCATATGGCTGAATGAAAACAAAGCAATAATACAAAGGCCAAAGACCCTGATCTATAGAGAGGTGTCTATATCTCCACTATCATCAGTGGACCCAGATTACTACTGATGCTTGTGTACTGTCAGTTGTGAAGAATTTCTATGCTGAGCATGTTCCACAAAAACCTACCATTAGCAGAATCCCAAAATCATGAGCAGAACATCTGGAGGCTTCACCTTTTAGGATTACTAGAGTCAATCCCTCCACTGAAAGGCAAAACGAATATTCTGCCCACTATAACCACATTCCAGAATTGTTTTCTCCAAAGACCTTTAATCTTAACTGGATAAACGCTGTCTGTCAATTTGGAAAAATCAATTTTTCTACTGAGGGCATAGAAGCTATCAGCCAGACCGTGGGTATGGGCAGTCGCTCATTCCAATAAATAGTCACCCATTTCAAGCTACACAAGCTCACTGCAGCCCTGGCCTTTCAATGCTGGGTGCATTCTCCCAACCTCATGTGAGGTGTCTCTTTCACCTGAGAACTCACAACTGACTCATGAGAATATGGGTGGAGCTTAATGCAGTGAACTGTCAGTGGTGTTGAAAATATTACACTTCGCCAGGTAAGTTGACTCTAATGTTTATAACGCATCTCCTCTCTCCATCAATATATTGTTCTCAGTCCCCTGCTTGACAGAGTGGAATCTCAACATCATTGTAAGGCAGGCTGCACTACCTCACTGTAGGAATACACCAACAATTGAATAAGGGAGGGGGAACTATAAAGTGGAGAAATACCAATATGTTTACAGACATAAATAGCAAATGCAGCCTGCGATGATGCCCGACAGGTCAGGTTTTGGTGCCCTGCTGGACCACAGTGTAGGCCAGAGCCAGCGGGCAGGACGGGCCTACCGCCACGTGGCGTCGCTTCCGGGATCCCAGAGTTAGTGGCACCCATTGGGCTGAGCGGGTGTGCAGCCTGCAATGATGCCGGCTGCACTGGTATGTCCTATGCCATGGAGTAATCAAGACCCAGCACCACGCTTGTTCCCTGGTGGACTTCGTAGCGTGGCTGCATGGTGTGGAGGGTGCCATGTCTGCGGGCCCCTGGCTTGTGGATTTCAGCGGCACGTTGTGGGACCGCTACACAATATGGGCCCGTGGATGGCCAGCCAGAGTCCATCCGGGGATGACATGTACTGACGAAGAGGAAGGGTACAGTCCGTCGACATTGGTCATCAAACAGGATGTGGCAGTCCATGTTGCTGTCCAAGGTGAGTGCATCGGAGTGTATCGGGGGTCAGTGGAAGGTCATGAGGCCATGTGCGGGATAAAAGCAGAAACAAGCCAGGTGGCAAAAATGAATGCGAGTGCCTACTCCTTCTGACCACAGTCCCATCCACGTCCTCGGATGTGTGCTCTGCCCCACCTGTGGGTGTTGCAGTACCTGCTGCGGCACTGTGTGCCACTGACACATCAGGTGCCGGAGTGGATACGCCTGCCGTACTGTGAGACACTGACACACAAGGGGGTGGAGATGTGGATGGTGTGGGGGCAGCAGCATTCATCGGTGCCCTGCCTTGTGGCTGCAATGGCATGATGAAGTACTGCAGGGCATGGTAGATCCCTGCTACATTTTGATGGTGTGCAGCGTTGGTTGCCATCCTTTCTGTCTCCATCCGCACCATGTCCTCCATGAGCCTCCGCATGTGTGCCAGCTCACGGCTGGCATTGCTGGAGCCACTCTGAGCGGACAGGTGTTCTCTCTGCGTCATGACTCCAGCGATGTCAGTCAGGGCTTGTTGGAGACCACGGGGCGGGCCTAGACACCCAAGGATGGTGTCCAGTTTGGTAGCCATGAGGTCGTACCCCACCCGCACCTTCTCAGCCGTCTCCCTCTGGCCCTCCAGCACACAGTGTTGGAAGCCCATGTGTTGTTCCTGGGGGTCTTGGGAGAGTGCCGGGGTTGAGGGTGCCTCCTTTTGGGTGGTTTGGGTGGTGGGTGGGGTCTCATCGATGAGGCTGGGCTGCCCTGAACCTGGAGGTGATTGGCAGATGAGGTCAATGATGTCTTGGATGGTTTGGGTGTCGATGCTGAAGTTGTCCTCCTTGTCATCAGTGAAGAGTGGCTGAGACTGCTCTGCAGGAGGTGTTGACGATGCCCCTGCGATATGAAGGGGAGATGGTGTATTACATTGTGTCCACATGTCTGTAGCCGCATGGTACATGTTGACATTCAGACAGCATGGCATTGCACATTGTGACAGTCTGTAGATCTGGGCGAGGAGACAGAGTCATTGTGGGTGTGCACTGTGCTGTGCTTGACTGTGCATGTGTGCCATTGTGCCCATCTCCACCCGTCCCCCCAGTACCTGGTGGTCACTCACCCTGTTGCGGTTGTGTCCTGTCGAGCAGTGTCCGGTCCCCCGACTCCGGCCACAGTCTCCACACCGATGACTGTGGACACCAGCTCCTCCATGTCATCCAGCTCGAGCTGTGGTGCTGGGCCCCCACCTCCAGTCTGCGTTGCTGCCTCCTGGTTAGCGGAGAGTTTCTCCTTGGTCTTCCACTTGATGACATTCCATCGCCTCTTGACCTCGTCCATTGTCCTCTTATGCTCTCCGACGGCATTCACCTTGTCCACGATATCCCGCCATATTCCAGTTTTGGTGCCCAATGACAGGTTGGAGGTGATGAAGAGTTGTTGATGGTGTTCCATCACCTCTGTGACTATAATCCTGTTCGCCTGCGGACGGAACTTCGTCTTCCTCTTCTTCTTGTCCTTGCCCTTCCCTGTCCCCGAGGTCCCGGGCTGGTCGTCAGGGGTGCTTGTGGGGTTGCGCTCGTCCTCTGAGCCTGCTCCGCCTGCCTCCATGGTGTTTGGGTGTTGGTCAGTTTGTGTTTGGTTTTTTTCTTCTACTTTTATAGTGATTTTTGCTGCCTGCCAGGTGTTTGTCGCAGGCCTGGCGCTGCTTATTGCTGATTTCCTCATCGCACTTTGGCCCACCACGTGTTTTTGGGTGATGTGGTTTGTGTTTTTATCTTTATCAGGGTGCTTGTATCACAGACATTGTCCGCGGTTTTGGCCGACTATCGCATGCTACCTCCTTGTTGTGAATTACACGTTGTCACGGGGTTACTTTCCCACAATGGGCTGTGATGCTGAAAGTTGCGTTACGCTACTCTTGCGGTAGTTATCACACGTTTTTGTGAATATAACCCTATATGTTCCACCAACCCATGTCCTTTAGCAAAATAGCAGTCACCCTTTCCACTTGAGAGGAACAGTGAACTTAGACTAACCCTTACATGTTAATGATGCTTTGATGACACGTACCCAGTTACCAACTTCAACATTTTTGCTTTTAGCCATATGACAGATGTCATGATAAGATTTTCCATAGATCCGAGAATCAGTTATGTTATTTCTAGCTTTAGCAATGCAAGACTCTAAAGTGTCACCCTTAACATTCTTTCCAAAAAGGCGTGTCAATAACGTTTTGACTTGCCTTCCCCTCATCAAAAAATATGGGGGCATATTATCAAGGATGGCGTTAAAATTATCGCCGCTTTAGCAGCAGGAAACTGCAGCTAAAAGCGGCGATAATGGGCTTGACAATATGACGCAGAGAATTCCAATAGAAGCCCATGTTCTGGTGTGGACATGGGCTTCTATTGGAATTCTCTGCGGCATATTATCAAGCCCATTATCGCCGCTTTTAGCGGCAGTTTCCTGCCGTTAAAGCGGCGATAATTTTAACGCCATCCTTGATAATATGCCCCATCCTTGATAATATGCCCCATGGAGTCACCAGGTTCTGTTACCCAGAATCTCTTGCAAACCTAAAAAATTGTAAAATAAAACACATTTTCCTCACATTTCTGTGGTGGATAGTTCTGAAATCTGCGTGGATCCACAAATTTCCACCCACTCAGCGTTTCCCAAAGTCTTACGAGAAAAACGGTACCTCACTTGTGTGGGTGGGTCAAGGACCCGTGACAGGCATGGGCCCAAAACCTATGTGTGGGTAGGCCTAGTGCCCGCAAAAGGAAACGGCGCAAAACGCAACGTGGACACACCACAATTTCACAGCGAAAAATGACCCTTTTTTGGCAAAGTGCCTAGATGTAGTTTTTGAACCTTAGCTCTGCCGGCACCTAGGGAAACCTAGCAAACCTATACATTTTTGAAAACTAGACACCCAGGGGAATCCAGGATGGGGTGACTTGACTGCCTCTCACCAGGTTCTGATACTCAGAATTCCTTGCAAACCTAAAACATTGTAAAAAAAAACCCACATTTTCCTCACTTTTCCGTGGTGGAAAGTTCTGGAACCTGCGTGGATCCACAAATTTCCACCCACCCCGCGTTCCCCAAAGTCTTCCAAGAAAAACGGTACCTCACTTGTGTGGGTAGGCCTAGTGCCCGCGACAGGAAACGGCGTAAAACAGAACATGGACACACCACAATTTCACAGTGAAAATTGACCCTTTTTTGGCAAAGTGCCTAGCTGTAGTTTTTTAACCCTAGCTCTGCCGGCACTTAGGGAAACTTAGCAAACCTATACATTTTTCACAACTAGACACCCAAGAGAATCTAGGATGGGGTGACTTGACTGCTTCTCACCAGGTTCTGTTACCCTGAATCCCTTGCAAACCTAAATAACTGGAAAAAACCACATTTTCCTCACAATTCTGTGGTGGAAAGTTTCCTGCCGTTAAAGCGGCGATAATTTTAACGCCATCCTTGATAATATGCCCCATGGAGTCACTCCAGTGCAGGCATTAGTGGTAATATGATAACTCCAAACCTTTTCTTTCAAGGATTCAAAAACATCAAGTTTGCTCTAAAATGTAGTCTGGATCCCTTCTTTTATGAACCTGTTGGTCCTCTCCACTTGACCATTGGCCCTAGGACAAAACAACGGTGCACTTTCAGAACGCACACCAAATCTTCTTAAGAAATTTAACATCTTGGTAGAAACAAATTGCACCCCGTTATCTGACAGAAGAATAACAGGTGCTCCTCCAATTCTGAAGATATGTTCTAAAAACACTATAACTTCATCAGTATTGGGATGCTTGACAAAAGTGTAATACATCCATTTTGGAAAATTTTCAATGACAACAATCAAAGATCTATTTTCCCTGCCCAAACACTCATATGGTCCTGAAAAATCAATGGGAACTTTCCCCCAAGGTCTTATAGGAGCATCCTGAACAGACAAAGGACTCGGTAGAAACCTTCCAATGTTTGTCAGATCTAACAGACACACTACAGTTATCCACAAACTGTTCAACACAAATATCTATTCCAGGGCCACCAATAATGAAGTTTGAGTAATATTTTCATTCCAGACACACCAGGATGGCCAGAATGAGCCAACTTAACCCCTTAGCTGCTACTCCTCCCCCCTCCCCCCCCCCCGTGCTAAGCCTTTTTTTGGCTATTTGAGGTAGTTCGCGCTTGGGCCCCTGTAACTTTTTGACCACATAAGGTATACACGCCAAATTTGCGTCCTTTTTTTCAAGCATCATGGGAATTCTAAAGGTACCCAGGGTTTGTGGGTTCCCCTGGAGGGGACCCAGAAATTAGTCAAAATACAGCTAAATGTTGTTTTTTTGGGAAAAAATGCGAAAAAAGGCTAGAGATGAAAGCTTCTGTTTTTTCCCCTGCAAATGGTATGAAAAAAGGGGTTGTGGTGCTGAAAACACCATCTTCCCAGCTTTCAGGGACAAGCACACTTTTGTCATAAAACCAACATTTTTTACACAGTTTTGGCATTTTTCTGGGACATTGCCTATTTTTGCTATTTTTTGTCCTTTCAACCTCCTTCCAGTTAATGGTAGAAATAGATGTAAAAGCAATAATGGATCCTGGAAAGCGATACATTTTGGAAAAGTAGATCACATTCTGAATTCAGCAAGGGGTCATTTGTGTAGATCCTTCAAGGTTTCTTTATAGAAACTAACAGTTAAATATAGGAAAAATTGAAAATTAGTCGAAAAAAACAGCCTTTTGTGTCAACGTTTTCACCTGTAACTTCTTCTAATTATGACAGCTCTTTGAAAGCAATATAATATTACATCCGCTGGACCTTACTGGTTATGTGGGTATATAGGACTTGTAGGTTCACTGAGAACCAGATGAACCCAGAGCCAAAAACTGAGCAGCGACTTGCAATGGTTTTTTATTATGTACCGGGTATATAGCAATGTTTCTGGGAAAAAGCATACATGGACAAATCGGTATGAAAGACACCTATGTATTTATGAAATGGGAACAAAATATAGAGTTTAAAAACAGTAGATATTTGCACATTTCCGAAATTGGGAATACTCATACTAGCATGAGAATTATCAATCATTTTTCAAAATTGCTTTACAAATCTGAATTACGCTAAGTCTCCCGATAAAAATGGTGCCTCACTTGTGTGGGTAGGCATAGTGCCCACTGCACGAAACAGCTCACAACGGAACGTGAACACACCACATTTTCACAATGAAAAATTACCCGTTTTTTGCAAAGTGCCTAGCTGTAGTTTTTTAACCTTAGCTCTTCCGGCACCCAAGGAAAACTAGCAAACCTATACATTTTTGAAAACTAGACATCCAGGGGAATCCAGGATGGGGTGACTTGACTGCCTCTCACCAGGTTCTGTTACCCAGAATCTCTTGCAAACCTAAAAAATTGTAAAATAAAACACATTTTCCTCACATTTCTGTGGTGGATAGTTCTGAAATCTGCGTGGATCCACAAATTTCCACCCACTCAGCGTTTCCCAAAGTCTTACGAGAAAAACGGTACCTCACTTGTGTTGGTGGGTCAAGGACCCGTGACAGGCATGGGCCCAAAACCTATGTGTGGGTAGGCCTAGTGCCCGCAAAAGGAAACGGCGCAAAACGCAACGTGGACACACCACAATTTCACAGCGAAAAATGACCCTTTTTTGGCAAAGTGCCTAGATGTAGTTTTTGAACCTTAGCTCTGCCGGCACCTAGGGAAACCTAGCAAACCTATACATTTTTGAAAACTAGACACCCAGGGGAATCCAGGATGGGGTGACTTGACTGCCTCTCACCAGGTTCTGATACTCAGAATTCCTTGCAAACCTAAAACATTGTAAAAAAAAAAACCACATTTTCCTCACTTTTCCGTGGTGGAAAGTTCTGGAACCTGCGTGGATCCACAAATTTCCACCCACCCCGCGTTCCCCAAAGTCTTCCAAGAAAAACGGTACCTCACTTGTGTGGGTAGGCCTAGTGCCCGCGACAGGAAACGGCGTAAAACAGAACATGGACACACCACAATTTCACAGTGAAAATTGACCCTTTTTTGGCAAAGTGCCTAGCTGTAGTTTTTTAACCCTAGCTCTGCCGGCACTTAGGGAAACTTAGCAAACCTATACATTTTTCACAACTAGACACCCAAGAGAATCTAGGATGGGGTGACTTGACTGCTTCTCACCAGGTTCTGTTACCCTGAATCCCTTGCAAACCTAAATAACTGGAAAAAAACACATTTTCCTCACAATTCTGTGGTGGAAAGTTCTGGAATCTGCGTGGATCCACAAATTTCCAACCCCTCCGCGTTTCCCAAAGTCTTCCGAGAAAAATGGTACTTCTCTTGTGTGGGTAGGCCTAGTCCCTGCAACAGGAAATGGCGCAAAACGCAACGTGGATACCCCAGAATTTCACAGTGAAAAATGACCCTTTTTTCCAAAGTGCCTAGCTGTAGTTTTTGTACCCTAGCTCGGCCGGCACCAAGGGAAACCTAGCAAACCTATACATTTATGAAAACTGGACACCCAGGGGAATCCAGGATGGGGCGACTTGGCTGCCTCTTACCAGGTTATGTTACCCAGAATCCCTTGCAAACCTAAAAAATTGTCAATAAACCACATTTTCCTCTCATTTCTGTGGTGGAAAGTTCTAGAATCTGCGTAGATCCACAAATTTCACCCATCCCACGTTTCCCAAAGTCTTCCGAGAAAAATAGTACCTCACTTGTGTGGGTAGGCCTAGTGCCCGTGGCAGGAAACGGCGCAAAACACAACATGGACACACCACATTTTCACAGTGAAAAATGACCCTTTTTTGGCAAAGTGCCTAGCTGTAGTTTTTGAACCCCAGCTCTGCCGGCACCGTGGGAAACCTAGAAAACCTATATATTTTTTAAAACTAGACACCCAGGGGAATCCAGGATGGGGTGACTTGACTGCCTCTCACCAGGTTCTGTTACCTTTGAATGTTTCGGTTTCTGTGCAATGACGACAGCGCTACGAGAGCGCTGATCGTCATTGCACAGAAACCAGGGAGGGGGCCTCGGGAGCTGGGGAAGCTCTTCCCCAGCGCCCCAGGCTTTGGGGGAGAGAAGGAAATCCCTCTGCTGTCTACAGCAGAGGGATTTCGTGCCCCTGTCCTCATGACAGAATGGTTCCGTCATGAGCACAGGGGCACCGATGCTCATGACGGAATCATTTCGTCATGAGCATCGAAGGGGTTAATAAGTTTATCTCTAATACCCACAGGTGGCACAAATAAATCATGCCTCAACAAAATGTCGTTTTCTATGCTAAGTTCATTGGAAACCTGAGCAAAACTACGAAGAGAAGGTTCTAAGTTCCTGCAAGGTGGCCAACCATTAACCACAACATGTTTAACTTTGGACACTATCCATAGACCCAAAGTCATTCCACTCCTTTTCAGAAACAGCAGAATTACAAGAACTTACAGCATCCATCATAGCCGCCACACATTCATGCTGATCAGTGATTTCTCCCTCATACTCTTCAACAGGAGGAAGCCTAGATAAACAATCCGCAGTGAAAATTTTCCACTAGGAATGTGCTGAATCTCAAAATTAAATTCCTGTATTCCTGTAATGAGTCTTACCAGCCTGGAAGAAGCATTGCCACTTCTGACACCATGCATCATGTAGACAAGCGGCTTATGATCAGTCACTAAAACAAAAGTGCTCCCCCACAAAAAGTTTAAAAAAAGTTCTACTGCCCATACACAAGCCAAAGCATCTTTTTCAATGGTGCTATAATGTTTCTCAGCACCTCGAATACCTCTAGAAATGAAGGATACAACTTTTTCTTTGCCATCCACTATCTGAGTAAACACAGCACCCAATCCAACAGCACTGGCATCAACCGTCACATAAGATTTTCCCTCAGGATCAAAGGTATTGAGACCAGGGGCCCTGGTTATAAGTTTTTTTTACATTGCTAAAGGCCTCATCATGAAAAGCAGTCCAAGTAAACAGAGTTCCCTTTTTTTAAAGTTGTCTTAAAGGCTCCACAAGAAGGCCATATCTTCTCACAAACCTGGCGTAGTACTCACCTAAGCCTAGAAATGAACGCAATGAGTCTTTATCTTGAGGTTTACTAACCTTTTCTAAAGTATTAATAAGATCCTCCTTGGGAAATATGCCATCACAAGTAATCCTATGACCTACGTCATCAATCCCATTAACCAAAAATTTGCATTTGTCTGTGGTAAATAGATGATCCTTGAGTCTGGTATATAAAACAGGCTAGATTTATTGAAGCTTCGTTACAAGGTAAGTTCAGTAGAAGAAGAAAGGTAGATGGAAAAGTAGCCCCACCAGGAGCAGCCTCCCCGCCGCTCAGCCTGCATCCACCAACTGACACTCCACACACAAGCCAGCTCAAGCTTCTGTGAGGTCATCAGACATTCTAACACTCCTACTGGCTGAGCAGCAGGAAAGACACAGCTAGAGAAAGGAAAAGCACAAGTCAATTATAACATTGTCCTTACTCACTGTCTTTCTTTTACTTTCCAAGATTTTTATCACTGTATGCAAAATGATGTTATGTTGATCACAGGTTTCAGCAAAACTTAATATGTCATCCTGAAAGGCCTGCACTCCTCTCAATCCCTGAAATAAACTCTCAATTAATTTTTGAAACACACTGGCCGCTGAGGCCAGCCCGAACGTCAATCTTAAAAATCTGTAAAGACCAAACGGAGTGATAAAGGCAGTGAGATCTTTAGAGGTGTCATCAAGAACCACCTGGTGGTAGGCGGATTTAAGGTCAATTACTCGAAAATATTTGCTCCATTAACTGCTGTCAACAACTCCTGTATTTTGGGCAAAGGGTAAGTATCCACCACAATGTTTTTGTTCAAAGATCTAAGGTCTACACATAACCTCAAATCGTGATTTTTCTTAAGAGCGATAACTATGGCAGAAACCCACTCTAAACTATCAGTGGACTCAATTATGCCTTCAGAACATAAAGCGTTCAAATGAGATTTTAATTTCTGGCACACACCTAGAGGAACCATACGCACGTTGTGCTGGATAGGCACAGCTCCTTTATTAAGTTTGATTTTGTGTATGAAACCTTTAACCTGACAGACTTTATTCTAAAAACAATTTGGTGCTTAGCTAGAATAGCATCCACAGAAGACTTAATACCAGTCACACTTTTGATTCCAATGTCCCTAAATTGAATAGGACACTTTGTGCCGGACATAAAATGACACCCAACTTCCCCAAGTCTTACCAACCTACTATATTTTTACCATCAATTGCAAAATAAGTCTTTGGTAACAACTTAGCGTTCTTTAAACTCAAAAGTGTCCTCAAAGAATCCCAGCATATGAATATCAAAATTACCAAATGCCTTAGGATTAACATCAGTTTCCCTAAATTTAACATCTACCCATTTCTCCTTAAATAAAACATCAGACAAAATTGTGATGGGCGAGCCTGAATCAGCCATAGCTTCGAGGGCCATATTGCCAAAATGAACAATGCCCAAAGGTGCTTTAAAAGGAAGAGCAAGATTATTGGCAGTGTGATCAAATGAAGAATCATAGACAGTAAGAAGTAGGTTCTGTAAAACATCAGATATGTTATTCACAGTAGTATTCAAAACCTTTAATGGTGCTCTGCACACACTCTGAAAGTGGCCATACTTGCCACACTTGACGCATTTCTTCCTTAAAGCTGGACAATTAGCCAAATTAAATTTAGAGCCACATCTATAACAACTAGGTTTAGTATCTTTGGCTAATCCTGTCTTGACCGTACTCTTAACAGGAGACTGTATAGAACAAACAGGAGAGACAGCAATTTTACTTTCTTCAGATGTGATGACTTTTGTAGACTGAATGGATCTTTCAACAGCTTTCGCTAAATCCAACACCTCAGCTAATGTGGGATTATGACAGGCAAGAAGCCTCTCTTGCACTTTTTTGGATGCACAAATAAAAACGAACTGATGGGGCATAATTACATAAAACATCATTTTCTCATGTCATAGTCTTTAAGCCATTTCAGTGCATTTCTGTGTGTTTCGTTTCTGGAGCTACTTGTTTTCAAGTCAATGTGGCTGGGTATGGAGATTTAGCTCTGATTGTGCTGTTGTCCGGTGATGTGTATTTGGCTAACCTGTCCATGCTCCAATTCTGGCCATTGTCCATTAGAGCTACACTATGTTTGATTTCAACAATACGCATTGGTATAAAGAACTAGGAGACACTGTCATTTCTACCCGCAGTGTTCTATATATATCCTCAGTCCCCCACGGCCTAATTAATTAGTTAGGAGCCATGCTTGTGTGTATACACAAGCGTGGCATATCATATGCTGCGCTCGAGTGCTGTGAGCATTTTCCCTGTTTCAGTGTTATTGTTTAAAGTAGCGACGAGTGTGACAGGTGTTTCACGCTCATGTTTATTTCATATGATGCTCTTGTGGTTGGAGGGACCGTCTGTGTGTGCGGCATCTTTCAAACCCTTGGGCAACGTATATATACAAGATGTTGTAACAGTTTGCCATTTCTTATCTGGCCGTGCAACCATGAACTTGGTTTGGAATAAACTTGGATAATTTGCTTACCTGAGAGTTTCTTCGTATGACAGGAGTCTCCGAGTTCGTACACTGAGGACGATTGGGCACGTATCTATGTGTTTTTCAGGATCTACGGCCGTTACTCATTGGAGTTCAACCATTTGTGTATTTTTGGAGTTTGTCCATAGGTGCAACTTCTCATGGATACACCTCTTTTTTCTCTTTTGCAATATTATTGGCTGTGAACAGGTTTTACTCTGTATTCATTGGATACATAACTATATGCAGTTTCACATGTATTGTCCATATTCCTGCATCTTCGCTCAGATTTGTGGGAGGTTTGCAGTATCGTCATGGGTGGTTCTACCCGCTATTGTCATTGGTGGCTCTATATAAACAAACAGAGGAACCCTTGGTAACCCAAAGGACTGGGGTTCGTACATGAGACTTTATGTAACGTTGTCCTCTGGGAGGAGTTAAAGATCACTCCCTCAGCGCACATTCATCCAATACAAAACATTCACTCTGGTCCACTCTAAGGGACCACTCACAATAAGTTGCGTATTGGCACAATAACTCGTCGTAGATGGATTGATAGCTGAAGTTTATTAAAAAATATAGTATATTTAATCAAAAGACAATTTATTAAAAAGACCTTTTGATCAGAAAAGATCACAATAAAACATTTGTATTACGTTCAATATTTAAAACCAATTTATCATCAACATACCACAATCTGTACACAAGAGTTTTTTATATAAAACAACAATAGACAATAACATTTGACATTGATTGCCACAATCAAGACAGAAAGTTAGACCAACTCAGTTGTGTATTTTTATAAGTCATCAATGTCTACAATAATTTTATATACAAACACATTTGTGGCTATTTTGAGAGCGTCGACGCATTTCGAAGGACTAATCAAATAATGCCTTCTTTTTCAAGACTTTAATTTTTTCAACTACGTTCTTTAAAATCTATAAACATAAACAAATATATATTTTTTCAAAATAAAATATAATACAATAATATCATTCCAATCTACAATGTATCAGTGTTTACCATATCATATCCTCAATCAGCTAACACCTTACATGTACCTACACCTACAACTAATAGGAGTGTTTCTTGTGCCAATACACCAACTCCCATTATCTCAAATCATTTGGGTACTCAATTGTACTGCCTCGACCTTACATCATTCATACAAGTACTAGGATAATTCCCTCATCTAGGTCATCACCTGCACACTCCTGCGCCATTTGTTTGCCTCACTCCCTCTAGAAAATCTAATGAGTGATCTATAAAAACTAAAAAAATGACTTACTTAGAGCGAGGGAACAAGATTGCAATGGTATCTCCAGTGCTGTGGGTTCCGACTCTTCTGTTTTCTATCTGGGGACACTCCACTAAAGAAACAATTTACACAAGAATTTGTTAATATGGTATTAAATCTGTGTGTGGACTTCCAGTTATTTTCACTTCTATTTATGTTCCATAATACATCTCTAATGGGGTCTTCTCCTCATGTCTTACCTCACAGTTATTGTAGTGTATGACACCAGCGTCCGTTTATGTCTACCTTATTTGTAGAGAAAGGGTTCCAGTATTCCTATAGGTTTATTTCATCTCTGTATAATATACATTCCTTTATCTGTTTTCTTTGTCTCCACTGTTCGTCTAGCGAACCCACACTGCTTAATAATTCCACTTCGATTTGTAATGTGCAATGTTCAGGCTCTGGAATAATAGATACATTTATTTAGAATATGATTCCTACAGCAGTTATCCAAATAGTCAAATTCAGACCTCCTCTCGGTTCTTCCTACATATTGGCAACGCCTAGATATCCCCATTCTTGACCTTTTACTCCTATATCCCCTTATCACTTTCACTATGAGGGGGAAAGAAATTAAACAACTATTGTGTGGCAAGTATTAGGCACGTACCCCTCCATCACGTCTAGTTAGATTAAAAATGTTTTGCCTCTTCACAAATACAAGGAGAATTAGGCAAGTTTTTTTGTGGCAAAATCTATTAAACATTTCTCCATCTCCATTTGTCACTTTGAATGATAAATCCCAAATTTAATTAACAATTGATTCAACCCGTTTGGGTCATGATACCGCCCGTACTCCGCTGGCTCGGCAGGTCCTCCGTACCATTTTCAATATTAATCCTGTGCACTACTTGATATAGTGATACAGGCAAAGGTTCCCTATTTTGAATATTATATTGTTACGACTTTTCTCCTTATGTCTAGTTGACATGAAAAGTTGGGGACACGTTTTCGAGTCGCACGCTTACCTGTAATGTCGTGACACTGACGCGATACGCACAGGCGTACGCATCAGGTCACGTGATGCCAGTTAGATAAATAAATCGTCACGCACGCACGTAGGTCAGAACGGCCACGGCGGCGGACCAAACAACTAAGCATCGGTGTCCCCGAGTCTTTCTGCCCCCGTAGGCCCACGGCGACAAAAGCCCTGCTCGCGCACACAACATAACAAGTGGCGACGAGGGTGGGCGTGCCCTCGTGTTTCCAGCTCCCGTGGGTGTGGCGGCCGTAGAGCGAGCTCCGCTTTCGGCGCTCGTGCCCCCGCTTTGATTCGCTGGGGTGTGACGGCCCCTGCTGCGGCGTGAGGAGGTGGAGTCGCTCAGTCTTATCTTGGGCAGGAGCGAGCGGTTCTTCGAGCCTCGCTGGAGTGTCCCCAGCGCGCCGCAGCCCACGTGGTTGAGGCCTCCCTGGAGTGGCCGGAAGCGCTGTCTCGCGCTGGCTCAAAACGGTGCAGCCTTGCAGCCTCTCATCGCGTGAGTAGTGTGCCTGGCCCCCATGTAAGCCTGGAGGGGAGCTGCCTGAGTGGGAGTCAGGAGGGGTACTGGATGTGAATTGCCCAAGGCCCCCACAACACTGAACAGCCCAGGGAACAAGAGGGGAAGTCCCAACTCGGACAGGCAAGAGGCAAGAGGTCTCCATCTGCCACGTGGGAGAAAGCAGAGATACTGAAAGCAAGCACACCCTGGTGCAGAGATAGGTCTCGCCTAGAGCAGGCAGCTCGCGCGCAACATGGCTAACATTCCACCAATTGAGCCGTTCTCAGTAGAGGGGTCCCCTTCAGCAGTGGCAGCCCGATGGAGAGACTGGGAAGATAGAGTACGCATCTTCTTTGAAGCTACGAAGGTCCAGAGAGACCAAAAACGCGCGATGATAATCCATCTCGGAGGGAAGGAAATCCACAACATAGTCAAGACGCTTGCGGAAAACACCCCCAAAACTCACACGACACTGATAGCGGCGCTAAAAAAACACTTCGAACCAATGGCGAATCGTGATTATGAGAGATTCATATTCCGCCAAGCGTGCCAGCTTCCCGAGGAGTCGCTAGACAAGTTCCATGCCCGCCTGAAAAACCTAGCAGCCACCTGTGGGTTCCGTGACGAGACGGAGGAAATAAGAGGCCAGATAATACAGGGGTGCGCATCAGTCAAGCTGAGAGAGAGAATATTGGAGGAATCCGGTAAACCCCTAGCGGAAATCTTGACAATGGGTCGGACAAAAGAACTGTCGAAAGCACGTGCTGCGCACATGGAAGCCGCACTGCAGGCACCTGTAAAGGTGGAGCCAGTCAACGCAGTCGCAGTCAGACCAAAACAGAGGTGGCCCAAAAGGGGAGCAGGTTCGGCCGCTCAAGAACAACCCAAGTCATGCGGATGCTGTGGAGGGTCAACACATGCCACGGCAGAGTGTCCCGCACGAGGAAGGACGTGTCTGGGGTGTGGCCGCTTCAACCACTTCGAGAAGGTGTGCCGCTCGAAGAGATTCCGCAAACCCCGCCAAACTGTGAACGCCGTGGAGGAAGGAGACCTGGTAGCCAGCGACATGGATGACGATGGCGAAGAAGAGAACGTGATACACCGGATACACATGATAGGCACAGCAACACGCAGGACAAGACGCCTTCCCCAGTGCAACATCCGGGTAGGGTCGCAAGAGATCACCACTGTAGTAGACACAGGGGCTAGCATTAACATCATGGCCGCTGCGCTGCACAGCTCCATGCACCCGAAGCCCGCGCTACAACCGTCAACGATAATGGTATTCGCGTATGGACAGGAGGAACCGTTGAAAGTGTGCGGCAAGTTCAAGACCACGATATCTCACGGGACACGGTCAGTCACGTCAAACATATATGTCACCGAAGACGGACAAGGCATGCTCCTAGGCTGAAAAAACGCGGAAGACCTTGGGGTAGTGACCTTCGCGTTTGGGGTGCACCAAGAGTCGATGCACCACCTCCTAGAAGAATTTGAAGAAGTGTTCCAGGGGATAGGCAAGTTCCGCTGCAAAGAGATCCACTTACATATAGATCACACCGTCCAGCCAATAGCACTACGACATCGCCGCATTGCGTTCCATCTCAGACCATTGGTGGAGGCTGAATTGAAGAAGCTTGAAGCGGCTGGAATCATCGAGAAGGTATCCGGGCCGACCCCGTGGGTATCTCCCATAGTCGTGGCAAGGAAACCCAAACAGCCAGGCGCAGTCCGAATATGCGTCGATATGCGACTCCCCAACGTTGCCATCAAAAGGGAGCGCCATATCACTCCCACCATCGACGACCTAATCGGGGAGATGGCGGGTGCCCGGTGGTTCTCGAAGTTGGATCTCCGACCACGTTCTCGACACACGTGGGGTTAAGGCGGTACACCCGATTGAGTTTTGGAGTGTCGAGCGCCGCCGAGGTGTTCCAAAACGTGATCCAGGAGCTCATCGCTGGGATCCCCGGGGCTATCAATGTCAGCGACGACATTATGGTACACGCCACGACGATTGCGGAACACAATGAGCGGTTGGTACAGGTGCTACGACGGATAAGAGACACAGGTCTCACACTACATCGTGAAAAGTGCGAATTCCTGTGCAACAAAATCCAATTCTTTGGGTACACTTTCTCTGCGGACGGAGTAAACCCCGATCCGGACAAGGTAAAGGACATTAAAGAAGCGGCTGCCCCCACAAACATCACGGAAGTAAGAAGCTTTCTAGGAATGGTCAACTACTGCGGTAGATTCATCAAAGATCTGGCCAACCTAATAGCGCCCATGAGAGAACTGACAAGAGAGTCCACCCCCTGGACATGGAGCAGCGAGCATGCCCGAGCATTTGAGGCGATCAAAAATGCACTTTCAGAAGCGACGACCCTTGCATTCTTTGACCCAGCCAAGCTCACACTAATTGCCGTGGATGCCGGTCTAGTGGGACTGGGCGCTGTTCTGCTGCAGAGGAAGACGAGCGTAGAGGAATGGGCTCCAGTAGCTTTCGCCAGCAGGTCACTCACCGAGACTGAGCAAAGATATTCCCAGATAGAGAAAGAGGCAATAGCCATCCACTGGGGCTGTCACCATTTCCACTTGTATGTGTATGGCAAACCGTTCGTTGTGGTAACCGACCACAAGCCCCTGGTAGCCCTGTTCTCGGGCACATCCACGAAACCACCACCGAGAATAGAGAAGTGGATGCTTCAGTTGCAAAATTACAACTGCAAGATAGAGTACCAGCCGGGAGCACGGAATCCCGCGGACTACCTCTCTCGTCACCCTCGCAAGGCAACCCCGCAAGAGATGGCCGAAGCGGCGGTAAGGGAGGAGTATGTACGATGTGTAACCGCTCGGTGATGTCCCAGACCGGTATCCATGGCCAGCCTGTCGCAAGCCACCAGTGAAGATGAATGCCTGCAGAAAGCCAGGCTTGCGGTCCAAAACAACAACTGGAACAGAGCCAGAGAGGAGTGGAAGAGCCTGACGCCCAGAGCGAGACAGATAATGGACAGCCTATACAACGTCAGAGAAGAACTGACCGAAGACGGCACAGGGTGTTTACTGAGAGGACACCGACTAGTCATCCCGACGTCGCTAACCCAGAGAATGGTGGATCTGGCTCACGTTGGCCATCAAGGCATGGTGAAAACCAAGTCGAGGCTCCGCACTAAAGTGTGGTTCCCTCTCATGGACGAACTGGTAGAAGTCACAGTTCGGGCGTGCCGTGCCTGCCAGGTTACTGGGGAAGCACCCCGGCCAGCTCCCATTGTAATGGAACCTCGACCCAGAAGACGTGGTCCAAGATAAGTGTGGACTTTGGCAGCCTGCCGGACGGAAGGCATACATTAGTCGCCATTGATGACCACTCAAAGTATCCCGAAGTGGAAATACTAGCAGCCTTGAGTGCAAGTGAGGTGATCCCGAAAATGGAGAAAATAATGGCAACCCATGGATTGGTGAGGGAAATCAGAACGGACAATGGGTCCCCGTTTCAGAGTCAGGAATTCGCCGCCTATCTGCAAGCATTGGGCATTCATCATCGGCGAATCACGCCCCGCTGGCCTCAAGCAAATGGAGAAGCCGAACGTTTCATGACCACTCTCAATAAAGTAGTACGAATCGCTCATGAGAAAAGCCAGTCGGTAGAGCTCCCGATTTTTACCTACCTCCGAAGCTATCGCCAGACGCCGCACTCCACCACAGGAACTGCCCCGGCCCATTTGCTGATGGGACGGGTAATAACAGACACAATACCACATCATCCAGAGTGGAGGCCTGAGGCCCCTGACGACAGTGCTATTGATACGCGGCGCCGCGGAGCCTATGCACAGATCGACACCCGACGACGGGCGGTTGCACCGGGCATGGCACCAGGTGACCTGGTACTCATCAAAAATCGGATGCCCGGCAGTAAGTTCCGGTTGAGCTTTGAGCCAGAACCGTGGACTGTGGAAGAAGTCAGGGGCACCTGTGTGACCGCCAGGCGAAGAGGGGAAAAGATAACTAGGAATGTTTCATACTTCAAAAAGATTCCCATGCCTGTCGGACTGGGAGATAGACGTCAAGGCGCGCCCCAAGGGGCACCCGCAAAGAGTGGAGAGGTTCCTGGAACAAGCCGAATCTATGGACACTGCAAGTGGAGGAACGGACTCCCAGATTCGGGGTACTGACTCACCGCAGCCTGTCCAACAGCCAGAGGCGTCACCGCCAGGGGAATCAGAGGTGCCAGATGTCGGAGGTGGTGATGTCAACGGTGACTCTGTAAGTAGGGGCTCGGGTGCCTTGCCGAACAGTGGGGAACCGCGATACAATCTGAGGCCGCACCCCGAGCCTTCACGTCGCCTTAAGGACTACGTCAAGTAAGACTGTTTTGATTTAAATTGGTCTGTTCGTGCACATGTTGAAGTTAGGCCTACAGTAAGAGGGGTAGTCGTGCCAGGTCCAAGAAGTGACAATATGTTCTGATGTTGTGTTAGGTTTTTGTGTGTTGGGGAGGAATGTAATGTCGTGACACTGACACGATACGCACAGGCGTACGCATCAGGTCACGTGACGCCAGTTAGATAAATAAATCGTCATGCACGCACGTAGGTCAGAACGGCCACGGCGGCGGACCAAACAACTAAGCACCGGTGTCCCCGAGTCTTTCTGCCCCCGTAGGCCCGCGGCGACAAAAGCCCTGCTCGCGCACACAACATAACACTTACCTATTTGTTTGAAAACCGAAAACCGGCACCGTCTTTCTACATCCGTCCCGGTCTCTCCTATTCATCTCTTTGTTCCTTGTCAGTCTTCTATTTTTATTACTCCATTACAGCGTGCTACGTGAAACGTCAATGCGTGCTGGGTTCCCACCCTCGGATGTACGTCACCGAGTGATTAGTATTATGCCACGCCGAGAATTTGCATTGTTCCTTTTCTCTTTCTCTTAAACTCCATTTTGTAAACACAACAGAAACTTTATTGAGATTTTTCATTCAATTACATACATCTAGGTGCCAATTACGATCCGGTAAAAAAAATTCCCGTACGACTCGTATCCGGTCTTTTTACCGTACGAATCGTACAAGTGCCGTACAAACTGGCAATCACGATTCGCATGGGAAAAAGACCATACGAATCGCATTGGGAATAATTCCCCACACGTCCTCGGGTCGGAAAAAGTGTCCGACACGTCCTCGGACGATTTACCGTACAAACGTGAAAAGCGAAGTCCGACCGGGGAATCACGATCCGTCCCCGGCGTCCGAATGTACAACCGTATGGTTAAAAGACCGTCCGCACCGAACTCCTATAACAACCATGGAGACGTCCAAACAGGTGCCCGGTACGTGCCGTACCCCCCCCCAGCCCCCGCATGTATGCGCCTTACCCCCCCAGCCCCCGCATGTACGCGTCGAACCCCCCCCAGCCCCCGCATGTACGCGTCGAACCCCCCGTGTATGTACACCCGAGTACGTGTCGAACTGTACGTGTCGAACCCCCCCGCGTAGCGCTGGGGGTACGCACCGTACATACACGGGTGGGGGTACGACTCGAACGTACTCGGGTGTACATACACGGGGGGTTCGACACGTACAGTTCGACACGTACTCGGGTGTACATACACGGGGGGGTTCGACACGTACACGGGTGTACATACACGGGGGGTTCGACACGTACAGTTCGACACGTACTCGGGTGTACATACACGGGGGGGTTCGACGCGTACATGCGGGGGCTGGGGGGGGTACGGCGCGTACATGCGGGGGCTGGGGGGGGGTACGGCGCTTACCGGGCCACCTACTCTGGTCGTTTCGCGCCGTACTTCGCATTTCCGGCACTTTTTGGGTGCCGTAAAAATATTGCCGTCCGGACTGCTGTCGGTTCGAATCGTACTTCCTGGGTCGTGAAACGCTGCCTGGAAGCGTCCCGACGTCACGTCGCAGCATTCCCGGATCACATTCGTATGCATATTTTCGTCGGTCGGTGTTTTTTACGATTCGTTCGGAAATGGTGTTTCCGTGCGAATCGTAATTCCATGTTTGTAATGTTTTACAATCGGGTACGAGTCGGACGGAGAATACGCTCCGACCGACGGTTCGTACCCGGTTTTTACCGGATCGTAAACGGCACCCTAGTGTATCCATCCATCTCTTTTATTGTCCCTATTTATTTTTAGATAGAATATTTTCTCTAATTATCCTGTTTTTTTCCTAATCATCAGAAACAAACTATGGTCACATATGCAATATTTTATTTGTTTACCTACCCGATTATGACTATTTATAATTTAATCATTTAGTAATCTATAATCTATAATCTATTTGTTTGTAGATAATATTTTGTTAGTTAGGACCTCTACTGTTCCAGTCAGCATAGATTAGTGGCTCTACCCTATGGATGATGTTTACGGAAGCTCCGTGGGCGTGTCTGTAAATGTCGGCGCGAAACTGAATCTTGTGCGTGTCTTTTCTGTTCTGTGATGCGCACACAATTATACTGCACATTTGTTCCGGTCTCTTTACTGGCACCCTGAAAAGGAGCATAGCTGGTTGTTTCTCTCTTGTTGCCGACGTTCTGAAAGGAGCATAGCATTTTGTATGGTATGTGTTTTTGCATATATTGTGTGGTACAAGTTGGATTTTATCGGTGACACCCACACCTTCTGAGTAAGACCTCTCTCATGTATGTCATTTATTCTTTGTACTGTGTTTACTGCTTCATATGGGACGACTGTGACTACTTTTATTATTTGTTTTAGGGTAATTTTCTAGGGAATGTGTTTTAGTCATTATTAGTACTATGTCTGGTATTGTTCCACCTCCTTCCTTTCCCACAACTCCGGGAGATCCACCCATGGACTGGGAAACATGGGAGGCAGAATTTTTGGAATATGCGAAAGTTTCAGAGCGGTAGCATTGTGAACCTGAGTCAGAAATTGTCTACTCTTTAGTAAAACATTGCCTAGGAGGAATTGGTCTAAAAGAATTTAAGAACTTACCTGTTTTGGTAAATCCTGGCAATATTAACCGTTATCAATATGCTTCTAAACAATTATCATTACGGTATGGTAAAAAGACTAAAGTGGTCATGGAACGATTTATATTTTACTCTAAGAAAGAGAAGTCAGATGTGCTGTGGTGGCTCTCTGAGAGTGCGTGCGGGGCGGTGGGGCGGGGTGGAGGAGGGGCAGGGTGGGGGGTAGTCAACTCCGGCATACGGCCAACAGGAGTTAAGTAAATACATAAATAAATAAATAAAACAATTTACATTGCGTGCGCTGCATCCCCGAGTTGGCGTTGCAGCGCGCACAATGTAAATTGTTTTATTTATTTATTTATTTACTTAACTCCTGTCGGCCGTATGAATGAGTTTACTACCACCCACCGTACCCCTCCGCTACCCTGCCCCACCACCCTGAGGCACACCCTCGGCGAGCCGCCACTGCAGATGTGTCTATTGAAAGTTATGTGTCTATGCTCAGATCATTAGCAGTGACTTGTGATTTTGAACATATCACAAATGAGTAGGTTTTAAGTGATCAAATTCTTATGCGAACTAATAATAAGAAGGTACGAGATAGATTGCAGAATACATCTGAATTGACTCTCAATGCTGCCATTTTGATAGCTAAGGCCATTGAGCACTCCGAAAAATGTGGGCAAGAGATTAGGGGTAATTAGAAAACTGAAGTGCATATAATAGCGAAGTATGCAGATAAGCCAAAGAAACTCACGGCTCAGAAAAATGAGATTGTTCAGAGGCCGTATTTGAGGACAAATTGGCAAAAAAACTGAAGAAAAAAAATATATAGCATTGTGTTTTAGGTGTGGTAGTAGTTTCCATTTAGGAAATTCTCAAGTGTGTTCTGCTATAGATAAGGTGTGCTCCAGATGTAACAAAAGAGGGCATTTGGCCAAAGTCTGTAGATCAGCTCCTAGGAGAGTGAATGTGATACAAAACTATGAGGAATATAGCACTATGGGAAGATGGTGAACAGGACACCGGATCACTGATAGAATATCTACGCCCAAAATATCCCCATACACATATATCGAGACATAAATATCGATGTCAAAAATATCAACATCCTATATTTATAATTGTAAGTATAAAAATATCCCCCAAAAATATTGTTGGAAAAATTATCGATGTACAAAATATCGATTTTTTTACATAAGTAAAAAATAATGTTAAATATATTAAATAATAAAATTAACTTTAAAAACAATATTTATTTAACCGGTGTTTGAATGACGTTACTGCGAAACCATTGACCATGTTGTTGATTTGTTTATTTTTGCAAATAAAAAGAAATTTTAATAAAAACAATATTTAGATTTAATATACATTTTAACAAATATAAGACATAAATTTAATTTAAAAAAATGCAAACATACATTTATAAAATGTAATATATATATATTTACTTTAAAACAAATAATAAACTAGTAATTTTAATTTATTTTAAAATATTATAAATATCTAAAAATGTACAAATAAATATGTATACACAGGTCATCCTGCCTAGTGGTAACTTCATACTGAATACATTTGGTAAGAAAGGAGCCAAGATAAATTATTTTGTCCTGATGAATCTCGTGGATCCTTTGGACCATATAGGCAGAAACATGTCGACAAATTAAGCTACTACAGTGATAGGTAATAATTCCCCTCCTTTCACCGTTTCTGTTATTTTAATACCATATAATTGCCTTTCTGAATAAATTATAATTTGGCAATTACATTGGTTTTTAGATCTTTAGTCACATTTCACGGACCCCCACTTAGCTTTAGAAGTGCCTCCCTGTCTCCAGGTGAAGACCCGCTCTCTATCAAACCTAGTTTTTTGAGAGCGAGAACTGCCGATGATGAAGCACGACACCTGGTGGTGTGTGAGGACAGTCCTTCATCTTTTGTGAGATGCCAGCGCCCACAAAGTAGTTTTTGTCACATTTAGTTTTGGTCACTTTTTACTCGAGAGCAGCTTCTTTTTGTGTATTTATTATAGGTTGGAGGCCAGCTTGCTCCGAGCACCCGCGCCTCTAGTTCCCTCCCCTATGAGTTTCTAGGGATAGAGTGTTGCACTCTAACTCTATGCTCACATAAATATAGGTTTAGGAAACGTGAAGTTGAGTATTTGGACTACTGCATTAGTGGAGGTGGAATTAAACCGAAGAGGAATCAAGTAGAAATTATTAGCAACGCTTCTATTCCTCACTCCAAAGAGCAATTGGTGGCTTTTCTGGAGTTTGCTGAGTTCTATGCAAAATTTATTCCCAACTATGTAGCCATAGTGGACCCTTTTAGATGTCTACTAAAGAAGAATGCAGAATTTGAGCGGTCCAATAACGTGTACAATGCATTTGCTCCTGTGAAGGGCTTGGTTGTGAATGCTCCTGGTCTCAAACTTTTCGTGGTTTGGAATATTGCATTGTCATGGTGGATGCCAGCAATTGTGGTTTGGGTGGAGTTTTAATGCAGCAAGAACATGGAAGGGAATGGATTGTGGCGTGTGCATCATGAGCTTTGCCTGAGGCAGAGAAGAACTATTTGGTAATTGAGATAGAGTTATTAGCTTGTGTCTAGGGGCTGAACATTTTAAACCTTTTTTATGGGTTACTAAGTTCACTATCACAACTGATCAGAAGCGTGGGTGTGGCCTAGAGCATGGCTGGGTAGGACGTGTTCCTGCAGAGCTCTCGGTCGGAGCTGAAATCCTGTAGTTAATCCTGCCAGAACACAATCAAGCAACAGGCGAGACCCACCGACGAACTAACCTGGAGGGGATTTTGTGGATAAAGGACACCTCTGAGGGTGCGAACGGCATGGCAGAGAGGCGACAAGCTGAAAGTAACATGCCGGCACCCAAGATGGCGGATCTGCGGCCCTGACGGCTCACTGTGATGAATTGGCCTCAGATGATCAGAGGGCCATTGTCTGCGACTGGACTATGCTCTGTTCCACTTCACCCCCCCGCCGCATGGGTGGATCGCAGACCCTGCTGAAGCCTGCAACTCCCACGTTCGCTTCTGTGCTGCGCAGGCGAGAGGGGCTGCCTGGCCGCGTGAGAGTCCGGAGGCACTGGGGCGGGAACGCTCGAGGCCCGTGCCCCCAGGGCTGAAGCAGAGTTGGGGCGGACCCTGGAGTGTGCTGCCCGACGAAAGGAGGAGGGCCTGGCGTCGTGACCCTGGACTGCTTTGAGTGATTCGGAGTGGAGGGGTGGCCGGCCCAAGAAGATCGAGCCCCTCCTGGCCTACCTGCCCTGTGGGCTCCAATCCAGAGGACTGCAACATCAGAGGATGGGAGCCCTCTGCCCCGGCTCCACTGGTGAGTGTCTTGCCTGCCCCCAGCCTCTGCGCGAGTGCGAGGAATCGCACCGGGACATTCAGGACGGGGTGGTGGTTCACCTGGAGTGGGGTGGGAGCTAGGAAGGTGCCACTGGGATTAAAAGGAAATCTCCCCCTTGACATAATAGCCCGTGAAATGGGTGGAGGGGCTGGAGGGGGCACAGAAGGCCTGAGACATCTATGAAACATACCGACAGGCCGGATCCCTCCTCCACTAGATGTTGTGGCCCATCACAAACAAAAAGAGGGGTGCCTGTGCACACCTGAAAAAGACTGACAGTGATCTGAGTGGCCTTCAACGGGAGGACGTGGAGTGGATTACCCCCCCTCACACCGGCCACTGTGGCCTGGGAAAAGAGAGCGGTGGCTTTCCTTTCCTTTCCTCTCTCATGGCTGGGACCCCTAATGGAAGCAGTATCTGAACCCACCACCTGAAACAAGAGCCTGGAGATACCGGAAGGGGAAGCGGTGCCCGGCCTCGGAACCGCCACCTAACATATAGAGATACCGGGCATAGGAACTGCCACACTCCCCATTGCCACATTAGACTCAGTGAGTCAGAACCTGTGGCAGCACAGGGAAGCCTTAACCGAGGGATGGGAATCCTGACCAAGTCCCATAATCCCATTGGATATTCTTGTCACCGAAATATCACTGGCACTGGCAGACGTAGACTTGATTGCAAGAGCGCGGTCGAGCCCACTGCATGCCGTGGCCCCTGACCACTGCCCACGATGACCAAAGATAAACCCCTCAGGCAGGGGAAAATGGACAAATACACCAAAGTGGTGACCCTGCAGGATCTCGTACAGGCTTTACCCTACACTGCTACCATACTTCATGCCGTACACTCATCCAGGGAAGTGCTAGAAAGCAGGATTGCGGAGTACATTCAGAAGTTACACTACTCAGACAAGATCTCCGAAATGTATCTGAGTGAGTGACAGAGACAGAGAACCGAGTCTCAGAAGTGGTAGAAGTGGTAGATACAGTCATAGACCTACAGAAGGAGTTATTGGAACAGCAAATTGCAATATCACATCGGTGATGCCGAAAGCAGGGCACGAAGGAGCAACCAACGATTTGTGTGATTTACGGAGGGCGTGGAGGAACCCAACCTACCTGCGTTCCTAACCAACTGGCTGGAAACTATCATTCTATCTGAACAATTCCCCACCTGCTTCGTACTTGAACAGGCACATCGAGCACTGAGCGGAAAGCCACCACCCGGAGTCCCACCAACGCCCATTATAGTGAAATTCCTTAACTTTCTAGACTGGGATATGATCCAGAGTGAACTGCGCCACCTGGGAGAAATCCGAAATGAAAATTCAAAGATCGTGATCTTCCCAGACTACCACCGAGATGTACAAAGCCAGAGGAAGACCTTTGATTCAGTTAAAGCAAAACTTCGAACACTGCAGATACAATACATGCTACTTTTCCCAGCAAAATTGAAAGTCATGTACAAAGGAAAGGCACAAATCTTCCAGACACCAGAGGACGCACATGCATGGATCGAGGAGAGACCGAACTTTCGTCCCTTCAGGGAACAGATCCAGGATGGTAGACCGCCTCGATACAACGTGGCCAAACTTGCAGACAAGGCACGTAATACCAGGAGGAACAAGCTCAGATCGAGAAGAATAGGCCAGGGGACTCCATATACAGTCAGAGGGACTAATTAAGGGGCTTAGGACCCAACAAAAGGGAAGGTTCTGAAACCTGTAACTGAAACTGTAGATGATGAGGCGATGGAGAGGTCCGGCCAGCGGGATTCACATGTAGACTCAGAGGGACCGAGAGACTCCTCCGGGGATGAGAAAACACATCCCTTGGTCGCTGAAATAGCAGCTCTTGAGGAAGGAACAGAGACTGGCCAACCTCTGCTGATGAGAGACGAGTGACAGACAGATCCCAACAGCCCAGATGCTTCAATCTGGCATTGTTACACTGGCCGGGGTACGGCAAACAACAAAGCAACATAAAGAAGCTCATAGCCCGCCACCTTGGCAGCAGCATTGAAATTAGCTGTGACGTCCTCGACGGACCTGTTTTGACACTTTTCATCAGCTCACATGCAGTGGGAGTTTGCAGGGTTTATTTACATTTGCAGGGTGGTGCCAAACAGACCTCTCCTCCTTTTCCTACACATAGTTGTTTTATTGCCATGGGTTCAAGGGTAGTGAGAAGGGGGCAGGAAAATGGGAAGGAAGGGGGTGGGACTGTTATAATGGAAGTTCAAGTTGATATCTCTTGGTCAGAGGAAACAGCACCTGAAAACTGGGGAAATCATATCCGCCCTTCAATTCCTGATGCACCCATGTCCGCCCCCATAGAGGATCGGACCTTTTTGGTCCTAACTTGGAATGTTAATAGCCTGAGACACGGGATTAAGCGGGGGCTGACCGCCCAATATATAAAGCGCCTGCGGCAAGACATAGTGTTACTTCAGGAACCACACCTGCAGTTTCCTAGAGAGGGGAATGTACACAGTGTTTGGGCATGCTGGCTACACGGCCGGGTCCAGAGGAGCCTGATCAAAAGATCATCACCCCCTTTTTAAATAACCCGTAAATAGGTTGATTAGGGTGGCAGATTTGGAGGCGTAACAGGTATCTGGGGCAGACGTAAGACCACAATCATCTGCGTATATGCACCCCCAAAGCTGCAACCCCCTGTACTCCTCAAAGTGGCAGACTTCCTCCTAGAAACCCCTACATCTTCCACGTGATACGGGGAGACTTCAATGACATCATGTGTGCAGTAGCATACCGGTCAGTAAAATCACAACAGAGTCATGGGTACCACACCACTAGCTCGCTTCGCTGACACGTTCAGGCTCACTGATACATGGAGGTCTCAGCATTCACACACTAGAAAATACTCATACTTCTCTGGGGCCCACAATGTTCACTCAAGGCTAGACTACGTCTTTCTCCTGTATTGTAGTTCCTATATCCCTGATAGGCTCTGCGCGTTGGAATAATATACACTATAGATTTGACATAGAACTGAGGTCAGTATGTCTTTATGGAGTACATTAAACTTAATTACTTGTGTGTGCCAGCTAACTCAGAGGTCAATAGAATCTTCTCGAATAAACAAGAAGGGATTAGTTTCTGACAACCGCATAAACATGACAACTTTGTTTCCCTTAGAGTCGTAACAATCTCAGAACCATGGAAACAATAGATAACAGTTTCACTCAGTCAATTGTGCATGCTTAGTTTCTACAGAGTTGCATAGAAATAGAGAGACGGGCGTTTCAATAAAAAGGGTTTATTGAACAGTCGTAAGACAGGCTGCGAAGTACAATATGTACAGAGTTAGCAGTAAGATAACATAATACTGCAATAGCATGGTTTGTAGCTATGACATATATTAATTAAAATACATACATAAATAACACAGGCTAAAATGTGAATACTCATCTAATGCTTCTAAATTGTTCTACCCCAGTGTACCTAACCTAAGTGTAGTACGAGGTAAGAAGTAGGTGCTGTTTTCTAAAGTATAGCTAGCCATAGTTTAGTTTTGCCAAGAGTTGCCAAAAGTTTCTCTAAGTTCTAGTCTGCTCCATAACTTAGAATGTGCGAGGTTGGAATCTCTTTCCGGGACTCGATATCTAACACCCCGCAAGGGGAGTCAGAAACACTGGAGCTGGATTCTCTGCGAGGAGGATGACAGCGTCTGGTTAGTGCATCAGGCTGGAACTCGATCTCCTTCCGAACTTGCCCTGGCGAACCGCAAGTAGGCAGTCGACCTGGACCGTACCGGAACCGTGGTTTGCCAGGGCAAGTGCAGGTATATTTATACCTTGAAAGTGTTTAGGAATGCCTGTATTGATGTAAAAGTCAGGCATCCGAACGTCATCAATGAACCCCTAAGGAATAGATGTTCATGCATAATAAATGAGTTCTTGGAGAAATCAATATCCAAGCAAGGGAAATTCCTAAAGGCTTAAGAGTCCGGTTTTCCAAGAACTCATTGTGACGTGGATTGATGGATGTAGGAGACCATGCCTGTATTTGGTTAGCATGGACAATGCCTAAATAAGGGCTGGATTTTCTATGCCCAAATACGGGCAATGTGAATTGTACCTATATAAGGGCACAAATCGGGAAACCTATATACGGAATCTAAATCTACACACAACACTCACTCCAGTTTTTTTTTTTTTTTTTTATTGGTTTTCTTATGCTCCATCAACAAGTGTGTAATTCAGCATCTGGCCTACATCCCCGTCAGGGCCGGCTATGCGACAATACAAATGTGTAGTTCACATATTGCAACGGGTAAGGGGGATACACGGCATGCCGCCGACAACCCCTTCGGGCCAGCTGCGTTGGGAGGAGCTTTAAACTATCAGCATACAATTAATTTTGTACACACAGAGCATTTAACAATTTCCAACTACGTCACAGCTCACATTCGGCTCCACTGATTCACGCCCCCCCCCCCACCAATGTGTAAGGCGTCTGAGAGGGTGTTATGACCTATTAAACGCGTATCCGTGTATGGTTATGGGTAGTGTCATCCATTCAGCAGTGGCTACGTCCTGAGAAATTACTCCTCTTCAAGGGGTGACCGTGGTAATGTCAGTACTATCAGCATGCTCTAGTAAGTATGTCTGCAGAGGGCTCCAGATATCTTTTGGGCGGGATGACGGGGGTTGAAGATCTGCATATAGGAGGGATTGCTCTTGACTGTAAGTGAGGTCTCGGATCCATTCCTTGAATTTCGGTGCCCTACCCCATCCCCATCTGCACGCAATTCTTCTTTTGGCAAGCAGTAGCGCCAATGATGCATACTTGCGCATTTTGGGAGCTATCGGTTCTGTGTACCCCAGCAGGGCAGTAAGGTATGTGTAATCTCATAATACTATCCAAAGCCGGAAGTACTTGTGCCCAAAATCGCTGTATTAAAGGGCAGTCCCATGCCAAGTGTCGGAAGTCGGCCTCTGCATTGCCGCATCAGGCGCAATGGTCATTGTCATGTAGTTTGAGTCTGTACAGCCGTGCCGGCGTACAATATAAACGATGGAGCTACTTGTAAGGGATAATACGAAGCCTGCTGCTGGCCGAGATCTCTCCTGTCTGTTTGCAACAGTAGGCCCACTGTTTATCGGTAATGGTGTGATCTAGTTCATTCTCCCATTTGGACCGGGCTAAGGGTAGAGCATAATCCCTGTTAGCTTGGACAGTGCGGTATAGGAGTGAGACCATGTGTGCGGGGGTGTCTTGGTGTAGCAGAGCATGCAACGCAGGCATTATAGGTGGTTCTTTAGGGAACTTGGGTGTGGCCGCTTTCACATCTTGCCGGAGTCTTATATAATAGAAGCGGTCTAATGGGGTGGGATTCCCTCCCTTAAAGAATATGTCACTAGTACAGAATGTCCCGTTAGCATATAATTGTCCCCAGGTGGGAGAGCTTACTCAAAAGCCGACCGCATCCCCCCTCCTGTGTAACCGGGAGATCCTGACGCCCAGCAAGGGGCAGAAGTGGAGAATACAGTAGAGGGTATTGGGTAATCTTAGCCAGATCTCTCCATGCGCTGACAGTGCATTGGACTGTGGTGTGTGCAAGGTGGCGAGGGACTCCAGGAACACTTAGATAAGCAGTGCTGGGCGTGGGACCCATGAAGCTGTCTTCTATCGCCAGGTGAGGCATGTAAGGGGGAGGTTTCATCCAGTAGGCAGCGAATTGGGCCTGAGCGCAGCTATAATATAACTCTATATCCGGCACTGAGAACCCGCCCGCCCAAAAGGGTTGTGTAAGTATTTCCCATCGGAGTCGGGCCTGTTTTCCTCCCCAGATGAGTCGGATACATTGGGACTTAATGGCCGAAAAGAAGTGTCGACTGGGGGCAAAGGGGATATTGACAGATAGGTAAAGGAGTTTAGGCAGAATGATCATCTTGACAATTGCTGCTCTTCTGGCCATGGATAGGGGCATTGCAACCCATCCCGTCACTTTATCCGTGATGTATTCCAACACCCGGCCATAATTTGCTCTCATAAGCTCCTCCCGGTTTCGGGAGACGGTGATTCCAAGATATTTGATAGAATCTGCACACCATGTAAGGGGATACTCTGGTACAAAGCGCGTGGTGGAGTCTGTGAGGGGAAAGATCTGCGACTTGGCCCAGTTGAGATTGATCCCTGACAATTGACCAAACAGGAGAAAGAGGCGTAATATGGGATTAAGGCTACTGCTTGGGTGCCGCAAGTAGAGGTTCAGGTCATCAGCATATAATGAAACGAGTATCTGTCGCTCTGGATAGATAATAGCGTGGGTGCGATAGTGCTGTCTGAGCTTCGCAGCCAGGGGCTCAACTGCCAAGGCAAATAGGAGAGGGGAAAGGGGACAGCCCTGTCGAGTACCGCGCGCCAGGGGGAAGGAGGTAGAGCGTAGGCCATTAACCAGTACAGAGGCTCGGATCCCCGTGTATAAGAGGTTGATCCAGGCCAAGAAAGGGGGAGGGAACCCCATGCGCACCAAGACAAAGGACAGGTAGTCCCATTCCAAGGAATCAAATGCCTTGGTGGCATCTAGGAAGACAGCTGCTGCATCCTCCGCCGGATCGATATCGTGCAACAATGCGGACAGAGTGCGCAGGTTATGGACAGTACTTCTGTGTGGAACAAAGCCCGATTGATCAGGAAATACCAGTGCCGGCATATGGGGGCTAATACGATTTGCAACAAGTTTGGCCAGGATTTTTGCGTCCACATTTATAAGGGAAAGGGGCCGATACGCCTCAAGATGCGCGGGATCTTTCCCAGGTTTGGGTAGGGAAATAATGTGCGGGGTAGAATCCCGGTCTCTCGAGCCTCCTCAAACACATGCCTAAGCACGGGGATGAGTAAGTGCCTATACATTTTATAGAATTCGGCCGGCAGGCCATCCGGCCCCAGAGCTTTGCCTCAGCGCAGCTGCAAAATCGCATAGACTATTTCCTCATCCTCGTGATGCGCAAGGTGGAACTCCCTTTGCCCATCTCCCAGCCAGGCTATAGCGGTGTCTTCGAAAAATGAGTCAAAGTCTGCTGGGGCATGGCGCTGAGTAGCATATAACTGTTTGTAGAACTTTTTAAATGCTGCAAGTATGGCCGGGGAATCTCTAAGTGTCTGCCCTTCTTCATCCTCTATTTCCAAGACCGTATTTGCATGGCGTGGGGGTCGTATAGAGGAGGCAAGGGCCCACCCCGGCCACTCACCCTCTCCATACCTCCGAGCTACATGGTACTTCCCTCTGAATTTGCATTCCCGCTCAGCAACATCCTGATATTCCGTGAGCAGCTTCCGCAGACGCGCCAATGCCACCGGGGATGGTGCAGCTTGCATCTCAGCCACGATTTGTTTAATAGCTAATTCAGTCTTGCTGAGCGTATTTCGGATATCTTTTAATATCCCCCCACTCTTGGCCATGCATATGCCGCGTATGGTAGCTTTGAAAGCGTCCCATATTGTGGAATATTGAGGGACAGACCCGATGTTGTGCCGGAAGTAATCCGAGATTTCCTGCTCCAACTCAGTTTTGAACACCTGGTCCAGCAACGACAATGGATTGAGCCGCCATGATAAATAAGGGGATCCTCCCTGAGGTGGGGTAAGGGCCAATAGCACAGGAGAATGATCCGAGTATGTGCGGGGTAGATAGGATATATGCGATGCCCACGCTGCCAGTCCCCGGTCAAGCAGCCAATAATCAATGCGCGACCAGGAGGCGTGCGCAAAGGAGTAGCATGATCCCTGACGTGTCTGAGGGTAGCGTATTCTCCACGGGTCTACTAGGTCACTCTCCGCCATTAAATTGTTAAGGGCCAGTTGCGCTGTTGTATAATGGTGTGACTGCGGGTGCGACCTATCCAAGCCGGGATTGAGAACCTCATTAAAATCTCCTCCCCATGACAAATGTGTGGTGCCACATCTTGTATTTTCCCCCAAAGCACCCGAAAGAACTCCGGGTCGTCCGAGTTAGGCCCACAGCATGACACCATAGTAATGGATTGTGCCGCGAGCCTTCCCCACATTATATTGAACCGCCCTGTGGATCTGCATAAGCCCCCATGGGGGTGTACGGGAACGTGCTTTTCATCAGGATGGAGGTGCCCGTGCGTAAGTGGAGCAGCACGAAAACCCACTATGGTTGGCCCACCGGGTGGCAAACGTCAGGGGTGCACTAGGGGATAGGTGAGTTTCCTGCAGCATTGCACAGTGGACATTATGTCGATCTAGGTATGCCAGGATATGCCGGTGCTTTCGGGGATTGCCTAGCCCTCTCACGTTCCACGTTAAAAAATTAAACTGGTGTGCCTAATGGTCCAATTCTACCATTCGTAGTGAAGATTATGCGAGCCTAGGTCAACATGGGCGTGTCTGTGTGGCAGGGTATTCACCAGTAGAGCCATGACATTAATATGCAAGTAAACATCAAAACACCTTTCCCCCCTTTCTCTCCCCCTCCCACAACAGCATCCCCAATCAGCTGTGCTTGCTCCCTCCCCCTTCCCTAACAATTCCCCATAACCCGGTCCCATCCAGGGACACTGAACGAACAGTTATACAATGATATTTCAGCTTCAAACAACAGGGATCACTACTGAGCAGCGGCCAGGGGGGGACCAAGTGCTCCTCGCAGGTGCGGAGGTGCTCGGGCATAGTATCAAATCACCATTGTGGCAGTGAAAATTGACTCATTTCAGAGTTTTGGTCAGTTCAGTTCAAAAGGGTTGGATCAGGGTGCAGTATACAGCTGGGTCTTACAGGGCCATCCACAGGGCGCTGACTAGCGCCTTTTGCCTATAATTCCTCTCACTCAATATCTGAAGCGCCTCCCTCATTTCCTTTTTGTTTTACTGGAGACCGGCGGCGCTCAGGCAACTTAGGCAAAGTCTTAATGAAGTCTTGTGCATGTTGCGGGTTGGTAAAGAAGTGCATCTTGCCCTGCGAAGCCACCCTCAGGCGCGACGGAAAAAGCATGGCGTACGGGATGTTAAGCTGCTGCAGCTTCTACTTGACCTGCAGAAACTTGCGCCTCTGCTCTTGCACGGCCATTGTGAAGGCCGGATAAATGGAGATTTCAGCTCCCTCGTGCGTGAGACGACCTTTTTCTCTGGACAGTCGGAGGACTGCTTCGCGATCTCGGTAGTTCAGCACTTTAGCTATTATGGGCCGTGGGGGAGCCCCGGGTGGAGGGCGCCCTGCCAACGACCGATGCGCTCTCTCCACCACGAATACCTCCGAGAATTTCTCTCTGCCGAACAGCGCGATGAGCAGGCGTTCTACATACTCCTCCATCTTCCCGGTAGCCGTGGATTCCGGCACACCCAAAATGCGGAGGTTATTCCTCCGGGAGCGCGATTCCAACTCCTCCTTTTTGGCAGCTACCACCTTTAACACTTTGTCCACTTCGAGGGCGCGAGCGGAGGAGGCATTGGAAGCATCTTCGAGGTCGGATATTCTCCTCTCTGCCTCAGTAAGGCGATCCTCGTGCTTATCTACCCTGCACTTCAGCCCCTCCATCCTGGCCAACATGGTGTCCATCTTGGAGGCAATCGCCGTCAAACTCTCCTGCATGACAAAAAGCAAGTCCTTCAATTCTGCCGTGGACGGGGCAGGGGACTCAGCAGGCACTTCATCTGGGCCTGGTTGGGAACGAGACATCTTGCGGGAATCAAAGGAAAGCTTTGCCTGCCTACCCTCCGATTTCCCCATTGTGGCCTCTCAGGAAGGTGGAAGAATGAGCAGAGCGCAGGAATAGAGTAGAGGATGGACACAGCGGCGGGGGGGTCCCCTATGTAGCCATTAATGCAGTCGGTCACTCCCCTCCAAGGCAGCACAGGGCGATCAGCGTATTCTTCAGCCCCTACCACTCAGCCATCTCATCACGCCCTCCTCTCGCTGAGTAGCTTCTCCCGGCCTGCAGCTCCTTTATGGGTATCTAGCCTGGGGGTGGGGGGGGGCGCTATCGTGTGCTGACAGTTCCTACGAGGTCGGTAACCCATGCATATGGCAGCATTACAGGCCTCTCACCCCCGTGCTCCACAGGCCGCCCCGTCACTCCACTCCGTCTGCACAGCTTATTTTCAGGCCTCTTAATGTCTCACACTTGTTGGGGGCCAATCCAATAATTTCAGCAGCTTCGGGGCCCCACAGGCAGTTCCTTCTTGCAGCCCAGAGGTCAGCACGCCTTCTTCAGTACGGCGGGTTGCCGCAGCTCCCCCCTCCCGCCGCCGCCTCGCTCGCGGCGCTCCCGCCGAGCCAGAGCGCCGTCTCAGCCTCCAGCGAGGAGCGGGCAGCACGGACAGGGCCTTGCATCCCAGCGCATGTCGCCCGCCCCACCTGCCCACTCGGCCTCGAGTGTGCCTCCGCTTGCACCCAGCGCTCTTACCGCGGGATTCTTCTCTGCATTCACAGGACAGCGCTCTTCAGCTCATGCGTCCCGCGGCCGCCAGGCCATCGGCCCCAGTCAGGCCACAGAAGCTCCTCTCGGCGGGTCCAGTCCCAGCGGATGCCTCTCACGAGCCACAGCGGGGGGAAACGGGAGGCAGCCCCTCCACTCTGCACCTTCAGAGGCCCTTCTCTTCCGCCAGCAGCTCAGCCCAGAAATGACTGCCTCTCCGGACTGCCTCCGATGGTCCCCCCTAGTCCGCCTAGCCGCCATGTTGTTCCGTAGGACCACGCCTCCGCTTGACAGAAAAGAACAGGGGTGAGCAGTGCGCATTTTCTGTACACCAGTCTGCTACCCCGCGTCTCCTGCATTCATATGCCCACTTGCGCCATGGTAGATTGCCAGGATGGCGAGGATTAACAGCGGATTAAGGCCCGAACTACAAGAGCCTCACTCGCGTGCGGCCATCTTGTTTGGCGCCCCCTAGCGCCCTCCCAACACTCACTCCAGTTTTGTATGAGCGACATTACTAAATCCTAAACATACTAAACATATCTAAAAGAGAGTATCGCATGATAATCGAAAACATGCTAAAACATATCTAAAAACATATGTCCTAAAAATGCATTGCAAACCCATTCCTATGCATAAGGTGCTGTACATATTAAAAGCAATGTTTCATTCTAAGCATATGTGTGCATTGGAAATGCCAAAAAGAATGAACCAGAAATATATACACATGATGAAATGGCTCGTTAATACAGAAAAAAAGAGGCCGAAACCATTTCATATCGGGTTAACACAAATCAATTGTTGATGTGACAAGGTGGCAAAATGTCCCGGGAAGATTTTCAAAGAATTCTGTTCTCTATGAATAGTTCTACTATAAGCAGATTACTGTGCCAAAAAATGAAAAAATGCAAATTAGGAGAAAAAAAATTAATCATAGAAAAAAATGTCCAAAGTTAGTCCCTTGTCTAAAAAGAATGAAGGCCAAATTCAGAGTCTCATCGGAACACTGTGTACCTGAATCAAAAGTCAGTATGTGGGCCTGGAGAAAACATGAAATCTTCTAATCCTGTAGACAAAACGTCGTCTACCGTTGTAGGTGAAAGTTGGAATACCTCGTTTAGAAGATTAGCTACACATAGATGTGAACTATCGTCTTCAGCATTGGTCACATCACCAATGTTTGAATCAGATGTTACCTGCGTGCCTGATGTTTCTACTCGTACCTCAGCAGTAGCAATTTGCGTCTGTGAGATCTCAATGAATGCCGTCATCAGGATTGGTAGCCACTGGGGACAACACAGAGCATGGGCCGTAACCGGGTCCAGCAGAATATCGCTATCCGTAGGCATGACTGATGGGAGTGTTGGACAGATAACTAGCACGCATTCTTCACCAGAGAACAGGCAGCGTAGAACAGGTAAGATGCAATCTTGCCAGATTGGTCTGAATGACAGAAACCATGTGGTATTTAATTCTCGTAGACGGTTGTATGACAGAATTTCGACAGACAGAAAATCGACCTACAAATATATCGCAACACAAATATCGATGTCAAGAATATCGACATCCTATCTACAACATGGTAAGTGCAAAAATATCGAAAATTAAATATCGATGTCAAAAATATCGTTATTAAAAATATCGTTTTTTTTTTACTTTTAAAATATATGTAAAATAAACCAAATAATACTTATAAATTAAATAAACATAATTAAATATATTGTATAATATTTAAAATGTATAATTAATATATATAATTTAATAAAAAATTAATTAAACATATACATATAATATATAATATATATACTTACTTAATAATTAATTTTAATAATAATTTCTGTAACGTATAAATTATTAAATGTTCTTTAAAATTACCAATACATCTATACACATAAAACAATAACATCAATAAATATTTAATAATTACATATAGCAAATAATAATGAATATTTTTAATGTAAATAATTTTTATTATTAATGATATCTTACAATAGCTAAAATAATACAAAACATATTAAATATCAGACAAAATAAAACTACTAGTCCAACTCCAACAAAAACAACAGTAAGGAAAATGTTGGATAGCATAGGGGTAAAAATTACTATTCCAACTCCAAAGAGTGTAACAGTAGGGAAAGCGTTGGATAGCGTAGGGTTAAAATTACTATTCCAACTCCAGAGAGTGCAATAGTAGGGAAAGTGTTGGATAGCGTAAGGGTAAACATTACTATTCCCACTCCAGAGAGTACAACAGTAGGGAAAACGTTGGATAGCGTAGGGGTAAAAATGACTATTCCAACTCCAAAGAGTGCAACAGTAGGGAAAGCGTTGGATAGCGTAGGGGTAAAAATTACCATTCCAACTCCAGAGAGTGTAATAGTAGGGAAAACGTTGGATAGCGTAGGGAAAAAAATTAATATTCCGACTACAGAGAATGCAACAGTAGGGAAACCACTGGATAGCATAGGGGTAAAAATTACTATTCCCACTCCAGTGAGTCCAACAGTACGGAAAGCGTTGGATAGCGTAGGGGTAAAAATTACTATTCCCACTCCAGTGAGTGCAACAGTAGTTAAAACGCTGGATAGCTTAGGAGTAAAAATTACTATTCCAACTCCAGAGAGTGCAACAGTAGTGAAAACGCTGGATAGCGTAGGGGTACAAATTACTATTCCCACTCCAGTAAGTGAAACAGTAGGGAAAGCGCTGGATAGCGCAGGGGTAAAAATTACTATTCCCACTCCAGAGAGTGCAACAGTAGTGAAAGCGCTGGATAGCTTGGTGGTAAAAATTACTATTCCAACTCCATAGAGTGCAATAGTAGGGAAAGCGTTGGATAGCGTAAGGGTAAAAATTACTATTCCCACTCCAGAGAGTGCAACAGTAGGGAAAGTGTTGGATAGCGTAGAGGTAAAAATTAATATTCCAACTCCAGAGAGTACAACAGCAGGGAAAGTGTTGGATAGCGTAGAGGTAAAAAATACTATTCCAACTCCAAAGAGTGCAAAAGTAGGGAAAGTGTTGGATAGCGTAGGGGTAAAAATTACTATTCTAACTCCAGAGAGTGCAACAGTAAGGAAAGTGTTGGATAGCGTAGGAGTAAAAATTAATATTCCAACTTCAAAGAGTGCAAAAGTAGGGAAAGTGTTGGATGGCGTAGGGGTAAAAATTACTATTCCAACTCCAGAGAGTGCAACAGTAGGGAAAGTGTTGGATAGCGTAGGGGTAAAAAATTAAAAATTACTATTCCAACTCCAGAGAGTGCAACAGCAGGGAAAGTGTTGGATAGCGTAGGGGTAAAAATTACTATTCAAAATCCGGATAGTGCAACAGTAGGGAAAGTGTTGGATAGCGTAGGGGTAAAAATTACTATTCCAACTCCAGAGAGTACAACAGCAGGGAAAGTGTTGGATAGCGTAGGGGTAAAAAATACTATTCCAACTCCAAATATTGCAACAGCAGGGAAAGTGTTGGATTGCGTAGGGGTGAAAATTACTATTCTAACTCCAGAGAGTGCAACAGTAAGTAAAGTGTTAGATAGCGTAGGGGTAAAAATTAATATTCCAACTACAAAGAGTGCAAAAGTAGGGAAAGTGTTGGATAGCGTAGGGGTAAAAATTACTATTCCAACTCCAGAGAGTGCAACAGTAGGGAAAGTGTTGGATAGCGTAGAGGTAAAAATTAATATTCCAACTCCAGAGAGTACAACAGCAGGGAAAGTGTTGGATAGCGTAGAGGTAAAAAATACTATTCCAACTCCAAAGAGTGCAAAAGTAGGGAAAGTGTTGGATAGCGTAGGGGTAAAAATTACTATTCTAACTCCAGAGAGTGCAACAGTAAGGAAAGTGTTGGATAGCGTAGGAGTAAAAATTAATATTCCAACTTCAAAGAGTGCAAAAGTAGGGAAAGTGTTGGATGGCGTAGGGGTAAAAATTACTATTCCAACTCCAGAGAGTGCAACAGTAGGGAAAGTGTTGGATAGCGTAGGGGTAAAAAATTAAAAATTACTATTCCAACTCCAGAGAGTGCAACAGCAGGGAAAGTGTTGGATAGCGTAGGGGTAAAAATTACTATTCAAAATCCAGATAGTGCAACAGTAGGGAAAGTGTTGGATAGCGTAGGGGTAAAAATTACTATTCCAACTCCAGAGAGTACAACAGCAGGGAAAGTGTTGGATAGCGTAGGGGTAAAAAATACTATTCCAACTCCAAATATTGCAACAGCAGGGAAAGTGTTGGATTGCGTAGGGGTGAAAATTACTATTCTAACTCCAGAGAGTGCAACAGTAAGTAAAGTGTTAGATAGCGTAGGGGTAAAAATTAATATTCCAACTACAAAGAGTGCAAAAGTAGGGAAAGTGTTGGATAGCGTAGGGGTAAAAATTACTATTCCAACTCCAGAGAGTGCAACAGTAGGGAAAGTGTTGGATAGCGTAGGGGTAAAAAGTTACTATTCCAACTCCAGAGAGTGCAACAGCAGGGAAAGTGTTGGATAGCGTAGGGGTAAAAATTTCTATTCCAACTCCAGAGAGTACAACAGCAGGGAAAGTGTTGGATAGCGTAGGGGTAAAAAATACTATTCCAACTCCAAAGAGTGCAACAGCAGGGAAAGTGTTGGATTGCGTAGGGGTGAAAATTACTATTCTAACTCCAGAGAGTGCAACAGTAAGGAAAGTGTTGGATAGCGTAGGGGTAAAAATTAATATTCCAACTTCAAAGAGTGCAAAAGTAGGGAAAGTGTTGGATAGCGTAGGGGTAAAAATTACTATTCCAACTCCAGAGAGTGCAACAGTAGGGAAAGTGTTGGATAGCGTAGGGGTAAAAATTACTATTCCAACTCCAGAGAGTGCAACAGCAGCGAAAGTGTTGGATAGCGTAGGGGTAAAAATTACTATTCAAAATCCAGATAGTGCAACAGTAGGGAAAGTGTTGGATAGCGTAGGGGTAAAAATTACTATTCCAACTCCAGAGAGTGCAACAGCAGGGAAAGTGTTGGATAGCGTAGGGGTAAAAATTACTATTCAAAATCCAGATAGTGCAACAGTAGGGAAAGTGTTGGATAGCGAATGGGGTAAACATTACTATTCCAACTCCAGAGAGTGCAACAGCAAGGAAAGTGTTGGATAGCGTAGGGGTAAAAATTACTATTCCAACTCCAGAGAGTGCAACAGCAGGGAACGTGTTGGATTGCGTAGGGGTAAAAATTACTATTGTAACTCAAGATAGTGCAACAGTAGGGCAAGTGTTGGATAGCTTAGAAGTTAAAAATATCACACTTATAAATAAAATAATTCTTTAAAATAATTAGTAATTTAATTATTAAATCACTCAAAATTACTTACAAATACCAATAGATATTAATTAAATACATAACTGACAATAACTAATTAATTAGCAATAAATTATTAAAAAATACCAATAAATAATAATTAATGAATATTAATTACCAATTAAAAAATATTGAACAATTACATTTTTTATACCCAAAAATAATTATCAAACACTAATTACCAATTACAAAATATTAAACAATTACATTTTTTTATACACAAATTATTAATTATTATACATTAATTACCAAATATTAATTACTTATTAGTATATTAATTAGAAATATCAATAAATAATATTTAAACATGTTTAATTACCAATTGATTATTAATCAACAATAAATTATTTTTCATAACCAAATTATTATAATTTAAAATATTTACCAATTAATAATTAATCTCCAATTAATTAATTATCAATACACAACAACAAATTTAATATTTACTTAATTAGATTTCAATTACTTTCAACACTATTCCCCTATAAACACACAAAACACTCAAATAATAAAATAATACTAACATAATTATCAATTAATCAATTAATACAAACTAATTACCAATTAATAATAATTAATTACCAATTAATACTTAATTAACAATAATATAATTATCAATACCAATAAATAAATAAAAATATTAATTAATTACAATTAAATTACTTCCCACCGTATTCCCCTATAAACCCACAACCCGCTACAGAATTTAAACGCAAAAATTATTTTAAATTATTTTATAATTCCTAATAATTTATAATTAATTTCATATAATTAAATTACTTCCCACCCTGTTCCCCTATGAACCCACAACCTGCTACAGAATTTAAACGCTAAAATTATTTAAAATTATTTTATAATTCCTAAAAATGTAGAATTAAATTCATATAATTCAATTACTTCCCACCCTATTCCCCTATAAACCCACAACCCGCTACAGTACTAAAACACAAAATTAACTTAAAAAAACCATTATTAACATATAAAAATTGTATACATATATTTTTAAACCAGTAGAACACTTAACAAAAAATAATTAACACATACATATTAAATACATAATAAAACACATAGTAATATTAAAAATATATATATTAGTGACATGTATGTTAGTAACATCGATATATTTCATATTGATATTACTAAGTTCGATATTACTAACATCGATATTACTTACCTTAGGGTCGATATTCTGTCCATAGATATTCTTGACATCGATATTCTGTCCCTTCGATATTCTCAACTCGATATTATTGTAGGCCGACATTAAAGTTTCGATATTTAGACTGCTCACCCTCGTAGACGAGGTAAACCCAAAATTTGGACGATGCGCTCACAACATTTCATCTCCAATAGAGCTCTCTCCATGGTGAATTGGGTGTCGATGGTGAGTTGGCTTGCCATATCATAGCAGAGGAGCAAAAATAGGACCCCAGCAATGAGTGCAGTCAGCCAAACACAGAGGTGCCGATCACAATCCGGTAAAAAATTCCCCCGTGCGACTCGTATCGGGTCTTTTTACCGTACGAATCGTACAAGTGCCGTACGAACTGGCAATCACGATTCGCATGGTAAAAAGTCCATACGAACCGCACTGGGAATCATTCCCCACACGTCCTCGGGTCGGAAAATGTGTCCAACACGTCCTCGGGCGATTTACCTTACAAACGTGAAAAGCCAAGTCCGACCGAGGAATCACGATCCATCCCGTGCGTCCGAGCGTACAACCGTATGGAAAAAACACCGTCCGCACCCAACACCCATAGCAACCATGGAGACATGTGCCCGCATACGCGCCCAACACTCCCCCCAGCCGCCGTACGTCCGACACGTACCGCCTGTATATGTATACCCCCACCCGTCTAGGTACACCCCAGTACGTTCCAGTCGAACCCCCACCCCAGTACGTGTCATACCCCCGTCAATGTACACCCCCCCACCCCTGTACGTGTCGTACCCCCGTGTACCCCCACCCCAGTACGTTCCAGTCGTACCCCCACCCCTGGACGTGTCGTACCCCCCGTGTACCTACACCCAAGTACGTTCCAGTCGTACCCCCACCCCAGTACGTGTCGTACCACCGTCAATGTACACCCCCCACCCCTGTACGTGTCGTACCCCCCGTGTACCTACACCCCAGTACGTTCCAGTCATACCCCCACCCCAGTACGTGTCGTACCACCGTCAATGTACACCCCCCCACCCCAGTACGTGTCGTACCCCCCGTGTACCTACACCCAAGTACGTTCCAGTCGTACCCCCACCCCAGGACGTGTCGTACCCCCCCGTGTACCTACACCCAAGTACGTTCCAGTCGTACCCCCACCCCTGGACGTGTCGTACCCCCCGTGTACCTACACCCAAGTACGTTCGAGTCGTACCCCCACCCCAGGACGTGTCGTACCCCCCGTGTACCTACACCCAAGTACGTTCGAGTCGTACCCCCACCCCAGGACGTGTCGTACCCCCCCGTGTACCTACACCCAAGTACGTTCCAGTCGTACCCCCACCCCTGGACGTGTCGTACCCCCCGTGTACCTACACCCAAGTACGTTCGAGTCGTACCCCCACCCCAGGACGTGTCGTACCCCCCGTGTACCTACACCCCAGTACGTTCCAGTCGTACCCCCACCCCAGGACGTGTCGTACCACCGTCAATGTACACCCCCCCACCCCTGTACGTGTCGTACCACCGTCTATGTACACCCCAGTACATTCCAGTCGTACCCCCACCCCAGTACGTGTCATACCCCCGTGTACCTACACCCCAGTACGTTCCAGTCGTACCCCCACCCCAGTACGTGTCGTACCACCGTCAATGTACACCCCCCCACCCCTGTACGTGTCGTACCACCGTCTATGTACACCCCAGTACATTCCAGTCGTACCCCCACCCCAGTACGTGTCATACCCCCCGTGTACCTACACCCCAGTACGTTCCAGTCGTACCCCCACCCCAGTACGTGTCGTACCACCGTCAATGTACACCCCCCACCCCTGTACGTGTCGTACCCCCCGTGTACCTACACCCCAGTACGTTCCAGTCGTACCCCCACCCCAGGACGTGTCGTACCACCGTCAATGTACACCCCCCACCCCAGTACGTGTCGTACCCCCCGTGTACCTACACCCAAGTACGTTCGAGTCGTACCCCCACCCCAGGACGTGTCGTACCCCCCCGTGTACCTACACCCAAGTACGTTCCAGTCGTACCCCCACTACTGGACGTGTCGTACCCCCCGTGTACCTACACCCCAGTACGTTCCAGTCGTACCCCCACCCCAGGACGTGTCGTACCACCGTCAATGTACACCCCCCACGTCAGTACGTGTCGTACCCCCCGTGTACCTACACCCAAGTACGTTCGAGTCGTACCCCCACCCCAGGACGTGTCGTACCCCCCCGTGTACCTACACCCAAGTACGTTCCAGTCGTACCCCCACCCCAGGACGTGTCGTACCACCGTCAATGTACACCCCCCACCCCTGCACGTGTCGTACCCCCCGTGTACCTACACCCCAGTACGTTCCAGTCGTACCCCCACCCCAGTACGTGTCGTACCACCGTCAATGTACACCCCCCACCCCTGTACGTGTCGTACCCCCCGTGTACCTACACCCAAGTACGTTCCAGTCGTACCCCCACCCCAGTACGTTCCTGGCGCACCCCCAACACAACCTCCTAAGTACGGAGCGCACCCCATGCCCCAACATCACAACCGCATGTACGAGTCTTACAAAGCCACACACAAGGACAAAATCGTACAACCAAATGGCCCATGTACACACCGTACACACGCTCAAAACGCACGTACACAACCAGGACAAAATAAAACAACACAAGAATACACCAGTCGAAAGGCACACAGCCACTAAACATGGCCAACAACCACTTAAATAACACAATCACTGACCTGCAACTGCCAAAAACAAACAGAGGCCCAATACACCACCACTCCTTATAACACACCCACCCAAAATTCAAAAACTGCCACACCCACCCATGGACCAATAAAAAGGGCCCACACACACAAACCATGAGCCTTTCCAACAGACTCACTGCTGCCAGACACCACAGAACCAGACTACAAGCTACACCACACCTTACACTTGCACACCTTCAAACGACCACCCTCACAAACACCCTCTCATCACATTCACACACACACACAACCATCCACACCCCCCCCCAACATCCACACCCCCCCCCACACCCACACCATCCCCACCCACACCCCTCACCATGCCCACTACCAAGAATCCAAAGTTCAGTCACCGAGAGTTGGAGGTCCTTGTTGATCAAATCCTCAGAGTCGAGCCACAGATCTTTGGAACATTGGTCAGAAGCACCAGCCAGGCAGCCAAAACAGCCATGTGGCAGACCATCGTCGATGCTGTGAATGCTGTTGCGGACTCCAGGAGGACCAAGCAGGATTGCCAGAACAGGTGGTACGATCTGCGGAGGAGGGTCAGAGCCAAGAGGCAGGAGGAACACGACCAGGCCAACGCCACCGGAGGAGGGCCCTCCCGCAGAGCCGTACAGTACCATCCCTGGGAGGAGAGGGTGATGGCCATACTGCCGGTGGAGGCAGTTGAAGGAGTAGAAGGACTCCGAGACCCGGGTGAGTACACAAACAACGCACCTCACATGGGGGGAACTGCAACCACAACCAAAATCAATAACAGGCACGCAACCACCACAAGCCATCGCATTACTCAACCACACTCCATGAGCAGGCACATGCCACTGCTGCCACCATGCCCCATGCACCCAGCTGGACAATGTCAAGTCACAGGCCACAGAAGACAACAACACATGACACGGTAACCCGGATGGCGGGAGGCTGGGCACCAAGAATCACATAGTGCGACTCCAAAGCAGACAACAATGCCCTCTGCCCATATGGCCTAGGTCACAGCCAGACAAACACTGTGTCCCAACACAGGAATGACTTGCCAGCAAATGGCGGACGCCTTGCATCAACACATGGGGGTGAAGGCACTGTTTTGCACATGCCAGCAGCTAATGAACAGCCAACAGTGTGAAAGAGTGGCAGCACACACCACCACAGCAGCAGCGCACAGACACACAGCAGACAAAATGGGTGCCTGGAGATCAGAAACAAACTCACATCAACAGGCCAAGGGCCACTCAAAGATCTGCTAACAGTGTGTGCCCAGGAAGCTGGGCCAAGGTGACAGAGGGTGACACACACGGAGGGAGGGAGAGGGGGACACAGAGGGAGGGAGAGGGGGACAGAGAGGGAGGGAGAGGGGGACTGAGAGGGAGGGAGACGGACAGAGGGAGGAGGCTGACACACGGAGGGAGGGAGAGGGGGACACAGAGGGTGGGAGAGGGGGACAGAGAGGGAGGGAGAGGGGGACTGAGAGGGAGGGAGAGGGGGACAGAGGGAGGAGGCTGACACACGGAGGGAGGGAGAGGGGGACAGAGAGGGAGGGAGAGGGGGACTGAGAGGGAGGGAGAGGGGGACAGAGGGAGGAGGCTGACACACGGAGGGAGGGAGAGGGGGACACAGAGGGAGGGAGAGGGGGACTGAGAGGGAGGGAGAGGGGGACAGAGGGAGGAGGCTGACACACGGAGGGAGGGAGAGGGGGACACAGAGGGAGGGAGAGGGGGACAGAGAGGGAGGGAGAGGGGGACTGAGAGGGAGGGAGACGGACAGAGGGAGGAGGCTGACACACGGAGGGAGGGAGAGGGGGACACAGAGGGAGGGAGAGGGGGACAGAGAGGGAGGGAGAGGGGGACAGAGAGGGAGGGAGAGGGGGACAGAGAGGGAGGGAGAGGGGGACAGAGAGGGAGGGAGACGGACAGAGGGAGGAGGCTGACACACGGAGGGAGGGAGAGGGGGACAGAGAGGGAGGGAGAGGGGGACAGAGAAGGAGGGAGACACAGGGAGAGCAAATCAGTCCTTTGGTGTGTGGGAATGTCTGCTCGTCAGCAGGTGGACTGCGTGCATGTAGACAAGGGTGCCCAGTGCCAGAACCCCCCCTCTTCATCATGGCAAAACGCAGGGCCATGTTACAACCTGTACACGAGCACAAGGACAGCCACCTGCATCATATGAGTGTGTGGATCCACTCCATGTGCACATGTACAGTGCTACAAGGAAGGCGCAAACGCATAGCTCGGCACACATGCACACTCCACTGCTGACTGCAGTCACACTTGACGCAGCAAGTAAGACTGTGCCACACATAGTTAAAGGGGCCAAATTGGTGCCCAAGGGACACACACATGCACAAGTGCACTGTGAGTGGAATGCAAGACAGATCCTAATTCCAAGAGGAAATGTGCCAACTTTGTAACGGATGAAACATGGATGTTGCATGGATCAAAATTAACATTGTCTCTCTCACACACAGGTCAACGTCGTGCTGCACCCCCCAACACTGGGGGGGAACACTCACAGGACCCGGATCTGCAGGAGACCGATCCCACCGGCAGCGACCACTCTCACCACTCTGCGGACGACCCCGACCGACCTGGCCCCTCTGGTGTCCAACCACCTGCAGCACCTGCGTCAGGTACAACCGTGCCAACCACCACCCCCACTCCTGCCACATCCCAGGAGACACCCAGGATCCCTGCCCCAACACCACAATGCAGCCAGGCTCGCCAGGAGGGACACGGTGTCCCGGGCACCCAGGAGGAGGCAGGCGACAACGCCAATGCCACCCCTCAGGGGTCCCGGAGACCCCATGTGCCCACAAGTGCAGGCCAGACGCAAGTGGGCAGGGGTGGTGGGAGTGGAGAGCGGCGGAGGCGCGAGCCTGACCAGTTGGCTGGGGATCCGGTATTTTCCCATGTCCGTAACATCCTGGACTCATACCGGCAGGACACCACGGGCATGGCCCAGGTTGTGTCCGTCCTCGAGGGGATCAAGGTCCAGCAGGCCCAGCAACATGCGGAGCTAATAGCCTGTCTACAGCTACACCAACGGAGGATGGAGGACAGACAGGCTCAGCAAGTGACGGCGTCCCAGGGGATTCACGCTGAACTCCGTCGGATGGCCGACACCATGGCCGACCCTCCCTGTGCCAGAAGGCGGAGAACATCACCACCCACAGGGAGGGATCATGAGGAGGAGGAGGAAACATCCGACGGAGCATCCCAGACGTCGTCACGGCCTGCTGCTGAGGTTCCCCGCAGGAAGCCGGGTCGTCCACGGAAAGGACCGTGAGGGTGGCTGCTACATCACCATCTCCCAGGACACCTGGCCTGGCACCTGGCCCACTGGAGCAACAGCATCACAGCATCAAGAGACATTCTCTGCCACATGGCCCTGCTGGTCACTGGCTGACTAATGTTGACAAAGACTGTGGCATGGACTCTGAGGATTTCCAATGGCAAGGACACCAACTCCCCTACTGAACTTTGGATTCCCTAATCCCGGAAAGGCCCTCACTTGGCCCCCCCCCCCCCAATAATAAATCACACTATTAAGAGTAGATGCCTGCTGGTAGCATTATTACCTAACATGTGTCTTGTACAGTCTAAACATGCCTGAGTCATCTGTTCACTTCAACCATCCACACCCTGGGGCCTGAGTCTGGCACAGGACACATGGGTCACAGTTTTCTAGGCAAGACAGACATGGAGCACCATACACACCCGTGATGGTCAGAACCAGCTGAGGGGGTGGCCGAACAACCGTGCTGACAGACACATTGAGTACAGCAACAGTCATGCGCAGAGGTCAGGGATCCTGGCCCGTGTCCTGGGGGGCACCCAGGTACGTGTAGACAGGTGGCAGAACCATGTCCTGCAAGCTTGAGTCCGGTGGATGCAGAGAATGGGGTCATGGACAACGTTGGATGCATGGGGATGGCACATGTCACAATACCCACACAGTCATGGACATCATGCCCATTACACAGTCTCAGCACACACACACAGCTTGCATCTTGCCACTCGACACATTGACACATAGCCACAATCAGGGAATACCATGCCAGACATGCAGGATGCACCGTGCCAACACACCAGCATTGACTGAGAAGAGGCACCCTGGAGGCATAGGGACACCTTTAATAGTCATGTGTTTGGGATTGCAGAGGCAACTTGAAGTACACATGAACACATCATGTGGAGTAACATGTGGCTCCAACACTGGCACCCCCCTTCTGCAGCACAAATGCGTGATAGCCATGGAACTGGCACACAAGTGTCGGATAATAGCTAAATACCCACAGCTGCTCACGGAGAGCCTGCCATACACCATACATCCGCTGATGTGGAAGTCCCACGCCATGTCAAGACAATGTTAACCGTATGTGTCCGAGGGCAGTGTCACACACATTGATGCCTTCATCACAATCCACCATCCCATCACTGATGACTGACAACCAGGCAGCCCATCTATTCAGGTGTACCCAGCTGCATGTCGTGTCCCATGGGGATGCCACATGTCTGCAGAGGACCCAAACCCCGACCGGGGCAGTGTGCACACATCGTGAACAACTGCCACACCCAATACACCCCAGATGCATCCCTTACCCCATGGAGACTTCCAAACGTGTCCGTGCCTGTAACGCTGAGTCAGCCCACGATGCCATGTCCATGAGGAATAGCAGTGCCACAACAATGCAACCAGCAAACGGCATGCGCAGGTACCTGGGGAAGAGAGACACACAAGAAGTCAGCCACAAGAAGCACAGCCACTTGCATGTGCATTTACTCGACACATGTATGTATGACAACATGCTAGGTCACAATTATGCCTGGGGAAATACTACCATCACTGCCACCATCACTCCAGTGACACACCCACACACACCTCTGACCCACGTGCCATACATGCAGGTGGAGACACACATCACAACGCATGCCACACGGGGACCAATGCGTGCACACTCAGACCCTGGTACTCACCACTAAGCAAAGAAGTCGCGTATGAGCCGAGTCCGGATGTCCTCTTGCGGCTCCACATCCTCCACATCACTAGCCCCATTGCCAAGGCCTTCGTCCTCCACGGGTGGATGGTCCTCGTCATCTTGATCCAGGATGAGGGGCACAGCTCTTTCAACTGCCATGTTGTGCAGCATGCAGCAGACCATGAAGATCTTGCAGACCTTCGCCGGGGCATATGGGAGTGCGCCGCCGGTCTTGTGGAGGCACCGGAATCGGCTCTTCAGCATGCCAAACGTCCTCTCTATCACTCGCCTTGTCCGGCCATGGGCGGTGTTGTAGCGGAGCTGGGCCGGCGTGATGGGGTTGCGGAGAGGTGTCAGCAGCCAAGGCATGTTGGGATAGCCAGCGTCCCCTAAATGGAAAGCACATGGATATCGTTAGAACTGGCGAAGCGGTAGTGCTGCTCGGCCAAACAGAATACAGGACAGACAGACTGTACCCACCAACAACACATGCCCGTTCGTTGCGCAGCTGCATCATCATATCAGGCATCCCGCTACGCCTCATGATGTAGGCATCGTGTGCTGATCCTGGAAAACGAGCACAGACATGTGAAATCACCATGTTGGACAGACACACCACAAGGGCATTGATGGAGTGGTAGTGCTTCCGATTGCGGTACGCCACCTCCCGTGCGTGTGGTGGTACCAAACCTACATGTGTCCCATCTATGGACCCAATGACATGGGGCATCCCTCCCAGGGCATAGAAACCACGCTTGACCTCAGTCATCTGTTCAGGGGTTGGGAACTTGATGAAGTCATCCAGGTGAATCAACATGGCCTCCAAGAAATCATGCAGCACACCGCTGAACATGCTCTGGGACATGCCACCAACATGAGCTATGGTATATTGGAAGGTACCCGTGGCAAGGAAATGTAGGGCAGCCATTACCTTCAGCTGGGGTGTCAGTGCCGTAGGATACCTGTGCTGCGGTTGCAGGTGTGGTGCCAGTCTCGCCGTCAGCTCCAGAATCAACGGTTGGGTGAAGCGGTAGAGCCGGATCCTGTCATTCTCCTGCATGGTGGCCAAGTCTGGAATTCTTCGGGCAACAGGAGGCGCTCTGCAGTAATTTGGAAGTGACAAGGAAGAGTGAGTGCACTACGAGAACAACTCATGTCTACTGAGCACATGTAAATCTGCCAATACACACATGCCACATAGGGAGTCAGGCATGTGCTACATGCCCAGGACACGTATGGATGCAAGGTGACACTCCTTCCAAGACCCAGCTACACACGGTGATTGAGAACCTCCCCATGCCACGCCATGGGAATAGCTGTGTCCCAGTGCAAGTGCACTGCCCGACGCAAGACAGGAGTGACATACACCCACACATCAGCAGAAGTGTGATGCTGATTGCAGAGACTGGCAGCGGAACACTTGAGCCACAGGTCACATGACATTACACTAGTCCAGCCCACACACCTTGCCATGAAGGTGCACATGTCATGACTCCCCACACATTCCTTGTGAGTTTGCTGACATGGCCTTGTCACGCTACTCCGTGTCCCTTGCATACATGTGCACCTCACATCCGGTAACACATGTGGCATGGTGTTGGGAACAGTGTGCAATGACAATCTACACACAGCCACATGTTGGTTGCTGCAACGGCTGCAGCTTTTGAGGGTGCAACAACATCAACCCGATGTAAATCCCGGACACATATATGGCATAGTCACATTGTGCACTGTGGGTAGTGATGAGTCATGTGTCATGACCCCTGTACCGGGCATCATGGGACACTTCCGTGTGTTGGTGTCCGTGCCATGCCAGTGACGCTCACCCCAAGTGCGCAGTCCCACATGCACACATGTCAAAGGAGTCAAGGGCATGCCTGGCACACATTGCACCCTCACACAGTACACATGTACACATCTCATCATACATCTGGTGCCTTATCCACTCAGGAGGCATGTTCCACATCACAGCCTGTGACACCTGTGCCCAACACATGTGGTAATGCACAGACGATGCCTTGGTGTCCATTCCTGGACAAGTATGTCCATCCATGGACAAGTATGTCCGCCCTATTCCGACATGTGTGTCGCCTATCACCACAGTGATGTGTAAAATCCGCCGTACTGCTGCTGAGAGGGCCTGTGCATGTTCCCAAATCACTGTGGGAGTGCTGCCGTATGTGTACCCATCGTGATGGCGAGCGTAGATGCGAGTGTACGGTCCGTACCACTACGGGTACGCATACGCGTGCAGACCCATGGTGATAGTGAGCGTAGATGCGAGTGTACGGTCCGTACCACTACGGGTACGCATACGCGTGCAGACCCATAGTGATAGTGAGCGTAGATGCGAGTGTACGGTCCGTACCACTACGGGTACGCATACGCGTGCGGACCCATGGTGATAGTGAGCGTAGATGCGAGTGTACGGTCCGTACCACTACGGGTACGCATACGCGTGCAGACCCATAGTGATAGTGAGCGTAGATGCGAGTGTACGGTCCGTACCACTATGGGTCTGCACGCGTATGCGTACCCGTAGTGGTACGGACCGTACACTCGCATCTACGCTCACTATCACTATGGGTCTGCACGCGTATGCGTACCCGTAGTGGTACGGACCGTACACTCGCATCTACGCTCACTATCACTATGGGTCTGCACGCGTATGCGTACCCGTAGTGGTACGGACCGTACACTCGCATCTACGCTCACTATCACTATGGGTCTGCACGCGTATGCGTACCCGTAGTGGTACGGACCGTACACTCGCATCTACGCTCACTATCACTATGGGTCTGCACGCGTATGCGTACCCGTAGTGGTACGGACCGTACACTCGCATCTACGCTCACTATCACTATGGGTCTGCACGCGTATGCGTACCCGTAGTGGTACGGACCGTACACTCGCATCTACGCTCACTATCACTATGGGTCTGCACGCGTATGCGTACCCGTAGTGGTACGGACCGTACACTCGCATCTACGCTCACTATCACTATGGGTCTGCACGCGTATGCGTACCCGTAGTGGTACGGACCGTACACTCGCATCTACGCTCACTATCACCATGGGTCTGCACGCGTATGCGTACCCGTAGTGGTACGGACCGTACACTCGCATCTACGCTCACTATCACTATGGGTCTGCACGCGTATGCGTACCCGTAGTGATAGTGAGCGTAGATGCGAGTGTTCGGTCCGTACCACTACGAGTACGCATACGCGTGCAGACCAAAAGTGATGGAGAGCGTAGGCATGCATGTACGGGCCGTTGCCATGCATTTGGGGTGCCCTAGGGCCCCCACACGCACCGTACCTGTGTGTGATGCTCCAAATTACATGGGGGACAAGTATTAAGGCCTACATGCATGCTGGTTGTCATGGAGACCAAGTTCAAAATTGGAAATTGTTCTGGAAGGTGCACAGCAGAAGTCAGTTGGGATTTGTCTACTTTGTTGCAATGTGTTTGTGGGGCTGACATCATGCAGGAGAATGAAACCGATAGAGAACCCACAGACTGCTAGGTTTGAAGGGATTGGTGGAAACATAGGATGCAAATGTGAGTGACCAATCTCTCTGTACTCCTGTGCATGAGACTGGGCAGAAGGGCACATATAAGGCAGCCAGGTCCCATGAGGGAGCACTTGCCTGCACATCTTTGCATTCGTCGACCCAGCTGCTGCTACTGATTCCCTGGAACCATGTCAAGGGCTGTGGAGAGGACACAGCCATTCACCCTGGAGGAGAACATGGCTCTGCTGGATGTGATCCTCCCACAGTACTCCATGCTGTATGGGCGACCAGGTTATCAGGTGAGTGCATAGGCCACTGCCACAGACTGTCCCTATGTGGTGACTGTGACTTCTGCCATTGCGTCCAGGTGTAACACACATGCCATGTACTGTCGGGGGGGTCCCAGGGGGGGGGTGCCTGATGTCTCCCAGCAGTGCCCTGAGACAGGAGGGGTGGGGGCCTATCACTCACAGCAGTGCCCTGAGACAGGAGGGGTGTGTGCAGAGTCCTCACAGCAGTGCCCTGAGACAGGAGGGGTGGGGGCCTATCACTCACAGCAGTGCCCTGAGACAGGAGGGGTGGGTGTGGAGTCCTCACAGCAGTGCCCTGAGACAGGAGGGGTGGGTGTGATGCACAGTGTGAGCCTAGATCATTGATTGTGACATTGCCATCATTCCACCTGTGTACCCACTGTGGCACGTACTGCTTTTTCCCTCACCAGGGGATGATGTCCCTATGACAAAGGTGCAATGCGTTGGCTGCATGACATGCCTTGTTGTTACCAGCTAATTTGTACCCATATGTCTCTCTGTGACATGTGGCTGGTGTATTGATGTGGTGTCACTTGTTCCTCCTCACAGGTAGGCGCCACTGCCAAGGAGCAGATCTGGCTGACCGCCGTCAGTGCCGTGAGGGGTGTGGATGGTCGGAGGCGGCGCCTGGCCCAGGTGAGGAAACGCTGGCAGGATATCCGGTGCTGGACGCGGAGGATTGCACGGCTCCTGCTGGGGGACTCACCTGAGAGCCACAAGAACCGCGGCCGCCGCCGTCTGAGCCACCTCCACAGGCGTGTGCTGCCGGTGGTCTTTCCAGACCTGGAGAGGCGCTTACAGGCGATGCAGCAGCCGGAAGGGGGTAGGTACATGTGTGTTTGTTGTGTGTCACCGGCATTTGTTAGGGCACAGTAGCATGAATCCACTGGCAGGGTTTAAAGGTGCTGTGCAGATCCTGTTTGGCCCAGTATAGCGCTGTGCCCCTGCCACCCTTCCCCTCCTTGCAATGTGTTCCCTGGTCTGTGTGTAGTCACTCCTTCCCAGGGTAATGTAGGCTGGCGCTTTGTCCACGGGAACAATGTCTGTAGCATCATGTGTGGGGGTGGTGTGTAACAGGTTGTGGGACCTTGCCTGTGCACTGTCAAGTTCACTGCATGTGGGTTCCATGTCAGTTGGCACTGATGCTGACTCCAGACATGGGAGTTGGTCTCTCATGTGTCATGCCTTACAGCGCGCATGTCCTATGTAGTGGCCTGTGACATGATGTGCATGACTGTGCGATACACATAGTGCAGGGATGGTGACGTGTGTTGCTGTCATTACCATTCAGTAGCATGTAGTTGCGTGCCCACTACTGTCCCCTGGGGCACCTTTTCCTCAGTGGTGTATGTGTCATCATGAACGTGGCCACTGTCAGTGTCTACAGCGTAAGTTGTGCTCTGTGCCATTGTCCCCTGTCACCATGTATATAGACGTGCTAATTTGTACAGGTGTCCACTGTGCAGCCTGACCTGATTGTCCTTCTTCATACTCACAGTTGCCAGTGCCTGTGTGTCTTGTTATACTCATCTGAGGATGGGCACTGGTACCTCATTATTTGTACAGGCGCACCTTGGCTGTTTGGCGTCCAATCTTGCTTTTTGCCTGCCCCTGTGTGTATCACCCAGACCATGAGATGTTGGTGCCACCTGTGTCTCCACAATTTGCCTCGTGTAGGGTCTTGTTGGGGCGGGCAATGCCTATGTGTTAAATCCTGATTACCACTTGCTGGGTCTGGGCAGTGTGTGATGTGCCTGGACACACACGCAATGTGCAGTGACCGAGTCATGTTGTGCATGTATTCAGCATTACCTATGCAGCATGTGTCTCAAGTTCATGGATATGGTCCCTGGTCATCGGTATTTTCGCAAACGCTGTGTGGTGCAGATGCAGTGCTGGATTGTCCCCAGGACCTGGGTGCTATGTCAGACTCCTTTTCCTGTGTTTTGCTATTGTCTCATGCTCTCCATGGTATTTCAGTGGCATGGTGGCTCAACCAACTGTGTGTTGCATGCCCTACATCGGTACCCTGTTCAGTAGATGTTAGGGATCTTCCTTTTCAGGCCATGCAATGTTACCTATGTAGATTGGACTCATGTGACAGATGTGTACAGGTGTCTGAATAATTTCTGTCTCTCCACCCTGCCCACAGCATCGTCGGGGGACACAGAGGGAGACATGGACACAGACCAGGCGGAGGGACCGAGCACCAGTGCCAGCCGTGACATCGGGGCTGGCACATCGAGTGGGACAGAGGCGGAGGAGAGTGTGGCCGAGGACCTGTCGACTGGCACATCAGACTACGAAGCTGACAGGTCCGGGGACGATGTCTCCGAGTGGGCGGAGGCTGCACCAGCAGCTGACAGCGGAACAACACCTCGCACCGCCCCCTCAGTTTCCACCAGCCGCCTCCCACTTGCTCGTGTCCCTTCCCAGCGTGCCCGGTCACAGCATGTCTCCTTCCTGCCAGGCACCGCGCCCCCTGCCCCTGTCTCCACTGCTGCCGCCAATGCAGAGTCTGTGGACATCCAGCGGCAACTGCAGGTTGGTCAGGCTGCGATCCTTAATGTCCTCCATGCCCACGGCAAAACCCTCACCAACATCGAGGCTTTCTTGGAGGGCATTCATTCATCGCAGGCTGACCAACGCAACTTGCTGAGGTCCATCGACTCCACACTGACTGCAGCAGTGGGTCTCCTGCAGCGCGACCTCCCCCCACCTACCCCTGCCCCATCCACACTTCCCACTCCCATGCCTGTCACACGTACACCCAGACGTCGGCATGCACCCACATCAACGGACACGGGCACCACACCAGCAGGGAAGGTCCACCGCACTCCTCCTGACACGCACACACAGGGTGAGGTAGGCACACCCACTGGGTCGGGGGGCAAACGTGTGACACGCAGCCATAGTGGGAGTCCGCATTCCACCCAGTCCACTCCCTCCAAATCCCCTCCCCTCAGCTCTCCTGGCCACATCTCCCCCAAGGACTCCTTCATGGCCGCTCTGTCCCTGAGCCCCACAGTTACACCACCACGCAAGCGGTCACGGAGGTCCCCGGTCAGGGTGGTTGAGTCTCCACCCCTGTCTCCACCCTCCCCCGGTGGCGCTGCGACCCATCCCTCTGACCCCCCCCCCCTCCTTGGGGCCTGAGGTCCCTTCGGGTGCAGGGGACTCCCTGGATGACCTTGCAAAGGTGTGTAGTGCCATCCTGGCCTCCGCCTTTGGCACTGACCCACCCCCTGTGGTGGAGTCCTCCATCCCTGCACCCACAACGCCGCCCCTTTGCCCTGATGTCCCTGCGGTGCCTGTTGCTCCCCCCCCCCCTGATGCCCTCACCAGTGTGGAAGACGATGCCATTTGACTGTGCAGGCAAGGTAGGGGACACGCATCCCACTGTGTCCCCCATCCAGCTGAGAATCATTGACTGCCCTATGGGCTTTGTGAAGATTGAACTGCCTGCGATCCACGGACATTGTGCTCCTGCAGAATAAAGCTTAATTTTGTTTTCATTATCACACTACTGCTATGCTGGTATTGGTGTTGGTGGGGCTGCAACATGGTTTTGGGTGGTGTGTAAGGGTTTGGGTGTGTGGGATATGTAGTAGTGTACTGCTCATTGGTGGGACCCTGTGATCTGTGTGCCATCACAAGGTGTTGGCTAACTTTCTTTGTTCATGTAGGCAGTTACTGCATGGTGCACTTGTCCAAGGGTGTATTCCTTCCTCTGTGTACCCAGCTTTCTTCCCTGCAGGGTGTTCCCAATGTTTAGCGCAGAGCTGTGTCTACATGAGCTGTGTGTGTGACGGAGCCCTTCTACTTTGGCCATGCATGCAGGGCCATGTCTCCACCTGCGACAATCGTGGCATCCTTGGTGATCACTGTACTTGTGTGTGGAGTCTGTTGACATGAGTTCATGGGGACATGTTCCCTTGTAGCCAGTATGCATGTGGATAATTCTGGCCTCACACACATGTGTTACACCCCTCCAGTCTCAGGGCACTGCTGGGAGGACTCTGCACCCACCCCTCCTGTCTCAGGGCACTGCTGGGAGGACTCTGCACCCACCCCTCCTGTGTCAGGGCACTGCTGGGAGGACTCCACACCCACCCCTCCTGTCTCAGGGCACTGCTGGGAGGACTCCACACCCACCCCTCCTGTCTCAGGGCACTGCTGGGAGGACTCCACACCCACCCCTCCTGTGTCAGGGCACTGCTGGGAGGACTCTGCACACACCCCTCCTGTGTCAGGGCACTGCTGGGAGGACTCTGCACCCACCCCTCCTGTGTCAGGGCACTGCTGGGAGGACTCCACACCCACCCCTCCTGTCTCAGGGCACTGCTGGGAGGACTCCACACCCACCCCTCCTGTGTCAGGGCACTGCTGGGAGGACTCTGCACACACCCCTCCTGTCTCTGGGCACTGCTGGGAGGACTCTGCACCCACCCCTCCTGTCTCAGGGCACTGCTGGGAGGACTCCACACCCACCCCTCCTGTGTCTGGGCACTGCTGGGAGGACTCTGCACCCACCCCTCCTGTGTCAGGGCACTGCTGGGAGGACTCTGCACCCACCCCTCCTGTGTCAGGGCACTGCTGGGAGGACTCTGCACCCACCCCTCCTGTGTCAGGGCACTGCTGGGAGGACTCTGCACCCACCCCTCCTGTCTCAGGGCACTGCTGGGAGGACTCTGCACACACCCCTCCTGTCTCTGGGCACTGCTGGGAGTGATGGGCACCCACCCCTCCTGTCTCAGGGCACTGCTGGGAGGACTCCACACCCACCACTCCTGTCTCAGGGCACTGCTGGGTGGACTCTGCACACACACCTCCGATTTCTGGATATGTGCGCTTGGCACATACACGGTGGGGTTACGCACACTGCATTAGAGGTGAGGGTACGAGTCTACTGACACTGGTGTGGTGGGGGTACGCTCCGTACGTCCGCGGGTGTGGGTACGGGTCGTACTTACACTGTTGGGCAGGGGGGTACGCTCCTTGCATTCGTGGGTGGGGGTTCGAGTCGTACTTACACTGTTGGCATGGGGGGTACGCTCCATGCATACGCGGGTGGGGGTACGGGTCGTACTTACACTGTTGGGCAGGGGGGTACGCTCCTTGCATTCGCGGGTGGGGGTACGGGTCGTACTTACACTGTTGGGCAGGGGGGTACGCTCCTTGCATTCGCGGGTGGGGGTACGGGTCGTACTTACACTGTTGGGCTGGGGGTACGCTCCGTACGTCCGCGGGTGGGGGTACGGGTCGTACTTACACTGTTGGGCTGGGGGTACGCTCCGTACGTCCGCGGGTGGGGGTACGGGTCGTACTTACACTGTTGGGCTGGGGGTACGCTCCGTACGTCCGCGGGTGTGGGTACGGGTCGTACTTACACTGTTGGGCTGGGGGTACGCTCCGTACGTCCGCGGGTGTGGGTACGGGTCGTACTTACACTGTTGGGCAGGGGGGTACGCTCCTTGCATTCGCGGGTGGGGGTACGGGTCGTACTTACACTGTTGAGGTGGGGGGTACGCTCCTTGCATTCGTGGGTGGGGGTACGGGTCGTACTTACACTGTTGGGCTGGGGGGTACGCTCCTTGCATTCGTGGGTGGGGGTACGGGTCGTACTTACACTGTTGGGCAGGGGGGTACGCTCCTTGCATTCGTGGGTGGGGGTACGGGTCGTACTTACACTGTTGGGCTGGGCGGTACGCTCCTTGCATTCGTGGGTGGGGGTTCGAGTCGTACTTACACTGTTGGCATGGGGGGTACGCTCCATGCATTCGTGGGTGGGGGTACGGGTCGTACTTACACTGTTGGGCAGGGGGGTACGCTCCTTGCATACGCGGGTGGGGGTTCGAGTCGTACTTACACTGTTGGCATGGGGGGTACGCTCCATGCATTCGTGGGTGGGGGTACGGGTCGTACTTACACTGTTGGGCAGGGGGGTACGCTCCTTGCATACGCGGGTGGGGGTACGGGTCGTACTTTCACTGTTGGGGTGGGGGGTACGCTCCTTGCATACGGGGTGGGGGTAGGGTCCGTACATATCCGTCCCCACGCTATGTGATGTTTGTGCGGCCCGTACCCAGGCCTTTGCCACGTGGGTGCGATCCGTCCCGCCATTGTTGGGGTGACGTGTGTGGGCGTGGTCCGGCTCGTACCCACGCTCTTCAGGCGTGGGTACGGGACGTACCTGTCTGGTTGTGTTGCCGGTTCGCGTGGTGACGGACTTCCGTTGTGGCGGTCGCTGGATTATCAGGACACGCCCCCACCCCCTCGTGGTGACCAGGGCATGGGAGTCAGGTATGTCCAGGCCATGTGTAGTGTGTCACTCATGTGGTTGTTTTGTGGCCTGCCCTGGTAGTGCCACCCCCACCCCACCCCACTTTCCCCCCTCCCTTAGTTATTCTGACCTTCTGCGGCGTCTGCGTCGTAACCTGTAGAGGAGGTGGACTGCTATGAGGGCAGGGATGACTCGTAGGTTCGGGTCCATGTCTGTCCGTCACGTACTGGTCCTCCTTGTTCGCGGCGTCGTCTGTCCGTCGCGTACTGGTGGTCCTTGTTCGCGTCGTCCTGATTTCCCGGCAGTTTTTGGCTGCCGCAAAATATTCACCGTGCGGGGTGACGTCGGTGCGAATCGTGATTCCTGGGTCGTGAATGGCTGGCTGCGTGCGTCCCGACGTCAGGTCGGCGCTTTCCCGGATCGCATTGGTAGGTGTTTTTTGTTCGGTCGGTCTTTTTTACGATTCGTACGGTTATGGTGTACCCGTGCGAATCGTAATTCCATGTTTGTATATTTTGACGACCGGGTACGCGTCGGACGGAGAATATGCTCCGTCCGACGGTTCGTACCCGGTTTTTACCGGATTGTGATCGGCACCAGAGTGCACGAAATGTGGAAATATGACGAGGACTGCTTGAAAAGGTGCTAACAGTCCCACACACACGTTCTTAAATACATGTATAATACCGCTCGTCTTAGACATGTTTAAGATACGACCTAACATTTCTGAGAAATGTACAGCGCAGTTTGTATACAAAAGGGTTTGTACCTCCACAGAAGTCCTTGCGACTTGGAGATCACAGGTTTCTTTGGCCGGGGTCAGTGGCACTGTTTTTTGTAAAAGAATGGCTTTCATTCTGCTTAGAGTATCAATTCATATAGAAGAGATGTTCAGTTAAGACCACAAAGGCAACTCCCTGACTGTGTCTATTTGTGGAAACAAGACTTGCATACAGCAAGTGACCCTGGATGTAACCGTAACTAGATATGGAATACCTGGTAACATGCCACAGCAGCTGTGATTATTCAACATAATGTAACTCCCGTTAGAAAGTTGGCCAAAAATTCGATTAATTACTGCAGCCGATGAACCTTGCAGGTGACAGGATAAGTTTGTAGTGGAACCATCACAGGCCCCGTGTAAGTTAATACCCTGACAAAGGAGAGAACCGCTTAGTGTGTGTTCACTGTTTTCACTGCTAAGAAACACTTCACGTTCCCCACTCCAACATCTATGTGTGTAAGGTAAATTCAAGGATGTCTTGATGTATCCTTTACCCAACCTTTCATATTTGCCAAATGGTATATGTTTTAGGCAATACTGAAAATGGAAAGTTGTAACAGGCAGAGTAATTTTACCATGTATGTGGTTTTTCTGCCACTGTGAATGGTAATTTTTCCAGTTTTTCAATGCTCAGCACAGTGTAGTCTGCTCCCCTTTGTGCCAGTTTGATCTGTTTATCAGTGAGATTGAATTCTGAGAACAGTTACGTAGTGTTTTGTTCAGGAATCGATCTTGACAGTTGTTTGTGTCTGTGGGTCAGAGCAACCATTTTTTCCATTCTGGATCTGATCTGTTGTGATGCAAAATATTATCTACGTTGACCTCACCCCGTGTAGTGCTATTACTTGCAGGTATAGGTATGGTGGGTGTGTTCATGTCTATGATCTTGGCTAACCCAAGGCAAGACGTTTGTTGGACAGTGTCATTCAAAAACATAATTTGCTCAGGGATAATACAGGCTCTAAACCAAACTTCTTCCCCCTATACTTGCCAATCTTTTGTCCCCCAGACAGATTTTGTCTCAATGTTGTCTTTCCAAAAGTCGAAACCCTGTCTAGACATTTGGGTAATAAAGGCTGCAGAATAAATCTGTTTCGTATTGGTTAACATATTTTTTGCTCCTGTCTTGTTCACATTTTTAAAGTAAAACATTTCTGGATTTGACAAGTTGAACCCTGAAAAATATGGAAATTTCATTGCAAAAGTTTTTGAACTACCCTTTGGAGGAGTAGGACAATGTTCCCATTGATTATACATAAATACATTTCTAGGTGTTGCAGATTTAGGCAAGAAATGATGACCATAGTGGTTATAACAATACATTTGTTCATAGTATGATGAACCTTTTAAATATTCATGATTTGTGAATACTGTAGACATCTCTAGATCAGACATCATGTTATTAACAGTTTTGAAATGGTGTGTCCGGGCTAGAGTTTTAGTTTCCGTTGTTGGGGATAAAATCCAATTAAGACATGCAGATCCGGGTGAGATAAGTATTTTTTATTCTTTTTGGGTAGCTGCAAACGAAAGAAGGATGGCACAGCCAACACGTGTTTCGCCCCCTAGTCGGCCATCAGGCCTGGGGCTTCCTCAGGGCTGTATATAGACAATGTTAAACCAAGGTAGGAAAAGGGCATGGTGTCATAAGGCATGTGTATATTATATACATAGTGAGGGTGATTTTGGGAAGAATTATAAAGTTGTAGGGAGACGCAGCATTGAAAGGCAAGATGTAAGTGAGGGAACAAAGAAAGAAAGTGAGGTGAGGAAGGGGTCAAGGTAAACGTGCGGCAGGTATGGATAAATTGAAAGAAACAAGGTGTGTTGTCAGTGAGGGAGACAGGAAAATAGATAAGAATATGGTACAGAGTGTTATCGATTTGGAGGGAGAGAATAAGTAGTTGTGATTGAGTAGTAAGAATTTAGAACACGAAGGTGGGTATAATTAGTGGAGAGTATTACACAAGTTTCAAATGGAAGCACATTTTGCAATTATAGACAATACCCGGTATATATATAAGCAGGAGAGAGCAAATTGTGAGTTACATTGAAATCAACAACCGTTCATATGTAGAAAGAATATAAGGAGAAATGTGGATCACATAGTAGTATGATGTGCAATTAAAATCAGCATATAGACATTAGCATGGCATAGCGAAATTATATAAGATTGAAGATACGCGATTTCGTTATTAACAATTTTAAAGACAGTAATGCATAACCACAGTCGGTGTATTGTGAATTATTGTTTAAGAAAATAGTGTTATCGAAGATTTGAATGAATTTATAGTTACAGTTGCGATTTATGAGGAGGCCGCATCCGGAAACCGGGTCAAGCACGAAGAAGAAGGAGGAAGGGTTCGCATTAGTCTAGGAACGAATGGGGATTTTGTGCCAAGAGTGACTAAGTGACTTCATATGTTTATAAAGTGCTGGTGCTTCCTAGGTCACATGGTCTAATTCATTGTTATTATTTATTAATATCGGAATTGTGGCAAGGCATATGACTAGTATGTTGTGTCAATATTGTGAATCAGTAGCCTCGTGAGGTGTGAGGTACTGCTGTGTCATGCCATATAAGGAAAAAGTAGGCATTTTAACGGGTGGGAAAAGGAGGCATTTAATTTCACAAGCTAAGTTTGCAAATATTGCAATTTCTGCAGATGTGGAATCCTGGAGGTCTGTCCAGGAAGGTGCTGACCAAGTTCCGTCTGTCCACAAATTCTGATTTGCACAGGAGGTCTTTCAGATTAGGGGCGCGTCTGAATGTTATCTCTGGATATGTTTTTAGGTCTTGATTAAGGTTTGGAAACCCTAAGCATATCCCTTTTTTTCTCATTTACACTTGCTCACTTGATCGCCTAGAGCATGCGTATGCCTCACTCCATTATCTACACGATCTTGGATTCCGTATAGATTAACCTCCGCGTGCGGCTTCAAACTTTTACAAGCATAAAAACACCTAAAAGCACTACTCGCACTCGGCAATTATTGCACCCTTATTAACTAGTTCCTACTCATTTTTATACAAATTGCACTATCAACAAACCGCTACCTGCACCGTCCGAACTTTCACTTGTGAAATTAAATGCCTCCTTTTCCCACCCATTAAAATGCCTACTTTTTCCTTATATGGCATGACACAGCAGTACCTCACACCTCACGAGGCTACTGATTCACAATATTGACACAACATACTAGTCATATGCCTTGCCACAATTCCGATATTAATAAATAATAACAATGAATTAGACCATGTGACCTAGGAAGCACCAGCACTTTATAAACATATGAAGTCACTTAGTCACTCTTGGCACAAAATCCCCATTCGTTCCTAGACTAATGCGAACCCTTCCTCCTTCTTCTTCGTGCTTGACCCGGTTTCCGGATGCGGCCTCCTCATAAATCGCAACTGTAACTATAAATTCATTCAAATCTTCGATAACACTATTTTCTTAAACAATAATTCACAAAACACCGACTGTGGTTATGCATTACTGTTAGAGTCGGGGATCTCTGGTTGGCGCAAGGTTGCCCTTGTGTCAAGCAGGAACCCTCTCCTCCACGTCAGGGCGCAGGATAACCCCTCGCGAATGACCCTTGCTCACCCTCTAGGTGCGTGGCGTGAGCAGCCAAGGCGATTCCTCAGGCGTTGTTGGTTAAGCACTTACAATCATACACACAGTAAATACATCAATCCCCCCAGAAACGGACACCAGGCTTGGATATATATAAAAATACGCTTCTTTATGTAAAAATACGGTATATATATCTCAACAGACTTATCACAAGACCAATAACGTTTTCGCTAGACCACCAGGTTATACAGCAGGCAAATGTTCTTGGTTCGTTGTTTCAAATGGATACTTTGTAGTCTCTTTACTTGTAGTTCCAGTACTCACAGGGATCGACTCCTGGGAACGGGGAAATAAGGCGTTGCGGGCCCCGAGCCCGATACTGGAACTTCTTTCGTGATGTGGAGAGTCGGCACAGGTCGGTGCGACTCTCAGCTTGGGAAGTGTTCTTGGGTCCTCAATCAGCAGGTGTGGGCAAGTAGGCAGGCGCGGCCCGCGACCCTTTAGCACGGCGGTGCAGGAGGGTCTCCACAGCGGGGGCGGCGCGGCCTGAGATGTCCGAGGATAGCGAAGCGGGGCCACAGGGCACAGTCAGTGCAGCTGGGTGACCCGGCGTAGATCACAGTCGTCGGACGGCTTCCGGCAGGAGGGGTGATAGCGCGGTCAGCGCGCTCCAGTAGCAGGCGGTGACAGGGATGCAGGCGGCCTGGCCCGGGGACAGAGAGCGGCTCGGGACGGAGCGGGGCTCTCACGGGTTGGAGGCAGGCGAGCTTCTGAGTGTCACGGCCCTAGGAGGGGCGATGAGGGGCGCAGTCTCTTTTCCAGCGGGATGCACACACGGCTCGAATTGGAGGACGAGCAAGAAGCACAGAGAACCCACTGTTCCTGGGGTTCAGTTCAGGGGGCAAGCTCAGATCAAGCCCTTGGAGAATGTTCAAGCACAAAGTAGCAAAGTCTTTTCAGTAAGTCTCTTCCTCTCCTCTCTCAGCAAGGCAAGCAGCAGGCCAGCTCCTCCGGCGTCTTCTTCTCCTTCTAGTCGGGCAGAGGTCCTTTGTGGTAAACAGGATTCTGATTTCTTAGGAGCCAGGCTCCTACTTTTATACACCAATTCTTTTGTTCTTTAGCGCCAGGGGGCCTAGGCCTGGCTCAGTCCAGTTCTGGAGCACTCGGTTATGGTGACTCTGCTCTTTCCTTTCAGCAGCAGGGCAGAGACATCAGCCGCCCCACAGGGGGTGGCGCCGGCTTTGTGGTGGCAGAGCACAGGTCTATTCAAGAGTCAAGGTGTACTCCTCCCCCCCATCCAGGTGTAATCTCTCTACCCACCACCTGGCAGCCAACCTGTCTCTGGGGATCCCCCCACCCTGCTCCTTACTGTTGCCAGGCAGAACACATACACACAGCAGAGGCGGACTGAGATGGTCAGGTCAGTAAATACTAACTTTCTAAAAGTAGTATTTACAAACCCAGGATACAAAAATAAACTTGACTACAAGAAGTATTTTATTATTCTGAGTTCAGGCATACCAAACTTGACACTCTACCATGCTCTCTGAGTCCACTGGGGTCACAGCGTTGGCGTGACCCCGGCAGCCCATTCTGGCCTATGGAGAGCAGGTAGCCTTCAATAGTGAAAAACGACAAGGCTGTAATTCACTACTAAGACATGCCACACACATCAGGGCATGTCCTACCTTATGCCTACAATGCACCCTGCCCTCGGGCCTACCAGAGGGGTGGCTAATATGTAGGTAAGGGAAGGTTTAGGGACTGGCAAGTGGGGGCACTTGCGCAGTCAGCGCGACGGTCCCGGACCGCGCACAGGGTCTGCGGTGGCAGACCCTAGACACACTTTACAAGGCCGCTTCCGTGGGTGGCGCAACCAGCGCTGCAAGCCCACCAGCAGCATTGGCACTCACAAGCCCTGGCACCCCTGGTGCACTTTACTGGGGACTGACAGTGAATCCAATAAACCAATCATGGACATCAATTACAGGTACACTTTATCTAGGGAGCACTTGCACTGCGGCACGGATTAGCCGTGGCGCAGTGCCCTGAGCGGACAACACCAGCAAAACAGTCGAGGCACACCATCAAAAAGTGGAAGGGAAACTCACGCCAAGGTGCCAGGTCTAACAATTACTGTCTTTAAAATTGTTAATAACGAAATCGCGTAACTTCAATCTTATATAATTTCGCTATGCCATGCTAATGTCTATATGCTGATTTTAATTGCACATCATACTACTATGTGATCCACATTTCTCCTTATATTCTTTCTACATATGAACGGTTGTTGATTTCAATGTAACTCACAATTTGCTCTCTCCTGCTTATATATATACCGGGTATTGTCTATAATTGCAAAATGTGCTTCCATTTGAAACTTGTGTAATACTCTCCACTAATTATACCCACCTTCGTGTTCTAAATTCTTACTACTCAATCACAACTACTTATTCTCTCCCTCCAAATCGATAACACTCTGTACCATATTCTTATCTATTTTCCTGTCTCCCTCACTGACAACACACCTTGTTTCTTTCAATTTATCCATACCTGCCGCACGTTTACCTTGACCCCTTCCTCACCTCACTTTCTTTCTTTGTTCCCTCACTTACATCTTGCCTTTCAATGCTGCGTCTCCCTACAACTTTATAATTCTTCCCAAAATCACCCTCACTATGTATATAATATACACATGCCTTATGACACCATGCCCTTTTCCTACCTTGGTTTAACATTGTCTATATACAGCCCTGAGGAAGCCCCAGGCCTGATGGCCGACTAGGGGGCGAAACACGTGTTGGCTGTGCCATCCTTCTTTCGTTTGCAGCTACCCAAAAAGAATAAAAAATACTTATCTCACCCGGATCTGCATGTCTTAATTGGATTTTATCCCCAACAACGGAAACTAAAACTCTAGCCCGGACACACCATTTCAAAACTAGTTTCAATTTAGGGGGAAAGGGGCATCTCCCCCTGTCTCTGGGCCAGAACCAGTACTTGAAAACTTCACGCTTATTATATGATGAGTAAGGGATGAGGATCTCTTTCCCCTTGCACTCATACAACAAACCCGAAGATCACATCCCTGAATAATCAGCAAGCTTTATTTTTCTACGGATTTCACAAAAAGAACAAGGCCTTAGAACTACCTTCTGATCACATGGCTTTTTGCCAAGACCGACGAGCACAACGTTCGACTAGGATCGAAGAGACCTTCTCAACGGAACCAGTATCCAATAGAAACTCAAACCCAAAACCCAACCCAACATCTGCACGGAGTACATTCCAGAACTTGGAACGTGCAGTTAAGAGAGAAACTAGCAAGTGGTGGGAAGCAGAATCACTCAAAAAATACCTTGAAGCTGACCGGATCCCACGGGGACTTAGAATACTTATCTTCCCACCATCAGACACCACCAACCCCCAATACATAGGAAAATGGGAAGAGAACCTAAAGGAATGCTCCAACAATATGATTAGACAATTAATTGATCATTCACAAGAAGAATACAACCTTGCGAAAACTGAAGTAGACAATCTCAGCAAGCACATAGAAGATTCTAATTGGGGAGATCTCACAAGGAAGAACTACGAAATACTCAATCAAATAATAGACGAATTTGAAGAAGATCTTATTAAAAGAAAGAATCGCAAATTCAGGAGGGACCAACTAGACTATCAATTTGGAAGAGTTTACACCTTCGCTAAAAAATACGACACCAAACCTCAAGATACCTCCAACACTAACACCACAGAACAACCAAGTGGAGCAACTACCAGCTCAGACATCGACTCACCATCACCTGCACCTGAGGGCGATAACTCAAGATGCAAGGTCAATTTTTTAGAGGAGGTATTACGCTACCGACTCGGTATAAAAACAACAAACATCACAAATACTTCAACCATGGGAGGTTCCCAACAATTTGGACGCCAGCAGACGCCAACAATGGGCGTCACTACGAGATCAAGAAAAAAGGAGATGGAAAGAAGGACATAACACCACTTAATCTTGTCAAGAATCTATCCCACATCCAATTATCCAAACAAGAGGACAACATTCTTAACAAAGGACTATCCTTCTGCCCAACGGCCCCATGGAATCTAACAAGAACACGAATAGATCTGTTCAAATTTATCCGCAGACTAAAATTAAAAGTGTTCTTTGCAGACCAATACATGAGACATGAGCCGTCTGCCCCACTAATAACATCTGAACTCTCAATTCAAGAACTCGAAAACATAGACCTATTGACCAACCTCAGTGAGACTAACAATGACCCAGATTCTCTAACCAAAACTGCACTTGAACTTGGAATTGACACGAATCACTCAATCGACAGCAAACTAACCAAAAAATCAACCTTCTTACCACAATTACCTGCAGGGAACAGCATCGATGCCTTCCACCTAGCAGTCATGCATGATTTGGAACACGAACACACAAAATACCACAAAAAATCCAAATACCTCCCACAAAACATTACAAAGGAAGAAAGAAATGCCATCAAAAACCTTAAGGATAGAAAGGACCTAATTGTAAAAGAGGCTGACAAAGGTGGAAATCCCGTGACACTCCACATTGACGACTACATCCAAGAGGCCAATAGACAACTTGCCGACACAGCCTGCTACGAACTCCTTACAACAGACCCTACAAAAGACATACTTAAATCAATTACAACTATGCTTAATAACTGGTACACCGCTGGACTTATTACACAATCCGAAAAACTTTTTCTGTACATTGCACATCCTACGATGCCCACTCTATATCTCCTCCCAAAGATCCACAAAGGAACTTACCCCCCACCAGGTAGACCCATCATAGCAGGCATCAACTCACCATGCTCCAGACTTGGGGAATATATTGACAGGAAATTACAAGGTCTTATGAAGGAGATTCCATCCTTTATCCAAGACACTAAGGACATTCTTGACAAATTACAAAACATCACCTGGGAACCAGACTTCATACTGGTCTGTATAGACATTGTCAGTCTCTATACATCTATCAAACACCAAGACGGACTCAGTGCAGTGCAACAATCATTATGGACACAACCGGCAAACCTACTAGAAAGCAATAAAATGACTTTGGAAATGCTTGACTTCTGCCTAAAAAACAATGTCTTCAGTTTCAATGGAAAGATATACCGACAGACACGCGGTACGGCTATGGGAGCCAAATTTGCGCCGCCGTACGCCTGCATCCTGATGAGCCATGTGGAAAAATTCTGGCTATGGGACCCTGAGTTCACGGAATATACCGCCCATATTGTTATGTGGCGACGCTATATAGACGACATCCTCTGTATCTGGCAAGGAGATGAGACATTGCTCAAAAGATTTCTGAAGCAATTAGACCAAAACCCATGGGGAATTAAAACGACCCATACCTTCTCCAAGGAAGAGATCAACTTTCTGGATGTAACTCTCTATGTAAAAGACAACACTCTGCAAAGCAAACTTTATCGGAAAGAGACAGCTGCCAATTCCATTCTACGAGCCGATAGCTTCCACCCACGACACAACATAAGAAACATCCCTAAGGGAGAACTGCTAAGAACACGTAGAAATTGCAGTGAAGATGAGGTCTTCAAAACAAAAGGAGAAGAATTGGTGTCTAGACTCACACAACGTGGATATGAACAATCAATGCTCAAAAACACAATGACTACAGTGGCCAAAATTGAAAGAAAACAGATGTTCAGACAAAACATAGGAGAAGTACAAAAGAACGATTCAGCCATACGTTTTATAACGGACTACAATAACGGCCACCACCAAATTAGACAAAGCCTCAAGAGACACTGGCATCTGCTTCAACAAACACCAAACCTTAATCAAGACCTAAAAACATATCCAGAGATAACATTCAGACGCGCCCCTAATCTGAAAGACCTCCTGTGCAAATCAGAATTTGTGGACAGACGGAACTTGGTCAGCACCTTCCTGGACAGACCTCCAGGATTCCACATCTGCAGAAATTGCAATATTTGCAAACTTAGCAACAACAAAACAACAAAAGTCCAACTAACTGAAGGAAGAGAATTCTTCATAAAAGAATGGATTGACTGTAACAGCAAATTCTGTGTTTATGTGATTATCTGTCCCTGCAATCTTCCATACATCGGAAGTACAATCAGACCACTACGGACCAGGATTCAGGAACATTACCGGAACATCCACAAACATCATTCAGGCCATCCACTTACTGAACACTTTGAAGACCATCATCCCCACAAAAAAGACTTCCGCTTCTTTGGTTTGGAGATTGTACACCAAGCTAAAAGAGGGGGAGACCGCGAACTCAAACTCCGAAGACGCGAAAGTGAACTAATAATGAACTATAAAACCACCAATCTGGGGCTCAATAAGGATGTGGAAATGCATATATGGTTGGGAGACGACTAGATGCCCCAACACACTGCTACAACCGCACCACCTATTACCCAAGGATTAACACAACGTGTCTGTTGTTTACAATAACCCCAAATAAGTTTCCCCAAATACCATCAAGAAACATACAGCATACCCTCCTGATATTTGCCATTTTTTCAGATGATACAACAATATGTAGGAATATGTGATAGCATACTTTGTGCTACAAAGTCGCCTCAGTGTGACTCAACACGACTTTGTTCATCAATATGTGATAGCATACTTTGTGCTTTAAGGGCGCCTTAGTGTGACCTAACACGACTCTGCCCATCGCCCTGTCTATTAATTTAGCTTATCAGAGCCTGGAGATATATGTGCTACTATTAATTGTAACACCAATTTTGCAGCAAATCGTTTTTAAATGATTATAATACCTGACACATTTACTCTTTCTTGATATTGTTCTTCTACTCTTTCCTCGCCAATTTTTCACCCTTACTCAGTTCTTATAATAACAATTGATCGTTATTTATACACTAATATATACGGATACCTGCTAGCATACATTGTGACTAATGGACGCTTCTATGTTAATTAACACTACTCTGCCCACCTTCCAGTCTATAGAACCAGAGTGTATGTATTTATGTAACTGTTAATTATTTCTATATTAATGTTCTAGCATATTGCTTTAAGTAAATATAATGTCAGGAATATTCATTTACTCTCTCTTACTATTGATCTCTAAAACCTTTTGCTATCTCCTTGCACTTCACTCAGCTCCCATTATTACTGCTGACCGTCACTTTTTATTTCGCCAATCCCGATGTACCCCCAACCCAAAATGGCGCTCAGCAAAAGCAACCGTTCACTTCCGGGTATTGAACCGGAAGTTCTCACATGACTCCTCTACATTTGCTCGCTACCACGAGCTGTCATTACTACCGCGACTTTGAAAACTGCAACACCAGGCATTAGCCGAGACCAGAGGTAAGGGACCCCTTCCCACACAAAATCCCCATTCGTTCCTAGACTAATGCGAACCCTTCCTCCTTCTTCGTGCTTGACCCGGTTTCCGGATGCGGCCTCCTCATAAATCGCAACTGTAAATATAAATTCATTCAAATCTTCGATAACACTATTTTCTTAAACAATAATTCACAAAACACCGACTGTGGTTATGCATTACTGTCTTTAAAATTGTTAATAACGAAATCGCGTAACTTCAATCTTATATAATTTCGCTATGCCATGCTAATGTCTATATGCTGATTTTAATTGCACATCATACTACTATGTGATCCACATTTCTCCTTATATTCTTTCTACATATGAACGGTTGTTGATTTCAATGTAACTCACAATTTGCTCTCTCCTGCTTATATATATACCGGGTATTGTCTATAATTGCAAAATGTGCTTCCATTTGAAACTTGTGTAATACTCTCCACTAATTATACCCACCTTCGTGTTCTAAATTCTTACTACTCAATCACAACTACTTATTCTCTCCCTCCAAATCGATAACACTCTGTACCATATTCTTATCTATTTTCCTGTCTCCCTCACTGACAACACACCTTGTTTCTTTCAATTTATCCATACCTGCCGCACGTTTACCTTGACCCCTTCCTCACCTCACTTTCTTTCTTTGTTCCCTCACTTACATCTTGCCTTTCAATGCTGCGTCTCCCTACAACTTTATAATTCTTCCCAAAATCACCCTCACTATGTATATAATATACACATGCCTTATGACACCATGCCCTTTTCCTACCTTGGTTTAACATTGTCTATATACAGCCCTGAGGAAGCCCCAGGCCTGATGGCCGACTAGGGGGCGAAACACGTGTTGGCTGTGCCATCCTTCTTTCGTTTGCAGCTACCCAAAAAGAATAAAAAATACTTATCTCACCCGGATCTGCATGTCTTAATTGGATTTTATCCCCAACAACGGAAACTAAAACTCTAGCCCGGACACACCATTTCAAAACTAGTTTCAATTTAGGGGGAAAGGGGCATCTCCCCCTGTCTCTGGGCCAGAACCAGTACTTGAAAACTTCACGCTTATTATATGATGAGTAAGGGATGAGGATCTCTTTCCCCTCGCACTCAATCATGTTATTAACAGTCTCGAAGTCCCAATCATCAGAAAAGGTACTAGAGGTAATAACGTCATTCAATAAAATTTTAAATAAATGTGGAATCTTCAAAAGCTCCGACGGTGCAAAAATGTCATATTGAGTTTGGTCCCAAACTATACCATCATGTATAGGAACGGCTGTGATGTTCACTGCTAAAAGAACTGTTGATGGACAGAATGCAGAACAATGTCATACATTCACCCCAGTACAGAGATCTGGGCCTAAATCCATTGTTTTTTTGCTCACCATGCCATTCCAGTTTGGACCCAGCCATATGCAAATCAGTCTTGACCCTGGGTCCCATGGGAACAGTCCAGCCCGAACTGCCAGGCCAGGTCCTCCCTGAACTGGATACAAGCATCCTAGGACCGGTTTTGGGGTTTCACCCCTCTTCAGCCAGGATAGCTTGATTCCCGTGGCACGGAGAGCACGGGACTCACGTCTGAGCATACCCGTCCCACTCGGGGTGACAAATGCAAAAAGAACTGTTGATGGACAGAATGCAGATCAATGTCATACATTCACCCCAGTACAGAGATCTGGGCCTAAATCCATCGTTTTTGTGCTCACCATGCCATTCCAGTTTGGACCCAGCCATGTGCAAATCAGTCTTGACCCTGTGCCCCATGGGAACATTCCAGCCCGAACTGCCAGGCCAGGTCCTCCCTGACCTGGATACAAGCATCCTAGGACCGGTTTCGGGGTTTCACCCCTCTTCATCCGGGATAGCTTGATTCCAGTGGCACGGAGAGCACGGGTCTCACGTCTGAGCATACCCGTCCCACTCAGGGTGACGAATGCAAAAAGAACTGTTGTTGGACAGAATGCAGAACAATGTCATACATTTAGCCAAGGAAAGAGATCTGGGCCTAAATCCATCGTTTTTTTGCTCACCATGACATTCCAGTTTGGACCCTGCCATATGCAAATCAGTCTTGACCCTGTGCCACATGGGAACAGTCCAGCCCGAACTGCCAGGCCAGGTCCTCCCTGAACTGGATACAAGCATCCTAGGACCGGTTTCGGGGTTTCACCCCTCTTCAGCCAGGATAGCTTGATTCCAGTGGCACGGAGAGCACGGGACTCACGTCTGAGCATACCCATCCCACTCGGGGTGACAAATGCAAAAAGAACTGTTGATGGACAGAATGTAGAACAATGTCATACATTCACCCCAGTACAGAGATCTGGGCCTCAATCCATTGTTTTTTTGCTCACCATGCCATTCCAGTTTGGACCCAGCCATATGCAAATCAGTCTTGACCCTGTGCCCCATGGGAACAGTCCAGCCCGAACTGCCAGGCCAGGTCCTCCCTGAACTGGATACAAGCATCCTAGGACCGGTTTCGGGGTTTCACCCCTCTTCAGCCAGGATTGCTTGATTCCAGTGGCATGGAGAGCACGGGACTCACGTCTGAGCATACCACTGCTGACAAGACTCTTGCTTCACGATGGGATGATTTGTGTGGCTGGAGAAGTAAATTCACTCTTTTACTTGCTGCGTACATTTGAATATATCTGCCACTTATCAGCATACCCAGAGTTATTACCAGAGCTAACCATAGTAGAAAGAAGAATATTCCCAAAATAATCCATAGTTCAATCCATGGTGAAACCAGATAAGTCTTTTTCAGGAAATGAAAAAGGTCTGTTGCTTGTTCTTTGAAAGTTCTTTGTGCTGGCGTCATTTCAGGTTCACTGGGATCCTCAGAAAACGGATCAAAGTTCATTAAATAGCCAGAGGCAGTTCTGTCAATGGTTGGAATTGCATCAGGATTTGTTGAATTCGCCGGAACCAGTTGATCACTTGTTGCTTCATTGTAGACATGTATATCAGGACGAACTGTTATTTGGGTCTCAAGAGGTATAAGTTCCATGGCATTGTTGCTTAGTCCTTTATTTCTTACTGTAGAATCTTCAAAGGTGATGAGGCTCTCAGTTTGAACCTCTTGGATTGTAGCTAGAGGAGTGTGTCTGCTACATTGGCGGAGTCCACTTGGCCTACTGCTTAGTATTGGCCACAGAGTGTGGTTTGATCTGGTCGATGGACACAAACCTTTTCTCCTTTTTACGAGCAAGGGGCAGCAAAAGTACTGTTCTTGATCCGTGGATTGCTAGGACAGGTACTGGTTGTCTGTAAGAAGGCCCAAATTCCTTCTTGTCCGCGATTTTTTCTCTGACTAGATCACCAAGCTTTGGGATTCAGACAGGCCTTGCTGGGATGGCCGGTTTTTCCCCAGTGATGGTTGGCTTTAGGAGCACGTTGCTTTGTTTCGTTCTTAGTTCATTTAAGTCCTGTAAAACAGCCAAACGATCTTTGATATCAAATTTCTTATTTTCCATCAATGTGCCTTGCATATCAAGGTCCGGTAGCAACATTCTAGTTCCAAATAGAACTTCATACGGAGTGACACCCCCTAGAGAACTTCTTGGCAAGTTGTTAAGTGCGCGCTGGACCCCATAAAGGCGTTTGACCCACCCATTACCCAAACCTAATACCCTAGCTGTTAGAAGAAGAAGAATACCGCAATGCTATGCCCAAACTGGCCATGGCTTCTTTGTAAGCTCGAGAACTAAAGGCAGGACCCTAGTTAGAATGTAGTGTGTCAATTGCGTATGTGCCGATAAAGACTCACACATCTTTTATAATAGTTCGAGAGTCAGCCGAGCGCTGAGACCACATCCATAGGAACCTAGATTTAGTGTTTGTGGGATTGCATTTGTCCAAGAGGACGCCTTTATGTAGATAGTCTAATGCTGTCTAATAATGGTGTCTGAATTGGGCTGGTTATGTTGTAGTCAGGTGTCTGGTGGCGTTCTGTACTGCGATCTCTATTGCAGTCTATGCAATTATTGATGAAGATATGAATCAGTGTATTCATGCCTGGCCACCAGTACATCTCTTTCAGTTCCAAAATTGTTTTAGAGATCCCCTGATGTGTCAGACCCTCTCCCAGATGTGCTTCGTAAATCAAAGCTGCTCTTCGTTCCATGTTTGGTATTACCCTATCCCTCACTCCAGGGATTCGAGCAAACGGAACGCTGTTCGCATCAATTATATCTGAGTATTTGAGTGGAATTTTTTAGGTGACACTGCACCGCTGCCTTTGCTTGAAGCATTGACAGCCAGCATTATTTCACTGTTTATTTTCGTTTTTGAGTGAGTTATTGCAGCTACGGTAGCCGTTTGCATAGCCCCTTTCGCGGCATCATCAGCCAATGAATTTCCTTCAACGTGAACGCCATCACGTTGATGACTCAGCGTGTGTATCACGTGAGTATTTTGTAGTCCGTTTCGCAACTGAACTACTTGTTCCCAAAGCATTTTATGCTTGATTGTGCCACCTTTTGCATCTTTGAAACCATTTTGAAGGCAATTCTGTAAATATTCATTGTAAGTTTGAACACAGTAAAAATAATCACACACTATGAGTGTGGGGAATTTGTGATCTGTGTTTTCAAGTGCCATCTTGAATGCTTGTAGTTCAGCTCGCTGAGCTGTACAATCTCCTAGAGATTGCGTTTTTGTGACCATTGGTCTGAATTTGCCATCACACATACGACCTGTAACGATCGCGCATGCTGCACTGTAAGCTTGTTTACTCCTCGTAGCGGGTTGAGCAGATCCATCAGTATAAATTACAAATTCGTACTGATCAAGAAGGAGCATTTCAGTAGTTAAAGGATATTTGTGTTTGTATTGCAGGAATGCTTGTGTTTTCAATTAAGGATCAAAAACATATTCAACATCAGTTGCAGCAAGAGAATTAACCCATTGTATCCATCTTGAATGTAAAGCTTTTGCATTCGGAATGCTAGCTTTAGCAACTGCCTCTAAAGCTGGTACAGGAGTCACGGCCATAATGTGTTTCCCCTGTGCTAGGGCTCTTTCTTTTTCTGCAGCGGTTTGAACTGCTGTCAGAATCGTCTCTGTTTAAGTGAATTTCATTTCTGCTTGTGTATACAAGTGTGATTTGTATGCAATTGGTGCTTTTTCACCTTTGTTAAAAGTTAAGTAGGTGAATCCGTATTGACCCGGAATGATTCAGATCACTAAGTTGCGTATGTTTACGCGTGTTTTGTTGCTAACATGTCTGTTTGTAGTGAACGCAGAATTTCTGTGTGTTCTTGTGTCCAAGTTGTGGCTTTGAAATCAGGTTTGATTAATTCGTAGAGAGGTTTAACCCTCTCTGCGTAGTTTAGAATGTAAGTTCTTCCGAAATCCTCAAATCGACTGTAAGTTTTTCAGCATCTTCGGAGGTTGGAGCAGCGCACACTTTTCTAAAAAGTTGACTGCCAGGCTTTTGCCTTCACTTGAAAGTTCATATCCAAGGAAAAGGACGTTGAGATGGGCAATTCTGGACTTTTTAAACTTGAATTTGTAACCCTCAGAGGCGAAGCCCAATATAATGGTGTTCACCCTGTTCAAGTGTCTGTCCAGGTCATTGTCTGTCAGATACATATCATCGACATATTACAATGCCTCGTCATCATTAATTTGTAGTAACTCTGTTACTCTTGCTGAGAATAACCCCGGGCTGTGTTTGAACCCCTGTGGGAGTCAACAAAATTGACGCTGGGACCCCATTATTGAGAAAGCGGTCAAATATCTACTTTCAGGTGCAATATTTTGACAAAAGAAACCATTTGAAATGTCTAATGTGGTTTTGTACTTTTTTCGCACAATGTTATTCATTAATGCTGTACTGTGTGCATTTTGCACTGCAAATGTTTTACAACAAGAGTTTAGGTGTCTGTAATCCAAAACTAGACGATATGTATTGTCTGGTTTGGAGACAGGAAACAAAGGGGCCGATTCACAGAACTAACTTAAGACAAAATCCTAAACTTACTACTTTTGGTATTTACAGAAGTTAGGATTTTGTCTTAAATTTGACTTAAGACAATCTTAAGACAGACTTAAGACAGACTTAACACAGACTTAAGACAGACTTAAGACAAACTTAAGACAGACTTAAGACAGACTTAAGACAGACCTAAGTTAGGATTTTGTCTTAAGATTGTCTTAAGTTTGCCTTAAGTCAAATTTAAGACAAAATCCTAACTTCTGTGAATACCAAAAGTAGTAAGTTTAGGATTTTGTCTTAAGTTAGTTCTGTGAATCGGGCCCAAAGGATTGTTCATTGATGAGGTGCATGTTTCAATCACCCCCTGGTATTCAAGTTGATCTAAGATCTCCCTGACATGTTTTTTTGCTTCTTGCTTAACTGGGTACTGCCTTTGTGCAGTTCGTTGATTTTTTAACTGGATTTTGTGGTGAGGTGAGTCCTCATCCCATCCCACATGATTCTTGTATAATACTGGGGCCTGGGCCACTGCCCATTTCCTGGCATAAGTATGTCTTAAGTGTACTGGAACATCGTTAGAGAAGGCTGGCCTAATGATGCCTTCTATATGAAAATTGATGGTGGGCTTTGCACTCCTGGCTACTTTTAATAAGCAAAAAATAAATGGAAATATTGTGATCAGTGTGCTGAACTTGATGGTGCGTACCTGAACGTACCAACTAAAAACTAAAGTAAAGGCCAGTGGACTAACCTGCCTACTGGAATCAAGTTCGCACTACTTAAATTGATGTACATATATTTTCTGCAGTTTTAACAGACATACTAAAAGACAATGATTCTTCAATAAAACTTGTATGAGTTTCAACAAATTACATCAGTTTTTAAAGCTGTATAAACATATAATACAAATCCAATAATATTGTGAAACCAAACAATTTTTTTTACAGAAAATTGAAAACAAATTTGAACTTAGATGAATTTAGCCCAATGCATTTCGGGACTTCATCGTTCCTTCTTCAGGGGAAACACTGTAAAAAATAAAATACATATCAAATAATGCACATAGGAGTACATCTAACATTACCAATCAGATACATTCATGTTTAGAAACAATTTTATCCAATGCTTTTAATTTTTGTTTACAAACATTACCCAATATACACAATCATGAAAAAAATTAATAATATCATGTAGAACTCATGTCAGTTTGAAGTACATAAGGTTTTCGAGGGGATCAGCCACAAGCCAAACTCAATAAAACACCCGCAAAGCCCATCACCACATGTGTCACTAAACAGTCCGAAAAAACATACTCACTCTAAAGGATGACAAAGTAGTCACTGAGGTCAAAGTACTAAGAAAAACCGCTGAAAACCATAAAAACAACACGATATCCATGTTACTAGACCTCAATTACTCCTTAGCTCACTGGGCTTGGTAGTAGCGAAGCAGGACATAGCACGATACTGGGGCACACAGGAGATTCCGACACTACATGAATGGAAACATGGCATGGACCTATACATGCCAGCGGAAAGGGGTGACATGCAAGAGTAGAGGGTGCCCCAAGAAATTTACTAAAACATGGAGTAGCTGGATGAATTACTATGGTCTAACACAAAGCAACTACGACACCAAAATAACTACCGATGGGGCGCAGGACTACAGGAGACCAGATAGGCTCAGGACACAAGTGAGTAAGTGAAATGGGGAATCACTGCATTTCTATAATTCAAGGGGGTCATACACAATGTTATATGCCTAACATGTACCAATAACAAGGGTGGACACCAGAGATAGGAAAACCGAACAAACTAGCCTGACCAAAGTGCGGCCTGTTGTTATTGTTGTATGAAAGAAATGTTTCTTAAATAATTGGAACAATAAAAATATATTCAAAAAAGAAACAAATACTGATCACAAGCCCCTGGTGCATATGTTGGCACCAGGTGGGGGATGCACCGTATCTGCCAGAATAGCCAGGTTGACTTCTAAGTTGCAGAATTCCATTACAGATTGGAGTATGTTCCTGGTAAAGTCAATGTGCATGCTGATTGTATGTCTAGGTTACAATTACCATCATGAGATTATGATGATGTCAATGTGAAGTGGCGTTCACTGTGCAGGATGTTAATTTGCTGGGTTCTGAGTTTCTTATTGGGCAAGAGGAAACACGGCATGAGTAGATGGAAAGAGACCGTGAACTTAACTGTGTGAAATAATTCATTTTAAAAGGTTGGCCAGAAGAGAGTAAGCCTCCTGGTGAATTGATGAGTTATTTCAAGGTGAATGAATAACTAGCAGTAGAGAATGGCATTGTGGTACGAGGGGACAGGTTTGTTCCTCCTTCCAGTTTAAGGAAGGCCATTGTGGATATTGCTCATGAGGGTAATTTTGGTATTTCAGTCACAAGAAGGTAAACTGAAATATCTTAGTAAATTCAGCCATAACAAAATAAGATACAAATAGTCACAGACACAGCAATACAGAAACAAAGTACAGTGAACAGGTGTTCCATAAAGAAACTTTCCTTCTCTCTCCTAAACATAGGGTAACTAAAAGATCATTTAATCAGGGCTCTAGTTAGGGAGTTTTGGAAGGTGTCGGCATAGTGTAGACTCTTGTAGAAGTCTATGGGGAAAGGGAATGAGTGTTTAGCATGAAGCGTCACACTTGCAACAATAAAGAAAAGTAGAGAGGTCTGTACCTCTCAAAGTCTAAAGGGAATCTGCCCAAATACTGTGTGAACACCCATTAAAACAACGGGAGCTTCAGTAACATTTGTATATTTCCCACACCGCCAGAAAGCAATCAAATTATTACTTGTGATGAGCATTTGCAACATCCCTTAGGTTTCCCATCACATCAAAACTGAGACAGTAACTGCAACCTTGAACAACTTACGGTCCTGGTACACGATCAACAGGACGCTTCTTCTCACCATTAGTCTCCAAGCTCCTTGCCAAGTTCTTCCCTTCATGCCTCACTATCAACAGTCTAATACAAACAATACTAATTTCTGTAGCTAATGAGAATCATGATAATGCTCAAGCAAAGATAGAGAGATAATGCTGATAAAGAAAAATGCATTTCAAAATTAGGCCTATACTCGGACAAATTTAACTGAGTATTTAATATGAACTTCAAATACATGGTTATACATGCACAAATGTTACTTGAAAAATAAATGAAAAACATGAATAAAGAGTACATGTTTATATATGAACATATAGCTTGAAATGTAAGTGTAAAACACGTGAATAAAGAATGTATCTAAACAAGTTTCAACTTGACATTAATGCACACGTATATAAATCTCTTAGTCTCTACAATGGTTACATTTTATTAATGCGTTTAAATGCTTCACACAAGTTAATATGATTATATCACACAGTGAATATAACATCAAATATGAGTGGATTATTGCATAATTATGATGTGTAAAGGATGGAGTCTACATTGCGCTACTCCAGTTTGATCCTTACAACACTGGAAATAGGGCTTTTGACTCTTTCCTCTCTCTTCAGGCATGGAGCATTAGCTTTGATTTGCAAGGAGTCTACTTAAAAAGCTGCTCCACATGTGCTTAGTTTAAGATAATCAGATCTCCCTCCAGAACCCAGAAGAATTATGAGACATATACACACTGTGTCACAGGAACCAAGCAAAACCTGGCTGATGACCCCTACATAGGACGAAATCGATTCTGGGTTGCTGGTAATCCGCCCGGACCATACATGGCAGTACTGTTCCCATTGCAGCAGGGCCATGACTGATTTTCATATGGCTGGGTCCAAGCTGAGATAGTCTGGTGTGCACAATAACCATGGAGTGCTGTAAATCATCCAACATATTTATATTGCATTAAAAAAGTCATAAATATATAAAAACAAAAGAAAATTATTTAATAAAATAAGTATATGATGGTGCTTCTATTGTGATAAGTGAATCTATGCAGTCCTCTTCTGAACCAAATGTACAATGGTAGTAAAGAATATATGGGCACTTAAAAATAATGATGACTGTCAGAAAATCATAGAAAACTGTATACTTCAGTTATTCTTGTGGGTTTAGTATAATATACTACAGGTCAGTCCAAGGATGTAGTAATGTCAATGTATCACACGCATAGAGTAATTTACACAGAGTCCCATTAAGTATGGCTGTTGCACATACTATGTGTAAAGCATGATAGTGCACACATGGCTGTATTGATAGGGTGCATGCACCACCCAGAACACCCTTAAAAAGAAGACCACCTTTGGAAGATATTTCTTATTAATGGTTGTGAAACTGCTATGGATCCTTGGCGGGCCTGTTTGCCTCTGTACCTAATTCATAATGGAAGCTGCTCCCATTCATAATGGGAGCATGTATAGGAGCTTCATTTGCATTTCCTAAACAGATCCTGCATACACAACAAAAAGAAAGAAACGTTCTCTCTGAAACATTCAAAACCACACAATTCCTTAATCCATCTAAATATGTTTATTTGTTTAGCGTGCGAAACCAAAGATGAATTGCCTTACAAAACACAGGAAAACATTACAACAAGGCTAGGAGTAAAACTGGTGTGCTGATCCCATTGAGTGTGCACAATTTTTCCCAAGTGGTACAGAGGTGATATATGCAAAAATGGAAGAATAAATTGTGCAGCAACCACATCTGCAGATTAAAATACAAGACAGGATGAATTGCCTTACAAAACACAGGAAAACATTACAACAAGGCTAGGAGTAAAACTGGTGTGCTGATCCCATTGAGTGTGCACAATTTTTCCCAAGTGGTACAGAGGTGATATATGCAAAAATTAAAGAATAAATTGTGCAGCAACCACATCTGCAGTTTAAAATACAAGACAGGATGAATTGCCTTACAAAACACAGGAAAACATTACAACAAGGTCAGGGGTAAAACTGTTGTGCTGATCCCATTGAGGGTGCACAATTTTGCCCAAGTGGTACAGAGGTGATGTATGCAAAAAGTAAAGAATAACTTGTGCAGCAACCACATCTGCAGATTAAAAAACATGACATTAGCAAGAGATAAAAGTAGGGAAGGTCAGATTAGAGGGTGGAAAAGAAGAGGGCATGACAGAACAAAAGAGGCAAGGAGGAAGAATTACTGTGGTTGGCTGAGACAGTGGGAGGAATCACTGCCAGACCATTCAGCAACAACTTTGGAAACATACGGCCACCATTGTCACCATCTGAGCTAATGTTGCTAGCCTTTCCTTTTAATTGTAAGCATTTTTTTCACTTTTTCAAACTTGAGGAACGTTAATGAGGAAACACAGCAAGGTGCTGTGAGCCGGTTGGCCAATGGGGGTTGGACACAGTTAGATGCATGTTATAAAATATTCGAGGGAACTTGTGGTGTCATTTTCTTAGTAAAAGAAGTTCTGATGCCAGAACTTTGTATTTTGTATTATGACAATTAGTGACAAGACGTTTTGAGAGGGTTACCCTACTATTTATTTGAAGGAAAGCGACCTCAAAAGGAGTTCCATTAGTAAATCGAAGGAGTCTGAGCTGATCAATAATTTCCTTGTAATGTGCAGGAAGGAGGTGTTTTATTTCTTATGATGCACAATGGCACTTCTCCCAGACATATTGTAAATCATCAGTCTAATGCTTATTCTTATTAAAGATATCATATGGTTCCAAATATGCACAAAACATATGGAATCTGTGCTGTGACAATAAACATACCAATATGTAGTTTTTAAGAAATAGTAAGTAATAATATTCTCTATTCGACCATAAAATATACAATATCATACAATATATACACAATAATGTCAATCAATTGTAGATACGGTCCCAAGCCCACCCATATTAGAAACTATGCATCATTTCATTGAATAGTATTTGCCATAAAATCTGAATTTAAAAACATTTAAAAGCTCTAAAACAATGTGGGTTCATATAGTGAGATGGTAATACCAAAATTTCAAATTCATAAAACTATGAGTGTGAAACATGATATATTGAAAAGCAAGTGCAATAATGATACCATGTGGACATACCGATGTTAATGGGGTTATACAATGAATCAGTATGCCAGTCATACACAAAGGATGCTTTACTATAAAAAATCCCCTCTCCTACACTAGGCTTAGGAGGACACTTCCTTGAGCCTGAGTTCTTACTAACCCTCCATTTCTTGGTTGTAACGCTGTCAAAGGAACTTCATAAATATATGCAAGTCGGGCCAAGCAGTTCTTAGGTAGGAGGCGGAGGCATAGACGTGGAGATGGGTGTTTGCCCACAATACTCCGTAATTTGACGGAGGATGCAATATACCTGTATACTGTGTCGTAATCCAAATTGATAGAGAGACAAGACCTTTTTAATAACGTCTCGAGCATTACGAAGTATACGAAAGCCATGGTCAAGAAGGAATGGATGGACTGCACAGTGAGAACAAGCATTTGCAATTCAATAGGTCTCGTATTTAAGCAAGTTTAAGCTATTGGCATTGTAAATGACAATGCCTTTTTTATATGTTTTAAAAACGAAAAGAAAAGGAAAAGGCAATGTAATTTACAATCTTAATAGCTCAAACTCGTGTAAATGCGAGACCTATTGCATTACAAATACTTGTTCTGTAGGTCCTTACTCCTGTGCTGTCCCTATGGCGACCACCTCACTCCAGGCCGTTATGGACAATGGGCATGATTTAGAGTTTGGGTGACCGAGTTTAATGCATTGGGATGGCAGAAGACAGTACCTCCTCAATCCTGAGGGGCCTCTGCCAAACAAATTTAGACTTGTCTCTAAGATGGCAACACTCTACAACCATCATGGCGGTTCCTGTCAATGTAAGAAAGGTTTGACGGATGGTGCCGTCAGCCATGGCGACCAGTCAAACTTTTCAAAAGTGTTTTTGCTTTTCTAAAATAACTCACAAAGGAGGAGTTTTTAAAGAAAAATGAAAAATGAATGGCCCGCACACTATTGGAATTTTCTCCCAGGGTGTGGGGGTTGCTACTATTTTTTTCCTACCCCTTACTACCACGTCTTTCGAGGCAGAGATATACAGGAAAAAAAGATTTCATACTGTCCACTCTAAAAGGATAGATGGTGTAAATTCTTCCTCTGATGGCCCCTACTTCATCCGGCTGTTGGAGGAAGAAGTCCCTCGACTGAGCCAGCAAGTGCTCCTCTGACAATGTACCTACTGTCCGTCCAACTCTAAATAAGGAAGACTCACCAAGGGTTTAGTGGACAGGGTGAACCGTTGCATTGGCAACAGAGAACCCTGTCTGCAAAACTTTCAGTCAGGCCTAATGTCTCCAGTCCTGAACTTTTCTCTCAAACAATCATTGATTTCAAGTTTGCAAAACGGGTTAGTTCAATAGAAGCACAACAAGGCCACAAACCCAGAATGAGTTAGGCCATCGTACAGAGAAGCCCAGGACTAAAAATTGCACCTGTAATGACCAGGAATGATGTGATCACCCTAGGCCTACCTCTCACATTTGCTCTCTGTATCTGAACTCTCTCCCCCTGAAAACTCTTCCTATACTTGTAATCACAAAATGCTGGGAAGAGCCACTCTGCACATGTTATTCAACCATCATTTCTGGAACGTTTCTGCTGTAAAATGGTATGGAAATGGGGTGATTGAAAGTTGAATCATCTCCATGCACCTGACCCATTGAGCTCCTGCAGACACACTGCTGAGCTTCTGAAGGGGCTTAACACGGCTTCTGGTGCCATGCGAGAAAATACCAGCGTGACCAGTACAAACTCCCAGTTTTATTGTTGATTCCTATGCTTATTTCTTTAAGTTTTAGCCGACATTTTCGTTGAATATCAACGATGCATGGGTGCAGTGCCCTGGCAACAGGCACTCTTATAATATCCTTAATTTGTGGACAATCTACCACTCGTTACTCCTAGCACTCTCATGCTGAATATTGCAATTCCTTCAACTATTATTCTTTACTCATTTTATCCCATGTGTCACCCATTGCACTCTCATGCTGAATGGCACAATTTCTTTAACTAATATTTTGTACTCTTTTTTATCAATCTTCATATTTTCTCATAATGTAATTTCTACACAATTTCGCTTCGTTGAAGTTTCAGTGGCCATGCTGATGATCTTCCATGTCCCCTGATGAAGTACTTTTTGTGCAAAATGCACTAGGAAGCAATGGAAAGATCTCTACTGAATTAAAGATCAGTTAATTGAATAATTACAAAAAGACCATTCTGGATGAATGCATTATGAATACAATTGATTAATCTAACCATTAGGAAAGAAAAAAGTGTTTCCTTTTACATTTATACAAAAAGAAGAAAATACAATTTTGAAAAATGGAACTTATAAGTTTAGTCATAGGCCGGCGCGGAGCAAAGTGCCGAAAAAACTCCAGAAATCCGCAGTGGTGGGGTGTGCCACAATCTCTCCTGAAGATGTTCTGGTGTGATTTTTCTTTCTCGTCAACTTAACATTGCCGAGCCGCTTGAGAGAAAAACCTCTGCTCCGCGTCACTCCGCGGGGTTGTGCAGAACTCCGCGAATTCACCCTGCGGAGCAGAATTCTTCACTCACCCCTGGTTAAAAGGAGCAGACTAGTAACCAAAAACAGTCCTGCAAAAATGTTGAAATCCACCCCACTCCATGCTCCTTTAGCCCTCTTCATTTCTCTCTTTCCTCCATCCATTTTCTGTATCTCTACTCCATCCTCTCTCTCTTCCCTTCCACTCACTTTCATTCATTTTTGTCTCTCTCTCTCTTTGCATATACCCCCCTCGGTGTCGCTGGCGCCAGCAGCGTTACTGGAACGCCAAAAGACAGCCTCTAAAGGACCCAGTCCGCCCGGTAAATGGCCAGTGAGTTAAATGGCCCTGTCTGCAACTCCTTTCTTTACTCATGCCTTTATCCTACTTCCCACTATCTCCCTCTTTTTCTCTCTTTCTAGACTCTAAGGGGCATATCAACAAGGGCTTTATCTCTGCTTTTTTGGCTTTAAAAGCCAAAAAAGCAGAGATAAAACTAGCACCCTATCAACAACAGGGTGCTAACACGCAAATTTGCATGTTAGCACCCTTTTACTCTACGCTTCCCCTTGCATCTCTAATGAGATGCAAAGGGGGCGTTCCAGAGTAAAATAATAGGAGAAATGTCGCTAAGCGACATTTCTCCTATTATCAAGAATGTCGCTAACCCTGTTAGAGACAAAAAAAGCAGCGCTAACCGCGGTTAACGCTGCTTTTTTACGTCTGCTAATTTTCAGACTTAGCCATGATATCCTATGGAAGGAGGATATCATGGCTAAGTTTGCTTGTCCCTATCAACAAGGTAACGTGTGATTATCGCTGGGTTTCCAGCGATAATCTCACGTTAGCCTGTTAGCGTGTAGATTTTTATCGCTATTGAGATAAGCGTTGCTAATAGCACGCTATCTCAGCGATAAAAATTCACGCTAGCCGGCGATAATTATCCTCACGCTAAGAGCGCTGAGCGATAATTATCGCCGGTTGTTGTTGATATGCCCCTAAGGGGCATATCAACAACAACCGGCGATAATTATCTCTAAGCGCACTTAGCGCTAGGATAATTATCGCCGGCTAGCGTGAATTTTTATCGCTGAGATAGCGTGCTATTAGCAACGCTTATCTCCTCAGCGATAAAAATCCTCACGCTAACTGCCTAACGTGAGATTATCGCTGGAAGCCCAGCGATAATCTCACGTTACCTTGTTGATAGGGACAGGCAAACTTAGCCATGATATCCTCCTTCCATAGGATATCATGGCTAAGTCTGAAAAATACCAGACGTAAAAAAGCAGCGTTAACCGCGGTTAGCGCTGCTTTTTCTGTCTCTAACAGGGTTAGCGACATTCTTGATAATAGGAGAAATGTCGCTTAGCGACATTTCTCCTATTATTTTACTCTGGAACGCCCCCTTTGCATCTCATTAGAGATGCAAGGGGAAGCGAAGAGTAAAAGGGTGCTAACATGCAAAGTTGCGTGTTAGCACCCTGTTGTTGATAGGGCGCTAGTTGTATCTCTCCTTTTTTGGCTTTTAAAGCCCTTGTTGATATGCCCCCAAATTTATATTCCTCTTCCTCCTTCGGCTCTGTCCTTTCTTCTACCCCCTCTACCCCCCTTCTGTGCAGCTTTGCTGTCCCTGTGATGCTGCTGGGCTCTCTGTGCCTTGGTTCACCTTCAGACACCTCCCTGTTCTCATCTCAGTCTGTTCTTATCTTCTCCACACTCAACAGTACAATAACGGTTTATTGTCTTAAATGATGTGTTTACAGCTGTTACCAAAGCTCGTGTGGGACCATTGTTATTGCAACAGCTTCACATATGGGTGTGTATGTCATTGATGGCACGTTGACGCATACTCTTTTGTCTTTTTGGGATTTCGCCTAACATTATGCAAATCCTGCGGTCATTTGGTAAGAGTTCCGACGCCAGCCATTGTGCAGGTGAAATCTTCAGAGTAGCGTCCCGTCTTTCCTCTGATCTGGCGCAGCATACGAGGAAGTAATTTCGTTTTCTTTAATACCAAGGTCACGTTCCTGACAGATTTGATGCAGTTCTGTCTCCTGATCTGCCCGCGCCACCAAGCGCGTAGCTTCCGTTGGTGCAGCAGGTGCAGTGGCACCGGGGCACACAGCACTCATGTTATTGCTGTATTTCAACATTCAAACAGTGCCGACGGAGTGTTTTCTTTCCATGCAATAGGGCCCGTGACCCACTGGCTATGCCACGCGTGCCACCCTCCCTGGTCTGCAGTCACAGACTCGTGACCTTCCCATCACTACTGTGTGTTTGCGACTGCACAATGCCGTTAAGTTTTCTGCCAGGGCGGCGCTCCTGCAGTTCGTTCGGCCTTGTGACCAGGCAGGGTGTCTCTTGCGCAGAGCTGCACACTGTCAGAACGCACTGTGGACTGTGAGTGCATTTGTTTAAGAGGGCGAGGCTGTAGCGCAGAAAGTATCATGCACACCGCAGCTTTAGAAACCTGTTTATCTTTAGCTATGCTAATAAGGATGAATGTGGTGATCCCATGCCTTAAACCGCAATGGCACAGCGCCTAAAGCCTTTAATGCTGTCAGCCGATCTGGCATTAGCATGTAAGCCAAGTGGCCATTTTGACACTGCCCCAGCTCACACATACTTACATTTCGAAACAGAAAAGAGGTAGATAAAAAACAAGCATTGGCAATGCAATAGGACTCGCATTTACGCAAGACCTATTGCATTGAAAACGGGAGTGTGGGTGGGCGCGAGAAGGCACAAGCATGACCGGGAGTGTGTGGGAGGGGGCGGGGGCCCCAAGAAGTCACGGGCTGCGGGAGGGATAAGGAGGGGGGAAGAAAGTAGTTTGTGCAGTAAAGGGGCCAGTAACCATAGAAGGATAAAATGACTGACATGGCTGTCATGGGGAGGGACTAACAAGTTTAAAACCAATGGGACGACAGCATTTATAACCTAAGCCAATGAAGAAGATGGGCCAGAGAGTGGGCGGAGCTTCCACAAAGCTTCCATACTATCGTGTATACTGCATGCCTCGCAAAGCGATGGCAACACATTCGCACTGCAACGCTAGGCGAGACCTAAAACAAGAGGAGCGGGAGCACAACAAACAAACAGTCAGTTTATATGGTATGTTGGTAACGACCAGAATTATTGAACCGTATGTGCGCACTATCCCTAGTTTATATTGGTTTTACCTAGTGAGATTTGATTTCACCATGTCACACTTATTGGTCACTTACCCCTCAACAGCTAACTGTGACTAGAGCCTCATAGTGTGTTCATGAGATTCGGCATCTGCGCAATCACAGCTGCATTTTTCTTCTTTTGTGGCTTGTACAACATAAACAGGAAGGCATTACTTGCCCTTTTGCTTCGGAGCTTAACATCCAACAATGCACAACGGCACTATTGTATCTACAACTATTACATGTAGTTTGTAATTATTTTGTTCAATACGTATTAAGCAAATATGCTATTTTGAAAAGCAACTATAGTGATAAAATCTTACAAATTTCTGATTTCTTCAAAAAAGAGTTACAATGCGGTAAATACAAATGCTAACAAAAACGTCTTCTTGGAAGATAAAGAATGCATTTTGAGAGAATAAAAATTTGCAAAAAAGACTTGACCAGATGGAGGTTTTATTGTCTAAACAGTAACACTTCCTGTCTCAATTACTTACCGGTAATTGCATTACTCTAAGTCCTACTCCCTCGCTTCCATTACTTACGTAGTTGAGGCATCCCTGCCTCACCAGACACCCATACCACGTGATTTATCACGTGGGGGCTATAAGTAGCCCCCACCCCCCTCAAACCTCCTGTATTACCACAGAGACCAAAACCATACCAAAAGGTTGGCCTGGACTACCAGGGAGGGAGGGAGGGATGTAAGTAATGGAAGCCAGGGAGTAGGACTCAGAGTAATGCAATTACAGGTAAATAATTGAGACATTACCTCCTAGTCCCTCCCTCGCTTCCATTCCTTACGTAGTTGAGAAGTACAAAGCCAAACAGGACAACCAAAGAAGGTATGCAAAAAACAGGTTTATTAAAAAACACAGACAACAGGGAAAAACCACTATTCAGGAACCATAGTGGAAAGAACCCTGTACCCAAAAACATCAGCACGGTCAACCTCCTGGCCAATCCGGTAATGAGAGGCATAGGTCAACGGCGAAGCCCAGGTGGCAGCCTGACAAATCTCCGAAATGGAAGCCCCTTGGACCTCCGCACAGGACGCTGCCATGGACCGAGTGGAACACCCTGAACCCCCAAAGGAGAAAGGTGCCCCGCCTTGTACGCCAAAGAAATCAGAAGGACGCAAACCCAGATTCACAGGCCCAAAATTAACAAAAAGCGAATCAGACAAACGGAAAGGTTCCAAATAGATCAGGAGAGCCCGCCGAACATCCAAAGAGTGCAGCCGCACCTCAGACTCCGACGCCGGAGAATCGAAAAAGGAAGGAAGGACCAACTCCTGATCCCTGTGGAACTGAGAATCCACCTTAGGACAAAAGGAAAAGATAGGTTTAAAACCAATCCTGTCCTCAAAAATCCGACAAAAAGGATGTTTGCATGAGAGAGCGCCCAGCTCACCCAGGCAGTGAGCAGAGGAAATGGCCACCAAAAAGAAGGTCTTGAAGGACAAAAGGCGCAGATCCACCGAAAGCAAGGGTTCAAAGGGAGGGGACATCAAAGCGTCCAAGACCAGAGACAGATCCCAGGTGGGAAAATACCGCAGAGGGGTAGAAAGAACATTACCCAAACCCTTAAAAAGGCGACCAACCAACCCAGCAGGATCCGAGAGATTGCCCCAAGAGCTCCAAAACGCCTTAACCGCAGTCCACTGTAAACAAAGTGGAGAAACCTTCAAGCCCAAAGCAGCACCCCCTGGAGAAACAGCATCACTTCAAACTGTCACAACACCACCAACTGAAAGAATGCCAGTGTCTCAGGTAAGACTTGTTAGTCGACGGGCGCATAGCCGCCTAGCCGCCTGCAGAGTAGAGGTCAAGCCAGCCAGAACACCTTTACGCAGCAGACCTAAGCATTCAACCTCCAGGCCGCCAAGCGCATCCTGACCAGACATCCCGCTGCAACACCGGGAACACCAAAGGGGACGGAGACAGAGGCAGCAACCACTCCACCTTCGACCTTATCTCCACCAGGAGAGGAAACCAGGAGGCATGAGGCCAAGCCGGAGCCACCAGAATCACCGGAGCCCCCAAGGAACGGACCCATATAAGGAAGCGGAGAAGAAGGGGGAAGGGAGGAAAGGCATACAGAAGCCCGCGAGGCCAGGGGCAAGAGAGAGCATCCACCGCCCAGGCCGAACTCTCCCGACTGCAAAATACAAACAGGGCCACCTTGGCATCGCCCAGACATGCAAAGAGGTCCACCGCCGGAACACCCCAATGCACCGTCAGATCCACAAACAATTCCTGACGTAGGCAGAAATCCACAGAGGACTGGATGGCTCTGCTGAGAGCATCTGCTAGGGAATTGGACACCCCCGAATGTGAATAGCCGAGAGTGCCACAAGATGAGACTCCGCCAAAACGAACAACTGCAGAGCCACCAGAGACAAGGACCTGGCCCCCCCCTGTCTGTTCACGTAAGCCATGGCAGTGATGTTGTCCATCCAAACTAGAACAAGGGAACCCCGCAGAAACCGGGAGAAGGCCAACAGAGCCAGACGGACTGCCTCCAACTCCCTCCAACGCGAAGACCGCCTCCCCTGAGAGGGGAATCAGAAGCCCCTGGTCCGATGAACCCCCAGCCAGGCCCTCAACCCCGAGAGGCTGGCATCCGTGGTGACCACTACGGGAGCCGGAGGAGAGAGAGAGAGAGCCCCTTCAGCAGATGATCCCGAACCAACCACCAACCCAGAGCCGACCTGATCAAAGGGGACATCAGAAAGGAGAGGGGAAGGCAATGGGGAGAACAATGTGCCAGAACATGAGCCATCAGAGTGTGCAAATGGAATCGGGCCCATGGAACCAGAAAGACCGTGACCGCCATGTCCCACTGCACCTGGAGCCAACGACCCGCCACCTGAACCGGACCGGACAGAAGAGACAGGATGCGTGAATGAATCTTGTCCACCCGAGCCTCGGGCAGAGTGACCACCCCCAAATCTGTCCGAAACTGAGCCTCAATGAAGAGACGATCCTGGGACGGAACAAGGAAGGACTTCCCCACATTGATAAGAAAGCCGTCCCCCCTCAAAATGGCCAGGATCACCTCCGTGTGACTGAGAGCCAACCGGAACGAGGGAGCATGGACCAACCAATCGTCCAGGTAAGGATGGAGAAATATCCCCTGGGCGTGGACCAATGCGACCAAAGGAGCCAGAAGCTTGGTGAAGACCCGCGGAACGGACTTCAACCAGAATGGCAAAACCGCAAACTGGAAGTGAGAGTCGCCGATCGCAAAACGTAAAAACTTCTGATGCCCCCGAGCCACCGGAACATGAAGATAGGCATCCTGCAGATCGATAGAAGTCATGAAGTCCCGGACCCCAACCAAAGGAATGATGGACTGTAATGTCACCATCTTGAAGTGAACGGTCCGAACCCAACCATTCACCCTCTTGAGGTCCAGAACTGGCCGGAACCCCCCTGACACCTTCTGGACTAGAAACAAAATGGAATAACAACCTTGACCCCATTGTGCCAGGGGGACTGGGACGATCGCGTTCTTCTCCAGAAGATCCTGAACCCCCTCCAGAAGAGCCTTCCGCTTCACCGGGGACCTGGGGACAGGAGTACGGATGGTGCCCCAGCCGGGAGGAATAGCGACAAAGTCAATAGGATAACCTCTCCTGACAACACTCAACGCCCAGCGACCCTTCACATCCAGACTCCAAGCCTCCAGGAAAAACAACAGCCTTCCGCCGCAGGTCTTGAGGCTGCCTCGCCGTCGTTGTCAGGACTTCCGCTTGAAGGCATCCGACAGACCATTGGGACCAGCTACGGGAGCCACCTTTTTGGGCTGGAACATACGCCGACGGTCCGAAAAGGCCCTTGAGGACTGCAGGGAAGACTGGAAAGAAGAGGCCGAGGAAGGAGCCGGATTCCCGAAGCGGCGAGAGTAAGATGCAGACGGCTTGCCCTTGTAAGGCAGAGCATGCTTACGGTCCTTAAAAGCTTTTGTGATCATGCTGTGCAGCTGCTCACCAAAAAGCATTTTGCCGTCAAAGGGGATCTTAAGGAGAGAGGACTTCTCTGAAGAATCCGCCTTCCAGTCACGCATCCACAGGTTCCTCCGAGCCAGGACCAAGGAACCAGAAGCCATGGCAGAAGAACGAAGTGCATCCGAAGAGACGTCAGCAAGAGCTTGGCCCGTTGTTCCATGTGGACAAGCAAGCCGGAGCAGTCCGACTCATCCTGGGCAGCCGTGGCCAGTTTCCCAAAGTCAGACACCAACAACTGAGCCGCATAAGCAGAATAAATGTCAGCACGCATTGACAAGTTACCAGCAGAGAAGGCCTTCTTCAACGCCCCCTCCACCTTTTTATCAGTAGCATCAGCTGGAGAACAATCCTCAGGATTAATCGCCGTACGACCAATCAGGGTGGCCAACATGGCATCCCCTTTGACAGAGTGAAGAGGAGAAACCTCCCACTCCTCCAAGGAGTACAGTTTCTGCACGAAACAAGGAACCGATGAGCGCTCCAGATCACGCCATTCCCCAGAAATCAAGTCCTTGATGCGCCCATGAAAGGGCATTGTGAGAACGGGGGGGTTTAACATACTGAGGAAACATGTCATCCAACCCTTCAGGTGCAGAAAAGGGTGAAAACCCCAAGTTCTCCCTAATGTCCTGGAGAATCGCAGGAACCTCCTCGCTATGCACAAACTTCCTGGAAGAGGTAGAGGGTTTGGCAGCGCCTGAAGAAGACGAGTCCTCAGAGGGAGAGTCCACCGGACCCACCGCAGAATGAGAAGACGTGCTCTTGGCAGGAACCCTGGATTCCAGAGCGTGAGCCACATCTGCCTCAATCATGTCCTGGACCTCAGAAGCAGACAGTAGGGCCGCAGAATCCCCCAGACCCTAGGACCTAGTCCGGCGAGCCGGAATCGGCTTATCATCGTCAGAGGAGGAGGAGGACAAAACATGCCTGCGCTTGGAAGCACGCTTCGCCATAATGACCCAAAAACCAGAAGCCAAGCTGAAGAAGTTTAAATATGGAGCAGTCAAGTATCAGGGACCAACCAACTGGCACTAAAAACCAGGAGCGAACCCCAGAAAACCAATCAAAAAAGAGAGAAAAGTGGAACCCTCCCTGCAAAATACAGAAATCCAATTAAAAAACACCAATGAAATAATAAAAATGCGGCCTCACACAAGGCCCTTACTGCAAAGAGGAGCAGAAACAGCCAGCCGAGGATGCCAGATGAAATTCCCCACGGCCGCCGCTTCCCTTTCCGGCCTCCAACCCGGAAAGACAGCCCCAGCCACACAGGGCCGGTGACTCCGTCAGCTGGACCCCCCAACCCCAGACGCGGCTAGGGAAGGCACAGCGCTGCCCAGGCCGGCACCGCCAGGCCCCGCAGGCAGAAGAAATCACAGGAGAGGACCTCCCACGAAGGAACCAAATGAAGAAATCCAACGAAGAAATCCAGATAAGACCGCAGCACCGCAAACGGCCAGCGCGTGGTACGCGCGTCTCAGCAGGTGAGACAATAGAACAAGCATTTGCAATGCAATAGGTCTCGCATTTGCAAGAGTTTGAGCTAATGCCATTGTAAATGGCAATGCCTTTTATTTAAGTGTTTTGAAACGTGCAAGCGGTGCATAAACACACACTTTGTACTTATAGTCATTGCCTAAGAGAAGCAAGGTTGACGGTAACTGCGCCTCTTTTACTGTCAGCCTTGCTTCTTGTAAGCAAGGACTATAAGTACAAAGTGCGTGTTTACGCACCGCTTGCAGGATTTCAAAACACATAAATAAATGGCATTGCTAATAGCTCAAACTCTCGCAAATGCAAGCCCTATTGCATTGAAAATGACTGTTCTGAGATTCGAGAACAAAGTTTCCCCGATGGGGAAAAAAGTGCAGCCTGAGTAACAGCAGAAAGAAAAGGCACGTGGTGACTGCTGTGAAAACAAATGCGGTCATATAACAGCTTGTCACTGTTCATACGCCTCTTGCGCTCAAGCACCTCCCTCCCCCCACTGCCAGCAAACTCTGAGGCAGTTTAGAACTGTTAGCCAGCATCAGTGTAGGAGCCCCTTCCGAAAAAGTCAGTGCCTGTCCTGCAATTTAAACATGTACTTAATCCGTGTCTCCCCCTCAAGTCCCTCCATTGCGTACACTGCACGGAACAGCTGGATTGCAATGCCATGTTGTACGTTCATATAAGGATGCATGTGTCATAAAACCTCGGGCCAACATAAACACCCATGAGCACAACAGAAACATTTTTATCAGAGCCCGAGAGAGCCAGAGGGCTAGCGTTGTGTAATAGACATATGGGAGCTTGTCCACTGCGTGCGGGTCACTGAAAGGTATATACTGTGTATACCTTATGTTCCCTGAGACACACCATTCCGTCTGAAAACTGGTAAATTTTCAATACTGATAATGAACATAAATACAAGCAATATGTACACCACAAAATGCAGTGATATCACTTGTCAACACAAAGTACAGTGAGAGGGGGAGGGAAGACAGACAACATGGACAACGAGAGGGGAGAGAAATAAACAAACTACGGCGGGAGGGGGCGGGAACAAAGTGAACACAAGGGGGGGGGAGAAATAAACAAAAACTACATCAGGAGGGGGCGGGAACAAAGTGAACACAGGCAACGGGAGGGGGCGGGAACAAAGTGCCCATGCGAGGGGGTAGAGAAATAAACATAAACTGGGGCAGGAACAAAGTGTAAAAAAGCACCCCCCAACAACATGGGGTGTGTCCCCCAGGCGCGTAACTGTCCTCAAATGGGTTTCAAAAAAATTGTACAGGATTCTTCAATGTTCGATGTTGAAAAACTTTATTTGTTATTCAAGATTCATCGTGAGCGTTTTTTTGTCAATTCAAACGCATTGCAAAGATTATAGCGTTGATTGTAAATTCCCGATGCATTTCGGCATAAGCCTTCCTCAGGGGAATTCTAGAAAAACAATAAAGATGACGATAAGCGCTGTATCTGAGGTATATTAGTTACTCTTGTGTTGAGAAAAGAAGGTGCAAAAAAGTGATTAAAAAGTGATTAAAAGCCGATCAAATGCAGACATGCATGGTTGTGGTGAAGAAAAATAAGAATAAAAATGAGTTTTTAGGCGCAGGTATTACCGTGCTCGTAAGGACTATAAAGACCCGTTTCAATAACCCAAAGTGAATATTAGCGGTTAAATCAGCGTGTTGTTACGACTATAGATGTGTTTCAAACAAAATGTCTAATGGAGAAACGGTGACAAACGATGTGCTTATTATTAAAGTTTGCTTCCAGTAATAAAGTTAGTGAGAAAGCATAAAAGCATTCTGAAGCGGTGACAAAAGTTGTTCTTACCCAGTGTTGAAAAGCGGAGGTATGTGCTCACGCGTTCGAGTCACGAACGTGAAGGTGGTTGTGAATCGGAGTCTGAAGAGGAAGTAAAAGGTTGACAGCGTGTGACGTGAAAAAATGGTGTACATAGAAATAGGACTGCTGTTAGATTACGGGCGACCTAAGAAAACTAAGTTAGCTAAATAAAGATAGATAATAAAGGTGATGAATGGTTAAGCGCGAGTTGGGTGAACTTAAACGCGAGTAGGGTGAACTTAAAAAAAAGGAGTGTAGAAAAGCGTGCCATGTTACGGTGTATCAACACAGTTTCACATGATAACGTGATAACATGAAAGAACAGAGGCGTCAATGTAAATGTAATTAACAATGTTAAATCTATGGAAAAAAATATAAAGAAGATGTTACAAAAAACTACGTTTTGGGAATAAGGCAATTGGTGACTATACAAGACATGTAAACCACATTAAGGATACATTGTATTTAGGGCAATTATAGATAGCATAAAAATTCTGTGCGGTCATTTAAACCATCGGGTTTCATCGAGTTCAACAAATATATCCAATGATTCTCTCTTTTGAGAAGAAAGTTATGATTGTCTCTTCCTTGAGTTTTAGTAACAGTCTCTAGAATGCAAAATTTCAGTTGGCTGATGTTATGCCCAGCTTCCAAAAAATGTTGTGCGACCGATGATTTCTGTTGTTTTGTTCTGATGTTGGACTTATGTTCATTCAGTCTGATTTTGATCTTCCTTTCGGTTTGCCCGACGTATACTTTGCCACAAGGGCATTTGAGCATATATACAACATTAGAGGTATCACAGGTAGCCGTGGTTTTTATTCTAATTTTGTGCCCTTTCATTGGGTGAGTAATATATTCACCTTTCATGACATTGTTGCAGCTGTTACAGTTTAAACAAGGAATGGTTCCTTTGAATGATAAATTTGAAAGAGGTTGGTTGGGTTGGTTGAGAATTTCACCTATATTTTTATTCCTTGTATAAGCGAAAATAGGTTCTTGGTCAAAAATGTGGTTAAACTCCTGCTCCAGTTTAAGCAATTGCCAATGCTTTTTTATGATACGTTTAAACTTGACACTGACGGTGGAATATTTAGATACCACCGTGATTTGGTTTTTGATGGGTTTGGGTTGAATAACCAATAGTTCCTCACGGTTTTTACTGGATGATCTTTCTTGAGCCGTTTGCAGTACCTGATCTGGATAACCGCGGGATTTGAATCTTTTTACAAGTTGGTTAAGTTGATGAATGGATTCGTCTGGGTTGGATACTATTCTCTTTATTCGGAGCATTTGTGAAAATGGGAGATGTTGCTTGAGAGGTGGAGGATGAAAGCTTTGGTAATGAAGAGTATTGTTTCTGTCAGTACTTTTCCTGTAAAGATTTGTTTCAAATCCTGTTGATGTTTTGGTAATGGTAACATCCAAGAAGTTGATGGTATCTGTGTGGATGTTGAAAGTAAATTGTAAGCGTTGATCTATTTGGTTGAGGCTGTTGAGTTGGTCTTTGAGGATGTGAATGGGGCCATTCCATATCATGATGATGTCGTCTATGAATCTGAGGTATAGTTTTAAGTAATTGGTCCATGCTGGTGTGTTGAGGATGTGATCTTCCTCAAATTGGTTCATGAAAATGTTGGCATATGCTGGAGCTGCGCAATTGCCCATAGATGTACCAGTTAACTGTTGATACCACTCATTTTTGTGTTGAAAATAGCTGTGCATCAAAGTAAACTCCATTAATTCCATCAAAAAAACTTGCAGATTTTGTGTGTAGTGGGAATGCAGTAACGCATGTTCAATAGCTTCCAAGCCCATTTGATGGGGGATCGATGTATATAACGAGTTGACATCTACTGTGCATAGGGTAATATTTTCATTTTCAGTGATGGTGATTTGATTGAGTTTGATTAAAAAATCAGTCGTGTCTTTGAGAAAGGATCTCATAGAGTTAACGCTAGGTTGTAGATGACGGTCCAAGTATTTACCAACCGGTTCATGAATGCTTCCCCGGGTTGATACAATGGGGCGGCATGGAGGTTTAGTAGGATGCTTGTGAATTTTTGGCACCAAAAAAATTGTGGGACTCTTGGGATTAGGTTGAATGAGAAACTTTTGGACTTTCTCATTAATAGTACCTTTATCAACGGCTGTTTGTACAATGGTCTGTAAAACCTCTTTGTATTGTGATGTAGGATTGTTCTCCAATCTCATGTAGGTACTTGAGTCTTGAATGTGAGCTGTTATTTGCGATTCGTAGTAGCTGGTATTGAGTATCACTAATGCTCCTCCTTTGTCTGCTTTAGTGCAGGTTATGTCTGGTTTATTTGCGATGTTCCTTAAAATACCCTTCTCTTTGTTGGTTAAGTTGTTGTATTTTGGGCTTGTTTTGTTGTAGTTGAGTTTTGCTAAATCTTGTTTGACTGCAGATTCAAATAGATCCAAACATTTATGACTGATTGGGGCCATAAATGTGCTCCTCACTTGTAAACCCAATAAGGGGTCCTCATCTTTTTCCTGGATTGGTGTTATAATATTGTCAAAAAAGTGGCGCAATCTTAATTTCCTCATCAGTTTAAAAAAGCTGATATGGAGTTCAAGAAGGTTACTTGCTGCAGTCGGAACAAAGGATGTACCCTTCTGCAAGATTTTTAACTCAATGTCACTAAAATGGTGATCGGAAATATTGATGACTAGATTGTCCATTAGTTCCCTTTCTTGGATCGTTCCTTCTTGCCCGTGACTGTGCGTGTTTGTGGAGGATCCTTGTCTTTTTCTTTGGCAAAGTGAACACGGGCAACGGGAGGAGGGGGTGGGAAGAAAGTGCCCACAAACAACGGGAGGGAGGGCGGGAACAAAGTGAATCACGAACAGTAAACAGCATTCCGTCTGGAAACTGGTACATTTTCAATACTGATGATGAACATAAATACAGGCAATACGTACGCTACAAAATGCAGAGATAACGCTTGTAAACACAAAGTACGGTGGGAGGGAGCAGAAAGACAGACAACATAGACAACAAGAGGGGGGAGAAATAAAAACAAACTACGGCGGGAGGGGGCGGGAACAAAGTGCCCACAAGGGGGGGGGGAAGAAATAAACACAAACTACGGTGGGAGGGGGCGGGACAAAGTGAATACGGGCAACGGGAGGGGGCGGGAACAAATTGCCCACGAGAGGAGGGGAGAAATAAACAAACCGGGGTGGGAGGGCGGGCACAAAGTGTCCACAAACAACAGGAGGGCGGGCGCAAAGTGAAACACGAACAGTAAAGTTACAAAACAAGGCGAGGCATCACCCCTACTACCACAAGTACTTAATTGGCAAGGCACAGTAATCAGGACACAGTTGGTCGATATAGCATTTAAAATACGAAAGGGACTGTACCTTATTAAAGCAGATGGCCTCACAATTACTGGAGAACAATGATGGAAGTGAATAGTTCACGACAGATGATTTGGAGAAAAGAGAGCTATACAGAACAAGACAAGCCCGGCGGAGCGTGGCGTGCGCTTGGGGGCGTGGGAGCACATTCCAGGCGGGGGGGCGGACCCTTTGAAGTGCTCCCAAAAGGCGGAGTGCATGGCGGCACGATGCGCATGATTGTGCGCGTGCAATCCGCTTTTTGGGAGCACTTTTCAAACCCGCTTTCTATAGTCTCGCTTTGCGATCGCTTACGCGATAGCAAGGTCGAGACCCAAAAACAGAAGGATTGAGGGGGGTGGGGGCTACTTATAGCCCCCGCATGATAAATCACGTGGTATGGGTGTCTGGTGAGGCAGGGATGCCTCAACTACATAAGGAATGGAAGCAAGGGAGGGACGAGGAGGTAATGACACTATCTTAAGTCTCTGGCAGAGGCACTGTGACGTCATAGGACAACTGTAATAACTCACTACGGTAGAATAGTGATGTAATCTTCTTATTGACGGTAAGTAGGGATGTCACATGTAGATTGATACATGAAAAAAGGCGTAGGTATGTATATATTTATTACAGGGTTCCATGTATGGCTAGTACTGGTTTAAGTGTGAGAGTCACCTGCTTGGCTGTACCCCCTTCTTCCCCTGTCAATGACTCTCTCCTTCTCACCGATGCAGGTCCCATCCTAGGTGAAGTTGGCTGTGAAGAAGATGATATCTTGTGTCTTTCTCCTGGTTGTTGTCATCGCCCTTTCTGGTCTTAGCCCCGCCTTCTCACAGTCTTGGCAGCGGTTCGAGATAAAGCACATTGACGACTCGATACGAGGAGGAGGCAACTATTACTGTGACTCTGAAATCCGAAATCGAGGAATTACAGGTGCACGAGGAAAGTGTAAACCCCAAAACACCTTCATCCACGCATCGCCCTACTACATCAAGGGCTTGTGCACGGACATAAAGGGATCTCAGTTCATCACGAGCAACAACCCGTACTTTCTCACGCACTGCGAACATCTTTCCCTGATACAACAGGAAATGCCGCCAACCTGCAAATATATGGCCTACAACTACCACAAACCCATCATGATTAAGTGCCAAGATGGTGCCCCGGTGCACTTTGAGAAAATCATGTAACCCGTAAATCCTGAATTACAGCCACTTGCAAGAGTAACACACGCAGTTGCATGTAGGTTCATTTGTAAACATGAGGTGAACAGAGCTCTAACCTCTCCCAGACGTGTGAGATCCTTCCCCCGCCCACAGCCTCCTTTGTGCACCTTAGCCATCCCTTCCCCATAACAGGTAATAAGATTCACACAGTTTATTTGAAAGCATGAAACATAAACATCAAGTTTTTATGGTCATCCGTACGTTCCAAGATTTCTGCACTGCATCACATCTATAAACTTGTCACACTGATGCATTGCTCTCTACATTAGTTACACCACAACCCCTTGTGTGATGGCCGCCCTCCTTTGTTGTCCAGAGCTTGCGGCCTCCAGGCTAACCTTGCTACTGCCAATTTGTCTGGAATGGCCGTCAGGCCCGACCTGGGCTGCAAATGCCGTGACCGGCTGCTGCTGACCCCATGCGGGCCCCTCGCCTGCTCCCTCAGTGCCCCTGCCATAAGGCATCCCAAGGACACTGTTTAGCGGCTCGTCAACTTAGGCTAGTGTGCAGCCTTGCCTCTCTATTTTTTGTGCTGTTTTCACCATGCTGATGGTGGTTTCCTGACCTCTGGCAGCTCCCCCCTTGCTCCCTTTTACCTTATGAAAATCCTAGTTGTTCCACCACCCCCACTAAATTGAGTATGAACGTATCCATCCATATCCCTGACAAGTGAACTCCGTCTGCTTCGTAATAGCCCGGGGTCTTCAGAATAATGAGACGGTGCCTCACGAACCCCCACCCATTACCCCTGCAGATTTTTTCCATAGAGATGTTCAGCTTTCTACTGGACCTTTCCAGTGCTGCGTGGTCATGAGCGCCCCGCCATTCGTGCCGTGCTATTACCTCAGACCATATGACTTCCGCCAGGCGTACCAGCCTAGCCACTGCCGTTAGCCCAGATGTCATTGCCCCTAGTAAGTATTTCCTACCAAGGTTTGCCAGATCATTTCCCCCGAGGTGCACCAAGACCGCGTTGGATCTTTCAGCCCTCCCTAATTCTTCTTGCGGGGCGGACAGCAGTTGTGCCCATCGCATGCCTGCCTGCCCCAGCCATGTCACCTCTGTGTTTCGCAACAGTATGCCCTTGTATTCTTTGCGTGCCTCGGCCCACCTCCACGCCCTTGTGACATAAGAATGTCCCAGGATAGACACTCTGAGCCCGCTGCCGCATGGCCCTGCTGTGGGAGAAACAAAGTCTTAATTCGATGAGGGTCGTATGCAGCTCTTGTAGATCTTAGACACCCAGCACCCTATCTGCTTTATTTGTTCCTTGCCCAAACCATTAACTGCTGCTGTGGTTGCTGCCCCTATGCGAAACGAATGCGATCCGAACTCTTTGGCCAGTACGCCAGCCTTGTGTATTGCCAATTTGAGCACTGTTGAAAATTGGAAGCGGCTCAGATACGACCCGTCCTGGTGCCTGAAAAGTGGTCTACAATCGCTTTCAACCTCCCCTCTGTACTCTTGAATCACGCATACTGGGCAACATGCCCTGTCTTCCAGGAAGTCCAGCCTCGTGCTTCTCTCTTTCCCTTCCTGATCTGTTTTGGATCGGCATAAGTACACAATCATATGCCCGTCGCCCATCCAAATGTCCTTCCCCCACAGGCACGCCTCTTCAGTGTTATGTTTTGACAGGGCGACCAGTTCGCTGACCCTGTATGCCCCAACAAATGCCCCGGTGAATGCTGCTTTGAACCATACTACTTCCTGGTTCCCCCTTCAAATGTCCAGGAGCATTTCCAACAATCCTGTCAATAATGAAAACTCAAGTGGCCATCTATCGTCCTTGTGCCTTGGCTACATCCTCGCCCACCCTTTCATTGCTGCCTTACAATAGAATGAATTCGCAGGATCCACCCCTGTGTCCATCTTAGTGTAATGTGACATTGCCGTGAGGTGGGACTGTACCCATGCCTTACTCCTCCCCCCTTTGAACTCCTACTGTATGAAGGTGATTACTTTCTTGGTTGTCACCATGCTAGGCCCCTGCGCACCTGTCACCTGCTGAAATACTTCCCAGCACTTACGATATCTCTGCGCTGTCTTGGGCGCTATTGCCTTCTCTGCCAACATACTTAGGTTAACTCCACCTGGCCCCACATCTGCTTAGGCATGGGCGTCATGTCCTGCTCCACATGTGGTGCCAGCTCCCAGAATCTCTGGCATTGAAAACGGGACACAGCATCAGCTATGGCATTCTCGCAACCCAGTACGTGCCTTGCTTTTATCGCTACATTCATGCTCAGCTGGCAGCCGATCAGGTATCTTAGCAACCTCACTACTCTTGGACATTTTGCGGTTCCCAAATTCACTGCCTGTACCAATGCATGGTAGTCCACCCACAACGTGATCTGCTTGTTGGTTAGTTGTGTTTTCCAAATTGTGAATGTCACAATGATGGAGATGAGCTCTAGCAGGCTGATGTTTTTTGTGACCCCCACTTTGTGCCAGGCCTCTGGCCATCCATCTACCGTCCAGGCAGTGCCCTGTATCGCCCCAAAGCCTTCTCTCCCCTCAGCATCTGTGAACAGTTCAAGCTGCTTGGTTGTTACCCATGGCTCACGCCACATCAATGTACCATTAAGGTTCGCGAGGAAGACGTCCCATAGCCCCAGATCCTCCTTGACTCCCAGCGGGAGCCGCACCCTATGATGCTTTTTTGCCAAACCCTTAGTAAGCCATGTCAGGCACCATGCAAAAGGCCGTCCTGCTTGGATATCCCTGTTAGTAAAGTTAAGCTTACCTAGGAGCTGATGGATCTCCCTCAATGTTGCCTTCTTTTTCTGTACCAGTCTCTGTACTATCTCGTGCAGTTCCTTTACTCCAAAACTGCACAACAAACTCTCCTCGGCACTAGCTTAGTCCACACTATACATGTGCCTGCAAGGTTTTTCTTCAGAACTTCTAAGTCTCTTTGCATGTCCTGCAGCAAAGCCAGGCCTGACCGCCGCACAAGATCGTTCTCCCCCAAGTGGATAACCAGCATATCTGGGCAGCTCCTCTGAGACACCATCTTAGTGAGCCAAGGCAGCAGCGCACCCCAACGCATTCCCCCTTTACCCCACCAGCTAACTTCATGGTGGCTGCTCCTCAGTCCCAGGTTTCGTCCATACAACTGCTGGTCCGAATATTTGGCTGCCCAGTGCACAAACAAGTGTCCCGCGATCCAAGTGATCGTCTTGGTCCCTGGTCCTCGCACACATCCTATGGCATAAATAAAAACATTGTTACTGTTGAAACCATCCCGTTGTCAGAAACAAACCCATCCCCACCAATGGACGCGGAGAGCAACCCCCCCCCTTTACTTTCTCACATATCTCTCACAATATCAGAACCTCCAACGCCCAATCTGGTGGATCTGACCCCAAGACCACCCCAGACGCGCTGCCGAGGTAGCCGCACCTATGCGGAAAGAGTGTATCCCATAATCCGCTGGCTCCCTCCCCACCCTTCGTAGTGTTCTGCGCAATACCGCCAACAATTGAAAGGACGTAGCTCTGTCCCCAGACTGTGGTAAATAATTTAATTACCGGTACTTAATTTGATGCGGAAAATCTATAACAATAGCTCAGTAAAATAAGAGGCAGAATCCGTGGTATTAGAGGTTCGGAACGGGCTTTATTCCTATACAAAGGAACATAATTCGAATTATGGGCCTTCTATTCCATCACCACGAGAGTTCAGGAAGGAAGGAACAATACATTATTGACAGGTAATCATTTTTATAGAAAAGGCATTACAGTGAAACAGATGCAGGAGGCGTAACAGTTGATATCAGAGATAAAAGCATACATACGTAACTAAAATGGGTGTAACTAGGCGTAACTAAAGAACGTCATTAGATATGATGTCATAAATGGGTGGTTCCATGAAAGAATTTCGCAATGTCAGCAAAAATACTTGGCAGAGATGCGCGCGCAGCAGCATGATGTGTGATTGACGTGTAACTAGAGGGTGAAAGGGACTTGACATTTAGCTCTACATGTGGAGACAAAAGTCTGGGGTTATGTCAACCTAATCCCAAATCATATCTAATATCCTATGTTTAAAGAACTGTGTTATCCAAAAAGAGAGGTCTCTTAGGATAGAATCTTATTCTATACTGACTATACTGACTGTTAGTGCGTGTACAAGCGTCTAAGTGTCTACACTAGATGCGAGGGGGTAGGAATATTCCATGGTAACAGGGCTATGAATTACTTGCATGAGGGCAGCGAGGCCTGGTCCTTTGCACGGTAGCTGGAGGAATGTTTACCTAAACTACTAGACAGGAATGCATCGGATGAGGAGCGGAGCAGAGCAGATAATCTTGAAGGTGAAATACAGTTTTTGGCAGGCAGACAGGCCGAGTCAGGCACCGTTAGCCGCGCAGGGAGTAAGACAAAGTTCATGGTCACAGATGCAGGCTCAGACTGGAGCTTTCAGAGGCAGAATAAGGCTTAATGGCAGAATCAGGGCCTACTCGCCTGGACTGTAAAATGGGATAAATGAACCATATAAAGCCGGTGGCCTTTCATACTTAGGAATAGAATATCCGGCCCATTCATGGCGGATCTGAAAGAGGACATGTTGACGGTGGACGCACATGTGTTTGCGTCTTCATAACTGGAACTGGAGGGAACATACATGTACTTGTGATTTATACATGAAACCGTTGGGGTCCAAGATAGGGGACATGACCGACCATAAAAATCCATATTTCCACAAGACGCATGACAAAACAGCTCCGTGCCCTCATGGGAACCGTTTGACTCATACTACTGCCACTCCCGTACTGTGCACACATCCCTGGATCCACTGCCTCTCAACCAGACCCATTTGCCCCTCCCCACCTGATCTGTCTTAACCATATTCCCAGTTGCCCGTGAGACAAATTCACCTCGCCCCGTAGCCACCCAGCCCTCCGTGGAGACCTCAACAATTGCGACACCCGGAAGGCTCCAAAAATATCCAGACCATGAACAACTGGAATACATGCGCCTCCAAGGCATCATAACAGTAAAACAGTAAGTCTCCCAACAATTTCCTCAACAATTCAAAAGTAATAGCACCCTTTACAGTCCCCCCACCCGGCCCTCACTCCCTCCCCAACCCTTCAGCGCTCTATTCAACAATTCATCCTTCGCAGGATTAAACCCCAAATACAGTTTACCATAAAAAGAGATCCCTGCCAGCTTCCCAGCTAGTCATCTGTAAAAGCCCCTTGTCAATACACCGCAGCACAAAAGCCAGTACTCCCCGTTCCGCCTCTGGGCAAGTGATGTTCCATGACGCCATGCTGGGACCCAAAGAATCTCCAAACTCAGAACAAGCCAGTTTGTAACTCCGACATGTTGAGTCTGCCAACGGCTTCTCAACCAGGCCAATCAGACTCATTCCCCCCAGTCCCGAATGTCGTCCAGCAATTGCGTCTTGCACTGTTCCGCTCCCGGCGCCAGAGTCTGAAATTACTGCCACTGGAAACGAGACAAAGCATCCGCCACATCTTTGCTTGCCCCTGGTATATGCTTGACACGGAACACAACATTTAAACGTAAAAAATGCAACATGAAGCTACGCAACAGCCACAACACTCTCAGATCCTTCGCCCTCTGTCTATTCACCAGTGCCACCACTGTGGTGTTATCCACGTGGAAAAGAACCGTCCTGTTCTGCAGCTCCCTGTCCCAGACCACCAACGTCACCAACAAAGGAACAAATTCCAAACAGGCAATGCTCCAACCCTGGGTCAACCAGTGCTCCAGCCATTTCTCCGCACACCAACGCCCATCCCAAACAGCCCGAAGCCTGAAGCGCCCGCAGCGTCAGAAAATATCTGCACCTGTCACACCGTGTTCTCCTCCACAAAATTGAGCGAAACACCATTGAAATCTGCCAAGAACATCTGCCAGGCCCCCAGATCTGCCCTGATCCCTAGGGAGATCCGGATCCTGTGATGGGGCAAAACTGCGCCTGACATGGCCATGCCAAGCCACCTGCAAAATGTCCTCCCAGCTCTCACCACCCTGCACGCAAAATTCAGAAAACCTAGCAACTTCTGCACAGCCCTCAATGCGATCTTTTTCTAACCCATCACTGTCGCTTAGAACGCCTGCATGTTATCCACTTTGTCCTGGGGCAGACGTGCTACCCACTGCACAGAGTCCAGTTCAATGCCGAGGAATGCCAATGTACTGCTGGGCCCTGCTGTCTTCTCAGGTACTAGGGGGACCCCAAAAATATTTGCCAACTCCTGAAACTGCGTCAGAGCCCTTCCACAGTCCCCCGTGCCACCCCTGCCCACGAACATGAAATCGTACAGGTAATGCGACACCTCCCTATGACCGCTCCTCTTGATGAACACCCATTTTAGAAATGTACTGAACATCTCGAAGAGCGCACAGGATATTGCGCACCCCATGGGCAAACCTTGTCCACGTAATGGCCCCATCGAACTGCATCCACAGCAACGGAAAATCCACTGGATGAATAGGCAACAGGCGGAAGGCAGACTTGACTTCACACTTGGCCATTTCTGCACGACCCCGCACGCCCTCACCAGTCGGATTGCATCATCCACGGATGCATATAGCACCGTAGAGTCATCCACTGCAATGAAATCATTGACAGACTCCCCTTCTGGCCAGGATAGATGATGTATCATCCGAAACTCCCCGGGGTCCTCCTTGGGCACCACCCCCAACGGTGACATGATCACGTTCCTGCATGGCCAGTCCACAAATGGACCCGCCATCCTCCCTTCCTCCACCTCTTTTCTCAATTTTGCTGCCACTATTTCAGGTAGCTCCTTAGCTGATTTCAAATTGTCTGCCCAGTGCCTGACCGCGTACCTTGGTAGCCCACCCGAAACCCTTCTCGAACACCCCAGTGCAGACGCAGAGCCGCCTCCCTGTCCGGGTAGGACGACAGCCATAGGCCCATGGCCTCCAGATTAATTGGTGTAGGGGCCCTTCGGTCCAGGCTGCCCCCTCCCTCTCGCTGCCTTCCATTGTTCACTTGGTGTGGCCAAGGTGTAGCACTGGACCAAGGGGTGTCGGCTCCCGCACTTTGAACATTCGTGTTTAAACTTACAAGGGTGGCTTGTGCAGAGACCCTTGTTAAAGTTCCAGCAGGCTCCTGTTGGTGTCCCTGGTGGTTTGGAAGGTCCACCCGCAGACCCTGACCCCCGCTACTCCCACCCACCCCAAACTGGGCGGGACGCGCCTGAAAGGACCGATAGGTCACCGGCAGACCATTAGACGTGTGGGTGGATGCGACGATTGGGTGGAGGACATCCACTGCATCCACAACTCCAGGTCCACCTCCCCCCAGGGCTTATCAGGATTGATGCTCACCCTCGCTCAAAACTCCTCGTCATAGCTAAGCAACGCGGACCCTCCGAAATGCATCTGAGCTTTCCAGATTATGTCCATGTATTTTAACAAAGCTATTGCCCTGTACAAGTAAAAATCAAGAAAGCTAATGTCCAATTTTCCATAGTAATGGGCACCCTCGGCCGTCTAGTCAATTCCCATTCTTTCTCTTTGGAACCCTCCTTAGACTGCAACTCCCTGTGCAATAGCTTGAAAACATCTACATATTTGTGTTTCCATATCCTATTCCGCGTCTTATCCAATGAATGCGAGCCCAATGGCACTGCCAGGCACATATAAGGCAGTTTCTTCTGATGTTTGTCTCCTGCCTTGTCGTCTTTGTCATCCGTCCCTTCATACTTGTCCGTCTGGGCAGCAGTCCACACCATCTTGTCCGTTTGGACCGTGGCACCCACCAAGCGTGCTCTTCCCGTGCCCAATTCTCGATCCTGTGGCACCACTACAGCCTCCTCCCATAGGCCTACTTCCCGCACTTTCCCATCCCCAACACCCACCGATCGGCAGGACTTGCCCTTGTGCCCCATGATCCCGTCACCCTCAGCTGACCACCAAAACCCCGTACCCGAGGGTCCTCCTTGTGTGCCCTTGTCCGTGACCCGACCGCTGGCCTTCTTCTGCGGTACCACTTTGTCCTTGCTCGCCATTTTGTCCTGAAAAACATCTCTCCCCCCCTCATCAGTATCACGTAACTCCCCTTCCTCCCACTCATCACTCTCTTCCTGATAGTCCAACAGCAACTCATCTTCTGTCACCACTGGCTCACTCACTCGCTCCTGCACCCTTTTCTTTCTCTCACGCACCACGCTTTCGTTCTCCTTCGCACCCTTCCCCCCACTGCCTGCTTTGCGCGCTCCCTCGGGGGCAGGCTGGCCGCCGCGTACCCTCCTGCTGCTTCTGACCAACGTGCCGAGGCCATGTCCCACCCTACCCCTACCGGCTCCTGCCACCAGGTAGCGCTCGCCCACCCCCAAGCCGCTCCAACCTGTGGGGTTCCCCAGCACCACCATGCTGGCTGTCCCTGACCCTGCCCCACACGGCTGTTCTGGGGGAACCCACTCCCACCTACCCCCTGAACCCCCCTGCTCCCGTGCTATATTCTGGGGGCCCTCCCACCTCTGACTGGCTGTCACCCTACCCCGCCCGCGGTCACCCAGGCCTGCCCACTCCCTGGCATCACACATGGTTGCCCACCTATCTTCCATCTCCTGAATCAGGCGCCTCTGCTTCATGATTTTTTCCTCTTGGGACAACCCGGCCCAGCGAGGCAATTTGGAGGGGGCGCCTCCCCCTTCCTATCCCAAATGGCAGCTGTTTGGCCTTCTTCAATGCAGGGCCTGGCTGCCCGGAGACAACCCTCCCCACGTCCGGCTTGCAAGCCAAATCCAAAGGGGTACTGTCCTCATCTGAGTCCCCCTCCCCTGTTCCCAGCGTCCTGTCACCAATCTGGGTCCCCCTCCCAGCATCTAACGTGTCAGGGCCCAAGCATTGCCCAGTGAAAACCACCGAGAAGGCCCCGCCCCTCCCCCCTGCCTCTCACCTTCATCGTCCTCCTCTGTGAGCCGCGCGGGCAGGCTCTGCCTCATGCCCCTGCGCTTCTGCTTTGCAGCCTGTCCCTTCGGCCCAGGGGGCTGATGTTCTGGCTCTGCCTCGTCCTCGCAGGCCAAGACTGCTGCGGCCACAGCAGCTGAGGCTGCGCCCGTGGGCTGGACCATGCCAACCCACACCTCGCTCAATACGCCAGGACGGAGGATGTCCGCCAGGCCCGCCTGCCCAATGATCCGCAGTGCCTCCCGCACTGTGTCCTGATTGGGGGCTTCCATGGCCCCCCACCGCACAGGTAACCAGCGTTCCTTTGTGCCCGAATGAGGGTAACCTAACCCCATCGAATATCTGTCGGGTCTACCCCACTGCCGCTTCACAAAAAATGTTCCCTATTTCCCCCCTATCCCGGTGGTACGAGGTGCTAAGAAAGAGGCCGGAACCTCCCACCCAGCACCTTTTAAGTGCACCACCGGCCCGCCCCTAACCCCAGCCCTTGACCTCCCACCACCCACCATGTCCTTCCATTGATTGAATACCCCAAGGGAAGACTGGTCTGCGACCCTGCTTCCCCCGGGGCCCGCATAGTGACCGCACCGTCATCCGCTTCAGTCAACACGCATACACAGACGTCACCCAATGATTACACTGACACTTTCTTTGTGGGTGAAGAACTGCTGCAGGTTTATTTCATACAACATAGTATGATAATAAAATTGGGTTATCTTACGGGCGATCCAGGGCAATCAGCCCCTTGCTGCTCCGCCCGCCTGGTGAGCCAGCACACACGGTGGGTCGATGCCCGGCAGTGTGGCACATAATTATTTACAGATCATCCACTGGGTCACGTGATCTGTCTCCTACTCCCGCCCCTTCCGACAGGGGCAGAGCGTGTTGTGGCACACCCCCGGTTGGTCAGGCCCCCCAACCGCCCGAAGGACTAACGGGGCGCCGTTGCGGTCTTCCCAGAACCCCCTTCGGCTACGCGTGTCCAGGCTGGAGCGGCGCGCAGGGAACAGAGGAGGAACTGGGCGAGAGGGCCTCCTAAGTAGGGGGGCAAGCCTCGCCCCCCGCCCCCAACGGCCCGCCTCCACCTACACACTATTGGGAGGTCATAACCTTCGTGGGCGTAGCCTCGCGCGCGAGGCAGAAAGGGGGAAGGCTCCGACGGGCGGCCACTAGAGGGCTGCCCTGCTGATGTCCCACTGCTTGGGACGCGGGCAGCGGCATTCTCCTTTCTTTGCTCTTCAAAACGGGCCCGTCGGCATTCCCTAGGTTCCCTACCCATCAGGCGCGCAACACCCATTGGACTCACAGGGCTTCAGCCCCCCCCGTCGTGTGTGGCAGCCCGGGATGAGGCAGCTTCCCGGGCAAAAAAGCAGCCGCACCCGAGCACTTCACAGGTCTTTAAAAGACCATTTGCATGTTAATGAGGCCTCGCTGTTGTTTCACCCCTTCTAAGAGCCCCTGCAGCTCCACTCTGCCTATTGCTTAAAGTTCAGCCCCCCCCCCCGAAATTTTTGCTCAGCCCCCCCCGAAATTTGGCTCTAGTTGCGCCTCTGCTACCCATCCATTGCATTCTCTACTGTGGCTTCACTCTATTGCAAGCCTTTTGTGTGCGGGTCCTCGCCGTAACTGGAGTGTGAGGCTTCTCGCTCCGTCTTCTCCTCGCCCTGTGAACTGATGCCGGAGGCTTCTCACTGCCTCCCACTCTTTCAGCCTTCTGTTTGCCATTTGCAGGCAGAGCCTCACCGGAGCGGGAAGCTGCTCGCTGTTCTCACGCTTCTTCGTTCCGCACTCGTCTGCCTTGTGTGAGCGGGGCCTCCCCAGAGCGGAAAGCTGCCCCTGCCTTCCCAAACGGTCCTGCTGCAATCTTCGGCCCTGTGTGGGCAGGACCTTGCGGTGAACCAACGTGGAGGCCGCTCACCGCCTCGGTTGCTCTCACTCCACCCTGGTTGCTCCTGCTCATCCGTCGCTGCTCCTTCCTTGCCTACTTGCGGGGAGCACCAGGAAAGCGGTGGGTGGGACCGAAACGGGCAGCTGCTCGCTGACCTGATTGTTCTATATTTTATCCTGGCTGCTCCCTCTCAGCCGCCGCTCCTTCCCTCATGCTTGACTCCTCGTGGGGTGCAACAGATAAGCGGTGGGCACACTGCGCTGCTTCGAGGAGCGGGATGGGGTAAATCTCCTTACTTCGCTTTGTCTTCCCCGTTTCACTGGAGCCCAGTAGTGCAAATGTCCAGATCACCTCACAAGGAGGGGTGGCCTTTCTCCTTGCTCCATCATTGCTCCTTCGCGCTGTATCTAACTCCGGTGGCGACCTTCACCAACTTTGGGCAGTCAAGAATAAGGCTTCCTTGACCTCACCCCTTATTTACCACTCTTGCCCTTTACCAAGACCTTGCGTTGATTGGTGGGTTCAAACCCTGCCAGCCCCCTCCTTCTTGTTGCCCTGCTCTTTCGCGGGCATTTCTTTGTCTCCGTAAGCCCCGCCCTCGGGAGACATTCCTCAACGGCCTCTTGTTGTCTGGCTTTGCCTCCCCAGCCAGTGTCATGTATACAAAGTGCCCAATACCCAGTGTTTTAAATGGGCCAGTTCTGTCCGATACGGAGTTCCGGCACTTTTTTATTTTGAGAGGGAGAGTACTGGTACTTCTCAAGAAATATGTAGTACTTTTAATTGGACAGTACTGGCACTTCTCAGAAACAAGCAGGTACTATTTTTCCATTTCAAGCACTGCCAATACCCTACTGGTCTCGTAACACTGCAGCCAATTCACAATGTGCCACTTCTGTGGCATGTCAACCCCTGGTCCTTTAAGAGTTGAGGTTACAATGTCAGCATGCTGTGGATGCAATGTCGGGGTGCAGGTGCCGCAACTGGCCCCCGTACTTTTTTTTGCTTCTATCCGCAATGAGGCAAGATGCTGGTTCTTGTAATATTGATAGTAATGAAACAGGTCGTTCGCATGTCACTGAGAACAGTCCCTGTACGCAAGGTGGGCTCCAGCATGGTGACTAAGGGTGGACCGAATTTGCAAAAGTGCCTTTCGCAAAATATTGCGAAACTGCAAAAAATCTCCGCGATCACGCGAAATTTTGCGTGATTGCGGAGATTTTTGTGTGCTGATTAATGCGTTACTGAATTGGCCCCTTACCTCATTCTCGCAGATCCCCGCTTTCTCCATTTGTGACGGGTTTGCGGTCTCTCATCATCCGTCTTCCAGATGTGTGTTTTGCCCCCGGTTTGGAAAAACAGGTGCCGGTCCTCAAAAATAAGTGCCGGTGGCCCCCACTAGATCAAATTAAGTGAGCACAGTCCATTGGAACAAAAGAGTGTGCTGGTTTAGTGTCTCCTCACTAGAGTAGACAAAATTCCCACGTGGCAAGCAAAATATGGGAATTTCACCTATTTTTTCCGACTGTGGAGCACAATTGGTCCACAGATCAGTGAGCAGAAAAAAGGTCAAAAGCACCGTTGCTTCTGGAGATTATTTAATAGCCCCGGCTGTGTGTATAGTGCCCCTCAGATCCCGCGAAATTCCAAACTGAACTGCACCCAACAGAAAGGTCTATTAAGGTTCAGTTCTCACATTAGGTACCTCTTGCTGAGACATTTCTTGGTTTACTTTGCAATCTCCAGTTGAAATGTCAGTGTCTGAACTGATAGGCAGAGGACGGAAAGGAACAAGGTAGACCAAAAACAAGTCTTCCTGCGAACACGCCAATACAGCGCTTGACAGGCACTGCGCCTTTCCTTACATAAAAGCACGGAGGAATTCTGCCACCTAGGAACGCTTTACCTTTACGAGTAAGTGCGAACTTAGCTCTAGTGACTGACAATGCCCACAGAAGGGACACTACTTGAGCCGCATGCTCAGTAGCAATGTCAGGCTGGGTGCTTCTGAGCATGCTCAGTAGAGGCGTCACTCATCAACACATGCTCAGCAATGAAGGTTAAGGGTGGATGAAAATTTCCTCGCGGATCGCGGAAGTTTCGACATTTTCGCGTTCTGAGCGGAACGCGAAAATGTCGAATTTCCGCAAGCGGAACGGAAATTGTCGCCCACCCTTAATGGTGACAGAGTGTGCGCTGCCCTCCCCCTAAGGAATGGCAGTATCCCTTGCCCCCACCAAGGCAGAAGCATAGATTCGGGAAAATGCGAAAAACACAAGTTCACACTTTACTAGTAGAAAAATGCCATCCTTCCGAGATTGTTTCTAAAGTGAGTGTTTAGAAGACTATAGGTCCCTTGGTGGCATGCTTCATCATCGGGTTCCTCCTGCCCCGCTGCGGGACGGGTGTGCTGCGACCGACGAAGACGTGGGAGCATTTATTAGTGAGGTGTACTATGTGTTGGTGTGGGAGTGGAAGGGTCAGAAGAAATGTAGTGAGTTAAAATATACCTGGCTGTGTGGAAACTAAATTTTAATACTCCCTATAGCTGGTAGTAGTTAAAATGGGGAGAGGAGGATGTATGCTACAGTGGGCTGTTTCCTCCCAGGTCTACATGTTTCGAAGCCTTCCTCTTGGCTTCTCTTCAGGACCAAAGTAGTTGATCCCTACACCACTCTACAAGAAATAAATGTGGTCTGCCTGATCAATGTCAGAGTATCGTGTGCATGTTGTAAAACATGCACTCATACAATACCTAATTGGTATATTCCCATAAATTAATACTTTTTGGAGCCACACTAAAGCCCCATGAGCTTTAACATGGGAGGGTAGCGCTTGTAGTCAAACAGTCGTCAAAGCTGCTCTCTCACCGAAGCAATACCTACCCGTGGCTCCGATGAAGCATAGATTCTCCAAGTGGATAGGGTTCCTGTGCTGGTGCGTGGGGGATAGCTGGTATTCTTTGACATCACGCCACCCACCTTCCCAGCCTCTAGAGCTGGCCCTTTTCTTTGCACCGCGGATAGACATAAAACCATTTACAATGAAAAAAGATGAGGCTGCTCACAACACATCTGCACTGCAAATAACCCCTTTGATGTCATGTTGGGCCTTCTTCGTGGCTGCACAATACATTTGAGTATGCATCAAATTTCACCAGCTGTGGTCAGTGACAGCTTGACACAGAGTACTGATGGCAGCAAGAGCATGCACAGTAATGCGTATGTCTGCATTACAAATTCACTCTGTTAATCAGAAGGGGAAAATAAGTGCATATCTTAAATCAGAGTATTCTTTTCATGTGTATCCAAGCCCGGAGATTGTCGGAGGTCAAGAGTACCAGAGTCGGATGGCCCTCCTGGCCCTACTAGCAGAAGATCAACCTTGAAAAAACTGCTGCTGAGGTGTCACTGCCTTGGCCAAGAACAGACAGATTCACCTATGCCACAGCAGATGCAGCCACGTCTGAAGGCAGCAGGGGAGGTGAACAGGAGACAGATTTACTGCATAAAACTGCACTTCCTATTGGTCCTCAGCTTTATTCAGATGTGATAGTATGCATATATTATTGACACCTTCTCCACATACATCACCCTCCTGTGTTTAGCATAAGCCTGAATGAGGCAGCTCCATAAACCCGTTCATGCAAATCTTACATCAGGACTGGACTCACTGTACATCTCTATCGGGTCAGTGATCCATCTCACTTGATAAAGCTGTTTGCTGGGGCGGGCCTGACGGGGAAAATATTTCATCTCACCTTACTGAAAGCTGTGTTCAGATGTGGACATAATGTTTCTGGCAGGGATAGGTCTTTTTTTTCACCTTACCAAAGCTTTCAAGACCTAGACTAACATATGTCCCAGGAGCTAGAAGATGTTCCCTCTTTCCTTTGCAAAGCTTTCACAGGTTTGTGAGTGGATGTGCAGAAGTACCATCTGATCTCACTAAAGCCCTATTCTGGCCTAGTAGAGAGATGCATCCTCTCACAGCACCAAGCTTGCTTGAAGCCCAACTGCAAAATACAACTTTGGATGTCATGGGGGCAATTGAGGACACTGACCTGATCAACTCCTTTTTCAAATTTGCTTGGTGGGATGGGGGGTGGGTGTCCTATCAATACATCAAAATTTTCTTGGTTTTCCTGGGCACACTATCATTGCTAAACAATGCTTCCTCCAGACCTAGAGTTAGTTTCTGTTCCCAGGGAATTCATTGTATTAAACAAATGTCTCAAGATCCTGACATGATGGGGACAATTCATAAAGAAAATAGTAACTCTACATCCATAAAACTATGCATATGTATGAGTGCAGATTTACTACTTTTTACAATTCACATACATAACTAGTAGTGCACATGAGAACCTGCACCAGGCACAGCCCCTGTTAGCCAAGACATGACACAGTTAGGCGGACGGATTCTGACTGTCCCAGTTACAACTGTTCCCATCCCGACAACTACTGTTTTGACTATTACTATCACTACTGCCCAGTAGCGCCTACCTTTGCTCCAATTCCTCTGGTAATGATAACTCAGACTGACCGTTCCAGCTGTGACTGTTCCAATGACCATTGCTACCATACCCACCATTTCAGGAGTGGTATGTTGAGGGCTGCATCAGGATTTATCTCCACATCACTGAAATAGCAAATTACTGTTTGTCCGCAACAGCATCTGCAACCCCTAGTCTCAGTAGGCAGATTTGTATTTACAACCCCAATTGCCTAAGATGGCACAGGATTTTTTGACTTTTGAACTTTGACCAGGTGGTTTTAAGAGTCCTTAGAGACAGACGAGATTGAGTCGAAACCAGGAATTCAGCTAAAAATTGAACCCTTAGATTTGCCAAAATTGAAGGTAGAATTGGAGGAATTTATCAGAGGGAATCTAGATTCAACATACTGGAACCAGCATCAGGAACATGATCTTATATATCTCAGTAAATAGATTACTAGGCATGCAGCCAGGACACATGAGACGTTGACAGAATTGGCAGGAAAGCATGATGAACTTTATATAAGATTTCTCTCACAGAATAGTTTTTGAGCTCAGCTAGATGTGAAGTGATTACAACAATGATGTCTTCAGGGATGGGATTACATGTTACCCAGCTGGTCAAGTGTGCTTGAAAATGGAGCGTTTTTGATAAATTACAAGACAAATGGGCTCAGAAATAATAAAAGAAAAGGAGAAAGGCTGACAGTGAGGTGGGAAATGGGAAACCACCTCCGGCACTGCCACATGGAAGTAAAGCTCAGACTTTCCCTATGAGAGAGGTAGCAGGCTGAGGGTATGTTCATGAGCCTTTGAGTAAACGTGATTTTGCAACATTCACAAATAATTTGCCATTGTTGAGGGAGAATCCTGCCCAATGGTACACCCAAGTTGATCGATTTATTAAGATCTCAAAAGTCTTGTGGGTAGACTTGAATATGTTTTTCAACACTGTAGTACCAACTGACTTTAGGGCTAAAATTAAATTAGCCATTCAGTGTCCCCAAAGGATGCAGGGACTCGTGCACCATCTCTTGAGGTGAAGATTATATATGAACATGTGATTAACTTTTTGAAAGGAAAGGTTCCTCCAAGAGACAATGATTGGCTAAAAATCAATCGAACAAGTCAAGAGGAATCAGTGCATGCCTATTCTGAATGATTGTTACAGGTGTTTAAATAACATAGCAGTGTTGAGAACCCAGAAAAGGGAGACACAGGAAATGGAGTATCACAGCTTGTTCCTGGGATGCAACCAGAGATTAGTAGGCATATTCAACAGAATATGATTTGTTGGCAGAGCAAGTCGTCGGATGAAATCTTGAGGTATGCTAAGTATTGTAGTGATGAACAGGAAATGAGACAGAAGTGGCTTAAGGAGAAATTGATGCTGGCCAAACCAAACTGGCACAGAAGGGATCCAAAATTTGCCATTTGTGGCAAATATTGGTGGGATGTAAGGTGTAGGGTGTCAGAATGCAGGACAGGTGATGCAATGTAAAAATTGGTGTTCCATATGTTAGGGGCTGTGGTGTCCTGGTTGATCTGCATTCAGGAGTAGATTTTGAAACACTGAAGCCATCAAATCCATTTCACTATTACAAGAAATTGGATCATTGGAAGCAAGAGTGTAGGCAGAACCCCAACAGGAAAGTTGATGATGGCCAAATGCGAATCTTAACCAAGCACACAATGTTCCAGTGCAGAGAATGCAAAATCCTACTATGCCTCAAGCCCCAGTGATCTAAGTCCCACAAACTTTGATGGCCCCACAAACCGTGGAAAACCCTAGATTCAATGTGAATCAAGCCCAGAGGGTACATTTGAGTTTTTTTTTAAATCAGTACTCATTTCAGCAGTACTCAATGATTGAGTTTGAGGGTTTGGACACTGATCAGTCGCAATGACAGTGCCTGAAGGGGGAGGAAGATTGTGTACTTGGCACAGTCTTAGAGATAGAACAAAATGGTCCATTTGAATAAGGCAAGGTGAAAGACCACCAAGTGTCCTTCTTGATCGAAACTGATGCTACCTGTTCCACCATTGGAACAGCGGAAGTCCCTGTCTACCCCGCTTGGGAAACAGAACCAAGTTGTATGTGTGAGGAACAAACACATTGTTAATCCAGTTTCAGAAAAAGGTCCCAGTTAAAAGGCTCCTTTGAAGAAGATCATCAATTTGTAGTATGTGACTCTAGCCCTGTCAACTTGTCAGGATGTACTCTCTTGTGCAAGTGTAATTGCACTATTTACTGTACACTCAATGGTGTTGAGTTCCAAACTCATGATGAGGATATACAATTTTAAATGGCCAGGCAGTGATTGGACTGTTCCCTTTAAAGACTGTAGATAATCTTAAAAAGACACTGTGAAGCCTTAGGTGTGGGACTTCTCAGGCACAGGCAGCGGACTGAACAAGGGTGTATAATCTGTCTGAATAACCATTAAACCTAATCCTGAGTACTCACGGACACCACATTACAGCCTCGCACATGAGAAAGTGGTTAGAATTTCCCACTGATTAAGTCAATGGTACAACAAGGAATCTCTAAAGAGAATATGGGAAGCTCATATAATCACCATTATAGGCCCGCAGAAGCCTGATTGCAAGTACCACATTGTGCAAGACCTTAAAAAGATGAATACAATTGTTGTTCCATGTTGTCTTAAGGTACCAAATCCTGTGGTGATTCTGTTTCAGATAACCTGTGAAGCAGAATGTTTCACAGTTGTTGAATTGTGTCAAGCGTTCTTGTCAAGCTTTCTTTTCCATCTCATTGCAGTTTCTGTTTGTGTTCTGGGTCCCAAATAGACATTTGGCATGGTGCTGAGTTCTTCAGGTATATGAAAAGTCCCTCTATCTTTAATACTGAAGAAAAACTTAAGTCTCTGCAGCTGCCGTTCAATTCAGTCCTTCAGCAGTACATGGATGACCTTTTGGTTGTGTCAAGCTCTCAAGGATCCTATAAACAAGACACGATTGCCCCATTAAACCATTTGGTTGAGAAGGGGTGTAAATTATCCCCAAGTAAATTGCAGCACTGCCAAAAAGAGGTCGTGTACTTAGGGCACCATATTGAAAAAGGAGCAAGGAAGGTGTAACAAGAAAGAATTTCTACAATCTTTAAATTTAACCCTCCAACCACACAGAGAGAAGCCAGGATGTTTCTGGGAATAGTGGGCTATAGTGGATTCCCAACTTTTCCCTAATAGCCAAATCTCTATAGAGACTGACACACAAGGATGTGTCAGATCCGATACCATTGGACAACGATTACTTGAATGCTTTCTTAGAGCTGAGAAAAAGTCTGTGTCATGCCCTGGCAATACCTGATTATAGTAAATAATTAACTCTGTTTTGTAATCAGAGGATGGGGCTGCACTCTCTCAGTGCTTACTCAATTGCATGGTGATTCACAAAGAACTGTGGCTTACTTTTCTGCTATTCTTGACCCTGTATCCGCAAGACTGCCCGGCTAACTCAAATCAGTAACATCCATAGGTGTCAGCATTAAGAAGAGTGAATACATAGTTATGGGCTATCCTCTTACAGTGATGTCCCACACTCCATAGAAATATTGCTACCAGAACGAAAACTCAGCATCTGACAAGAAACAGGCTTACCCGCTATGAGCAGACAATTCTTGCCGCTGAAAATATTACCTTAAAGCATTGTACAGTCAGTCAGTCAAATTCACTTTATTTGGTTAATTAAAACCATAAAAGCATACTACAAAACACACATTAAAATTATTTACAGAAATATTACAAAATCACATTCATCACAAGATACCAGAGACTAGATCTAATTCATCAATATGCACATTCCCAAAAAAAGAAGAAAAATTCATGAGATTTTTAACAAAGATGCTCATTATTTGCAAATCTTCCTTTCCTCCTTAGCCTGACAACTACGGTTAAAAAGCTAGCTATGCTAAACATTTCCCAAACATTGTTTAACATTTGTAAATAAATAAAAGCCGGTCTAGCCGGGGTAAAACCTTTGCCTTTTAAAATGGGTAATATAAACCGATTTCGGATGTGCAAAAGATTATCGTGAAATAGTAAAAAATGCATCGTGTCCTGAATGGAAAAGTTATCAAAAGTACATACTTTCAGGTCCTCCAGCTTTTTCCATCCTGTGGGTTCTGCGAGGAGCAAATGTAATTGATTCAATCTGAATTGTACCAAAAGAAAACGATGATGTTGATTTGTCACTATTGTTAGATATGGCTCAATCGTATATGTTGTACATAACAACTGGTGTGCCCGCACGAGGGGCTTACTTAATTCCTAGGACTCTCTATCACTTTGTGATATCTGAGTGTGCATACTCTTGACCCAAAGCCTGTCCGCTTTTAAGAGTTTCTCTGGGGAACTGAATAGCTCGGGTCTCCCTAAATAGATTGCTGTCCTTTTTACGTAATTTAACCATGGGATACTGCTAGCTAGATCAAGAGTTAAACAATCACGAATAATACTGCGGTTCATTTCGAGCTCCAGATTCGTCCAAATGGCTATTCATTTGAGTAAAGGAACCATTCCTATAATGTCCGATATAAAACCTATACCCAATTCTTGATGTATAATGTAAGTAGAGGTCGATGACGGCACAGATAGCAAATTTCTTAGGAATTTGTTTTCCACTATTTGGATATCCCTGGCATCCCTATATCCCCAGAGATCAGAGCCATAACTAGCAATAGCAAGGCATTTAGCCCTGTAGATATTTAACATTGCAGGTATTGGCTTTGATCCCAATCTATGGGCAAAATCTAGGACTGCAATAGTGGATCTGGTCATTACGTTTCTTTTGGCTTTCATTTGTGAGATCCATGAGCCCCTTTCATCAAATAATACTCCTAAATATAAAAATGACGCCACCCGTGTAAGTTCATTCCCCTCACAGTAATGGGTCTTACATTTCTTCGGCTTAGCCCCCAAGATCATAATGTGAGACTTAGAAAAATGTACATCTAAGTCCAAGGACTTCATAAAAGTGGCAAAGGTTGATAAAAGATGCTGTAGGCCGTTCGCCGTTCTGGCTAGTAAAGCAGCATCATCCGCATATAGGAGAGCCGGAAATTGTCTCTCTCCTATACGGGGAATGTCAAAACTAGCACCCGATAAGACTGTTTCAAGATCATTAATGTATAGGGTGAATAATAGCGGGGCGATGATGCAAACCTGTCTCACCCCTTTAATAATACGGATGCTACGTGTTAGGTTACCTTTTTGGTCAAATCTTACTGTGGCTCCAAGATCTTAATGCAGATCCTCCAAGAAGTATACATCATTTCCATCCAGTCCTAACTTCAGTAGAAGATGCCATAACTTAGATCTATTGACACGGTTGAAGGCCGAAGAAAGGTCCATAAATGCCAGATGGAGAGAGCCCTTCTTCGCGATCATGTATTTCCCGGCCAACAGAAGTAAATTTAGGCACTCGTCCGTAGTGCCTCTCCCTTTTCTAAATCCATACTGAAGATTTGAGAGGATGTTAGCGTCATCCAGCCACTCTGTAAGTTTGACCAAAACCACTCTACCTAGAACCTTCACGGCTGAATCTATCAGAGAAATTGGCCTATAGCAGCACGGGTCACTTCTAGTGCCCTTTTTAAAAACCGGTACTATTACTGATCGTGACCAGGATTGTGGTAGACCCACTTCACAGGCTTTATTAAAAACATTAGCTAGCAATTTAGACCAAAGGGGTATATTAGTTATGAAGAGACCAGCAGGGACCCCGTCCGGACCGGGGGCTTTATTTCTAGACATTTGGGCTATGGCCAATGCTATTTCCCTATCTGTAAAAGTTAGAGAATATTTTTTGCCCACAACGGTAGGACTCACGGGTTCAGTATCTCCCTGATCCCCATATATAACTTTAAAATGGTTGAACCAATCCTCTTCTGGGATGTTACACTCCAATATACTACCCTTGTTATCAGAGAAGAAAGGTCTGTTTACAAAATTCCAGAATTTGGCACTGTTCTTTAACATATCAGTTGACATTAGTTCATTAAAGGCATCATTTTTGATCTCCGCCTTATGGGTGTTAGTTGCCAGTTTATACTCTTTCCTACAGGCAGCGATCTGGATCTTATCTTGTGGTCTATTTTTGAAAGCACCCATTAATTTTTGGTGCGCCACTGAACAGCTATGGTCAAACCACCTTTCTCCTTTATATGCATGTTCTTTACAAGAGTACAAAAGATCTTGTGCTACCTGCTTACAAATTTTATCATATGCAGTTAAAACCCTGTTATCACTGGCCTCACTGTCACAAAACGTCTCCATTTCTGGCCCTACTTTGTTAAATAATTCATTACAAAAATCTTCCAGGATAACCATACACCATTTCAGTCTACGGCCCTGATCTGTATTGTTAACTATTGCTGTGGAAGCCCATTTATTAACTTCCGAGATGAGGCCAATACCCCCTCCCCCAAAATCAAATATATGGGATTGTAGTCACTAAATTGTGACCACAGTGCTGAATAGTCCTTAATATATAGTTCAAGGGTGGTGTTTATAGAAATGTAGTCAATGGTCGTGTGGTTTCCCCTTCCTTTAAAGGTTGGGATAACATCCATGTCACATGGATTAGTTGGATATAAAAGACCCAGATCTGCTAAATTTTGCTCAAGAAACTCGCATTGTGGAGTGTGTTTCTGGGAACCTGTCAGGCCCTAAACTATCAGTGACACAACAACTCTTATAACATAAATGTATATTAAAATCCCCAAAAATAATAACCGAATAAGGTGTAAGATAATTCTCCTTATAGCCCTCTAGGTAGGTTTTAAGGCTACACAAGTGTTTAGTGACTGTATTTCTATCGAGGAGTTATACAAATTAACAATTAAAACTCTAATTGAATTTACAGGTGTAACCTCAGCAACTAGACAGTTTACTAAGCCTGTTTCTAGTTTACGATGCCTCCCAGAAATCTTTAAAGCAATCAAGGTAATCAAGCCTCCTTTCGATCTACCCATAGCAGATGGTCTAGCAAGTTCAAAGTAGGAAGTAAAACCGTCTATCCATAATGAACTATCTACTGCCCATGATTCCTGGAGCCCAACACTATCATAATCTTTCAGAAAGGTAATCCAGTTAGCATCCTCCATTTTATTTCTTAACCCAGCAATATTCCAGCTGAGTATTTTTAGTAGTCCAGCCTCATATGCCATACATGTTTGGGCCGACTCACTTGTCTGCTTCCTCTGTGTATCCTCCTCCTGCACCTGGGTTGGTGGAACAGTAGTCATTACCATCTAGCTGGGAAAGCGAGTCAAATCTATTTGTAGTTTCCACCCCACTGGTTACTGGGCCAACTCCCCTGGTACCCCACGAAGTTAAAGGAATTGTGGGGATTCCACTAACTAAGCGGTAATCCTTAGTGGAAGTGGGTCTGTTGTCCAATCTTTGTCCATTCACTCTTGGGTATGGCCCTAAAGATGTCAATCGATTGTTGGATCCTTCAAATATTTTAGGTGGGTAAAACACCCCCAGGGGAAATGCTCTGATTCCCCCTTGTCACCAAGCTGTTTGTCCCCGAAAAGCCATCCTGCTACATCCTTCTTACCAAAATTCACCACCACACAGTCTCCCTCAATATTCTCGGGACAGTGGTCAACCCAATCAACACGTCTAGCCATTATAATATGGAGTGACACCATTGAGCCTCCCTCAGAGTGTCTTGAGCACCAAAATTTAACTTTACGAATTCTGTGGATTCCCTGGTGTTCACTTTAAGGGGGGGTACCCCAGTGAGAACTGCAACTAGTGGGGTGGCTTCCGGAGGCAGATGGAGCCTACCTTGGCTCACCGGGCCACTCGACTTGGACAAGCTATCCATTGGGTTAGTGTCAACTTTCCTCTCGGATTCTATGTTGATCTTCTGATTGGGGTCTCTGCTACTATCCTGGGGAAGCTCAATAGGTTTCCGGGTGCCACAACCAGAAATGCTGGTGCATTGTACAACTTTGAACCCTGCTACATTGTTACCATTGCCTGAAAGGGGAGGAAGTTGAACATGATTGTCTATATTTCACAGAATTGTGCACCAAGCCAAGACCTGATATTGATGATGAACCCTTTGATGAGCCCGATTACTTAATGATTGTGGGTAGTTAATGTTTAAGAGCTAACAGGAGATTTGAGAGCAGCTTACAGTGTCTGTACAGTCCCAGGCATGGTGGAAGAATTCTGCCTCCACTGTGCCACTTCTGCTCAAGTAGTGGAATTGGTTGCTCTTACTAGAGATTTCTATGTTTCAGACCAATTGAGAGAGACTATTTTACTGTTACTATGGCTTTAGTATCATGCATGACTTTGGATAGTGGTGGTCTCAAAGAGGATTAATGACTGCGTCTGGGCACACATTTAGAAATGGGGAATATGGGATGAGATTGTTTGAGGCTTTGCTAGATGCAGTAGGAAGTTGCCATGGTTAAATGCAATGCTCATAGAAGCAGCAACCGGTAACCGGTATGCCAATGAAGCCGCCCAGTACTGTGCTAAAATGGCATGTGCATTTAACCGGGAATGCACAAATGAATCTGAGGAGGAAAAAGATCTCAACATGTTGCTATAGAAAGAGTTTAAGAGGTTGCAAGAGGAAGTGCTAGAAATGGAACAGCAGAGCTGGATGGATCAGAGCAGGTTGTACCAAGCATGAAATTGGGGTTTGTATTCCAGCAGATGGAAGACTTGTGTTGCCTGACAGTATGTTTTTTCCGATGACAAGACACTTTCATGGTCCCGCACATGCAGGTAGAGATGTCATGATTAGGTTGTTTAAAGAGAATTGTTTCAGCAATTGTTTTAGGATCATGGCTGAGAATTTGTGCCATTGTTGTGTTTGGTGCCAACAGATGAACATGGGAAGGAGGGCCACAGTAATCATGAGTCATGTAGGAATATCAGGAGGTCTCTTTAATAGAATGAATTTGGATTTTTTTCAAAATGTTTGTGTGTAACAGGTCGAGATATGTTCTAGTTATAGTGTACATTTTATCTCAATGAGTGGAAGCCTACCCCAATACAGAGAAATTACAATCTCACTGTGGCTAAAAAGCTGCTGCATAAACTCATACCGAGGTTCGGATTACTGTTTTTTCTGGAGTCAGACTAAGGGGCTCAATTTAATAATGAAGTCCTGAGAATCCTTTGTGTGTTGGGCAGAGACTTCTGGACTAATGGAGCAAGTAAATGGGATACTGAAGGCCAGGCTGGCTAAAGTATGTGGGGCTTTGGGCCCAATTCACAAAAGTAAACTTAGAGCTAATGTCTAAATTTACTACTTTTTTTAATTCAGAAAGGGGTTTATGAGCAGTATAGTTACATCTGCGGAGGTTTCGCACTTAGGAGGTTCCACATTCAGGACAGTGGATCCGAACTCAGGTGGAGGTTCTGCAGAAAGCGAGTACATACGTACAGGCAGTGAACCCTGTTCCGCTCAGGGAGTTTGCAGAGTTTTCCGTAATCCACGTTCCGCAGAGCTCACGGAGTTCCAAAAAACTCCTCTCTGCGAAGCGGAGCAGTTATTTTCCTCATTCACGCTCCTTAACGTCTAGCTGGTGAACGTGAGCGAGAAAAATCAACCTCCCGGTGAGATTTCTCAACATGGGCAGTCGGATTTCTCAGTGGTCAAGCATATCGCGTATGCTCGCGCTGAGAAACCTCTGTTCTCGTTGAGACAGCTGCCGCTCATGTAGAAAATCTAAACAAGTAGCAGAAAGATAACAGCGCCCTCTTGCGCTGTGCATGGTGCCTTATGTAATGATTTTCCAGTGCAGGATAAGCACCCAGAACTGAAAATCACCGCGAACGGCATGACCCTAACGCACTCCGCTGCTTGCAGAACTCCGCATTGCACGGCAGATCTTTTTTGCGACTTCACGGAGTTCCGCATAGCAGAACTCCACGAACTCTGCCCAGGCTTAGTACATACAACTGGGAACAATTAATGGCACCTGAAACTTATGAAATGCAAACAACATAAAAACGGCCCACATGGTTGTATGTTCGAACTGCGCATGCATTTATCATGCATGTCTGTGCAACCCGGTGTGAACCATGAATGCATCTTTACAACGCATTCCTTTACCACACAAGATGTTGCAACGACTTGCCTTAGGGAAAACGCTGGACTTTGGAATAGTATAATTTGCGATCCAGACTCCAGTCTGCACAACAGTAGTCCAAGGCTCTGTTTCTTCCGATCACATTCTAAACCTGCCTGTTGTGCTACCCAAATCTACCCTGCCCTTCCTGCTGTGAAGATGATGCAAGCCCTCAGGAGAAAGTGCAATTTTACGGAGGAGGATACTGACATGATAGTCCGATTTGTAGTCCAAAACTACAATAAAACTACATAGCCTATCCCCTAACATTACCAGTTTGACACAGAAGCCATCCTAATGGCAGCAGTTGGCAGTTTGAGTCACTGCATTGGTGGAGGACATTCGGACTGTTACTAACACCAATAAAAAGTGTCAGGATGAGAGGAGGCGGGTGAAGGAGAAGTTCACCAGGACAGAGGTGGACAGATCTCACCCCACTGAGAAGGACGCCCTCTCCACCATGCACCCCCACCTGCTGCATGGACTGTCAGTGACTGCTGCATGTTGCCAGGTAATACTTTGCACTGCAGGTCCCAGAATCCTAAGTACTGCCAATTCAAAGTCCCATTTTCATCTTGAGGAACAGTTTTGTTTCCTTTGTTGGTGGTTTGAAATATGATTTATAACTGGCTCAAGGAAATTAGCTTGTTTGTTTCTCTCATAGCTGCATTGTAAATATTACTATATGGCAATACTCATAAATGTACACAGGCATCACTCGTATTTGTGTGCTTAAGTCCTATATTTAATTTCCACCACCAGCCAGAGTGATTCATCCTTCTAGGGCAGAAGTTCCCCCACCTGCAGGAGGACAACATTAACGACCAGGTCAACCACTACCACCTGCATGAACTGGTATGCTAACAAGAAGTGTGTTCCATGTTGTACTGTAATATTAGACAACCAATACTTATATTTTGTCTAGTCCATGACTTGATTTCTACTTAGAAACGTAACTAGGACATTTTGGCTGAACTTGTTTAATATTGAATGACAAAGGAAATGAACCCATGGACCCCACCCCATGCAAGAGTGACTTATGCTTCAAGGAATGATGTCGCATGTGGTCAGGCATCACACAGCAGGCGAATGGTAGACACTGGCAAGGATACTGATATATAACTTCTCATTAGGCTAATCTGATATCATGGATCACAAGTTTGGAGTATATGGTGTGTCAAATATCCCTGTTGTCACCCACCTCCATATTCACAAATATGGTTTAACAGATCATGCCACTTCATAAATTGTTGGGCAATTGGTGTCTGAGCCAACAATTCTATACAAGGAATACATTATTAACCAAATTGATCATATTGTCTCATATATGGAGGAGTGGCTCAAAATGTTTAGAAAGTGTATTCAAATAACGTATACATGTAATTTTACCACACAATCTGTTGAACTCTAATATGGTTCCATTGGCTTCATTACAACTGCTGTCAGGAGCACGTCGGCCATCAAGACTACAAACAGTGCCACATCCTGGGTCCAACCAGCATTGTATCTCCCACATCCCACGATAACAGGAGACAGTCTGGCTGCAGCAATTAAACCGAACATCATCCTTCACTCAGGTAAGTGTGCCAAATTGTGTTGTAAACTATTATTTTGATTAGGGTTCAAAATAAATAACTTGTGAAATTACCTTTCCAGATAATGCCACTTTTCCTAAACATGTAATGGAGGTGTGCACATTTTCCAACCTAATCTGTGACGTCCCTGCTTTTTTGTTCATTTTCAATTATAAATTGAGCTGAACATAAATGAAAGTGTCACTTCTTTTGTGAAGCTGCTGGATCAAGAGACATGTCATCCATCCAAGAATTGTAGAAACCTAGTTCAACAGTAGACCAAATGGGGGATATAAAAACCACACACATCTGTGGCTGGAGTTGGTGAGTTTGATTTTGCATTTCACATTATTGCTAATCTCTGAGCTATCACATACAGATTTACACAAATGGCACGACATGTAGCTGTAAATAGAGCCAAAAATGTATTTTATGAAGCTGTAATGTTGTAGCACTGTTACAATCTCTGTCTTTAAGATACCGAGGACAATGAGTTACTCGATGAAGCTGAACCTTCCACCAGTGGAGGGCAGCGGGCAATCCGAGCAGAGAACCCAATCCATTTCCAAGCAGCAATGTCAGTGGCCAGCGCTGCTCAACAAGAAGAGGATGAAGAGAGAGAAGATGAGCTGGAGCCATTCAAGGAGGAGGACATGGATGAAGGAGAGGGCATTGTTGACCCACTGCCCAAAAGCCTGAAGGCTACCTCATGTCCGACCACCATTGTAACACCCACCCCCCTTCTGAGGATTGCCAGTCCCCAGCAGTCATATCAGAGGGTGTCCTATCCAGAAGGGGGTGGCAGATGCTCATGTTTACCAGTGAGAGGAAGAATTTTTCCAACAGTAGTCTGATGTGCGGTAGGACATTCTTGCAGTAGGGGATACTTTGTCTGATATTACAGACTCACTACAAGGACTCTCTCAGATGATTGACAGACAGACCTGTGCTTTGGACAATATTGTGAAATGTTGCCAAGACATGCACAGGATGCACCAAGACCCAGTGGCGTAACGAAAGCTCAGGGGGGCCCCCTGCAAGGTACATGGAGGGGCCCCCACTCCGGATTTTATCCGGAGCTTTATGGCCTTAGTACTGGGCTGAGGGGGCCCCCTGCAGCTCATGGGACCCACTGTGTTACTCCCTTGCCAAGACCAAATCAAAATGTATAGGGAAGAGAGTGAAAAATATCATGCCTTGGCCATGAAGATACTGGAGGGAATGTTGAAAATGTTCCAAAGTCTACCTTCACAGTTAGCACACTGAAGGAAATCTATACACCAACCTACACCCCACCCTGCACAACCACGGGCATAGCCACCTGCACCTCAATCGATGCAGCCACTTTTACCCCTATCTGTACAGCCACCTGCACCCTCACTTATATAGCCACCTGCACCCCATCTGTACAGCCACCAGCACCACTATCTATATAGCCTCCTGTACTCCCATCCATACAACCACCTACACACCCATCTGTACAGGCACTACCATCATCTGTACAGGCTCCTCCCCCAACTATACAGGTGCCCCCCCTCAGCTGAGCCAACTGATCTACCTGCACAGACATGTACACATCAGCAATTACCTAGAATGCGCTCTCACTCACAAAGATACTCACACCTACAATTGCAAAGTCGTAAGAGGTATACCCCATGACTATTGTAAATATGTTTTTAAACCACATATACGTATATAAATAAAAAGATGTGCACTGATCACAACTACTATCCTGAGTTGACGCTGATGTTGTTGAAAATGATTACTCGGGTTATAGGACATATATGTCTACATAACTGTGTGTGAGTATTACATGTCGACTTATAGGGCCATCCCTATTACAAGGCATCCTGTTGAAAGCATAAACACCCACAGATAAACACTTTACCACTTTGAATGCTACACACATTATGCAAATAAATGACATGGATATTTTGTGAAAATAATATTTATGGAAGTAGAATCAAGGGAAGGGAACTTGGAGGTGGTGGGGAAACCTAATAAAAAAGTGTCAGAAAGCGTCAGGGGAACCAGTTTATTTACAAGGGTCAAAATATTATAGCCCACTGTCAAAACATAGTCCTAACACAAGAGTTCATGTGTCAGGATTCTTGCCACAGCTCACCTCTCTTGACTATCACAATATACCGTGACTTTTGACCATATTACAAGCTGTTGGTAATAACTAGCTGCAGCTTGTGATCCCCGGTTTGTTTGAAAAGGCTTAATCATTTTTACAAATGTTTTACAATGCATATACAAGGACAGTTTTCAGGCGCCACAGAAACATACAGAAAATACACCAGAATAAGCATCAAACTACCTGCATAGATGAATATTACCAAATGGCCAACTCCAACAAATGTCAAGGAAATTCAACAGATACTTGGCTTCACCAATTGTTATCGTTGTTTTATCCCACACTTTGCAGAGATAGTGGCGATCATAATACAGCTGCTAAGAAAGGGTCAATCATTCATGTGGACTCCAGAAGCCAATCAGGCATTGCAACGCTTAAAATGACGCTGATGCCTAGCAGGTAGCCGTAGGAGGAGTTTAATTGCAAAAGAACCCAAAAACTGGCCACATGCATCCCATAGTATTTTATTCCCAAAAAACTTCTACCAGCGTATAAAAACTATACGGTGGCTGAAAGTGAACATCCGGCCATCAAAGTGGTTTTCACTGGATGGAGTCATTACCTACAGGGGGCTAAACATACAGTCACAATATTCTCAGGTGATAAATATTTAGAATTCTTTCGCTCCATTAGGGCTCTCACTCCCGTCAAATACAATGGATACATTTAATTTGTGGGTCAATGTCATCATCAACTATCGCCCAGGGACCAACCAGTTACAGTCTGATGTTCTTTCTAGACTGGGGAATGCTCACTCTTCCCATTCCACATCAGACTCCCCTACTATCATTCCATGGGAAAAGATAGTCGCAGTCAGTGAGGGTGACACCTTTATGACGGCTTTACTTGAAGAATATAAAAAACTAAAGGCCGAAGAATGGATCAAAATACCTAACCATACCATCACAGAGAACCTGTCCCTTCACCTTCAGACACTGTACATCCCTACTATAGAATTAAGACATCAGGTAATTAAATGGAATCACAATGCAGCATTAGCAGGGAACGCAGGTATAACGAAAACCCTAAGAAATTGTCAGAAAACCTTCTGGTGGAACAACATGAGGAAGAATATACAAGAATGCGTATCTGGTTGCCCAACTTGTGCACAAAACAATAACACTCACACTGGGCCTGCAGGCTTATTACAGCCTCTGCCTTTACCCCCAGTTCCATGGCACACCTTTAGTCTGGATTATATTACTAACCATCCAGTAAGCAATATCTTCACTACCATTTTAGTAGTTGGCAACATGTTATCAACAGGCATTTTCAATGCAAACGGTCTCGCCTTTGGGACCTTATATGTATTTAGCTATGCAGCACATTAGCCTGGGTGCTGAAACATTTACTGTTCTTTAACATGGAGGGAAAGTAAGCACCAAACTGAATGACACACCAGGTAAGGCTAACGCAGAGTGAAATATTGCCTTTCAGCGGGAAATGGTACAGTCCAAAGCTCTGTTTTTAATATAAAATCAGGGCCTTCGGTGGTCATATCACTGAAAATACAAAATTTGGAACAATTATTATTGTCTTTGGGTGCTCTTGGAAGACAATTTCCATGGACTGGAATCTAGAGAATGTGATTCAGGTATTTTGCTGACCTCTGCTGGTCGTTTTCTATCAAGAAAGTTAAATAGAGGCAGCTGCCAGAAAAATTAAAAATAGAAAGTCCCTCAGCAGAAAGCACTTCTGGTATTATACTGACCTCTGTTGGCCGTTTTCTATCAAGACAGGTAAATAGAGGCAGTTGAACAGAAAAAAAGCCCCTAAGTGGAAGCAGACAAGTCCTACTGCTGATCTCCAGAGCCCACAAAGTACATACACATATAAGTGTATACTAAAGTATATAAGTATATACTAAAGTATATATAAGAGGTCTCAAATGCTCAAACTAAAAATGGCCCAATTCACCCCCCCAAAAAAGATACCCACCGCTGCAGAATTGAGACAAATATTCATTGACCATATTGTAGGACTGCATGGTCTACCGAATAAAATCATCTCAGATCACAGGGTTCAGTTCACATCTAAATTTTGGAGAACACTGTGATAAGTTAGCCTTGTCATCTGCCTTCCACCCACACACCGATGGGCAAACTGAACAGGACAACCAATCCCTAGAAACTATACTAAAATGCTTACTATCCATGTACACAGGACAGTGGGATTAGGCTTTACCTCTAGCTGAATTTACTCATAATACCGGCACCCACTCAGCCACAAACTACACACCCTTCTTCTTCATGTTAGGACAGCATCCTTGGGCTCTTCACATTCATATATCAGGAGTTTCTACTACACTACATTCAGTTACAGAAACATTACAACAACTGCATGAGATTCAAAAACACGCTAGGTCAAGTTTAGCAAAATCAAGTCATCAAGTCACAAGCTGACAAGCATAGAACTGCAGCACCTATATACAAGGAAGCAGACGGTATGGTTATCAACACGACACCTTCAACTAGAAGGCCAAAGGAAACTACGACCACAGTTTATAGATCCTTATGACATAATCATCCTGTCACCGTCAAGCTACAGCTTCCCACTGAATACACTATCCACCCAGTGTTTCACGTTTCACTGATCAAGCCATACCACCCCGGCACACAAAAAGATACCCCACCTATTCTGATTAATGTCCAACAAGAGTACGAAGTGCACCATATCCTGGACTCTTACAAATCTCAGGGATAACCATATTACCATATTGATTGGAAGGGTTCAAGTGCTATCTCTACTGCAAGTTCACTGTAGTGAAGCATAATGTATACAGCGGGTAAGCTTGAACTGAAATGTAAAGCTGTGAATAACACCTATACAACACAACTGCTTAAAACCTTGTATAGGAATTAAAATGTTTCATACATATATATATATAATGTATAAGCAGATGTATATTAACACATTTCAAATAAACATGTTTAAAAAAAATAGATTGGAAGGATTAGAACCCTTCAGATGTTCATGGGAACCAGCCTCCTCAGTTCATACCGCCTATCTGGTGATACGATTTCATGCCCTCCATCCCACCACACCATGACCTTTAAGACTGCCTTTGGGAGGGGCGACTGCCAGGATTCCTGCCACAGCTCACCTCTGTTGCCTTTCACAATGGACCAGCATTAATCATATCATTGCTCCCAACACTTATGAATGAACAAATGTCTTGTACCCTGACCTTTCACCATAATACATGTTGTTGGTAATAGCTGGCTGCAGCTGGTGTTCCCTGGTTAGTTTGAAAAGGCTTAATAACTTTTACAAATGTTATACCATATATGCAAGGTCAAGTTTCAGACGCCACGGAAACATACAGAAAATACACCAAAATAAGCATCAAGCAACCGGCATAGATGACCTCAACATGTACCTTTCTGGAAGACTGCTCTCTTCAAATAAATCCTCTGCACCCGTCCCTTACTATAAGCAATTAGATTGCGACCTTTGCGAACATTCTAAAACACCTTCTAGAAGACAGCCTCATCAAATGTATTATCTGCACCTGTTCCTTGCTATAAGCAATTAGAATGCAACCTTTATTAACATTCTAAAATACCTTCTAGAAGACAGCCTCGTCAAATTATCTGTACCTGTTCCTTGCTATAAGTAATTAGTTAGAATGCGACCTTTGTGAACATTCTAAAACACTTCCTGGAAGACTGCCTCATCAAATGAATCATCTGCACCTGTTCCTCGCTATAAGCGATTAGAACGCGACCTCTGTGAACATTCTAAAGCACCTTCTAGAAGGCAGCCTCATCAAGTTAATTATATGCTCCTGTTCCTTGTTACAAATAATTAGAATGTGACTTTTATGAACGTTCTAAAGCAGTCTTATTTAAAGATCGTCCACACGCCTCCCCTTCGCTTACCCTCTTCACCTGCCACTTACCTGTTTCCCGGCTTCCAGGACTCTGTCTTGCCAGCTCCCTAGTTCCTTCCACTTCAATCTCACCGCAAACGATGTCCCACATCAGTCTCACACCAGGATAGAAAAAAAAGAAGAAAAGGAGAGGGGCATTAGCAGACTTGATTTTGCTGCATGTTGAGCTCAGTCGCAACATCATGCTTGCAGACAAGATAACCAGTGTTTTTGTTCAACTTGTTGGGCTCTGCCAGAAAGGACGTGGGTAAAGTTAACCCCCTCCAGATCAGCTTGTGGGTTTGATGCTGGAATCACACTCACTAAAGTTTCAAAACCTTGATGAAGGAACCTCTATGGACTATCTAAAAACAACTGACAACAAAACTAAAGGATGGTTGAGAGATAAAGAGCTTTTGTGAGGTGGTACATTAAAAAATATAGCTAATACTAGACTAAAACCTCATTATTTGTTAGTTTATAGATAACATATCTGCCAGTACCATTCATCAGACTGGTGTGAATGCCTGCTGCAGTGTTGTGGTTGAGAAGATGAGTCACAGCATATTTTGACTCCACATGCTCTCTGTTAGACCTGGCACCTTGGCGTGAGTCTCCCTTCCACTTTTTGTCTCGCTGTGCCTCATGTTTTTGCTGGTTTTAGCTGCTCAGAGTACTGTTCCACTGCCAACCAGTGCCACAGTGCAAGTGCTCCCTGTATAAAATGCATATGTTGGTTGGATTCCATGATTGGCTTATTTGGTTTACTGTCAGACCCCAGTAAAGTGCACCAGGAGTGCCCAGGGCTTGTAAATACAAATGCTGCTGGTGGGCTTGCAGCACTGGTTGTGCCACCCACAGAAGCGGCCTAGTAAAATATGTCTAAGGTCTGCCATTGCAGAACCTGCGTGCAGTCTGGTACTGTCATGCTGACTGGGCAAGTGCACCCACTTGCCAGTCCCTAAACCTTCCCTTAACTTCATGTTAGTCACCCCTATGGTAGGCCCAAGGGCAGGGTGCATTGTAAGCATAAGGTAGGACAAGCACTGATGTGTGTGGCATGTCCTAATAGTGAATTAGAGCCATTTTCATTTTTCACTATTGTAAGGCTACCTGTTCTCCATAGGCCAGAATGGGCTGTTAGAATTGTTACATTCTATGATCCTAACAGACCCAGGGAACATGGTAGAAATTCGAGTTTAGTGTGCCTGAACTCAGAATAATAAAATACATCTTTTAGTAGAGTTTATTTTAATATTCTGTGTTTGCAAATGCCACTATTAGAAAGCTGGTATTTGCTTGCCTAACCATTTCAGCCCGCCTCTGCTATGATGTGTATCTGCCGTCTGGTTTCTGTGAGTGACAGGGCTGGGGAATTCCAGAAGACAGGCTGGGCAGCCAAGTGGTGAATAGAGAGATTACATATAGATGGGTGGGAGGAGTACACCTGCACTCTGAATAGGGCTGTGCCTTTCCACCACAATGCTGGCTCCACCCCCTGGGGAGCGTCTGATGTCTCTGCCCTGCACACTGAAAGGAGAAGCCAGGGTCCGGTAAACAAAGTACTCCAGAACTGGGTTGAACTGGGCAAAGGCCCCCTGGCCTGCAAGAACAAAAGAATTGCACTATAAGTATTGGGACCCTGCTCCCAAGAAACTAGATCCTGCTTTGAAAAGAAGAAACCTCTGCCCGACGAGGAGGAACCGGGAAAGCTGTAAGGAGGAGTACTGTCCCTGACCTTGGGGATTGGCCTGCAGTGGTTGCCTTGCTGCTGAAGGAGAGGAAGAAAAGACTGAAAGACTTTTTATTTGCAACTTGTACTACAGATCTCCAAGGGCTTGTGGGTGAGCTTGCCCCCTGAACGAAGTCCCAAGACCAGTGGACTTCACCGCCTTGAGAAACGCTGCTGAGAACTGCCGTTCTCACCGTAGCGCCGAAGCCGAGAGAAGTGTGCGTCTCGTAGATTGACGCGTACACTGGAAAGCCTGTGCCAAGCTGTCCGGCCCGAACAACGCGACGTTGTGGCCCCCTACGAGCCGTAGCTTGCACCGTGAAGGAAGGACTTCGCGCTGCACTTTGTTTTCCTCTCTTCGAACCGTACTACTCAAGCGTGCCCCCCTACCCCTGTTGTGGGCAGGCTGCGGCACGTAGAGTGACTGGGTACGTCGCTCACAATCGGAGCGTACTGCCTGCTTTGAACCGCACTTACGGAAAAGGCGCCACTCTCAAGGTACGGCTCGTACGCAGCAACGAACAGCAAGGGCACCGTACCTATGCACCGTCCCCTCGAACAACGCGACAAAGGCCCCCAACGAGCCGTAGCTCGCACCGTAACAGGAGGACATCGCAATGTACAATGCGTTTGTTTTCACCGCATCGTCCGTGACGACCTCTCCAAGACAAGGTACTGTGTACGTTTCGCACCGCAGGGTGTACGCTTCGCACCGGAGCGTCTGCAGCATTTGTGAGACCCGTTCTTAAGCACAGAACTTTGAAATTACGCTTTAATCAAGAACTGCTTATTGCCAATAGTATTGTGGGACTTTTAATCGTTGTTTGGTCTTGTGCTAAGTCTTTATATAAAAAAAATACTTATTTTTGATAATCCTAGTGTGGAGTCCATTTGTGGTGGGTCGCCTGATTACTGTATGAGTTCACAAATGCTTAACCTATGACGCTCTGCGATAAGCCTTGTCTGCTCGCGCCAAGCTACCTAGAGGGTGAGCAGGGGTTGTCTAGGAGGGTGATCCCCTCATCCTGACTAGAGGAGAGGGTCCCTGCTTGTCACAAGTCCCTACCTGTGCCAACCAGAGATCCCCAATTCTAACACTCTCTTCATTCCAACCCCTTTTCCCCTGGGATTTGCCACCGGAGCAGTGTCTTCTTCTGTACACCAAGGGCAAGTCTCGAGGGGATTCGGGTACTAGGGTCGCTGCTCCATTGGAATAACCTGGGATCCAGGTAGGTGGCTTATGACACCATGGTAAACTCAAAAAACCATCTCTGTCTCCCCCCACGCCACATGTAGGCTACATACTAGTGTCCAGGCTTGGGTGACACAGGCACTGGCCATTCTTGCTCTCATCTTTGAAGATAAAGTGCAAAGCATCTGCACTTGCGTACTCGCTGTGGCTGGCAAATGAAGGACCGGACCCCCCACAGGAGGAGGCAACATGAGGGATAGCAGGGGAAACAGAGAGGGCTGATACCCTTGGAGACACAATTATAGGAGGTTGGGTGGGCTCATTTGGTCAACACATACAATATAGCTGCACTGAAGTCGGTTATGGAGACATTGATGCTTTCAGGCCGCTTGCACTGTGACTCTCAGAACATGCAGACCTCATCCCTTATCTCTTTTGCAGCCCTGAGAGATCACAGTCCTGACATCATCATTAGCCCCTATGACTCCTGGGGGTGCAACCACAGAAGGCAACATATAGGGAGGGGATTGGGACTCACATGAGTATTGTGGAGTGTCAGAGGCTGTTGTTTCCCTCAGCTCTTGACCTTCTTGGCAAGCACTTGGAGGTGGGGTATTGGCAGGAAATGCTCCTGGAGGCCCCGATGGCATAGGGGCCTTAGGAGTTAGGCAGGGGGCTTGTGACATGCCCAGATGGCGGTGGGGCCTGCTTTGGGGACACTATTTCAGTTGCTTCATCCTATGGGCCAGGAGGAGAATCAAAATATTCTTTGCCCTGGCTGGTGGTGTCCCTCTCTTTCTCCCCCTTTCAGCCACCAGCCGGATTGTTTTTGGTGATATTTGTCAGTTTCGGGTGGGCACACTACCCTGGCTGAATGATTGGTCTCCCTCCTTCTCCTCGCTGATGACATCAAGAAGACGTGCCCGCCTCTGAGCCAAGTATGTTGTTGTTTGCTCCTGATGTTTCTTAGCATCTTTCTTGAAAGTTTCTTGAAAGGTAGTGAAAATATAAACCAAGTCCTGACACTTTTGGACCTAAGTAAGCAACATTAGGTGGAATTAAATACATGATTAGGTGTGATGTGACTTTAATATGAATACATAAATCTGGTCAGTATTGTCTGCAGTAATTACAAAGTTTAAATTCAGCTGGAGTGTTAGTTGGGGTTTCATCATTGTTCACAAACTAATCATCTATAGTAAATTGATGAGTGGAGAGACTAGACAGTCAAAACGAACATCTCCACACATAAAGGTGTATCTAGGTAACTCAGTTCATGTGTGGAGTTCTCATCCCCGACAGCACAGTCTCAACCATCTTAAACGGGGAACAACCTTTACAACACAACTTTTACAACGCACTACCATTACAACGAAACTGTTACAACGTGAGTGCATTGACAACGCAGGACATTACAACGCAAGTCTTTACATCGACTTGCACTAGATGGCGTGCTAACATAAAAAATAGTGTAGTTTACTATCCCAACACCTTCCCTACTGTTACGTGGACTGGAGTTGGAATAGTAAATTACACTTTTTTAATGTTAGCACGCCATCTAGTGCAAGTCGATGTAAAGACTTGCGTTGTAATGTCCTGCGTTGTCAATGCACTCGCGTTGTAAAACTTTCGTTGTAACAGCATGCATTGTAACAGCATGCGTTGTAACGTCATACATCCTCTTAAACTTACTATCAACTCACATATTTGGAAAAAGAAAGATAAACACACCTTACATCATCGGCTATGGAAAATGCCATTGTTGGAAAAATGTGTGCATTTAGTACACATTGGATATGCACGAATCATATCGAGTAAGAAAAGGGACACAATAGCTGCATTGACTTTATTTCAAGCAAAAGGTAGTCATTATGATAAACAACACAAACGAAAAGCATATGGGATAGAACATAGAAACAAATATGCCATGTTACAACGCATGCGTTTAGAAAGGGGAAACAACCTTTACAACACAGTCATTACATTGCACGACCTTTACAATGCAGTCATTACAACGCAACATCCTTTACATCGCAAGCCATTACAACGCAGCAGTTACATCGCATGTCACTACAAAGCATGTCCTTACAACGCATATCATTACAACACATGTCACTACAACGCATGCCATTACAACGCAATATAAGGTAAGTAATGGGGAATAGTAATTTTTACCCCTACATCATCCAACACTTACCCTACTGTTGCACTCACTGGAGTGGGAATAGTAATATTTACCCCTACACTATCCAACACTTACCCTACTGTTGCACTCACTGGAGTGGGATTAGTAATTGTTACCCCTACACTATCCAACACTTACCCTACTGTTGCACTCACTGGAGTGGGAATAGTATTTATTACCCCTGCACAATCCAACACTTACCCTACTGTTGCCCTAAAAGTGATATTTGTTTTAATGGTATACGTTGTAATGGTATGCATTGTAATGGAACGTGTTGTAAATGTAGTTTCTAAAAATGTGTTGTGATGGCATGTGATGTAAAATCAAGCGTTGTAATGGATGTTGCGATGTACAAAACTGTGTTGGAAAGGCATGCGTTGTAATTGTTTGCGTTGTAACATCATTGTTTAGAACACATGCCTTTACAACGTGGTCATTGCAAAGACCACGTTGTTACATAGCAGACCATTACACCGCTAGTCATTACAACATCTTGCTGTAGGGGGGGGGGGCTGGATGTTGGAATAGTACTCCAGGCTGTGCAACAGTAGGTAAGGTGTTGGATTTAAAATCCAAAACCTTCTGCTCCCTACAGCAAGTCATTGTAATGGCTTGGGTTGTAATGGCATGCGACATGTAAACATCGTTGTAAACAATGTTTACCCATAGGAACAGTTCATACTATCATACCGACAATGGACAGTGTGAAATCCAGCTATTCACCAAAGCATATAACTGTAATAGGGTCCTTGGTTCACTAGTCGTGAATCTCAGAATTGCAATTGTGATGCAAATCTACCCATTCATGGTCAAAACATTGCAAGAATTCCATCTGAAAACATCATTCCTGAAGCTGTACTGATGCATATACCTCATAAAGTTTGCAGCCATAACTCAGGAAAAGTTAAAGGTGACAAACACTATATGACAGGACGACTGTCTCACCACTGACATCAAACTTCATGGCACATAATGCAGTTAATGGACTTACCAGGTCTCTGCTGCTGAAACACCTCCAGCTGAGCATGAAGGGTCGGCCAGGCTACCTTCAGGACCCTCCTGTACAATTGGGTCATGCGGGGCCGCTGTGAACGGGGTTGAGAGGACATACATGGGCCTTTACATAGGCCAAATGTCACATGTACTTCCTGTGCATGTGGGACATCTTGCCTGTAAATGCCCACTACATGCTGTATGTGGTGAAATAAAACAAAATGTGTGCACTTGCTAAGTAGCTCATCTGGGTTTCCAGGCCCCATAAAGCAGAGGGTACTTAGCTAGCACCACCGCACTGATGATGCATAATTAAGATTCACTGAAGAAGAGGTGCATTCTCATTTAGGCCCTCAGCTGTGTTGGAGGGCAGGATATCGTCACAGAGTGCAAGATAGTAGAAGATTTTTATCTAAGTAGAGGATGGTACAGAATGACCTCAAAATGACTATCTTCAGCTTTCTATATGTAATTTCCTGTATGTCACTTCCTGTGTATTTCCAGTGATTCTTGCCCGATAGCACAGGCTCCGCCCCAAGTGCGGTGGCTCCGCTCCATGTGAGGAGACCCCACTCTTCATATGGAGCAGATACTCCGCACTCAGGTTGGAGGCTCTGCTATCCTCCTCCTCAGATCACTCATTCTCATGAATAGGGGCAAACCCGCAAACGCATTCAGCGACATGTTGAAAGGTCTGAAAGGGTTTGGTTAGGCGTGCTTATATTTTATGTATTCAGCCTGGCTATGATTGGCTGTTGTGCTAAAAAACATTCTGGTATAGGTTGATGGGGGGGGGGATAGTACACACATTGACATGTGTGTGAAGTGTTTGACACAATTTTGGAAATGTGAAGTTTAACTTGAGGTTTTGACTTATGTGTAACATTCACATTTGACCAGGTTGTGGAAACAATACAGGACAGATAAGTCATTGTTATATTTGCAACTGAAAAGGAAAGGTTGTACAAAATGTACTTTGGATGTCGTGGGTAACACTGGTAGAGTAATATGTATATGTAATTGCTAATATGTATTACTTGGTATGTCTACACTGTTGTAGGGGTGGGTGTTGCCTGTCTCAATAACCCTTCAAAATGCTTCCAATATAGGTAACTACACAAACCCAGTCCCCTCACATTTGTACCACAGCACTTATTGTGTTGACACACTCTGCTGTTTCCTACATAAAGTACACACACACATGGAACTGGCAGAGGCTTGATAATGCAATGTTTTTAATTGAATTTGGTACTAATTTTTGTTGAACTACTTTATGTACTATACGTCTTTGGTGTCTGAGTCTGGGCACATGTAGTAGAGGCCTGTCCCTTTGTCCGCCTTGTTATTTCATGGGCTGTGCTCTGCCCTGAGTGCAAGGGTTCTGCACTGAGTGCTGAGTTTCTGCCCCAAGTACGGCACCTCCACTAATGTAACTATTATACTCGTAAGTCCCTTTGTGAATAGCAAAAAGTACTAAACTTAGACTTAAGATCTGAGTTTACCTTGGTGAATTGGGCCCTGGGTGTCTACAGCTTTTAAATGGCCGGATGCCTTGCCAAAGTACACCTGATCGGTGAACAAGAGTCACAGACCAGTGAGCAAAATGACGATGAATTTAACCCAGATCTCTTGACTGGGTATGAATGTTTGATTCATTCAGCATTCTGTCCATCATTTGTTGCTGCAGCACTTTTCACCCTAAATAGGATGGATATGCCCAGATGTGGGCTCATTGTTACTGTGCCACTGAATTCAAGCTGGCCTGGGTGATGGGGGGTGTTACCCCGAAACCGGTCCCAGGAGGCTTGTTTCCAGCCATGGAGGACCTGGCTTGGCAGTTCGGGCTGGACTGTTCCCATGAGTAAGAGTGTCAAGACTGATTTGCATATGGCTGGGTCCAAATTGGGGTGGTGTAGTGAGCAAAAGAAAGATGAATTTAAGCCAGATCTCTTGACTGGGTATGAATGTTTGATTCATTCAGCATTCTGTCCATCATTTGTTGCTGCAGCTTTTAAAGAATCAATTGGTTGTGCTGGACCTGGACAAAGTCAAAAGTTCAAGCCAACAACGATGGAGTGCGGGCCTGATACAGGACTGACGTAGGGCCCGCTAAGCACAAGTTCCTTTCTTTTTTTTTTGCGAAGCCGAGTCGTGGGAACACTATACAGTAGGGTGGTGGTGGCCATAAAGCCTATTGGCATGCCCATTAGGCACATGATTGCGAGGAAGAAGGGTGATTCCAAAGAATCAAAGGCCTTCCCAGTATCTAATAGGATGGCCGCTGCTGGAACCGCCAGATAGATTCTGTGGAGGACCGAGAACAGTGTTCGAAGTATTAAAGAAGTGGAGCGGTGGGGGAAAAACCCAGATTGGACTGGGGAAATGATGAATTCCATCAGCTGGGAAAGGCAATTGGCCACTATTTTGGCTAATATTTTATAGTCCAAGTTTAAGAGGGACAGGGGTCTATATGAACCACATGACGTTTGGTCTTTTCCGGGTTTGGGGAGGAGGATCACAACCGCTTCTCTGAGCGTGGGGAGTAGCATCTGCTTCTCGATAGATCTGCATAGACCTCGATCAGTTGTGGGGCCAATAGATCTTTATACCTTTTATAAAAGTCCCCGGTGAAGCCGTCGAGGCCGGGGGCTGAGGAGCAGCGAAGGGTGGCAATCGCACCAAGGACCTCCGATTCGGTTATTGGTTCGGCTAGGAAGTCTTGCATGTCTTTTTCCAGGTATACTAATGCTATTCCCGACAAATATGCCTCCTGAGCAGTAAGGTCGCCTCCCGTTCTAGTGGAGTATAGGGCAGTGAAGTATTGTAAGAACGCTTCGTGAATTTCTGAAGTGGAGATGAGGGATTGCCCAGACGATGAGTGTATCTCAGTGTTGCATGCTTTGCTGTAGGGAGATCTTATCATCTGCGCTAGTACTTTGCCCGGCCGCTCGCCCTCCCCGTACCGCCTAGCTGTGTGGTATTTACCTAAGAAGAGGATCTTGCGGTCCGCAGCGTCGTGGAATTCTATCAGCACCGCTAACCGACGGTCTGATGTGTCTGGGGTTGAGGAGTGAGGTGTAGCGTCATCTATGGCAGCGAGTTCGCGTTCAATGCAGGTAATGGTAGTGCGGAGACTTTTCAGTACACCCGAGTGCTTGGCTATGCACACACCCAGTATGTATGCCTTAAAGCCCTCCCAGAGGACTGCATATGAGTCTACTGACCCGGTGTTTATAGTGAAGTAATCTTCTATGGCTTTGCGCACCTCTTCCTTAAACAAATCATCAAGGAGCGCTCGACTAGGGAAACGCCATTGGCGTTCAAATCTCTCCGGGCGAGGAATCTGCAGTCGGAGCTGAACCGGTGAGTGGTCCGAGTAGGTTCTATGGAGTGTCGCAAGAGACTGGAACCAATTGGAGATAGCCGGGGATACCAGACAATATTCTTTTCGCGTCCAGGTGTTGTGTTGGCCAGCGTAATGCGTGTAGTCAGTATGGGTGGGATGGTGCTGGCACCAGATGTCCATAAGAGAGAGCTGATCACAGAGGGCCGCGAAGGGCGCGTCAGGAGCGCGGATTAGTGTTGGGTGTGGTGGCCGTGCTATCTAGTGTGGGATTAAGGAGGAGATTGAAATCTCCCCCTATCAGGAGCAGGCAAGGGTCGAGTTTTAGTAGCTGTGCTTGTAGTGCATGATAAAATTCTGGTGAGTCAGTGTTTGGAGCGTAAACACACATCAATGCCACCCTGTGTCCCATGAGTAATCCTGTGACCAGTACTAATCTGCCTTCAGGGTCCCTAACTACGGAGTCTTAGCTAAAAGGGACTCACTTGTGAATGAGTATGGCTGCACCTCAAGCGTAATTACCATAGTTAGCAAAATATCGATGGCAGCAAATCGGAGTTGATAAGTGTGTTTGCTGTATATAAGCCAGGTCGACGTTGTGTCTAATGAGGTAGTGTAGCACATGCCTCCTTTTGCAGTTGTCGTTTAGGCCCCTAACGTTCCAAGACATGAGGGACAAGCCCGAAAGGCCACCTACATTACCAAGCTGCGCCATTGAAGATGTATCTCGCACATGTCATGTAAAAACAACGGGGAAAATCATCAGGTTGTGACAACAAGCATGCCTGTATCCAAATAGGAACCTCTAAGCCAAAATCTAGTAAACGAGTATGTAAGAAAAAGAACTCTGCAATACCCCACTCCCCCCACCCAGTCCCTTCTAAAAGAGAAGGAGACATTTCCCCAAACGTGAAGCGTGTCCCAATATACCAATAGTCTTTGCGCTGTGATTGCGAGAACCCCAACCAGGTATATATAAGTACAAAGAAGAAACCTATGGCGTACACCGAGGGGGGTGGCAACACCAAGCCAGTTAAGCAGACATTGCAACTATATTGATGAACTGAACATAGATATCCGGTTATGAGAAAGCCAACAAACAGTAGCCATTAAGGTGCGCCTCATCAACCTGTGCCTGCACTGGAGAACAGTTCCATGCTGGCGTTGGACCCGCCACCCAGCGGTAGAGACCCAACTCCGTCTGCCCCTGAGCGAGAGTTGATTTGCTTGAGGGTGCGGCAGAACTCCTGTGCTTCGTTCGGGGTGTCGAAGATTCGCGCACGGACATTAACGTGAATTTTCAGCCGTGCAGGATAGAGCATGCCATACCCCATGCCCAGGTTTCTGAGGGTGGCCTTGACCCTGTTGAACTTGCAGCGGGCTTCCTGTACCAGGAGAGTAAAGTCCGGACACAGTGCAATTTTAGAGCCCTGCCAGTCGGTGTCTCCCTTTTCTCTGGCAAGGCGCAGAGCAGTGTCACGGTCGCGGAAATTCATAATTCGGGCAATGATGGGCCGCGGGGGAAGGCCTGGGTTTGGCCTGGGACCCAATGAGTGGTGAGCGTGCTCCACCACAATTCCCTGGGTGAAAGACTCCCTAACGTACATGTCCGTCAGTGGCTTCTTGACAAAGAGGTCCAAGCTGCCTGTCGATGTTGTCTCCGGTATCCCTAAGATGGGAATGTTGTTGCGCTGACTGCGCGCTTTGAGGTCCTCATTCTTCCTGGCAACATCTTTAAGGATGCGCTCTACTCGTTCAAGACGATTGAGGGATTTCACCATTCCGTCTTCGATGTCCGAAATCCTTGCTTCTGCCACATCCAAGCACAGATCATGCGATTGGATTTTGGTCCTCATGTCTTCCGGGGGTTTGTCCAAAACATCGAATCTGCAATTGAGCGCACAAAAACCTGCCCTCATTTCCAGGAGTAGGGCAGATGTCTGTTCAGTGAGGCCGTCCGCACCATCAGTGCCAGTGCTACTCTCTGCCATTCCTCGTCACAACTTTGTTCTGCGATTTTTTCGAATGGCAGGGTCTTTTGCTTAGAATCTTTACGACCCATTCCACTGCGGTGACAAGTGGTAGAAGCTATGTTGATGCTAGAATGAAACCACCAGGGTTTGGACTCTCAATCAGTAAGGCAGAGCCCCAATACACAATAAACAACAAAATGCCAATACTGATAACTTCTTCAGCCTTATTTTTTGACACGTCACAATGAACCAAACAAAGTGACCACTAGAACTTTTTATTTTCAGTTTTTGAATCTATCAAAATTTATTAAACCACAAAATCAATAAAATGGGTTATTCAAAGTCATTACAATAGTTCTACATATCAAATAAATCCCACACATCACTATTAGACAACTCTCTCATACTAGCAGTCATACCTTGGACACATTTACTGATTTGATTCTCACTCAAAATTCCAACCTTCTCTCATTCACTCTAGCTGCCAAACAGCCATTCTTCCTTTCACACCTCACACTATACAAAAACAACAATTTATTATACATACAATATTTTTTAGAAAAAACAAGACCTAAGGTGCATGTATTTCACAATAACTACCAGAATCACAAATAATTCCAACATATATAAACACTCAATAGGTCACAAAAAACAGGTCAACGCGTTTCGAACACCCAAATCCAATTATTGGTGTTCTCCTCAGGACCAACAAGCTGCAACAAAACAAACAAAAAACAATTCAAAATCACTCTATACACTACAGTGAAGCCTCCTACCTCCCTCTCTCATCTCTACCAGGGGCCTCAGGCTTACCTTGATTTCTTTAAATAGATCAGCCGATCTATTTTTCTGCTGGAAGTATGACTCATTCTCTGAAACAACAAATTGTACAGCATCTACTGAAAAAAGCCACTCCACGATAATCTGATGCAAAAATGCGATGTATTGATCAACAAAGTCACTTACTCGTGGCGACACGATGCGCGGTTTATTTTGGGGCCGGAAAAGCTATACAATAACGGCTTGCTCAAAAGTGTAACAGCCCAAGACATACCTATGGGACAAATAGAGGCCACTTAGTCTCTGTGCCTATTACTTAGCAAAATGAGGCCCTTGTTACCCGTATATCAAGATGTTTGCACTTGTCACAATCCTCTATGCGAGCACTCATTAAACACTCTCCTTCACGGTAGATGCCCCATTTGCTTTATATCTACTATGCAATGGAAAATGGGAGAAAAAATGGGAGAAAGAAACGTAAGCTTCCCCTACAACCCACTAACATGGAAACCGAGTCACTCTCCCTCTTTATACTCTCCATACCTTATTTACGCAGGGGAGAGGGCTCTTCGCTATTCCGTGTGTTCAAAATCGGGAGGACACCACGGGCGACCGCTTCCGGGTGGGTGCAGGATGTAGACTATTTTATTCACTCATTGGCGTCACGTGACCGCCATATTCTTCCGGGGAAGCGTGACAGCGCTTTGACTCATGGGAAATGTAGTACATATAGTTGTGAGTATTCCGGTGTTTAGAACCATCAAATTATTATAGAATGTATATCCTTATACGTATTTGTACAAGCGTTGCAGGTTTAAACACTAATGATAGTGTAATTACACTCATTTTGTGAATAAAGAATATTAGTGTATTTATCAAAAGAGCGTAGCCAGTGACAAAGAGATCGTACATATGCTTCACTTTGATGACCCATTTCCAGCAATGTATTTTGCATTGGTATCCCATTTTATGTGATAGCGTTGTCTCCTAAACGTCTTATTAAAATGACGCTGGACCTCAATGAACGGCATGAGTGTACTGGTGTAACAACTGATGGGACTGTAGTAAGACCACAAGCGATCTTGTTGCTACTGAAACCTTGTTCAGCCAAATGTGATAATGGCATCCACAATTACTTTTGCATAGATTACTCCATATCATGGCTGTGGCCATATGTTAAAGAATAGGCAGAACATCCTATCCCAACTTATAAATCTCAGATAATTTGTTTAATCCATTAATTGCTGAATTGTATTTAACAATCAGCATTGCTTCCCTGCGAGTCAATTTTAGGTCCAGTTCGCCACCTCTTATGTCTAGTTCAACTTTCGAGATCACAGTCCATTTAAGATCCTTTTCAGCGTGATTGTTTAGCTTCCAATGGTTCACCAAAGGTGCTGTTTGCACATTTTTCCGGATTCGTGATTTATGTTGTGAGATTCTAAATCTCACTTCCTGGTTAGTTTTGCCAATGTATAGTTTCCTGCACGGGCAAGTTATCCCGTACACCACATTTTTCGATTTGCAGTTCGTAAAGGATTCATGTTTCCAATTAATGGAATTATGTGAGAACAATGCTCCTTCTTGGGTAGATTCGCAGCATGGACAAGTACCACATTTATGGTGTCCTGTTACAGGGGGCAAGCCTGCATAATCTTGTAGCATACTTGGCTTTGGTTGGGAGACTGCTGCTCTTACGATTTGATTGGAGATACTCCTGTCCTTTTTAAATGCAAAAAGTGGTTTTAAGGCCAAGGACTTATCCAAATGTTTGATCAGATACCAATTCTGATGGATAACTTTGTTTAGATGTTTAGAGTTCGGACAAAAGGTTGACACACAAACAATTCTTTCCATGGGTGTTTTCTCTCTTCTCTCCAGCAGTACCAAGCTCTTTTTATCGCTCTTTTCAGCAATTTTTGGGAATATCCTCGATTGATCAAGTTGCCTATTAAATTAGTAGCATGAAAGGTGTATTCATCTTTATAGGTACAGTTTCTTTTTATCCTTAAAATTTGTCCATAGGGCAGATTATCTTTTAAACTTTTTGGATGGTTGCTTGAGAAATGTAGGGCTTTATTCCTGTCTGTAGACTTTTAAACAATGTAGTGACTAGTCTGCCTTCTTCTACATACACCTCCACATCAAGGAAAGGCATTTTAGTGTTAGAATGATTCATACTGAACTTAATATCCGCAGACCTGTTGTTCAGCCATTCATGGAATTTGATAAGATCCACGACGGTACTTGTCCACACCATAAAAATATCATCAATGAATCGTACCCAACTCCCAATAAATTGGGAGAAGGGGTTGTTGTTCTATACAAATTGTTCTTCAGATTTCGCCATGAAGAGGACAGCTAGCTCTGGGGCGAATGGACACCCCATGGTTATTCCTTTCACTTGGAAATAGAAGTCGCCGTTGAAATTGAAATAGCTTTTTTTGAGTGCAAAACTAGTCAGTTTTATTATAAAATCTGTTGGTATTTGTGTTGGTTTTTCTCTGCCATTCAAAAAAACGTCAATTACTGCCAGTCCTTCATCCTGGGGGATTTGAGTGTACAAAGACACCACATCCAATGTGACCAAAAGAAGGGCTCCTTGAACAAATTGTATTGCATCCAGCTTGTTGATAAAATCAGTAGTGTCTTGTAAAAAAGAAGGAACTTCAGACATAAACGGTTTTAGAAAAAAATCAACAAACTTTGAAATTGGCTCCATCAGCCGGAAACAATCGGCCTTCCGGGGGGTGCGGTCTCATTTTTATGCACCTTGGGTAGTACATAAGAAAGCGGAATCCTAGGGTGTTTATTCTGCAAATATTCATATTCTTTTTTGCCCAGGAACCCCTGGTCAAACCCCTTTTGTAGAATTTCAAAGAGTGCTCCCTGTAATTCATGGGTTGGATCTTTGCCAATTTTTCTATAGCATTTCACATCTCCTAGTTGTCTCATAACTTCCAGCGTATATTCTGTCCCCAGACCACAATTGAGCCCCCTTTATCCGCTTGTTTTCTCGTTATGGATTGATCATTCTTCAGATACAAAAGAGCGTCTTTCTCTAATTTCGATGTATTATGTTTCACGAATATCTTTTTCTTTTCCATTTCTGCGATAGCTGATAAAACAGTTCTTTCGAACATAACTACCTCCTTTGCAATCTTTGTTGAAGGGGGGCAAAAAGACGATTTATTCCTTAGGTCTGTAACTTCCATACTTGGGGTGAAAGAGTTTGCAGCAAGAAATGATTTTAACCGTATTTTCCTACAGATGTCAATGGCCTCTGTTTTCATTCTGACAAAATCAGTACTCTTTGTAGGGACAAAGGATAATCCTGTTTCCCAAAATCATTTGTTCATCTACAGATAAAGTTTTATTAGATGGATTGAAAATGGGAGAAACCGTCAGTTTTTGTAATTCTGTCTTCTTGTTGAAATCTCCCATGGTTGGTCGTTGAATCTGGTTTTTCCACGCACTTTCTGCTGGCCTCTTCCTAAAAAAGGAGTTTGTTGTGTTGGAAGTTGCCTCTTCTGTTTAAATTCCTACGTCCTTCATTGTTCTCAGTCTCACTCCCACTGGAGGAGGGTGATGTTTCCGAAAATGTTAGAAAATTGTTTTTTGATCTTCCCTGGTACTCCTGCAAGTATCTACGTGACTCAACTCTTAAATAAAAATCTGTCTGAAGATACGGATACACTTTTTCCAGGCTGAAGTTTTTTTTATTCTTTTCAAATGTATTACTCTTTTGGTTAACTGTATAGTCTTTAAATTCCAAAATTTCTTTTTCGACTTTATCCAACAATGCTTTGGAGTCCACTATAGTTTGATTACCTTTAATTTCTGACTCAAGAGTCTCAATTTCTTCCAGTTGTTGTTTGGAGATTCTAAGTGCTGTTTTCACAGTTAGGACCATAAGGTCTCTGCTACATTTGGTCTCAATGTAGCTGTAGCCCTTTTTGTATAACGGATCCTCCGTAAAGATTACAGGTACATTTCGAATTTGTAATCCACCCGGGATCGTTCCAGCTTTCAAATGTGGAACTAGAAAGTGGCCATGCAAATCAGTTCTGATTTGTTTTTTCTTTAATCTTAGAAGTTTATCCGACTCATTTTGTTTTTTAGCTGAGGCTCTCAAGGAGGCCGAGGCAAAGAGAGTAGGAGTCTCTAACAATTTTTGTATATGTTCCTCACTATAGGCAAAAGTTTCACGCTCTGTCATTCTTCAACTAAACTCACTACACTCAATTCAAACAATTCCTTAGTCACCCTCAAAAAGTACAAAACTTGGAGGTTGCCCCATGTTTGGCAACACCCAATCCTACTCACATACACTTTATCACGACGCATCTATTTCATATGCAAGAAAACCACACGGAGAGACATGCGCTATATCAGAAGGAAACCACCAGCCTTATTTTTGACACGTCACAATGAACCAAACAAAGTGACCACTAGAACTTTTTCTTCTCAGATTTTGAATCTATCAAAATTTATTAAACCACAAAATCTATTTAATGGGTTGTTCAAAGTCATTACAATAGTTCTACATATCAAATAAATCCCACACATCACTATTAGACAATTCTCTCATACTAGCAGTCATTTGTTTTGTTTTTTCAAAAAAATATTGTTATGTATAATAAATTGATGTTTTTGTATAGTGTGGGGTGTGAAAGGAAGAATGGCTGTTTGGTTGCTGGAGTGAATGAGAGAAGGTTGGAATATTGAGTGTGAATCACATCAGTAAATGTGTCCAAGGTATGACTGTATGACTGTTGAAGTGGGAAGTCTTCAAAGAGATGCTTTGAAGTGCACAGAGTTCATTTCTTTCGTGCCCTGGTGCAAGACATTCTACAGGGGGGTATGCAACCCTTTATTTGTGGACAGGACACAGCCCTTTCAGGTGTAAGAGTCAGCTCCTCCCTCCTATCCTGCTCAGCATCAGAATGAGGATGACCACTCAGTCACCCCTACGCTTCCCTTGTGTGTGGGTCTAAAGGGAATGCAGTAAGACAGCTGTCACTCCACCCCAAACATGTATTCCAGAGACAGGCAGAGGCACGAAATGGTTACAGTGAGAGAATGGCAACTTTCTAAAAGTTGTATTTTCAGAATTGCAATTTAAACTCCTACTTCACCATAAAGTGTGTTTTTAAATTGTGATTCCAGAGTTACTAAATTTGGAGATCCCATCTCTTCCCAATGGAAATTACACTTATACACTGTAATAAGGCGATCCCATTGTTATTCCATGGGAGAGATAGGCCTTTCAGTGGTTACAACTAATTTAAGAGTATTTCACTACTAGGACATGTTAAACTTAAAAGTACTTGTCCTACTTTGAAAACACACTGCACCCTGCTGATGGGCTGTCCAGAGCCTTCCTTACGAGTGGCCTAAATATAATAAAAAGGAAGGTTTGGACCTGGCAAGTTCGAAATGGCAGTTTAAAACTGCACACACAGGCTCTGCAGTGGGAGGCTTGAGACATGTTTAAAGGGCTACATGAGTGAGTAACCCCAGGACAGCCATGGGCAATAGGTTTATCCTGGTCCTGGTGGACCATGCCACCCGGTATCCGGAAGCCATCCCTCTGAGGACAGTGACGGCCCCCGTGGTGGGACATGCACTGATGGGAATTTTCTCCAGAGTGGGATTCCCTCTAGAGGTGGTGTCTGACCGGGGTACCAATTTCATATCCAAGTATATAAAATCCCTTTGGCAAGAGTGTGGTGTAACCTACAAGTTTACCACACCTTACCACCCCCAAGGAAATGAGGCGTAAGTGGGACGTCCTCTTACCATGCCTTCTCTTTGCTTACCGCGAGGTGCCACAGAAGTCTCTAGGGTTCAGCCCCTTTGAGCTCCTGTATGGTCACCCAGTGAGAGGACCTCTAAGTCTGGTCAAGGAAGGCTGGGAGCAATCTCCCAGGAAACCTCCCCAGAATGTATATAGCTACATGCTGGCCTTCAGGAACCAGTTGGGAGTGACACAGATCGTGAATGAGAAAAAGAGAGTAGAGAGAAGTGGGTGTCTAGGTACTGTGTGAATCAAGAAAAGACAGTCAACAATATTTTCTCTTGTTGCCCTCACACATCACTTAGGGATATCATGCTTCATCATTGGGCGGTGCTCGTCATTGTGCTGGCGCTGCAATGCCCTACGTGTCCACCGAAGGGTAACTTTAGCGGTGACCTTTTTATTTCACCGTTTGATTAGTGTGAGAGTATGTCCTAGGTGGGGTAGTGAGAAGTGGGTGTCAGACTAAATATTAACCTGTCCTAGGATGCTTGTTTCTGGTCCATGGAGGACCTGTTTTGGCAGTTCAGGCTAAACTGTTCCCATGAGGCACAGCAGGGCTTAATTTGTGCCGGTGCTTTCCGGTGCTAAGCACCGGCACTTAATTTTCAGGGCCGGGTCTACACACTATATTGGCTGCTCACTAAATTCACACAGGTCTCCCCGGTGAAGAGGTGATATTGCACGTGATTGTGGGTAAAATAGTACAAATTCGATGCCGCAGCAGCAGCCCGCTTTACGAGGCGCACCAGGGTTGCTGTTCCGAATACCGTGGTGCAGGGAAAGGAGACGTTTCATCCAAGTCTTGGCAGCGACAGCCCCGCCATTACTGGCAGTAAAGACACGGCCCAGGCTCCGCGCACAGCGCCACCAGTGTCCTCGCGGTGCCATTTCCATGCTCTCCCGCCCTAATGACATACATGCACCTATTTTTTGGAGGGAAAATGAAAGTCATCGCCATGAAAAATAAATGAGCCACGCAGACACAAAGCAGGTCTGCACTGCTTGTGGCGGGAAGGCGGGGCTGAAAGCGCGCTTCCGAGATGGCGCTGGGCACGTGGCTGCCACAGGTCGCTGACACCCCGCAGGTGCCAGCTTCTCACGTTGTGGCCGTGGGCGAGCCATTTTCCCTTCGAGCCTGAAGCCTGGCTCCGGCTCAGCTCGAGTTCCTGTTGCAGAACCGAGTTCTATGCGCATGCCCAAAGGTAAAAACAAAGCATGAATATTCCAGGTAAAAAGGAGAGAATCATTTGTTCAGTTAAAGCAGAAAACCTGGACGAATTGTTGCTTCCCGGCTCTCCAAACGGTGTGATCTTAGGCAACTATTTAACGTGATAGGTCCTTCCTTTTTCGTCGTAATTGCATTGCAAGCACTTTCAAACACGTGGGCTCAGAATGCCAGTTGTACAAAACCCACTGGGCTCGATTTAGTAGACTACTCTATATCACACTCAGAAACTGCCAGTGGCCTGCACTCACTGCTCCTGCAGGCTTGTGGTGATTGCAGATGAGTTTACGGGCTTCTATCAGGCTGACTGTGCTGCACTATACTATTGTTACAATGTATCCTATTTGGATGCTCGCGGCGCCGCTAAGGCGGGATGTAATGCAAAGTTTGCCCGAGGCGCCGTGGTAGGGTGGGGACGTCACCTCCGGTCCTTTTGCCAGAGCCTGAAGTTTGCAAAGAAGGCAGCTGGCTACAAGATGCGTTAATGTACGGGGAGAAAAGGAGGAAAGATAGGAAGAACTGGGGGCATATTCACAAAGAAGCATCCAGACACAGCCAAAAAACATCACAAATAATGTCGGGGCTGGAGACAGCAACTGGCAGAGCAGAGGAACTCATGCTGACCCCATAAATCTGGGACAGGAGGCCTGGAGGCGACCCCCTCCACGAGTCTTACCAGGGCAGGGACTGGTTTCTTCCAAAGGAGGGGGAGAAGCGGAAGAATAAGGTAAATCATCTTTGGTCATTTCACGCTTTTATTTCCAGTCATTTTTTTCTCTCTCTCTCTCGGCCTCTGTGTTTTTCTTTCACTTTCTGGAAGGTTTAATTTTTGTTCGGCTTGGCTGGAGAACGCCTGCCATCGGGCGATGAGCTAGTGTAGATAGAAAAGTACCATTCTGCAAAAAGAAAACCCTTTAAAACTATCACAGAGTAAATTAACTATCCTGTTCATCAAACATTTATAGTCACAGTAAGTGAATGACCCTCGTCGTCACAACCCCTGTTGAACAGTGTCACAAACAGCAAGGACGCCCCTGTAAACGGAAACGAGCTGCACTCAGAGAAATTGCACTACTTGTATTCACCAAACAAATACCACACTCATAGGAACAGCATACCCACGTAATCGAACAAAGGTTACATTCACTCTAATTAAACACCACCTCTTCACCAAACAAATATCACACTCACCACACTCACAGAAACTTCGGAAGTGCACCTCCCCTTTTACCCCTTTCAAGGCAAAACATCCTGTCAATCAGTTTATTAGTAAATGTTGATGCTTTGATCACTGAGTAGAGTTCCAAGAATCTCCATGTGAAGGTTGAAAATGAAAGGGGACCCAACAGACCTCTGAGTGACAGTGGGCGCCTCTGGGTTCTTGATGCGCACATGTGAACAAACTGGTGTTGGTTGGATAAAACTAGTGGATGATGCTGGCAGCCAATCCCCTTCATGCTTCACGGTGTGGATGAGAGCAGGATGGTCAACACAGTTAAAGGTGATAGATAGTTCCTTAACTTTTAGGACGCAGCAGTTATCCTTACCTGCGGTCAAGAGGGCATCTTCTGGTATTTGTGAAGTGACAGGCTTCAGTGGTGTAGCACAATCTGAAACCTGATTTGTGGTTGTGCAGGAGAGCCCAAATGTTAAAAGAATCTAGAAGCTGGGCAAAGCCTGCTTTTTTGATAATACTGCAGATGGATGGTGGACAGCGGGGGGAGGGGGGGGCAGTTTATTGTGGCTGGAAGTCAACAACATACCCCGGCTGGATGCCTATATGTGACATTTCCATGGTTTATGGCCTGGATCATGGATGTTTATGTGTGACATTTCCATGGTTTATGGCATGGGTGCCAGTTGAGGGTGTGGGCGGAGCCAACAGAGAAAGTGGGTGGAGCTAGTGAAGAGAGTGGGTGGAGCCGGGGAAAGGGGTGTGGCCTCCAACAAACATTTGAGCACCTGGACTTCATATTTTACAAATTAAGCACTGAGGCACAGGATCAAGACTGATTTGCATATTGCTGGGACTAAACTGGGGTGGCATGGTGAGCAAAAGAACGATGGATTTAACCCAGATCTCTTGACTGGGAGTGAATGTTTTGATTTGTTCTACTGACGTCCATTATGTTTGTGTCTTTTGATTTCTCGCCCTAAGTGCACCGTGTATGCCCAGACGTGGGTCCCCAGCCACTGGATTCAAGCTATCCTGGCTGATGAAGGGGGAAACCCCGAAACTGGTCCTAGGATGCTTGTTTCCGGTTTAGGGAGGACCTGTCTTGGCAGTTCAAGCTTGACTGTTCCCATGAGGCACAGGGTCAAGACTGATCTGCATATGCCTGAGTCTAAACTGAGGTTGCATGGTGAACAAAAGAACGATGGATTTAACCCAGATCTCTTGACTGGGGGCGAATGTTTTGATTTGTTCTGCATTCAGTCCATTATGCGTGTGTCTTTTGCTTAAGAACACTGGCATCAACATGAAACAATAGGGAATTTAGAGATTACATTATTTAGGATCAACTCATTGAGAGAACGAATAATAAGAAGATATAAGAAAAACCTTTATCCACTGAGGATCCAGACTTAGAAATTTGACATTAGCAAGAAGTATTGAACATTCGCAATTGTGCTTGAAGGAGATGAATTTCCACACCAGCTCTAGTGAGATGAAAAACATTTCAAAACAATATGCCAAGGAATCAACTAAAGTAACACATTTTAGAGCTTCACAGTACTCTGACATGGCTTCTGCCAAGTGTAGCGAGGAGAAAAATTATATGTTTTAGGTGTAGGATCAAATCATATCCAGGAAAAGCTAAATTTGCAAGGCTAGGTGTCAGATATGTTTCAAATGTGGAAAAAAAGGTCATTTTGCATGAATGTGTAAAGCCATTCTTGGACTCAAGCCTCGCACTTTGTAAGTGATGGTGTGGCAGTAAATCACATCCAGGAAAAGCTAAATTTTGCACGGCGGTGTGTCACATTTGTTTCAAATGTGGGGGAAAAGGACATTTTGCATGAATGTGCAAAGCCATTCTTGAACTTAAGCCTCATACTTCGAAGGTGGTTTAGTCTATCGATGAGACAGTAATTTCAGATGAAGATAATGGAAATTTTGTATTGATGTTTGCAGCTTGTGAACTAGAATGGAATGGTGTAGTGGAAATGACTTCCATGGTTGGTTTGCGCCAAAGGAAATAGCATTAAATAACAAGTTAATCATATTGATGGTTGATTCTGGGTCTCCTTACACATTGATCAATGAGGAAGTTTTTCGTAACATAAACAAGAAGATGTTCAGTTTCACAAATCAGGTATCAAGATCTTTGCATATGGAGTTAAACGAGTAGAGTTGTTAGGGAAGTTTGAGGCCAAGTTGGAATTTGAGGGAAATTCCACAGTGAGACCAGTTTACATTTCAAAAGATGATTCCAATTTGTTGGGACGGGATGAACAGAGTGAACTTGAGATTGTCCTAGACCCTAATCCTGATGGACAGAAAGGAACATCTCACACCAAGTACGGCCAGATTTGCAATGTGAGTGCTGAAGAATGGATCAATGTATTTTCTGAAGAGATCAAGGATGGGTGGAGAAGCTAAAGGGTTTCCAACACCATATAATCATGATGGACAATGCATGGGTAGTGGCTCACAAGGAACATAAAGTGCCATTGAGTTTACAGAGTGAATTGAAAAAATAACTGGATCGGTTGTGTGACATGGGAGTCACCGACTCATTGAAGGTTTGGAGTGGCTTGCTCCTGTAGTTTTGGTACGAAAGGCTGAACATTGCAGAGACTCTGTGTTGATTTTGAGGGATTTGAATGTACCTTGCCTAATATTAATGAGATGCTAGCAACCTTAGGTGGGACTGAATTTTTCACTTGTTTGAATATGTTTGGATACGTCTATGGCTTATCATCAGGTCGAGTTGTGTGTAGACTCCAAGATATCTAACGTCATTTGTGACACCGGAGGGGGCGTATCGCTATGTTCAAATTTTTTGGGGTTAGCAGCAGTGATATTCCAAAGGTTAATGAATAATCTGTTTAATGACACTGAGGGAGCTGCTTATTTCCAGAATGAGATTTTAGTCTTTGGTAAAACCGAGAGGGAACATGATTGCAGGTTATGGAAGGTGTTGGAAATCATCAAGTTAAGTAGCATGACTTTAAAGAAGGACAAATGCAAGTTTTTCCAAGATGATGTAGATTATCCAGTCACCATATATCTGGCAGGGGTGTTGAACTCAAAGCTAAAATTTTGAAAGCTATTCAAAATGTACCAAGACCATTTGAAAAAGATCAGCTTCACTCATTTTTGGGTTTAGTTGAGTACTATGCCAAGTTTGTGAGTAATTCTGCTGATATGACAGCATGGTTGCGCAAATTGTTGTAGAAGAATGTGAAGTGTATTTGGGATGATGTGTGTGTTGTGAATTTTAAGAAAATAAAAGAGGAGATTGTACGTGCATGACCTCTAAAAGCTTTTGATACTAATGATGTGCGTTAAATCAACCAATGCTAGCAATTTTGGATTATGTGCTGTACTTATGCAGAAAAGAAGCAGGTAATGTAGAGATCATTGTGTTTGCTTCAAGAACTTTGAGGGATGCTGAAGTTACGTATTCCATGATTGAAAAAGAAGCAATGGGTTTGTGGTGGTGTGTCCAATACTTTAAAAACTACATGTGGGGAAATAAGTCCATTTTGAAAACAGACCACAAACCACTGGTGGATCTGTTCAGTACAAAGGGTGGAGGAAGAGCTACACCATGCATTGCCAAGTGGCAATACAAGTTACAAGAATTCAATTACAAGTTAGTGTATGTGGTGGGCGCCAAGAATTTCTTTGCCGACTGTTTGGCCAGATTACCTATGAGAGAATGTGATGAGAACAAAGTGATTGATTGTGAGATGCTGGCTCAGTACATGATGTACACTTATGTAAGTGGACACCTTGCACTGATCCAGGCAACCCTTATGGTGATTTTAGTGGTCTTAGACAACCTTTTTTTTAAAAATGTTATTTATCAGTTTTACATGTATAACATGTCAAGATAGTCATAGATACGACCTTACACAATTTACGACATGTTCCTACATTTTACATGCACATTGGTCCCATCTGTCTGCTCACCTTTGGGTCTAACAGTGTTACAGTATCATCGAACATTTAACTCTACAAGTCGCCGTCTTACCAGCCCATTTATGAACCATAGCCGGCCTGAATAGCATGAAATCTGCAATCACCGCATCTGATGTCCAAGTTGCGAATTCTGAGATCAATATTTCAAAATCAGCCAATGCCAGCAGGCACTATTCTGCTGTTTGGTTGTGTGTCAGATTGCGGTAGGTGTGCCGCCAATGTATTGTGTAAATGGGCCCCAAATATCTCGAGGGAATGATGAACTGGGCAACATGGAAGCAAACAGGTCATAATTTATCTTGCAGTGTGTTAGACTGTGTGGCCAATCCTTGCACCTCAGAACTGCTTTTTGCACCCATTTGAGTGCAATCTCCCTTTTCGCTAGTAGCAACACCAATGGTGTAAGTTTCCAGGCCCCCTTTAGAATGTTATTTACATATCCCAGTAAAGCTATGGCCGGTGTGGGATCTATATCAAAACCAACTACATCCCCAAGGGTATGAAAAACATCGGTCCAGAACCGACTAATGGTGGGGCAATTCCAAGCCAGGTGAGCAAAGTCAGCATGCGGGCCCTGCACTTGAGACAACAGTGGGGTCTGTCTGGGTCTATTTTATTGGACATCTCAGGTGTGATGTAAATGTGGCATCAAAATTTGAAGTGGATAAGCTTGTGTCGGCTGTTCAATGGCACCTCCTTAGTTGCATACAGCAAGCAGCCCACTGCTCATCTGTGACCCAGATCCGCCTCCCACGCAGCCCATATCTTTCTGTCCTGAACCGGGATTGCCTCCACGCAGGCCTTATAGAGCTTAGAAACTAAATGTTCCCCCGTGCTGCTTTCAACGGCGAGGGTTCAACTGGGAAGCCAGGAATTTTAGCTTTTATGGTCGCCCCCATGCGGGTGAGTACGAATTTGTCCATAAATGAGGCATCTGAAAATGTGTCCCCATCAGAGACTGCAAAGATTTGACAGTCAATGTAAAGGTCTCCAATTTTTGTCACAGCAAACTTAACTGCACTATCTTCTCTCCAGTTATTGGTATCCAGCGTGGATTTAGAAGTGGTAAGCTTGGGGAATACATAGCTGGAGATCCCAGCAACCTACGCAGCTTTTGCCATGCCCAGCTGGTGGTAGAGACCATTTGAATGTCGAATGGGTCGCGAGTATAGCCCAGTGGCAATATCGTGCTCAAGGTGTCTGGCAGTACCAAATCCGCTTCAGGCCTTAAGTAGGGGATCCTGGCGTCCGGGTGACACCAGGCGTGGTCATAACTCATTGCGCACTTAAGTAGTACAACTGAAAGTTTGGGACTCCAAAGCCTCCCCTATGGTACGGCAGGGACATGACCTCCCAGCGGACACTTGGCCGCCTGCCCACCAGGCTAGCCTTATAAGGTGCATGTTAATTGATTTGAAGAAACGGTTCGGCAGTGGGATAGGGAGATTGTTAAATAGATATAAGAATTTGGGCAAGGCCACCATTTTAATTTAATGCAATTCTCCCCGCTAAGGAAAGAGGAAGGCAGAGCAATCTTTCCACCTGTTGCTCCAAGTTACTAATCACCGTTCCATAGTTCAACAATAGAAGTTCGTCCGCATGTAAGTATATGTTGATCCCCAGATATTTGACCGAATCGGAGCACCAGGTTAAGGGATATTCGCACTCCCATCTGCCCGTGGACGAGGTGAGAGGGAATATGACCGATTTGTGCCAATTGTTACCAAGGCCGAAGTAGCCGCCAAATTGAATTATCTCTCTAATCAAGGGGGCCAAATTATTTTGAGGGTCCCTTACATACAGTATAATGTCATCTGCCTATAGTGACACCAATAGCGGTCCAGTGTTAAATTGGAGCCCCCTATAAAGGTGGCGTTCCTGGAAATGTCTGACAAGCGGATCCATTGCCAAAATAAAAAGTAATGGAGACAGGGGACAGCCCTGTCTCGTACCTCGGTAGAGTGTAAAGGAGTGAGAGAGAGTACAGTTTAAGCGTAGTCTGGCAGTGGGGGCTGAATGCATTGAGCCGGATGAATCCAAAAGGCATTCCTAACCTGTGCATGACCGTCCATATAAATTGCCATTCCAGTGAATAAAACGCTTTTTCCGCATCCAGCAGCACTGCTGCTGCCTGTGTAGACGGATCTATGCGGTGCAAGACTGAAATTGTGTGCGCAAGTTGAGGGAGGCTGATCTATGAGGAATAAATCCCGATTGGGCTGGGGAAATTATCTTGTCCAATAGCAGGACCAAGCATACTAAAATTGTCTTCGCCAGAATTTTATAATCAAAATTCAGTAGCGATAGCGGGCATAAGACCCGCACTGTAAAGGGTCTTTACCGGGCTTAGGTAATAAAATTATCACAGCTTCCCTCAGTGTGGGTGGCAATTGGTTCCGCTCTAGGGATTCTTGATAAACTTCCAGGAGTTTAGGGGCCAGTATATCTTTGTATTGCTTATAAAAAGCACCTGTGAAGCCGTCGAGGCCAGGAGCAAAGGCACCGTTTAAGGTGTCGATCGCGTACACTATTTCATCCATGGAGAACGGTTCGACAAGGAAATCCTGCATATATTTGTCCATATATACCATTGCTATTTCCGCAAAGTAATCCTCTCTCTCCGCAGATGTGTACGTTTGCTTGGAAGTGTAGAGATCAGTATAATAACCCAAGAGTGCGTCCCTAATGTCACACGTTTCCGTTAAAGGAAACCTAGACGTGGGCTGGAGTGCTGTGATGTACGCTTTAGAATATGGTGATTTCAGTAATTGCGCTAGCGTGCGACCAGGTCACTCGTCCTTGGCATATTTATGAGCTACCGTGTATTTGCTGAGGAAATGTGTTTCTCTTTCCACAGCTTCACAAAACTCTAATAGTAACGCCAACCGGCATCTTTGATCTTCAGCGGTTTCTAAAGATCCCAGCTGCAGTTCTATGTCAGCTATAGTTTTCCTAGAACTTTGGACCCTCCAAATATCTGTAAGCTGGTATGTATCACATATGTCTAACAGTTCCCTGCGCGCTCAGGGCTTGGAATCTGCCGCCCTTGTGGAACAGTCTAATGTGCGGTCTAAAAGTAAATTAAAATCTCCACCCAGTATCACACCTCCCGCACTCAGGTGTAAAATTTGGGCGTCTAGACCCTAGACCCATGTCAGACTCGCAGGGCAGGCTTCCGATGCCGCAACGTGGTCTGTGTGGACCTGGTAGCTCGAGGATGTGCCCTTAGTCTTACATGTAGAAAGCCCACAATGGAGCGCCTGAGCCAGTGGAGGTAAGTGGGAACATAGAGAGTGCCCAGGGCAGGCAGGAGTTAGGCTGGATGGACACACCGCTCCTCGATGGTATCACTGAAGGCGGCCCCCACTGGGGCAATTGGTTGGTGCACTTTTCTGCCCAGATTTCCACCCGCCGTAGCTCAACTGAAGCCTGTGGCGCGAATGTGTAGCGTCTTCAGTTCTCCGCACCGGCAGGGTCTAGGACTGCGCTCGACAAAGCACCCAGGGCGACGCCTCCCCTTCATGTGATTATGGGCTTCTCCAAGTCCACTGCATGTAATCCCCCCCCCACTCCCACAGCACAGCCGGATGGCTGTCTTCCTGGCCCACCGAGGACCCTGTCACACCGGGAGGCCTATGGGCGCATCGGTGCAGAAGCACACGGCCCCTGCGCTCGCTGGCTGAAGTGGGGTGGCGCGTTGTGACGGCCGCTGGAAGGTGGGGGATTTAATCAGAGGGGAGGGGATTTGCAGCAGACGCACTCACCACAGCCCAAAATCACGGCCGGGCTCAGGAGTAATCGTTGGCGGGTGCACACACAGGCCGCAGTCCGATGTCTCCGGCATCCGACGATGCAGGCCACAATAGGCCCCGCCACCCTCAACGTCGGAGCCAATTTCTTCATGTTGCAAGCGGTTTTTCAGGGCTGAAATGTCGCTGCCGCCTCTGCATGTTAGGATGGAGTGCCCGATGTGTTCAAAGCTTTAAAAGGCAATTCTCGCGGAGACAGCTGGATCTGTGCTGGATCACCGCTCGGAGCTTCAGTGCTGCACGGCCATCTTGGTCCGCTGCTTGGCCCCGCCCCCCGGTCTTAGATAACTTTAGAAAGCTCGCTAAGTGGTAGCTCTGGAGAGCAGCCTTAGTCCAGAAGGAGTGTAGAGCAGCTTGTTTTACCAGACCACAATCTTATAGGTATAGATTAAGTGAAAAAGAACCACACAGTGTATTTATAAAAATATGTATTTATTAAAAGACACTCACTAACACATACAGATATCTCCTAGCCGGAGATATACACAATACTTTTCAATAGAAACAGGTAAGTAGCACAGAATACACAGTGGTCCCTAGGGGGAGACTCGTGTCAAGACAATAGTCAGGGGATGGATAAGTGCTGGGACCCAAGTAACCACCCAAGGGGAGTATCTAGGAGCCCTACAGAAGTTGTGTGCAGTGTAGGAACACAACAGCGTTCTCTGTACAAATCAATGTGTAAGTCACAGTTGCAATTTTAAAGAAAAAGGACCCTTCCCAGTGGACCCTGAAGAAACTCATGGAAGACAAGAGGTTGGAGAGCAACCCCACCCGTGGATACCTTAGGAAATAGGATACCTGCACCAGGGAAGTCGGCTGCATGGGTCTGAAGTGGCGTTGGAAACCTTTGTCAAACTCAATGGGAGACTTCAGGAAGATGCCGCTGTTAAAGAAGGTGTAAGTATCCGGTGGAACCCAAAGGTAGATTCAAGATGTGAAGAACCTGCAAGCAGAGGGGACAGAGTAGTGTCACTCAGGCGTGACCAAGAGGCACGGACAACGAATGTCCACTGATGTGGAGTGTTGCAGAAGAGCCGACGGTGACCTTAAAACTGCATCTGTGTGGACCAGGCGATCATGGAGAAGACCAGGAGCCATACACAAGCTGTCTCACATCGAATGAGAGTTGAGGGGTCGGTGTCGTGTGGGAGCACCAAGAAGCCTTGGCAACTACAAACAGTGTGGAAGTAGAAGAAGGTGTAGTGTCGGGACCAGTAAGGTCCAGGAGACTCACCACAATCAGGGGTGTCAGGGTAGGTCCCGAGCAATCAGGGTAGCCTAAAAGAATTCAAATGTGACCCTCGACAGGACCCACAGGTCGGAGCCACTGGAGTCGTAAGAGGACCTCGAGCAGCTACCAAAGTAGCAGGCCCACAGTGCAAGCAATGTGGTGTGGTCAAAGATTCTGGTCACTAGAGATGCTTGAGGTTGGGGCACTTGGAGCCTGAAGATCTTGGTGGAAGGAAGTCAACAAGCCTTTGCAACTGCAAGGAGATGCGGTGAACAAGGGTTTGGTTCCTGCGGCTCTGACGATGGATACTGACCTTAAACTTGGTGAGAGAGCAGGGCAGGTCCCAGGGGATGTGGAGAACTACCATTTGTTTTGCTGAGCCTTTCGGAGTCCGTATGAGCCCAGGATCAGCAGACCGGTCAGCTTAGTTGCGGTGCCTGCAGATGCAGGGGAAGCGACTCATTCACTTCAAGGGAGATTCCTTTAGGTGTCTTGGATGTCCACAGGTCCTGGACAGGTTCCTGAATGGAGTACAGGCACAGATGTTGCAGCAGACAAGCAGGGCCAGGAGATCAGGAGCAGTGAGGAAATTCGATTTTCGATCTCGCTTGTATTCAGTTTTGTTCCACCGCCATTTTGTGTTGCCCTCACTCAGGCAGCACAATGAACGAAGTTTTTCTGTTGATCTTACTGTGACATGTCAAATAACCTTCTGCCTCTGTTTACGAGACTGATGTCAGGGACTGGCTGAGTCCACTAATCCTCGTCTGGTTTGACTAAACCCTGTCATAACTGTCTGTCGGTTCACACCATTCTTTCCTGACTTTATCTTATCTTCTGGCCTTCGCTATTCTCTACATGTATTCTCTCATTTCACAACTGTCCTCCAAAGCATACAAATATGTTCTGCCACCTGCAAGTTGAGTTGTAGACACTACCACTGATTAACTTGTGGGGAGGGGTGACAAAAACAGTTGGAAGAGAGGTTTATTTGGGTTACTTGATATCTTGTTTTCAAACTTTTCTCATTGGTTATATCTTGTTTTCAAACTCTTCTCATTGGATAACCATGTATGCATTGGGAGTGTTCTTGGTGAATCTATGCGCTATAAAAGATTGTGCGCCACAGAGTAAAGTGGCAGTCTCCTAAGAACATACTGAGTGTACTTCTGGGACAACTGTACTTAGCTGCAGCTAATAAACCTGATCTTCTACGCTCAACAGAATGTCCTGTGTCTCTGTTCAACAAAGCAGGTGAACTCAGGAGATTAAGGCGTGCCCTGCGCCGCCAGGCCCATAAGGCCCTGGTTCTTCAATTGGTGCACTCTGTGAGGCGGCTTCAGAGGTAGCGATTTTAACTGAGGGTAGTGAGGAACCCCGCAAGAAAATTCTTGAGGAATCACGAACCACGTCAAGCGACCCCTGTATGTCAAAGTGGTCCGAAGGTCTTTTTCAGCGTGGTTTCTCCTTCCTGACGGCTGCTGACGACTGCTGCCCTGACTGCCGCCTTGCTTTGGCCCCTTTTGGTGATGTATGGTATCGCGAGACGTTAGACGTTAGGGCCTCTGTTGGCGTAAGAAGACACTTAGTTAAGTATTGGTGGGTAGCTCCCACTATTTTTGTTTTGATTTGGGTCTTTGATTCGGCTATTGCAAAAGCCGAAGCCGAGGGTTGAGTACGTTTGGGCTATATTATTTGATTTAACCCCTTGATGTTTGTGAACAGTCCAGTGAAATAACGATGCCTGGTCTGAGTAAGTTTAGAAAGTTTTGTTGTTTTGGTTGTGATAGGGATTCCCGGCTAGACGACTCTTGTCCAATTCCTCCGGTTGGAACTCCCACTTATGAGCTTTATTCGAAACATGGTGTTGGCCCCATTGCCTTTAATGAGGCATGGATCCGATACACAAAGAACGATGGTGTTCTACTGTGGCCACAGAATGGTAGCTTTGAGCCTGACATATTAGATAATTTGGAGGCAATTTTCTTTAAAAGAAAAGCCCGGCCGGCAATGTTTGACTCTTTCCGCCTCTGGCGTAGGGAAGCCAAACAGAGAGAAATTAAACAGGCAAAACAAGATAAGAAAACACAAAGTATGACAATTATACAGGCTGCCCAGCAGTTTAAAGATAATTAGATTAATCATGAAATGGAAATTTCAGAGAGACAGCATCGTATGGCGATAGATAAATGCTATCCGGTGTTGCCTATTTCCCCTTCTGATAAAAGTAAGGATCCGGAGGAAGACCCTTTAATGTCTCACTTATTGAGATTGCCTCCTCCCTATGTACAAGGTGCTAATGCACCCCCATTGTTACAACCAGTTCAGCCATTAGTTGCGCCTCCGCCTGCTCCGACTCTTCCGCATTTGCCCCTTCTGGTAGTGCCACCCCCACCTCTTCCGCCACCGACTTCTTTGCCTCCGTTTCCTGAACATCAATCTCCTTTGCCTTCGGCTCCCCTTATAACTGTTAATTCTTCTGTTAGTTCACCTAATACCTTGTCCCCTGTTCTTATGTCTAATTCTCCTACTGTGCGCAAACGAATCACAGATACTGTCTCTGGGTTTTTGTCTCCTTTCTTTGAGACTTTGAATATGTCTCCGGCTTTTTCTCGAAGACAGTCTCGTAGTCAACTCCCAGGTTCCGACGAACGGGTGGTATTGGACTCTCTCGCTCGCAAATGATCGAGAAGGGTCCCCAGTATAGTGTGAAAGATATCATGACCACCTTTCATCAGTGGGAGGCGCCCACGCAGAGATATGTATTTAATGTTATGTGTGACACTCTCGCTAAAGAATGGGAGGATATGGATTTGGGTTTACGTCCTCAGGGTTTGTTAGATGTTCAGGCTAATTTCGATAAGGGACTCATTGTGGGTTCTAAGGTTGAGGATGCCGTAAGGACACTTGTCACTTTTAGGTCCTTATTTTCCTCACAGACTTTTTTTAATTCCGATCCTGCTGTTAGGCTGACATCCAAACATTATCCCATGAGAGAGGTTCCTCCAGTGTGGAGAGAGGCGGTTGCACAAGCAGGTGCTAATCCAGCTGTTCCCGTGCACTTCCAGCGTATATGGGTACATGTCCCCTGGAAGAGATCTGAAGTTTTGGCTCTTAAACAGTCTCTACCGGATCCCCGTAAAAACCCTGCTGGCTATTATAAGGAGTTGTCCCAGACTGTTGATGCCTGTATTATGAATTTAGCCGACATTGATATGTTGATGGGAAATGTAGTCCCACAAGCATTATGGGCTCGGATTCGTAGAGAGGATCACGCCCAAGCATTGGGTGGCGATTGGGCTGCTATAACTGCCGCGGATGCAGCCCAAGTGGGTGGTGCTAAGCCTGATGTTTTGATTTCAGAACTCCCTGGTAGGATTATTACTTTAATGAAAACGATGATGCCCGCCTTGCGAGTTAATTGGGATAAATTAGCTGCGTGTGAGCAGAAGAAAGATGAGAGTGTCTCTGATTTTTTTACTCGTTTTGAGGAGACGTTTATTGATCACAGTGGTCAGGATATGACTACGGAGGGTGGACAGCGATTATTTGTAGATAAATTTGTATTTAATTTGCTTCCCGAACTGTCACATAAGTTGAAAGACTCCGAGAGTTCATGGGCTGTTTCTTCTTCTGCCCAGATATTGGCTACTGCTCAATATTATGAGAACAGGGATAAAGAGGAGAAAGATAAGCAAGAGAAGAAGACGAAAGAATGAAAAACAAAGGTTCTTCTGCAATAAGCTTATCCTCCTCGTTATACTCAGCGCCAGTTTCAACAGCCTCCACAGTTTCAGAGGGTGTATCAAAAGCCTGAACCCTTTATTCCGCGGCCTTTATTAGGTCCTAACCAATGTGCCTATTGTAGAGAGGAAGGTCATTTTAAGAATAGCTGCATGGTTTTATTGCAACGTAAGGGAGAACTATCTGCTCCACGAGGCCGTGGTGGTTTCCAGATAATATACAGGGATAGAGGTCGAGGTGTGATGCCTCAAGAACAGCGTTCCTTACCCCCTCCAAATTCTACGAACTACTTCGATCAGCAGAATACTCAGTCTACACAGTATTACAATGATGATTATCATGTTGAAGGTGAAAATGAAAGCCTTCACGCTAACTAGGACAGCCATAGACAAAGTGAGGGAGTTGTATCGATCCCAGTAAATCAGGATGGGCCTTATGTCAATGTCACTACAATGGGTGTTTCAGAGCCATTTCTTTTAGATACTGGTGCAATGAGAAGTTCTATCATTCATTCTAAACTCCCTGGGGCACCTTTGTCTGGCTTAACAAATGTATCGGTAGGATTTGCTGGAGCCCCAGTTCGGAACCCGGTCTCCTGTCCTTTGCCTATTTCAATTGGCCCTTATGATATGGAAGCTCCTCTTCTTTTAACGACTGGTTGCAGCGAGAATCTGTTGGGTTTGGATCTATTGAAAAGAATGCATGCAACGATATATTGTTCTCCTTCTGGTGTGCATCTTACTTTAGGGCAGAAATTGACTTCTTCAATGTATTTGTCTAAAGATCAATTCCCACCTGAATTGCTCTCTCTTCCTGCAACGCTCTGGGCTACGGGTCCAAATGATGTTGGTTGTCTTGAGATCCCGCCTTATGTTGTTACTCTCAAGCCCAATGCTAAATTGCCACGCATTCCTCAATACAGAATTTCCAATGAAGGTGAAAGAGCGCTTTTGGATATCATTTATGATTTGGTTCAGAAGGGTGTGATTGAGGAAACGAGAGGAAATGTATGTAATAGTCCTATTCTTCCTGTTCTTAAACGCACTGATCCTTCTAAGCCTCCTGTTTATCGTTTTGTGATTGATCTTCGGGAGGTCAATAAAATTGTTGTACCACAGTTTCCTGTTGTTCCAGATATCACTGCCCTGTTAACTATGATACCTGCCTCAGCGGCTTGGTTTTCTGTTATTGATCTGAAAAATGCTTTCTTTAGCATTCCCATTGCCAAAGAGAGTAGGGATATTTTTGGTTTCTCTCTAGGAGGCCGAAGTTTCCGGTTCAAGCGCGCACCCCAAGGCTATTGTGAAAGCCCCTCCATTTATAGTCAAGCTCTGAAATGTCAGCTCGATGTTTTTCCTTTGCCCCCAGGTGCTACTCTTATTCAATATATGGATGATTTGTTGATTGCTGCTGATTCAGAGGATGTCTGCAAGAATGTGACTGTTGCACTGTTACGTCACTTGTCTGATCTTAATCATAAGGTTTCGCCTACTAAACTACAATATGTCCGTCGAGAGGTTAGCTATTTGGGTCATCTCTTATCAAAGGAGGGAAGGCGATTAACCCCAGAACGAATTCAAGCAATTGCGAAAATGTCTGTGCCATCTACACAAAGAGAGGTGCGCGCCTTTCTGGGCATCACTTCTTATTGTAGACAATGGATTCCGAATTTTTCTTTGTTGGCCAAACCTTTGTTAGCACTCACTTTGAAAGACACACCCCAACCCCTTCCTTGGATTGACGAATGTCAGAAGAGTTTTTCTGATTTACGTACTGCTCTGTGTTCTGCTCCTGTGTTGGGTACTCCAGATTACAGTAAGCCCTTCACGCTCTATGTCCATGAAAGAGAGGGTTGTGCGTTGTCAGTCTTAACACAACGATTTGGAGACAAACAGCGGCCATGTGCCTATTTTTCAGCTACGTTAGACCCAGTAGCCAAGGCATTGCCTAGTTGTCTCAAAGCTACAGCAGCAGCAGCGATTTCTATTTGTCAGTCTGCTGGAGTGGTGCTAGATAATACTCTCATTGTTATGGTACCACATGCAGTGGATACCTTGCTAAATAGGACGAAAACACAACATCTTACAAGTGCTCGATTGTCTGGATATGAGCTGACGCTCTTGGCTAGTCATGTGCACATCAAACGATGTAATATTTTAAATCCAGCCACACTGTTACCTCTTCCAGAAGAGAAAGGTATTCAGGAACAACATGATTGTTTTCTCCGCACTGAGGAGGAGACAAAAGGCAGGATTGATTTGAAAGATACGCTGTTAGTGGATCCAGATGGGATCCTATGGGTGGATGGGTCTTGTTTCAAACTCCCAAATGGTGAGACAACTTCAGCTTATGCTGTTACCACCTTGTATACAATCATGGAGACAGCACGCATCAGACATAATTCAGCTCAGGCAGCTGAACTGATAGCTCTGACCAGAGCGTGTGTGTTATCTAAAGGAAAGAGAGTGAATGTGTATACCGACAGCCAGTATGCGTTCGGTGTGGCGCATAGCTTCGGTCGTTTGTAGAAGGAAAGAGGATTCCTTACCTCCCACGGTACTAAAATATAGCATGGTCAATTGGTAACTGATCTTCTTGAGTCACTTGTTTTGCCTACCCAGATAGCAATTGTGAAATGTAGTGCGCATAAGAAGATTACTGATGATGTTGGTCGCGGAAATGCTTTTGCGGATGAGGTAGCAAAAAGGACATCCAGAGATGCTACAAGTCGCATGTATGTTGCGGGCCCTGCGAATTGGGTCAGGGAAAGAGGGATGTGTGAGGACACAATAGAAAGTGTGAGATCGATTCAGGGAGATGCTACAGAGAAAGAGTTGAGGAAGTGGAAAGAGAGTACAGGAATGTTAGATGCAATAGGATGTTGGATAGAATTGTCAGAACACCAGCGTTGGCTGTTACCAGACGCCTACGTACTGCCTGTAGTTACTATGGCGCATGGTCCAGCCCACATCAGTGCAAAAGGAATATGTAAACTTCTGGCTCCAGTGTGGCTGAACGAAGGGGTTCCAAAATGTGCAGATAATGTGGTGAAGCATTGTATCATTTGCTTGATGTACAATCCGGGAAAGGGAACCCCAACTCCAGCAGGTCATTTTGCTCCCCCAACATATCCTTTTGAGGTGTTACAAATCGACTACATTCACATGGATCGATGTAACAATCTTAAATATGTTCTGGTAGTGGTATGTGCCTTATCCAGATGGATAGAGGCTTACCCCCTGAAAGACAACACTGCTTTGTCCACTGCCAAGGTTCTCTAAAAGAGTTCTTCCCTAGGTTTGGTTTGCCGTGCATTGTCTGGAGTGACAATGGAAGTGAATTTGTAGGCCAAATTATGCAAAATGTGTGTACCGGTCTTGGTATAAGGCAGAAGTTTCATGCGGCAAATCATCCTCAGTCCACGGGTTTGGTAGAGTGCTATAACAGCACTCTCAAACTTAAGCTTGCAAAAGTACAAGCCAGCACAGGTCTTAATTGGCCCGATGCTTTACCTTTGGCTCTCCTGTCCACTAGAACAGCTGTACATTCTCGTTTGGGACTCAGCCCATACGAGATTGTTTTCGGGCGCCCAGCTTATGTATGGGGAGTCCCTCGCCCTAGAAAGTATTCTGATATACAGTATCCAATGCTGATTGACTATTTACATGACCTCACCACTAAATTACGTGTTCTTCACCAACAGGTTCAAAACGCTTTACAAGAAGCCTCCACAGACCCACGTCATTCTATCCAACCTGGAGACTGGGTCTGTGTGAAAAATTTTCAGAGGACAAAGAATTTGGAACATCACTGGAAGGCGCATCGACAAGTTCTCCTGACAACTCACACAGCAGTAAAAGTCGAAGGGAAAAAGAACTGGATCCACGGTGTGCACTGCAAGAAAGTGCCCTTGCCCTTGCCTTTTGATCAGTGGGTTCGTAGGGGTATAGGTGATTCTGAAGGAGAAAAAGTCCCCAGATTCATACCTTTCAGTAGTGCACACCTGGATGGAACTCGATCAGAGAAAGAAGATGATGATATTCTACAAGAAGCCGTACCCTCCCATCTCCGATTAAACACTACAGAGCCACAGACCCTATTTCAAGACCAAACTGTACCAACAAGGACTAGACCTAGATTGGTCAAGGACACCTGAGATTTCCATCTCTTCTGCTACATTTATCATCTGTCCAGGTTGCAGGGTCACGGTAGGAGTCTTGGTTTGTGACCTGTGTAATGGCTAGGCCCCCAGGACTTGCAGTGTCATAGGACGGCTAATAATCACAGCCAAGTGAGTAAGGCAGATTGTAGTGAGCAACAATTTTAGAGGATGGATGTTAAATTAGGAAAGAAGGATAATAAGGAAGCGATCAGAAAGAAATATTGTAAAATATTGTACAGTCGATGTGGCGTAACATTGTGTGTTTCTATATTTTTGTGTATCTTATTGGCTTGTGTAGGTTGGGTTATTCATGCTATGCAGCAAACAGTTGTCCCTAATTCTATCTCCTTGCCTCTTCATTCTACTATCTCCCCACATCAATTATATACACTTCCCCAACATGAACTAATCAGGAGAACAGAATATTTTAATAATTCATTTATCCAATTGTTGCACCAACACCAATTGGTAGTCAACACAACCGACTGTTGGGTGTGTGGACTTATGCCTCATACCACAGATAAAGGGATGCCATATTTAGTTCTTCCATTTTCTTATGAAGGTTCCGCTTGGGCCTATTTTGTAATATTTTCAAATGCATATCAGAGACGATTTAGACGTCCAGTTGGTTCCTATGGTAGTAAGTCAGATTTTAGTCATAATTCTCTGATAAAGGGAATGGTGGCTATGACTAAAATTGTGGAGAATAATAAGGTTCCTGTTGACGAGAGACAAACATATACTACTTGGAACGTGACTCGTTACATTACTAGCCTTACAGATAAAACTAAACAGGGAAAATCTCCACCAATTTGGACTGTCCCTCATCAAGGTAATTTCTGTTTACAAATGAATGGCCAGACTACTGACACTGGACAAAGAAAAAGCTTTTGTTCCCATACATACATCTACACGTCTCAGAATTCACCGCCGTTAGTGCCATCCCAGGGCAAATATTTTGTCTGCCACGATAGAGCTTACACGTGGCTACCAACGGATTTTTCAGGAACATGCTATATAGCTTTTCTTCTCCCTCCTACATACACTGCTCCTTCAGGCCATCATAGAAACAGATATGGCAGAGGGATTATTGATTCTAAAGACACAGCAGGACAAGAGGGAAGTGATTTCCTCAAAGGATTTCTTCCTTTTTGGGGCCCAATGGCCAACAGCAGAAACATGAGACAGCTGGTTCGTGTTGTTGAGACTACCATAGATGTCACTGTGGGAGCCTTGAGTAATCTCACAGCTGAACTTCAGGCAGATCGTCTCATGACTTGCAGAACCGGATTGCACTAGATGTTATTCTTGCAGATCGTGGTGGAGTCTGTAAATTGATCGGATCTAGCTGTTGTATTTATATACCTGACGACGCCCCTACGGTGTACCAAGCCATCTCCAAATTACACATGATCTCTGAATCGATTCATCAAGACGAAGGAGATTGGTCTTTATTAGGATGGTTTTGGGGATTACTATCTAAATGGGGATGGAAGGTACTACCCTTCCTTGGAGTGGTTTTGGCCATCATTTTTTCCTGTTGTCTCTGTATGCAGTGTGGCCCCGCCATCTGCGGTCTTTGTGCCACTCTATGTGTCCCAAGACCTGAGTCACAGAAAACAGAGAACATTAAAATGATGTTGCAGCAACAGTTTGACGACCTCATGGCTATTGACATTGATTCAGATTAACGTGAATCTGTGTGTTTTGCCTGAGTTATGGCAAAAGGAGGGTCTGAGGAAATTCGATTTTCGATCTCGCTTGTATTCAGTTGTGGTCCACCGCCATTTTGTGTTGCCCTCACTCAGGCAGCACAATGAACGAAGTTTTTCTGTGGGGAGGGGTGACAAAAACAGTTGGAAGAGGGGTTTATTTGGGTTACTTGATATCTTGTTTTCAAACTTTTCTCATTGGTTATATCTTGTTTTCAAACTCTTCTCATTGGGAGTGTTCTTGGTGAATCTATGCGCTATAAAAGATTGTGCGCCATGGAGTAAAGTGGCAGTCTCCTAAGAACATACTGAGTGTACTTCTGGGACAACTGTACTTAGCTGCAGCTAATAAACCTGATCTTCTACGCTCAACAGAATGTCCCGTGTCTCTGTTCAACAAAGCAGGTGAACTCAGGAGATTAAAGCGTGCCCTGCGCCGCCAGGCCCATAAGGCCCTGGTTCTTCAGCAGCAGGAGTCTTCCCGGTTGCAGGCTTGATGCCCAGAGCGAAGTCCAGCAAAGTTCCAAATGCCCAGACGGTCGAAGTTGAAGGGGTGTCTGAACTGTATCATGTCCCATGACAAATCTAGGGACCCACCCACAGGTAAGCCCTTAAGTACCTCAAGTAAAGGGTTGGGACGATACAGGGGTCCCTCCCTAAAAAAGGGCTAGACAGTGGGGAGGATACTCCCCTGTCCTTTTCCCAGTTCCACGCCAGAGCGGGAGCCAATGGCTCACTGAACTGGTTAGAGCAGGACTATGCATGGAGGGCACCAAATGTGACCTGCCTGCAGACAATGTGGGCTGAGAAGCGCTCCCACCCTGCCCCAATACACTAAACCCTGTCTGGAAGATGGTCTCACCACCCTGTGACAGGATGCCTATTGTTCTGCCTTCCCCTGCTCGAGCTTGGCTAAGGATCAAGCAGGCAGAATCGTGTCTCTGGTCGACTGCAGCCATGTTGTGCTATCCCGGTCTAGAAGGCTGGTACCAGGAACACTGAGGGCCTAACGGAGGGCCTTTACAGTGCTTGGAATTATACCTCCCACACCATTTATGGTGTGGGAGGTATGATTCCAACATGTTTGATACCAAACACGACAGGGTTCGTTACAGCCAGTTTCGAGATGGTCGTCGCGTAATGACGTGATGCCCATTTAAATGTTATATGGCTGTCTCACTTACAATCCGGGAGAATGGACTCCAAAGAATGTAGGGGGGTTCTGCTCATGCAGGGGCACCCTCAAACTTAGAACCAAACACCCAGCCTTCTGGATTGAAAAGGCCTGCTGTACGGGTGACTTTTAGGACTTAAGTGTGGTGACTTTAGATATAGGGAAGCCTATATCTTTCGTAAGTGGTGATAGCACCAGCTTACACAGGCTGCAATGGCTGGCTGTAGAGATAGTTTGAATGATCTCCTATAGGTGGCATAATACATGCTTCAGCCTATGGGGGACCTCTGGGGTACCTATGCCAGGGTACCTTAGTACCATATACTAGGGACTGATAATGGTACCCCAGTATCCAATCTGGGATGTACCTAAGTACCTACCATGTCAATTTAGAGGAGAAAGCAGAGAGACTGGGGTCCTGGTTGGCAGGATCCCAGTCAGACCAGTTATAAACAGCATTTGATCAAGGAAAAGGTTGGGGTAACCATAGAAGCTTATCCTACTTTCCTACATTGATGTTTTAGAGATGGTGTGTGCAGTGAGTTTAGTTGGTGATGCTGTGAATGGGGCATTGTCCGGGCAAAAATGGCTGGGAGTGGTATCTGAGTGTCTGATGATTTGTTGGCTGTAAAAGGTTGTCTCCATAGGTGTGGGCTATTGGTTGCTCCATCAGGCATTCGCAAAAAAGTTTTGGATTTGGTTTCATGAGAACCACATTGGTGTGCGTGCCATAAAGCGTAGAGTAAGAGAACATTTTTAGTGGTTCGGTGTAGATGTAGTTATAGAGCTGTACTTTTGTGGTTGTTCTGAATGAATTCTCAGTGATAAGACTCAAGTGACATGTCCTTCTCCAGTTACTCCGATACTCTGTTTGCATTAAAAAAAATTGTCCTGGTGCAAGCTTGCATTGGACTTGTCTGGACCTTGTGGGGTCTTAGGCAGCACACTAAGATTTACACTTGTTCTTATTGATTATTTGCCTAAGTGGGCAGAGGTGAAATATCTGTAAATTCCAGTGTCATTATACATTTTGTCATGGAAGTTTTTGTAAGAGAAGGCTTCCCAGTAGAAATAGTGACAGATAACAGCACCCAATTAGCGTCTAAGGAAATACTGTAATTTCTAAAACATACTGGCATAAGGTATAATAGGATTTTGTCATACAATCCCCGCAGCAACAGTTTGGTAGAAATAGCCAACCGTGTCATTAAGGATCAATTGCAATTAGCATTGATAATTAGCTTAAACTGGAGAGCATTAGTTGACAATGTGTTGTGGGCCATGTGGACAACCCCTCACATCGACATGGGATTGTCTCCTTTCAGTCTGTTTAGAGGTAGAGTTGCTGGTTCTAACCTGAACAAGGAGCGGATGTGAAGGAATCTATTGACACTATGAAATTGGCAAAGGTAACGGATGTGAGGTCTGCCTTTCAAAAGAACTATAGTACTGTGGGGGATCACCATAGATTATTGATGAGTCATTTTGGTGATTGAGTGAGAATCAAGAAATCCCGCCACATCCTTAAGGGGTGCTCACGCTTTTCGCCCCTGTTCAGGTGGAGTTAAAGTATCATGTAGGGTTACTGGAAAATTGGAAGGTGTGGAACAAAGGCTTTGTGTCAATTGCACCTTAATTGAAGTCTGAGTATGTAAGTGTGAAGATGAGGTTGTACACCAACAGTGAACCAGGAAGAGAAAATGGCCAGGGAAGGTTTTAATCTAGGACGAAAAAAAGCCCTGCCAAGTAAATTTTTTTGGCTATGTGGGTCGTTTTGACTTAATATCCCGCTAGTGAGCGCTATCCCTCCGTTTTGAGGACTGAGCATGTTTTTATTTCCTCTGATGGCCATTGGGTGTATTCTGCCTCTAATTCTAGGTGCTCCTTTCCACTTTTTAGCATTTTCTCAGTCTCTCGTTCTTTTGTAAATCATTGATCGGATACCCGACATGGGGTGGTATCTGACTCCCAAAGGGGAACTTTCCTTGTGGGACAGTTTCCCTTTGGTAACTGAGGGTGGGCAGCATCAAGGGAGGCCACCATTTCTGGACCTAGCACCTCATGCTCAAATTGTCTTTGCATTTGCAAAGCCAGTGCAGCCGACTTTGCAAATGTCACAGTCCAATTGCGAATCATAAAGAAAAGGAAGCAGAATTATGGGCTCCTACTCCGCGGAGATGGGCAATGCAATCCTCTTATGCTTTGCTTTACACATTCATAAAGCAAGCAATGATGAATGGATGCTGAGAGCAGGCGCTAACCATGTGCAAAGTGTAAGTTGTCAATATATGGAAGTTATTCTGGTCATTTACAGGATGTGGACATCACAAAGAGCAGACATCAGTCCAATGGACCAATGCCTGCTCTATCCAATAGTCAGTTAAATGAATTAATAAATGACAAAAATAAATGAATGATAACATTTGCAAATCATTAAATACTCAACTTGTTTCAGGTCACTGCAACCAATTTTCAATGTGTCACTTTTGTGGCATTTCAACCGCTGGTCCATCCATAGTGATAAGTCACAATGCTGGCATATTGTGAATGCAATGTTGGGTGCAGACGGCCATTTTGACCTCTGCACCAGTTTTGATACTGTTTGCATTGGTGCACAAAGTCACCTCCTGTTGTATTAATACAGGCGGCTTGTATCCCAGTGCTAACAGTCCATTTGCCAGGGGCTGGCTCTAGCAGGGGTGACATGATGTGGGCCTCCCAAAGAATGGAGTACATCTCCCACCATTTCCAGGGTGGGAAAGGATTGCATTGGTGTATGGGATTGCCCACAAATGTACAAACATTTGACCATTGCTAAACTCACATGATAACAACGCCTCATTAGACCCATGCCCGACAATTTGCGTAGGGTTTACTATTGTAGATTCCTCTGCACTCGTTGCATGGAATTGTTTTTCACCCGTCTGAATTCCTGGCATATCCCAATGCATTGTTCTCATCTGTTTATGTATGCCCATAGCCAAAAATACTTTTATATACTGGCCCCAGTATTTATCTCCAGAATGGGACACAGCAAATATGCTTCAGAATATTATCCTGTTTTTGGGGCCTCCTCACAAAGGTAAATCTGCAAATGTAGATTTACTGCTAGTAAATGTTCTTTTAGATTTTTGAGTAACTTAACTACTTTAGGATATTCACAATATCTGAGTGCAGAGTTACTCTAAAGTAGACCTCCCAACTCCCACGGTGCCGCCGTGTGTCACATGATTTTGGCTCCCTTCACACGGTCACCCAGTGAGGAGCCGAAATCAGCGAGTGGCAGGAAAAACGACCTGAAATCCACTGTAAATAGCGGATTTTCAGCTCATTTTCGGAGGCTGTAAGCAGCCCATGTGCATTCAGAGGTGTGAAAACACCCCAGGACATCGGCAACAGGCTCAATGACCCTTTGTTTCTATTTTGCTGGGAGAGGCGCAAGGGGGGGCTTGGTGAGTGGCAGAGTGCCTCTTAGGTAGCTCTTGGCATGATGCCACTCCCCATCCAAGACCCCGTCCCCTCCTCACACGGTGGCATTATTTTGCAAGTTGGTAGGCATGCAATAGTGTAGACTTAGATGTCTCCTTCCCCTGAGACAGGGATGGAGACAAAAGTATGAGTCTCAAATTACTGCTGTCAAAAGGAGCAGCAGTGAGTCGCACCACACATAGCAACCACTGCAAGACTCTCCCATAGAAAATAATAGATGCAGGGATTCAAAATAAAAACGCTTTTGAAATAATGCTGAACTGAGTTAAATGATTTGAAATAGTTAAACATGATTAATTTCATATTTAAATAGTTAACATTATTTCCTGTGGAGTTTTAAGTATCTACCCCTAATATTTTCTATGAAAGGGTGTTACATTACCAGGAGTTGGCCATGTGTGGTCCTGGACTCACCCCAGCTCTGAGCTGGAGTACACTTACTACTGTTTTGGGTCCTTTTTGGCTGTAGTAACTGTAATACTTTGTGAATAGGCCCCTTCATGGCAGAATGTGCAGCCCTTCGGTGCAGCTGTGCCCTGTAGCTGAGCCAGGTCCCCCAAGATATGGATACAATATATGTCCTTAGGGTTTGATGTTCCTGTCTTTATAAAAAGGAGTTCTCCATTCCTGGATTCTGGAAGGATGTGTTATGTTTAACTGATCAAATATTTATCCAGTCCTGGATTCAATGCACAGAAGGTCACTGAGGAAACAGTTCCATCATCCCAGAATCCAAACACTCCAAATATACACATCTGTTGAAGTCGTGGCCTACTTATGTGGACAAACCAGGTTATCCAATTTGAACATGGGGCTAATCTAACTCTGCAGAGCACTAATCGAGGCTTAGCAACTTATTTTTATCAAGAATTGCCCTAGTTCTGTATGTAAAACTAGCATTACTGTATTCAGACTTGAGACCCGCACTAAATTGACTGAGCATCAAAACAATCCACAATTCTCACAGCATCCCATTGCATTTTGTGAATTTGTGCCTTTCTCTCAGTCATCAGCAGGTCTGCAAACTTCCACTGGTAGCTGGATACTTCGGAACTGGGGGGCTCTACAATGTTGGGATGAGTGGACACCTCCCTGACTGAGAAAGTCATGGAATACATTGTATAATTCAACTTGTAATGTACTAGTTGATGCGCTGCTTTCAATAAAATTTGTCTGAAGATGAATTTGTCTTTTATGCTGTAAAATAAATTCATAAGGATGACAAAGTAATTTACTTGTCTGAGTTACTGGTAGAAAGACACAGCAGATGAAGATACTTTTTACATTTGCATCTCCTTAAACGGAGTTTGAAATGTGTGTGGATGTGTTCAACAGAACTCATTGAAGGGTCAGTGGTAGAAGCCAATATGTTAATTTTTTATTGAATTGAAACACATTTTCTGTTATCTGGAGCTTAGTTGTTATCCAACTCCAGGGACTGAAATACAGAATAATTGTGACCTTTGGTGCGTTTTCAGATGGGACTTTGGTATTACAAGGGGCACAAATGTATTTATTGATCGCTGTAGACAGTTTTGTACAGTCTGGACCAGGCCGCTTAGCTATCATAGAATTTTACAGAGGGTAGGAGATTGCATGGAAAAATGACATAGAAAAGTTTGGCAACGTAACAATAGGGGCTGGGAGTGAGTAGAGATTAGCAGTGCCGTAACACGTGACTGTGATTTATGCACACGTGGAGAAAAACACAGCGAGAAAGAGCCTGGTACTCCTTTCAGAAACAGAGGCATATGAAATACAGGAAGAGAGATATGATGACAGAGTTTTCCTGTGTCACAACTCAGGGTGACAATATAGGAGTACAGTGACAGGACAGGAATTTCCACACATGTTGAGGACAGCTCTGTGAGAGCCAGGACGCCTCTCAAGAACAATAACGAACAGACACATGCAGAAGTACAGAAAGCAGTTGTGAAGCACATATAAGTGACGTGTTAATCATGGGTAAATTATCAACTCTTATTTTTCTAGATCGGTTCTGAGCTCTTTTTGAAGTTGCACGAAGGAGAAGATTTCCTGAAGGCTAGTGGCAGGGAGTTCGACAGTTTGTGGGCTGTTCCCGAGAAGGTTTGTTTGAGGGTCTTGTGCTTTAGGGTTATTTGGGTCTCTGGGCATGGAAAGCTCTTGTTCCATGAGTCTCGGCTGGCATGAGAGGTACTGAATGTAATGGGGAGTGTTTAGGTAAACTGGTTTGTTGCTTATACATGTTAATTCCACCAGGCATCTAGGCATTTTAGATGTTTGAAATATGTTCTTGTAGGCCTACTCTGGTTACCAAACTAGCAGCTGCATCAAGGACTGCTTTGACTGGCTCTAGCCTTAATTTGAGTACATCCATTAAAGGTGCATCACCATAGTCAATCCTGTTGAGGAACAGAGTTTGAATGGCTGGTTTCCGATCAGAAATTATGATGGAATCTTCAATTTCCTAAAGAATACATATCACCAACTTTTCATGTGTTTGTTAAGATGTAGACAACTGTCTAGTATGAAATGCTGAGATTTTATTTTATTTTATAATAAGCAGGATATCTAAATGTGAGAGGGAGGGGAGCTTTATTAGAATCACAAAGAGATCATTTGAGGAAGGTAGCAGCAGATGTTCACTTTGGTGTCTAGAAATAGACATCTGAAAACGTGTCCTGTAAATTATAGTGTGTAGTGACCTTTGACCACAAATAGCCCACTAGAGGAAATGGTACACCACAGGTATGTTATCTATTGCACAAGAGTGAATGCCAAGCCTAATGACTTACCACAATCACTCTAGTTAGAAAAGTAACCGCACAGATGTTTCTTGTTATAATTCCACCTAAAAACATATCTATTTAAACAGGACATTTTATGCCTGTTGAAGACTCACAAGTTATTATGTGAGGAACCTCAGACACAACCGATGTGGAAGTAAATGCATAGACCAAATAATGGTATAACATATGCACAATATCTATGACTCATAGGAATTATCAGCTGCATTTATAACATCACTAATACTATCAGGATAATAGCACTTATTATTATGATATTACTTAAGATTAGACACCATCGTACAAAAACAGGGAAAAAGGCATTTGTTGAAAGGACTCACACAGGTAAGTTTCAAAGCCCTTTTATTTTTCATTAATAGGACCACCAACTCCAGCTGCCAGCCTGCTTGGTTCTCCTGGTAGTAACTGTCTTCTCGAGACGCTACCATGGAGATAAAACAACAAGCACATGCAGCTAACAGAATGAACATAACACATCCCCCTAACTGAAAATACAAAGAAAAGAAGGAAAAGAAGGAGGGAATCAAGAAGAAAAGAAAGTAGGCATGAGAATAAAGAAATGCGCAAGTGAAAACATAGCATAAATAGTTCAAAACCTCACAAATTAAATCAATACAATTCATAGTCCTCGTGACGTTTAGGAGGACAACGCAACCTGGGAGATGAACCTCTTGCATGAGAACTTTGACCAGGCAAATCACTTGAACATGATGGAAACAAGGATTTGTCACCCTGAAATCTCACCAAGCGAGACATGCTCCATTTGCTACCATTATGAACAGTAACTACATTCTTGTAAACATAAGTAATGACAAAAGGACCCACAAACTCAGTGATACCCTTTTTATGCCACCGTGGTTTTTTGATAAGTACCCAATCACCCACCTTCCATGTTGTGGCTTTGGTAGAATTCTTGAAGTCAAACCTCTCCTTATACCTCTCTTGATAAGATTTAACTTTAGCATCCACCTCCTCCTTATTCACAACAGGACCCTCAATGAGAGGTAACCAGGCAAGATTGAGTTTGGATAAAGCAACACTCCCTCTCAATATTTGAAAGGGAGACCTTTGTAATAAAACATTAGAGCAGTGCGATGTGCCCACCAAGTATCTCTTAACCCCTTGAGTGCCCCGCCCTTTCCACGCCCTGTGCCGGGCGTTTCATTAGCGGGCGGGTCTCATGACGAGATAGTCTCGTCATGGGCACAGCGCAACCGCGGCCCATGATGAGACCATCTAGTCATGGGCACTCAAGAGGTTAAGACACTCTTGAGAGGAGGAGGAGCCTAGCGCGCAACCAAGATGGCCGCGTAGGTGCGAGGCTCCCGAGGACCTCCGCGACCTCCTGAATTAATCCTGGAGATATCCTGTCCTTGTTGAGGGGACTGTGTCGGTGAACCCGAGCTGAGGCGCCACCCGTTTTTTGGGCTCGAATCGGACCCCGAACACCGGTGGGAGCATCGATTGAAGGTTGCGGCCTTCCCCTCGCCGGCCCCCCGGATTGGAGTAGTGGGGCGATCCGGGGACGAAGTGAATAACAGCGGCGAGCGGGGCTGGGCGACTCGCGTACCCCGCACTTTCACTTTCGCTTTTGCACCCTCCTTGCCTCAGGCGGGGTCGGGCTGCGGAGCGGGGTGCGGTGGTGTTGCCTTGTCCAGGTGCCCGGCTGACCCGCCGGCGGTGGGTTGACCCGCGGCCCGGTGGCCGCCCCCGCCCCCCCCCTGACACCCGTGATTTGGTGTGGCGGCCCGTTTGGAGATCTTGGCACGACGGTGGAAGGGCCAGCATGTCCACCAAACAAGATGGCGACCGGACGAAGATGAAGACAACCCGCCGTGGCACGGCGCACCAGGCCAATAGTATGGATCGCTATACGCTCCAGAAGGGTTCTCCGGAGACATCGCGGTCATCCCTGGTGGGCCCGACGGAGGCGCCTGCCCAACCGGTGGACCTGACCCTCCGGGACGTCATGGGCGCCATCGCAGAGATGAAGGCCTCAGTGGACCAGCGTTTCGATACCCTGGCGCAAAAAATTGACTCGGTCCTGGTGGATGTGGGCCTTGTGAGGGCAGACTTGTCAAAAACGAACGACCGAGTTGACTCCCTGGCCCACACCACAACGAGCCTCACGACGGACGTGGTGGCCCTCCAGAAGGAGGTGCGCCGGCTTGGCCAGGCGAGCGCCCTGATGGACCGGCGACTGGAGGATTCCGAGGGTCGGGCCCGGAGGAACAATGTTCGCATTATTGGTGTGCCGGAGGGCCGAGAGGCGGAGGCGGCAGATCTCTTCGTGGAAGAATTGATCCTGACCCATCTCCAGCCCCGGGGGCTGAGTAAGCTTTTTGCGGTGGAGCGTGCCCACCGGGTCCCTGGGGGCCGCCCTAAGACCGGTGCCCCGCCGCGGCCTATTATTGCCCGGATTTTTAATTTCCGGGACAGAGACGCCATCCTCCAGACCTCCAGGCAACAGGGACCGGTCAGGCTGGACAACATGGATGTACACTTCTACCCAGACTTTACTCCGGCGGTCCAGAAGCAGCGACAGAGCTTTCTTGGTATTAAACGTCGCCTAAGGGACCTAAACCTCAAGTACTCAATGCTCTTTCCGGCTAAGCTGAGGGTGGAGGTGGATGGCCGTACGCACTTCTTCGACCGGCCCGAGGCGGCTGGGGACTGGTTAGATACTTTGCCTGGAGATCGGGGTGGGGGGGGCGCGGCTGGCGGGGAGGGCCCGCCGGATCAGAATTGAGGGGTGACTGTATAGGCCTTGCTCTGGATATTGTTCCTTTACCATATATTGCTTTCGTATGTTCCCCTCCCATGGAGGTCGGGTGGGGTCTGCTGGGGGCTTCCCTCCTCCTCTGGGGGACTAGTTAGTACTTAGCTATGGGGCGACAGGCACACTGCACTTTGGGGGGGCTGTCTGGGCTCATGCAGGGGTGCAGGGAGGGGGGAGTTCTGTTGGGACCGGGGGGTGGGGGGGGTGTGTTGTTTGTTAACACCGCAAGGCAAACCCGCAACTGTTTTGTTGTTTTTAAGATGCTCGGTGGGGGGCGACCGATTGTTTTGACGTATGATGGGGGGTAGGGATTTGATTGTGTTGTCATGGAATGTTAACGGCCTGGGGGATAGGATTAAGCGTGGTGTGGTCCTGCAGTATTTAAAACGTATTTCACCAGATGTTGTCTTCCTGCAGGAGACACACCTTATAGGTAACACCTTTCATGCAATGAATCGGCGGGGATATCGTTTGGCGGCCCACTCCGGCTTCACTTCGGGCTCGCGGGGGGTGGGTATTATGGTCAAGAACTCGCTCCCGTTGGAGATTGACGAGGTGCGCCATGATGAGAGGGGACGTTACACTGTTCTTGTGGGACGAATGGAGGGTAGAGTGTTTATCTTTATATCAGTGTACGTCCCGCCTGGGTTACAAGCCACTACATTTGCGGACCTGGGGCGCCTCCTTCTGGACCTTCCGGGTGGCCTGTTGGTGGTTGGAGGGGACTTTAACGCGGTTGCCTCTGGGTCTATGGATCGCCATCCCCCTAGGGACCTCCCCCGGGCACAGGCGTGGCTGCCCGGCCTTTTAGACACGCTGGGCCTGGTGGATTGCTGGCGCTTAAAGCATCCCGTATTGCAACAGTACACCTTCCACTCGGGGGCCCATGGTAGCCTCTCGCGGCTTGATTACATCCTTGTCCCGGCGGCCCATGCAGGGAGGGTGGGGGAGGTGCGCCATTTGGCACGGGGTATCTCAGACCACTCCCCATTGTTGTTGCATTTCGATGTCTTCCCGAGGGGGGATGGCAGGGTGGCCCCGATCAATGCATGGTATTTGCGCGACCCCACCATTCGTGCCGACTTGATCAAATCCTTACAGCGCTATTTCGATGAGAATGTGGGGTCGGTCCCGTCTGCCATCTCCCTGTGGGAGGCTTTCAAGGTGGTTCTTAGAGGGGAGGCCCTCTCCTTTATTTCCAATGCCCGGCGGCGCGAGCGGGAGGAGGTGACCCGGGTTGAGGCCGAGATTGCAGAACTGGAGGGTGACCTGGGGAGCGGGGTAACAGACGCTAAGTTGCATGTTTTGCACTTAAAGCAGGCGGCCTATCGGGCCCTCGTCACGGAGGCGGCCAGGGGCCTCAGTAGAGAGCAGCAGGGGCGATTGTATGATGTGGGTGACAAGGCTGGCAAATTGATTGCGTGGTTGGACAAGAGGGAAAGAGCGAGCCGCGTGGTGCCTTTGATTGAGAGCGTGGATGGTGTGTGCGTCACTGAGCCGGAAGCCATTGTCTCCTGCTTCGCGGATTATTTCCGCGAAGTCTACTCCCCGGTTTCTCCCTGCTCGGAGGAAGATTCCCATGCCTTGCTTCGGGACATCGCACTGCCCTCCCTTACGGTGGAGGACAGGGATTCGCTGGATGCCCCGCCCACCTCGGACGAAATTGCCTCGGCTATTCGCTCGGTTGCATCCGGCAAGGCCATGGGCCCCAATGGTATTCCCATTGAGCTATACAAGCTACGCCCGGATGTGCTGGCGCCCCACCTGCGCGCGATGTTCCTTGCGGCCCACTCGCAGGGCTCCCTCCCGCCGGACCAGCGTCTGGCTACAATTGTGGTGATCCATAAGGAGGGGAAGCCCCGTGAACGGGTCACATCCTATAGGCCGATTTCGCTTCTGAACGCGGAGCCCAAAATCCTCGCCAAGGTGTTGGCCAACCGGTTGGTTGGCGTGGTGGGCGATTTGGTCCACCAAGACCAATCGGGCTTTATACCACATCGCAACACGGCGCTTAATCTGCGGCGCTTACACGGGGTGCTCGCACGTGTCCCGTTTGTGCGGGAGCCGGCCATCTTGGCGTCCTTGGACGCCACCATGGCGTTTGATACGCTCGAATGGCCATATATTTGGGCGATGCTGGCGAAGTTTGGGTTCGGCCCGGGTTTCGTCAGCTGGGTCAAATTGCTATATTCGGGCCCGTTGGCGCAGGTGGTGGTGAATGGGCGAGTATCTGCCCCATTTGCGCTGGGGCGGGGCACGCGACAGGGTTGTCCCCTGTCGCCTCTCCTGTTCGCCCTGGCCATGGAGCCCCTGGCGGAGTGGCTGCGGTGGCACCCTTCTATCCGTGGTCTCCGCTGGACCCCCGAGCATGAGGACCGCGTGTCCCTCTATGCTGACGATATCCTTTTGTATCTCGCCTCCCCGCGCAAGTCACTGATCGTCCTGGTTGATGTTTTGCGCTCCTTCGGTCGCAACTCAGGCCTGGTCATCAACTGGGCGAAATCCTGTGTCTATGTGCTCTCCGGGGAGGCCCCGGTCCTGCCACGGGACTGTCCGATCCAGATTGCCTCCCAGGGTTTCCGGTACCTGGGTATATATATCACTCTTGACCCGGAGGCCCGCTATGAGCGGAACTTGTTGCCCCCCCTCCAGCGTCTGAGGGAGGACGTGGTGCGCTGGCGGCGTCTGCCGCTCTCGCCGCTTGGCCGAGCGGCCTTATTTAAAATGATGTCCCTGCCGCGCTTCCTCTACGCCCTCCAGAATACCATGGACTTGGCCCCGGCACGCTACTTTCGCGAGGTGGAGGGCCTCCAGCGGCGCCTGTTCTGGGACGGGAGGCCGCGTATTGCTCTGGCTAAATTGACGCTCCCGTGGTACGATGGAGGGGTCGCCCTCCCGGACATCAAACGGTATTACTGGGCCTCCCAACTAGCTGCAATTAACCATGGCCTTTACGGGCCCGCCTTGAACCCGGCATTTGAGATGGACAGGACGCTTCTGCCCGGTGGCGATTATAATCGAGCGCTCTACTCTGGCGCGCCCGACTCCCGTTTGACGGGACCGACGCCTGTCATGGTGCGTGTCTGGCACGCGGCTAATGCAGCTATGGGGTGGAAGGACCGTTTGACCCGAGCGTCTCCGCTGTATGCATCTGAGAGGTTGGGCTCCCTGTGGACGTCGAAGGGCTTCGAGAAGTGGGACACGATCGGAATCAGCACGGTGGGAGATCTCTGGACGAGGGGGGGATTCAAAACTTTTGAGACGCTGCAGGCGGAGTTTCAGCTGCAGGGCAGTGAGTACTTTCGGTACCTACAGGTCCGCCATGCGCTGGGCTCCGTCTTCCCGGATGTTGCATCCATTCCGGAGTCTTCCCCCCTGGAGGACAGAGTGCTAGATGGCCATGTCCCGGACAGCACGATCTCCCTCATATACAAAAAATTGATTAACGATAGATCGTGTCTGCTGACTAGTCTCCGCGAGGCTTGGGTTGCCGACGGGCTGGAGCTGGACGACGAGGATTGGATTTCCGCGGTGGCCTCTCCGAAAGAGGTGGCCGTCCCGGCTCGCCTTCGTTTCGTCCAGCTCAAGATCCTTCACCGGGTCTATGTGACGGGGCCAAGGCTTTTACGTATGGGTTTTGCCGGTGATGGAATGTGTAAGCGTGGCTGTGGTGCGTTGGCGACTTTCATGCATATATTGTGGGAGTGCCCGAAGGTGGAGCGATTCTGGCGTGGTGTGCATGAGGTTCTACGAATGGTTACGCGTGTCGCGCTGCTGCCTGAAGCGAGGAGATGCTTGCTGAATGTCTGGGAACCAAATGACTACTCGGTCCCGCAGGCGCGGTGGGTGACTCTGGGATACATGATAGCCAAGCGTGATATTGCCCAATTGTGGGGATCCCAGAGGCCCCCTGCGGTGTCGGCCTGGAAAGAGCATATGGATTGGTGTATGTTTCGTGAAAAGGTGGTGTATGTGGCGAGGGGTAAGCCTGGGGCGTGGATGAAACTCTGGGGCCCCTGGAACGCCTACCGCGGGGGTATTTGTGAGCCGCCGCTGCTACCAGCGGCCTCGCCGGCTCCGTCTCCCTAGATGGCGCCCCTCCCTTGGCCGCGGGCGCGCGGTCCCCCAGTCCCTGATCTACTCCCGTCCCCCTCTTCAGAATTTTGCTGCTGGTTTGGATCCCCCACTTATGGAGCACGTGTTGTCACTTTGGATCGAGGGTTGCCTTGCGGTTGTGGTTTGTTTATGTTGTTTTGCATTAAGAAAATGGAACCGCACTGTGGGCATGGAGCTGTGAGGCCTGCACCATTGATCACTCCTGTCTTCCTACTGTGCACCGCTGAGAAAATTTTTTGCTGTATGTATGTAATATGCTTTTGATGCTCTAGCGGCCGGCCGTGTGGTTGTAGGCCCATACCTGTAACTTCTATAAACTGCAATAAACGGTTTCAAAAAAAAAAAAAAAAAAAAAAAAAAAAAAAAAGACACTCTTGAGAGAAACCTTCCTCTCAACAACCCTCTGCACACATGCCTTCACCACCCTCTTCATGCGTTCCGCAAGTCCATTGGCTTGTGGTGCATAAAGCGCAGTTTTCTGATGAGTGATGCCGTAGTCCCTCAAAAACTCTTGCATCTCTTGTGAGATAAACTGCACCCCATTATCCGTGATGAGGAATCTGGGTATGCCCTCACATGCAAACTCATCCTTCAGGAAATCAATAACAACCCTGGTGCTGAGAGAACTCACACACCTGGTGGACAGCCACTTGGAAGAGTAATCCACCAAAAGAATCACAAACTTCTCTGTAGGACCCAAGAGTTCAAAAGGACCAATAAGTTCCAAACCATGCTTTATCCAGGGCTCACGCGGAACCTCAACAGGTGACAAAGGAGCAGTATTAGTGACTTGGGATTTATCACTGGAGGCACACTGACAGCACTTTTTAACAACCTCTTCAACACGCCTATCCATCCTGGGCCACCAATGCCTTTCACGTAATCGACACTTCGCGAGATTTCTCCCTAAGTTTCCCTCATGAGCAAGATTCACCAGCTTAGGTCTTAAGGCATCAGGAGGTATTACTCTCTCACCCCGCACGAGTTGACCCTGACATAGGGTAAGTTAATTCCTAATGGACCAGAAGGGTGATAGATCAGAATCAAATCTCTTGCTATCAGGCCACCCTTTAACAACAAAGGGGCATATCATCAAGGACCGGCGATAATTATCGCTAAGCGCACTTAGCGCTAGGATAATTATCGCCGGGTTACGTGGAATTTTATCACTGAGATAGCGTGCTATTAGCAACGCTTATCTCAAAAGCGATAAAATTCCAAGCGCTAACTGCCAAATGTGAGATTATCGTTGGAAATCCAGCGATAATCTCACAAAGTTTGGCGATAGCTTGATGATAGGGCAAGGCAGACTTAGCCATGATATCCACTTTACATAGGATATCATGGCTAAGTCAGTCTTGAAGCAGGCGTAAGGAAAGTAGCGATAACAGAGGTTATCGCTACTTTGCTCGTCGCTCTGCAGGTTAGCGTGCCCATTGATAATTGGAGAAATGTCGCTTAGCGACATTTCTCCAGTTATGTCAGGGCAGGAACGCCCACTTTGCATCTCATTAGAGATGCAAAGCTGGGCGTTCAGTAAACTGGCGATAATGCAAGGATTCACGTGATAGCGTGACCTTGCTGATAAGGCGATAAAATGATATCGCCTCCTTTTTCCACCATTCTAAATGTTTTCTGACGGGGCCCCCTGCCATGGGTCGCAAATACGCCTGCTGCTGTCCCGGCAATGCTCACTGATGGAGGAAATGGCTCGCAACCCCATCTCACCCTGGAAGCCTTACAGTTGCATCGCCATCTTCTTCAGAGCAGAGCCCCACCCTGCCTTACTTGTTTATCTCAATTCCATGCTCCTTGCTTGATGGATTTCATTTCCTCTTTCTATAATTTCTGATTAGATGAATTGTATTTTTCTACTGCTTACGTACGGCGACTACATTTTTTTATTATTTCTCTTTCAGGACCCTATGGGTCTGCATACCTTTCCTTGCTTTCTGTCACTGCCCCATTTTTATTTTTTATTTATTTAGTTACTGCTTTTTGGAAGGGTCTGGCAGCTGCTTAATACTGCCAGGCTGCTCGCTTTTGGCCATTTGCTCCCACGCTGCTGCTTTAACCTTAATATTGTTTGTATTCACAGGTGGTGGAAGAAGAATGCGCTTGTGAAACTTATTAATGAGCAAGTTGAAATAAACAAATAATCTCGATGGACAGAGTGTGGAAGAGGCAGAAATGCTTGTAAAGGAGACTGGTTTCATCTGGGTGCTTTAACTGATAGAACAGGTGAGGTACAAGAAGAGAGAGAGGATGCAGAAGTAGGTGGTGTGGGTGAACCAATCCTTGTGAATGATGGATGTGGTGATGGAGGTGACACTTCTAGGAGTGGTAGAGCTAGTGCTACTCCCGTTGGGTTCAGATATTATATTAGGTTTTGACGTAATTATGTTTTATATTTTATTTTGTTTATTGTATAAGAGGAGATTGTGTTATACGGGTATGGTAGTTTTTATCTGATGTTCTGTAGTTCTGTAGTACTGTATTATGTGGAACCTATGCATGTCATAACTAAATGTTCTGGAACCCAGGGATGTGATCTCTGGACTTTGTAAGTGGCAGTGTTGGCAAGCAGTCATGGGTTCCTTGCTGGAATAAACTCCTGTTTTTTTAGGATACTTCTGGAGTTGCTGTGCATTTATTTTCCTGCACATGCAACACTCACATGAAGCACCATAGTACCAACTCAGACACTGATGAGGGAGCCCATACCAAAAACTGCAAGGAGCTGCATCCAAACAGGTACTACCACTAATTGTTTGTTACTTGTTCAAGGCCAAGGAAGTATTTTATACTGAGGCCATGGCACACACTGGTGAATACAGATATCTATGCTCTGGTGGCCACCTCAGCACCCCCAACAGTTACAGGTCTGGTATAGTGCTCATGACTGACAAACAGATCCTGGCGATGTGGAGGTAGCCACAATTCTTGGGGACAAAGATTGGGCTATCTTTAACAGTCAGCTCTTAAAGACGGCCCAATCATTGTACCCAAGAACCCTCAAACTCAGTCTGTTGATCACATCACTTGAAGACAAATCTTTGCTTTTCCTCATAAACAATGTTCTATCTTGAAACATGCAGGAAAATGCACCAGCCTGTTTGTCTGTCCCTGCCAACATATTTCTGGTCGGCAACAGGCTATACCTGTGGCACATGTTTTATTGCTAATCAGTGTGCTCCTTGGATAATGCCCAAGAGCAGTTTAGGACACTTTCTAGCCTAAAAATAGAGCTGCCAAACAGAAACTGCTGATTTCTCAGAAACACACACTCACTGTTGCGAAGGTTCATAACATCTGGCACATCCGCTGTGAGAGCTGGCCTACCTAAATTCTTCAGTTACGAAGGCAGATGCCCAGGTTAAAGTTGACAGTCTCCATTGTATGAATCTGTTCCATCCTTGCAAAAATGTTTCCCTCCAATAGGCACCCTCGTATGGCAGGTCGTAAACAAAGCAATAATACAAAGACCAAAGACCCTGATCTATAGAGAGGTGTCTATATCTAGATATCATCAGTGGACCCAGATTTCTTCTGATGCTTGCAGGCTGTCAGTTGTGAAGAATGTCTATGCTAAGCATGTTCCACAAAAACCTACTGTTGACAGAATCCCCAAATCTTGGGCAGAAGATCTGGAGGCTTCACCTTTTAGGATTACTATACTCAATCCCTCCACTGAAAGGCAAAAGGAATATTCTGCCCACTATAACCACATTCCAGAATTCTGTGCACTAAAGAGATTTAATTTTAACTGGGTAAATGCTGTCAGTCAATTTAGAAACATCTATTTTTCTACAGAGGGCGTAGAGGCTATCAGCCAGACCGTGGGTATGGGCAGTCGCCCATTTCAATAGGTAGTCACCCATTTCAAGCTACACACGCTCACTGCAGCTCTGGCCTTGCAACGCTGGGTGCATTCTCCCAACCTCATGTGAGGTGTCTCTTTCACCTGAGAACTCACAACTGACTCATCAGAATATGGGTGGAGCTTAATGTAGTGAACTATCAGTGGTGTTGAAAATATAACACTTCGCCAGGTAAGTTGGCTCTTACGCGCCTCCTCTCTCCATCAATATATTGTTCTCAGTCGCCTGCTTGACAGAGTGGAATCTCAGCATCATTGTAAGGCCGGCTGCACTACCTCACTGTAGGAATACACCAACAACTAATGAAAGGAGGGTGGACTACAAAGTGGGAAAATACCAATGTGTTTTCATACATAAATACCAAATGAGAACTAATTGACATTATAACATGTTCCCCCAACAATTTATGAAACAAAGAGTTGCTTTGAAACCAAGGGGCTTGGGCCCATATTATCAAGGACGGAGTTAAAATTATCGCCGCTTTAGCGGCAGGGAAATGCCGCTAAAGCGGCGTTAATGGGTTTGATAATATGCCCTTGAGAATTCCCATAGAAGCCCAGGTTCACACCCCAACATGGGCTTCTATGGGAAGTCTCAAGGGCATATTATCAGGCCCATTATCGCCGCTTTTGCGGCAGGAAACTGCCGCTAAAGCGGCGATAATTTTAACGCCGTCTTTGATAATATGGGCCATAACTCGTAAAACATGATTTTCTCATGTCATAATCTTTATGCCATTTCAGAGTATTTCTGTGTCTTTCGCTTCTGAAGCTACTTGTTTGCAAGTTATCGTGACTGGGTGTGGAGATGGTATCTCTGATTGGGCTGTTTTCCCGTGATGTGTATTGGGCTAACCTGTCCATGCTCCAATTCTGACCATTGGCTATTGCAGCGGCGCCATGTTTGATTTCAACAATTCGCATTGGATCAAAGAACTTGGAATCGCCGTCATTTCTACCCGCTGGTTTCTGAACGTGTACCCCGTCCCTCACAGCCTATTTTTTAAGTTTGGTTCCATGTTTGTTGTGACAGTTGTTGTATACACAAGCATGGCAAATCATATGCTGCACTCAAGTGTTGTGAGCAGTTTCTCTCTTTCAGTGTTCTTGCTTAAAGTAGAATTGGGTGTGGCAGGTGGTTCACGCTGATGTCTGTTTCATATGAAGGTCTTGTGGTTGGAGGGACGGTCCGCATGTGTGCTGTGTCTTTCAAACCCATGGACAATGTATATACACAAGACGTGTAACAGTTTCCCATTCTTGATCTGGCCGTGCAACCATTAACTTAGTTCGCAATAAACTTGAAAAATGTGCTTACCTGAGAGTTTCTTCATTTGACGAGTCTCATGGATCCGCCTCTGTTTTCTCTTGTGCACTATTATTGACTGAAGATTGTTTCCTCTGTGTTCCTTGGATACATAACCAAACGCAGTTTGTCATGGATTCGTCCGTATTTCTGCATTTCCCACCACTTTGTGGGAGGTTTGCAGTTTCGTCATTTGTGGCTCTACCCACTATCGTCATTGGTCGCTCTACTCGTAGGCGGATGTTTACGGCAGCTCCATGGGCGTGTCCGTAGATGTCGGCGCAGAATTGAATCTCATGCACGTCTTTTGTGTCCTGTGATGCGCACACAATTATATTTCACAGTTGTTCTGCTCTCCTTACTGGCGCCCTGCAAATGAGGGCAGCTGGTAGTTTCTGTAATGTTGCCCCTTTCCTTATGTAATGTTGTCCCCCCCACAAATGACAAGGGCCGTTAGTATTGTTGAGGGGTTTATTCTCTCGTTTCTCAACTCCAGCAGGAGCGCCGGCACGGAGCTCCGACCGCTGTTTGAATCGGCGCGCTAATGCGACCCTAAGATGGCCGCCGCCGGAAGTCCGGTGACGTCACGCCTAGCGTGCCGTCAACTAGACCGCAACACCACATCTCCCTCCTTTACAACACAACAGTCAATGTCCCTCCTAATAATAGAACAGTCTTACTTGTGGTCTAGGCTGAACTCCTCGAACCTTCGAGGGAGCATTATTCTTCTTCCGCAGCGTGTCCTCCTGCTCCCTGCGCCTGCGGTAGGGGTATTGCTCCCTCCACTCGGATCCGCTGTCCCACTCGCTTCTTGGGGCACAACTCCTCCTAACTCTGTCTCCCGGTCACCCAGTCCCGGAGTCTCGACTTCGCCTTCTCCCGGACTCCAGGGCCCCTTGGGAACGCTCCCTGCGTCTCCCACTGGACTCCTACTTTCGCCTTTCCCCGCCGGTGTGGCCCCGGCTCCTGCCTCGCTGTCCAGCTCAGTCTCATTGGTCCTGGTGCACCTTGCCATCCGGTCTTGTGCCCAAATCTTCCCATCACTTAGTAAGGCTGATGTGGAATAGGGTTCCACCACTTGGAAGGGGGGCGTGAATTTGCTGTCCCCTTTCCTCCCTGGTGTTGGCAGTTTCACCCTCACCCACTCTCCTCTCTCCAAGGCAGCTTCCTTGGTGTTATGCCTTGCGTCATAGTAGTTCGTGTATACGGCTTGTGCTTTCTCCAAGTTCCTGCGCACCACTGCCGGTGACCAATGACTCTGTACCGTGAGCCTCTTCCAGGCTACATTGTCTCGGGTGAACGGCTCTCTTCCTCTCAGAATGCGGAACGGGCTGTAGCCTGTGGACGAGGGAGTTATCCGGTACGCCCATAGCATGCGCTTGAGTTCTTTCTCCCAGCTTGCTCCCTGCCCGATTGCCGCTTGCACTGACCCCATTATCACCCTGTTGAATCTCTCAACTGCTCCGTTCCCAGCCGGGTGGTAGACTGGCGTGCGCCTGACAGTTATCCCGTTCCTGTCCATGAAGGCCTCCCACTTTGTAGATGTGAACTGTGGGCCGTTGTCGCTGAGGATTCCTTTGGGGATCCCTTCTCTGATGAACACCTCCGTGAGGAATCCCAGGATGGCATCTGTCTCCGCGTTTTCATCTACATGGACTTCTGGCCACTTCGAGTACCTGTCCACGACCACGGTGATGTACTTCTGGTTGCCATTGGCGTCTTGTATGGGACCTAGAACATCTATGGAAATCTCTTCCCACGGGTTTTCCGGGAAGTCGAAACGTCCCAACGGTGGGCGTAGTACTTTCTGCGTCTTGTCTGCGTTGTTGCATTGCTCACACGTCCTGACATGTCTTTCCACTGCGAGGTCCAACCCTGGCCACCAATAGTCCTCCTTCACTCTTCCCTTCGTTTTCGCGATGCCCAAATGTCCTTCGTGGGCAAGAGCTACCTCTCTGGGTCTCAGCGCCATCGGGGGTACTACCTTGTTGCCTCGAAACAGGAAACACGGGTTGTCTCCAAGCGACAGTTCTTCCCTGACTTCCCAGTACTGTTTTAGTTCTTCTCCAAGCAACCTCTTCTCCGGCCACCCTTGCGTCACGTATGTTTTGACTGCCTTCACCTTCTCATCGGACCCATACTCTTCTTCCCATTCCTGCTTGCTGATTGCTCTTTCGTGATCGCTCATGAACGCCACTGCGTACTCGGCCCAATTCTCTGCGTCTTGCGCCTCTGCCGGTTCCTTTGCCGCCGCCCTGCTCAGGTAGTCCGCCACACGGTTCCTGGTGCCTGGAATGTACTCTACGTCGTACACGTAGTCGAGGAGTCGCAGTGTCATCTTAGCAATTCTTGGCATAGCGTGCTCGTGGCCGTTGGACGTGAGCACTTTAACCAGGGGTTTGTGGTCAGTTCGTAGGAGGAACCGTCCTCCCCACAGGAACTGCCGGAATCTTTCCACTGCCCACACGACAGCCAGCATTTCCTTTTCAATCACGCTGAATTTGCGTTCATTGTCGGCCAGCGTGCGGGACGCGAAACTGATTGTCGCCGTCACTCCTCGTGCCGACTGTTGAGTAAGCACCGCTCCAAGGCCTCGGTCGCTTGCGTCCGTGGTCAGGGTCGTGGGAGCCGTTGGGTCAAACCCTTGGATGGGTATGGCGTCACAAATTTCTCTCTTCACCTCCTCGAACTCTCCGTCTTCTCCTTCAGGATCGACCTCAGGTGGTGTGTCTTCGACGCAAAGTGGGATACGAACTTGCTGTAGAACTCAGCCATCCCTAGGAATGTCCGTACCTCCTCCTTGCTGGTGGGCGTGGGTGCATCTCTGATGGCTGCTACGTTGGATGCCTTGGGTTTTATGCCCTCCTGACTGATTTCGTGCCCCAGGTACGTGACCTTCTCCAGCCCGAACTTGCACTTGTCCCACTGGGCCGTAAGCCCGTTTTGTTCCAGTACTGTCAAGACACCCGCTAGCCTCCAGTCGTGTTCGTCCGTAGAGGCGCCCATCACCAAAATATCGTCCTGGAAGAACTGGATTCCTTCCATCTTGTTGAACAGACGGTACATCAATTTTTGGAAGACCACCGCTGCCGAGGCGAGCCCGAACGGCATCCGTAGGAATTTGTAGCACCCGAAAGGTGTAATGAATGATGTGAGGTGGTTGCACGATTTGTGGAGTGCGATCTGGTGATACGCAGACGTTAAGTCCACAGTGGAGAACCACTTAGCGCCCTTGGTCTTCGCTAACATCTCATTGATGCGGGGAAGGGGGAACTTGTCCACGACAATGTTCTTGTTGAGTTCCCTGAGGTCCACACATAGTCTCACCTTCCCGTTCGGCTTCTGCGCCACGACCAAGGGGGCCAACCATTCCGCATTATCGATGGCTTCGATGATCCCGTTGTCCTCCAACCTCTGCAGTTCCTCTTGTACTGCCTCCCTGGTGCGGAACGGGATGTTTCGCACTTTGTGGGACACCGGTCGGGCTCCTTCTTTGAGGTTTATTTTGTGCGTGAATTTTGTTAGCCTCCCTATGTCGTCTCTGAAGACTTCGGGGAACTCCTCTTTCCACTGCCTTGCTCCCACTTTGGGGTCGTCCTCCATCATGAGCACTTGTATGCGGCCTCCTGGGTTCAGCTTTATACTCAGCTTCCCTTGATCCTTCCATCCTAACACAGATGGCCCCTTTTCCGCCACGTACAGTTTTCCTTCACACGTCCTGCCCATGAAATCGAACGTTAGGGGGCAATACCCTACCATGGGTATGGGTTCCCCTGTGAATGTCACCGGGTGGATGTCCGTGGGGCGCAGTCGGTGTGTCACGACAGGTGCAAAATCTTCCTCCCATATCTTCCTCTTTATGATCGTGTAGGGGGAGCCTGAGTCAGCGACCATGGTGACTCCTACGCCCCCAATGGTCATGGCGCACCTCGGTTTCTTGTCGACCGCGCCGTCGATCCCCAAGATCTGGTCATCTATCATCAGGATCTCTTCGTCGTCCTCCTGCCCTTCTTGCTCTTCCTCCTTGGTCATCTCCTGCGCCACGTACTTCACTTGCTGCCTTGGCGTCTTCCTTCGGCATACTCTTTCATAATGCCCCATCAGCCCGCAGTACGTGCACTTAGCCCGGAACGCTGGGCACCCTTTGTCGTTGGCGGCATGCCTTTCACTGCCGCATCTGTAGCACCCGTTGGTGCTCCCTTGTCCCTGCGTCTGCTGTTTCGCGCCCCGGGTCATGGGCTTCCTGTGTTGGCGTGTGTTGTGTTGTTCCGCCGTCGTCTGTCTCTCGTGGCCCTTCCGGTCTTCTATCCTGCACACTGCTTGTTCTGGGTATCGGTCCTTCTTTGCTGTCTCCGCGCATCTCTTGGACATTTCTGCCTTCTTCACCATGGCTACCACCGTATTGAGGGGTTCGTCTCCGTTAGCCCACAGCTTATCCTGGATGGACGCGTTCGCTGCGTGCATTACTATTTGGTCCCTGATCAACTCTTCCTGGAAGGCTCCGAATTTGCACGTTAGGGCCAGCTTCTGTAACGCCGCTACATACTGGTCAATCGTCTCTCCTTTTTGTTGCGCTCTGTGGTAGAAGTTGTACCTGTCGACGGCTACACACACGGTCGGGCGATAATGAGCATCCATGTCGTCGATCGCGTGCTGAAACACATCATCATCCGCCGCGGGCCGCACCACCTTCACTAGATCGTCGTAAACCCTCTGACCTGCAGGGCCCAAGTGGTGTAGCAGTATCCTCCTCCTGCGCGTGCTCGAGAACTCAGCGCCGCTTTCTTCCTCCAGAGCGAACAAGAAATTCAAGAAGTACGGCTTCCAATCCTCCCATGGCATGTCCGGGACCCCTGCTTTCGTGAGGAAGGGTATAGGGTTCGGCAGTCCAGTCGATGTGGCATTCATCTTACCCCTTGCCTCCGTCCGCCGCGGTCTTGGACTCGAGCCTCTCGACCCCTGGGTGCTGTCGGGGCTCCCTGCGTCCGGGTCGTCGTCTCGGTCTGTGGTGCCGCCGCTCGCGTGTCGTCCTGTGACCCCCGCCACGATGCGTGCGAGCGCCTCTCCACGTGGACTCTTCCCGGTGCGGTTCTACGCTGTAGGGTTGTCGCGGTCCGGGATCGGGCTCAGGAGTGGCCCGTCTGACTGGCTGCGCTCTCTCCTCCTCTCTCCACGATACTGCCGCGCTCCTGCTGGTCAGGGGTGGTGACTGTGGGCGTCGTTGGTTTGCAGACCACGAGGCACTCACCCTGGAAGCAGCACTGGGCCGTTTCACCTCCTCGTCGCCATTGTAATGTTGCCCCTTTCCTTATGTAATGTTGTCCCCCCCACAAATGACAAGGGCCGTTAGTATTGTTGAGGGGTTTATTCTCTCGTTTCTCAACTCCAGCAGGAGCGCCGGCACGGAGCTCCGACCGCTGTTTGAATCGGCGCGCTAATGCGACCCTAAGATGGCCGCCGCCGGAAGTCCGGTGACGTCACGCCTAGCGTGCCGTCAACTAGACCGCAACACCACAGTTTCTGTCATGTAAATGACGTTCTGCAAGGAGCACAGCTTTTATTACCACATGTGTTTTTGCATATATTGTGTGGTACAAGTTGGATTTTAATGGTGACATGAACACCTTCTGAGTAAGACGTTTCTCATATGTGTCATTTATTCCTTGTACTGTGTTCGCTGCTGCAAATTGGACAACTGTGACTACATTTATTATTTTCTTTTAGAGTCATTTTCCAGTTAGGGACTGTGTTTTATCCATTATTAGTACTATGCCTGCTATTGTTCCACCTCTTTCCTTCCTCATAACTCCAGGAGATCCTCCCATGGACTGGGAAACATTGGATGCTGTATTTTTGGCAGATGTGGAAGTTTTAGAAGGGGAGGATTGTGAACCTGAGAGGAAATTGTCTTTATTAAAACATTGCTTAAGGGGAATTGGTCTAAAAGAATTTAAGAACTTACCTGTTTTGGTAAATCCTGGCAATATTACCTCTCAATATGCTTCTAAACAATTATCATGGTATGGTAAAAAGACTAATGTGGTCATGGAACGAATTATATTTTACTCTAGGAAACAGAGGTTAGATGAGTCTATAAAAAGTTAATTGTCTACACTCAGATCGTTAGCAGTGACTTGGGATTTTGAACATATCACATATGAGCATTTTTTAAGGGATCCTATTCTTATGAGAACAAATAATAAGAAGATACAAGAAAGATTGTGGACCATATCTGATATGCTTCTCAATGCTGCCATTCAGCACTCTGAAAAATAGTAGCAAAGGATGGAGACAAACCAAAGAAACTCATGGCTCAGAAAAATGAAATTGTTCAGAAGTCAAATTTGAAAACAAAATGGCAAAAACCTGAAGGGAAAAAATATATAGCATTGTGTTTCAAGTGTGGTAGTAGTTTTCATTTGGGAAATTCTAAAGTCTGTCCTGCTATAGATAAGGTGTGCTCCAGATGTATTATAAGAGGGCATTTTGCCAAAGTCTGTAGATGGACTCCTAGGAGACTGAATGTGTTACAAAACTATGAGGAATGCGTCATTGCATGGGAAGATGGTGAACAGGACATCAACACTGTGTTGAATATTAGCAGTGGCAAATTGTAGCAAAATTTCCAGCCTGTGACATTATTGTAAATGGTTTGGGCATAAAGATTTTATTGGACTCATGTGCTTGCTACACCATAATAGCCCATGATTTGTTCAGGATGAAATGGCCTAACAAAATTGTATTTCCACCTGATATTGCTCCTGGCGACATTCTGGCCATAAGAGTCAGTTGGTTGGCTACTTTTGGGCTAACGTAGAGTTTCATGGACATAGCATGTTTGGGAAAATGTATGTAGCAAAGGTAGGACACTCTCTAATAGGTTGGCCACATCAGGAGGAACTAGGTATTTGGTTGTACCCAAGAGTTGACCCTCCTGTTTACTCCATTGAGGCATCTGACGATGTCACAAGTTATGTGAATGTTGGGAGTGATTCTGATTTCATGCAGGAATAAAAGAACACAATTTCTAAACATTTTACTAATAAACTGGGGGAGTACCAAGGGTTCAGGCATCAAATCAGATTGCATGAACATTTTATTCCCTCTTGTCACAGAGTAATACATGTACTTCTGTCATGCAGGAACAAATTGAAAGACGTTGCAAGATATGTGTGAAAAAAAAAAGATTGAGCCTGTGGAATCATCTCCTTGGGTTTCTCCAGTAGTGATTTCAATTAAATCTACTGGGGAACAGTACATAGATCTACACAGTCTTAATAAATCTACATGGGTGGATGCTCACCCTTTCCCTAATCTGCATGAGATGGTACCTGCTTTAGCAGGGGCACAAGTGTTCTTGTGTCTTGATTTAGCCAGCGCATACCATCAAGTGGTTTTACATGAGGAATCTAAAAACTTGACTCCGCTCATCACTTCAGAGGATCCGTTTAGATTTTTCAGTGCGTCTTTTGGCTTGGCGAGTGCTGCTTCAGTGTTTCAGAGATTAATTAAAGAAATGCTAGAAGGATTGAATGGAGCAGTAGCCTTCCAGAACGATATTTTGGTATTCGTCAAGAATATAAAGGAGCATGATTGTAATCTGAAGAAAGTTTTGGCTGCTTTGGTAGCCAAGGGTCTACCTCTATGCTCAGATAAAATTTGGTTTAGGAAACGTGAAGTTGAGCATTTGGATTACTGTATTAGTGGAGCTGGAATTAAACCTAAGAGGAATTATGTAGAAAATATTAGCAAAGCTCCTATCCCTAAATGCAAAGAGCAATTGGTGGCTTTTTTGGGGTTAGGTGAGTGCTACGCAAAATTGATTCCCAACTATACATCCATGGAGGATCCTTTTAGATGTCTACTGAAGAAATGTGCAAAATTTGAGTGGACTGATAACATGTCGAACGCATTTTCTGCTGTCTAGGACTTGATTGTGAATGCTCCTTTTCTCAACCCTTTCATGGTTGCGAAACGTTGCCTTTTCATGGTGGATGTCAGCAATTGTGGTTTGGGCAGAGTTTTAATGCAGGAAGAACATGGTCGGGAATGGATTGTGGCATATGGATTAAGAGCTTTGCGTGAGGCCGAGAAGAACTGTTCTGTAATTGAGAGAGAGTTATTAGCTTCTGTATGAGAGGGGGCTGAACATTTTAGGCCTTTTTTATGGTTTACTTACAGCCTCATGCATCAAGCCAAAATCCAGTCGGTAAAATACCGATTCGTTATTAGCTCCCGGTAGCGAGTCAAAAATACCCAATCCCAATGCATCAACCCAAAACGTGAGCAAATAACGAATCGGAAAAAAAATATCCGCTAACATACCGGTTCGCTAATACCCAAAATGCTAAATTACCGAATCGCTATATACCGATTAGCAGTTACCGAAATCACTATTAGCTCCCGGAAAGTGCCAATAGCAAATAACGAATCGCACCCCAATGCAACAAAACTCGCTAATAACGAAAATCCCCAAAATAGCTATTTTGCAAGAGCTAAATAAGGGGAATCAAAACCTGGAGGTAAAGTTAAAAAAAAAAAAAAGGTAATGCTAAAAAAAAATCTACATGTGCAAATGATTGAGGCAATCACTAAACCCTTAAATGTGGCCCAGGAGACCCTGTTGGCTCCCACAAAATGGCTGCCCTCTACGTGCTTGCAAGGAGGATGCGGATCAATGCAGCAGGACAGCGCAGGAGAAGGGTCCAGGAGCGAGTTTTCAGACTGCGCATAACCTTGCTCGGGCAGAATGAGGACGAGGTGTACGAGAAGTATCGCCTCAATCGTGCTATGATCATGCGCCTGATTGCAGACCTGGAACCATTACTGCAGCACCAGACACACCGGACAAATGCAATCCCTGCACACGTTCAGGTCCTATGCAGCCTGCACCTACTGGCCTCAGGGAGTTTCCAGGGGGTAATTGCGGTGGCCGGAGGTGTATCGCAAAGCGCACTGTCACGCTTCTTCAAGAAATTCCTAGATGCCATGCTGACAATGCTACACACACACATCAGCTTCCCCACAACCCCACAGCAGTTGGACCGCACCAAACAGGCTTACTACCAGGTGGCACAATTCCCACATGTGATTGGATGCATCGACTGCACGCATATCGCCATATGTCCTCCCGCAGCAAATGAGTACATATTCCGGAACCGCAAGTCATACCACTCGATCAACGTGCAGGTTGTGTGCGATGCCAAGAACATCATAACGGACCTAGTGGCACAATTCCCGGGGAGCACACACGACTCCTACATCTTCCGCCACAGTGGAATGCACAGGCGACTAATCAACGGAGAATTTGGAGAGGGACTCCTGCTAGGTACGTAGAAAAACGCTTCCCCACACCAACACCACACATGTATGTACATCACCAATGCTAAGTCTATGCTTCTATCTTCTAGGTAACAGTGCTTACGCCCTGCGTGAATACATACTCACCCCATACATCAATCCAGCAACCCCGCAGGAACATCGCTACAACGCTGCACACATCAGCACTAGGAATGTAATAGAGAGGACTTTTGGGATTCTCAAGAGTCGCTTTAGAATCCTCCACAAGACTGGCGGCGCCATGCTATACAAACCTGAAACATGCTGCCGGATAATTGCTGTATGTGCAATGCTGCACAACATTGCCACCAGAAGGGGGATACCCATAGAGGTGGACAGGGATGACGACCACCGGGATGACCAACCACCCGGCCAACAACGACAGGCACACATCCTTAACACAGCAGAGGGCCATAGGAGGCGGACATACATCATGCAAAATCATTTTTGAAACATGTGAAAATGAGACATTACAAGTTAGTTTGGGGTGCAACTGTTTAATGCACAGTAGCACTGAGATTTGTGCAACAAAACTAGCTATGTAAATCATGCTCCAATTGCATAAATGTAAATAAAAGGTGCCTTAAAGTCACGCCTGTGCATACTCAGTAAGTGGATGTCCATGGTTGCCCCACCATGGTCCTGCATGCATGTCCAACTGTCTAGTGGCGCTTCCCACGTACCCCAAGCCTCCGCTCAGGTGTATCCAATGCCTCACCACGGCCTGGCCCCGTGGAGGCACGCGAACTGCGGCGCCTGGTGCTGGCCTCTGCCAGTGACACGCTGCTGACACTGGAGGCAGCCTCACTGGCGTCATCCCCTCCCAAAGCAGCAGCACTGCATGTGCTGCTCTGAAGGTGTTCCACAGCAGTGGTGATGTGTCCTAGTGACTTCGCTACATCCCCGCAGAAGTGGCCAAGGTCCACCTGCAGGGACACTGAGCGGCGTGCCAACACTGCGGTCCTGTTGCTGTGTCGTGTTATAGCCTTGGTAGCGGCGGCGGAAAGCAACAATTGCTGCCGGTGCCTCCTCTCATGGCACTCATGGCCCTCCCTCATGGCACGGGTGAGCTCATGTACCTCCTCCCTGAGCTGAGCATTGCCCTCTGCCACCACAGTGGTCATGTCCCTGACCGCCGTGCTCATGTCCGTAACTGCTGCAGTCATGGCGCGCATCTCCCTAGCAAGGCGCACGATATTGCAGCTAATGTTTGCCACATGTCGTCCCTGCTGGCGCTGTGTACGCAGCATCCTCTCCTCGATTGCAGAAGTTGCTGGGACATCCTGTTCGGCTGAGGAGACGGAACTTCGACGAGCCCTGCGCCGCCGTGCGCGTCTTGCGCCTCCAGGTGGTGCATTAGGTGGTGTGTTGGTGCGCTGCCTGGGTGCCAATTGCAAGGAGGGTGTTTCCATCTCCTGCAAGGGCGCAACTTGGGACCTGCGCCTCTGCGCTATTGTGGCTGTTGTAGCTGCAGCCTGTTTGGCTGGTGCCGTTGCTTGTTGCGCTGGTGCTGGTGGCGTTGCTGGTGGTGCTGGTGGAGGTGGTGCTGTTGGGGTGGCAGGTGTAGGTGATGCATGCGCGTCCTGCGCTCTCTCCTGGTCGGACTCGACGGGTGTTTCGGAGATGATCAGCTGCCCGCTGTCGTCCGAATCCCCAGGTGATGCATCTGTGTGTGAAACAGTGCATGGTTAGTGGGATAATTACACCTACATAGTGTTGTACACATAAATGTCCCTCTGTGGTCCACTGAATAAACATTCTCCATCCATGTTCAACTGATGTGGTGTATGGTCATTGGATTTACGCCTGTACATGCACACTGGGCTGACTAGACTACAACTCCCATGATGCACTAGTGTCATGTGTAAAGCTGTGTGTGCCAGAGCTGCAGACACACTGAGATCGGGCTGGGGGCATGGAAATGGATTTACGCTATGCTGGGTGTGGGCACAGGCATGCATCTTACCTTGGGCACTTGTGGCTGCGCCGGACGTGTTCATCTGGGTCACCCCCACGACGGCTTCCCGCTCTATCGTCCCTTCCACCGGGTCCTCCAGGGCTGTGTTGGATGGTGCTGTAGATGGTCCACCTCCAGTCCTGCTCGCCTCCCGGAGCCTCTCCACAATCCTCTCCTTGGCACGCTTCCGCAGGTCGTACCACCTTTTTTTGAGGTCGTCGATGCTGCAGGGCGTGACGCCAACTGCATTCACCCTCTCACGGATGCGCAGCCATATGCGCCGCTTCTCCTGCTCAGGCACCTTGAGGGACAGCTTGCCAAAGAGGCGGTCGTGTTTGCTGGAGACTCCCTCGATAAGGTACTCAAGCTCCCTGTCCGAGAATTTCCGCTTTCGCTTGCATGCTGACTCAGCGCTGGATGGCACTTCCTGCACCATGATGTGTGTGTCTTGGGATTTGCAGAGTCGGTGTGGCCTCACTCTGCACAGGCAGTCTTCCTTCCCAGCTCCTGTCTGCTCCTCTGACGAGGCTATGTGGGTGGGGCTGCAGTATTTCCTGGTTGGTGATGTCATCTGCACGTTCCCGGAGCGACGCGGTCATTTGCGATTTCGCTATTACCGATTCGCTAATAGCTAACTCGGTATTACCGAACTCACTATTAGCTACTTCGGGATTACCGAACTCGCAATTTGCTAATGGGAGTTTGCATGCCCCGCTATTGAGAAATCGGTAAATTTAGCGATTATTAAGGAATCGCTAAATTTTACCGAATCTGTTGATGCATGCCATATACCGATTCCTTAATGGCGATTCCCTATTTTTCGCAATTAAGGAATCGGTATTCGTTTGGTTGATGCATATGCCCCTTAGTTCACTATCAAAACTGATCACCAGCCCCTGGTATATATGTGGGCATCAGGTGGGAGACACACCACATCTTCCAGATTAGCCAGGTTGACTGCTAATTTGCAGAATTTCCAGTACACATTGGAGTATGTTCCTGGTAAAGCCAATGTGCATGCTGATTTTATGTCCAGGTTATAATTACCAGCACAAAGTTATGATGAAGTCAACATGGATGAATGTGAAGTGGCGTTCACTGTACAGGATGTTCATTTGCTGGGTTCTGAGTTTGCTATTGTACAAGAGGAAAAATTGCATGAGGAGATGGAAAGGGATAGTGAACTTAACTGTGTGAAACAATTCATTTTAAAAGGTTGGCCAGAAGAGAGGAAGGTTCCTGGTGAATTTATGAGTTATTTCAAGGTGCGTGAATAACTAGCTTTAGAGAATGGCACTGTGGTATGAGGGGACAGGTTTGTTCCTCCTTTCAGTTTAAGGAAGTCCATGTGGATATTGCACTTGAGGTCATTTTGGTATTTCGTCCACAAGAAGGTGCATCAAAATACAAATTTGATGGCCAGGTATTGATGCATTCGTGGAACATCAAGTGAGGATGTGTGAGATGTGTGCAAATAGTGACAAATCAACTAAGGCTTTGCCACAGATCCTTAACCAGTGGATTTCCCTGCAGCGCCTTCATGTAAATTGGGCCTTGACATCATTGGATCATTTGACGTTTTGCCAAGGCAAGAGGCTTTAGGTATTGTGTTGATACACTATTACTCTAAATGGCCTGAAATCAAGATGGTGAAGGATGTTTCTTCAGAAGTAGTTGTACAGTTTTTGGATGAATATTTTGTAGAGAAGGCATTTCCCAGTAACTTATAACTGACAATAGGTCACCATTTGTCTGTAAACTAAATAGAGAATTATTCAGAGATATGTGAAGTTATTCATAAAAGAATTGCGATATTCCATCTGGAAGCCAATGGACAGATTGAGAGATTTAACAGTGTGCTTAGAGAAGCTATTCAATTGTCTGTGAAGGAAGGCTTGAGAAGGAGGAATGCTTTGCAGTCCATGTTGTTAGCTTATAGAACTTCTCCTAATTTCATTGAGTGGATAAGTCCTTTTAAGCTACTGTGGGGACGTAAACCCAGTACCTTATTGGTGCCATGGTGGTTGAAAGGTAAGAAATGCAGCAAGGTTATTTTGCTGAAGTAGACTTTAAGGAAATTCGGACAAGGATTTAGACCTACAAAACTAATATGAAAGAAGATTTAAGGAAAAAGCATTTCAGCCGTCTTCAGCCAGGCTTGCTTGAATCCAATGGCATAGTGAACAAGGTGCTCACGTCTGAGCATACCCTGCCAACTTAAGGCAAAAAAAGTGGTACAAAAGGGGGTGGTGATGGACGGAGCATCAGAACCAATCAAACACTCACACCCAGTCAACAGATCTGGGTTTGATCCATCACCGTTCTTTAGCCCACTCTGCCACCCCAGTTCAGACATGGCCATATGCAAATCAGTCTGACCTTGCTCACTTTGCCACTGAAATCAAGCAAGCCTGGCTGAAGATGGGTGAAATGCCAGAAACCGGTCCTAGGAAGCTTGTTTCCGGTCCAGGGAAGGCATGGCTTGGCAGTTCGGGCTGGACTGTTCCCATGAGGCACAGGGTCAGACTGATTTGCATATGGCCATGTCTGAAATGGGGTGGCAGAGTAGGCTAAAGAATGGTGATGGATCAAACCCAGATCTGTTGACTGGGTGTGAGTGTTTGATTGGTTCTGATGCTCCGTCCATCACCACCCCCTTTTGTACCGTTAGGATAACATGGCACCTAGTCCTTTGTTGCTGGCATCTGTAGTAAGTATGGTCTTTCTACCAGGTGCAAAATTACTTAAGTAAGGGCTTAAAGTATAGCATTTTTGAGTTTCTCAAATGAGGACTGGTGTTCTTCAAGACACTTGTAGAGTGTGTGATTTTTTTATTAGTTCTCTAAGGTTGTTTGTTAAGTCCATATATTTCTAACATATTTCGCCAAGTATTCTGCAAGTCCTAAGAACGCCTTGAGTTCATCTTTCATTTCTGGAGCCAGAGCTTTCTTAATGGCTTCTAGCAGACCCATTTTGGGTTTGAACCCTTCTTTAGAAATGGTGTGTTCCAGGTACTCCACTGCACTAACTCCAATTTGACACTTGTCCTTTTTCAAAGTTAGCCCTGCATCTATGCGTTGGGTAAGTACCCTTCTCAACAGCATGTCATGCTCCTCAACAGTGACACCATAGGTTAGGACATTGTCCTGGAATCATAAGGTTTTAGGGACACCATCTAAGATCTGTTGCATTCTGTTTTGAAAGACTGCGGCCGCCGACGCAAGTCCAAACCACATTCAGCGGAACATAAATGAGCCCATAGGTGTGGTAAACGCCGTTAACCATCTAGATGCTGGGTGTAATTCCTACTGGTGGTAAGCCATGGCTAGGTTCAGGACACTAAAATATGTTGCTTCCACCATCTTGCTTAGCATTTCGTGGTTGCGGGGTAAGGGGTGTCTCTCAATCCAATCTAGGCATAACCTGTTGCCATCCGCAAGAGCTGTCTTGGCTATGACAATAAAGGCTACCCAATCTGAGCATTTTATGGGTTGCATGATGCCCAAATCTTCAATCTTGAGGGTTCCTTTTTTAAAGGTTCCCACTGAAGATGTGGTATGTGTCTTGATTTATGCCCCAAAGGCATTGGTTTAGATTCAACTTGATCTTATGCTGGACATTTCTTAGTACCCCTAATGTTTCCGTGAAAATTTCTGGAAATTCATCACATATTTGGTCACCTGTGACAGATTGGCTTATCGTTAAGACATGTCCAGGGTTATTAGGATCCAGCTTGATCCCTAATTCTTTTTGATGTTGCCATCTCAAGAGATTGAAACCTTCCTCCATTAAATATACCGTGCCCACTGTTGAAGGGTCTTTGAAAGTGATCTGTGTTTTAACCATCACTTTAAGGGGGATGGGATCCTTATTGTACCCACTAGATGATATATCAGCTGTAAGTGAAGTTTTTAGTGCCACTATCTGGCATTGATTCAAAATCTGAAAAGTTGATTAGTGTAAAAGGGGAGCATGAATCTGTGAACATTTTTATGGCATTACCATCTAGATACACATCACATTCAAGGTATTTGATCTGATTAATGTCTGTCTTTTATTTGGAAAATGATCTTCCTAACTACTTTGGGTCCTTCTTTGATGTTCAGTTTTCACCCTCTTTTCCGTTTCTAGAAACGCCTCTGCACACTCTAGGTGAGTGACCTTTCTTATTGCATTTCCTGCAAGTGGCAGACCTGGTCTGGCAGTTAGGGTGATTAGCTAAATGGTTGCTGCTTCCACAGCAATAACATTTTAGCTTATTATGTTCTGATTCTTTTATTTTGCGGTGACCTTTACTTGTCTTTACTTTGCACACAGCATTTTCTTGTTCTTGGTCTGCTATTTCAGAGATTTGTACAGTTGCAGTAGTAGTTTTTATTTCTTTTAAGCACATGGCTATTTGCACTATAGACAACAATCCCAATAGCTTCCTGAAGGTTGGGTTGTTTTTGTAATTTCTTTTTGTATCTTAGTATTATTTGTGCATCACATCAGCTAATCTTATATGAGGGAGTCAGGCAAATTCGCAAATTCACATAACTTGCTCAATCCCCTGAGTCCAGCTACATAGTTAGTCACGCTTTCTTGTTTGCCTTTGGCACAGCTAAAGTATTCAAGCACTATATTGATTTTATCCCCAGAGTGACTTTCGAATTTTAGTAAAATGATTTTATATTAATCTTCTTCTTCATCATCATCATCACGTTCATCAAATAGTATCTCTTGGTCGGATGTTTCAAACATTTTCCTGCCATGTGTGCGTAAGTTATTGAGTAATATATGCTGCTTTCTTATTGGTCTGCACCTTTCTCTCTTAATAGCTATTAGGTAGAACTCAAAGATCTTCACCCACTCCTTCCACAGGACGTTAGGTTCCCCTAATTCATTAAAAATGGTGCAGGTTGTGACATGCTTGCAGCTGCCATAATGAAACAAGGTATACGTAACAATGACCAGGACTTGGTATAGATGCTTTCAGTGTTATGTAGTCTGTGCTTGAGAAGATAAAATGTATTTGGTGCATATACTGAACTTTAGTAGTACAATGAGTTTACTGATGAATTAGGAAAATGAATAAATGCCAATTGCACATTCAAATAAAATCTTCAAACAATAATATGCAGTATTGTTTAAAGCACTAAAATAAGACAATTACTAGAATATCTTAAGCCCAGGTAACTAATGCTACCATACACCAGTACTAACAAAATAACCAGTAGTGTTGAGCATTGTAGCACTTTGTGTGTGTATAAATATATTAACTACTGGCGGTCGCCAGTAGGTAGTTATAGTTAGGACCTATTTTCCATAGGAAATCCGCAACATTCTATTCCCAATAAGTCTGGTGCCGGTTGATGAATCCTCGCGAAATTTTCCAAACTTTTGGCCAGCTCCACTCCGCTCCTACCCTGAAAGTTTTGTGGTGATTTGTCAAGTGGGGGCCGAGAAAAAAGGGGGGTCCCAAAACGCGTTTTCCCCATGCAATTTCCCGTAGGTTCTGTTGTCGCAGCCACAGCCCGAACCGCTGAACGGAATGACACCAAATTTGGCAAAGAGGTAGTCCTCAGTTCAGATTCATGCCTTTTGCATAAATGGTGTGAATCCGTTCAGTAGTTCCTGAGAAAATTAGAGTTAAAAGTACATAAATATCTATGGCCGCGGAGGATCCGCGGACCGTACACGCACCGTACGCGCACCCTCCCCGAATCGAGCGTGCACCCTCCCGATCGCGCGCTGAATGCTAATTGGCTGTCGAGTGTCTCTCTACATTCGAAACCAGGAACAGTTGGCGGCCATTTTCTGCCTCGGTAGAAGCAAGGCTGAAGAAGCAAGGGGAATAAGTGTGTAAAACATATCAAGGGGGCAGAGTAGAAATACTCTGACCCTCTAGAGGTGCTTAGGGGGTCCCAGAAGGACCCCCTGGGGCCCCCTTTAAAAAAAAACGGCAAAATGCGCGCACAGTGCGCGCATCCTATCGCGTTGGGTACGTGGATCCACGGATTTTTTTTTAAAAAAAGACAAGAAATCATTGGTTGTATGACTACTTTGTACACTGAAAGGTAGGGTGTATATTTCTGTTTTTTAAAGGTATGATTCTTATTGGTTAACAAAAACAGATTGTAAGGAACATTATATATGATTAGCTGATATGTTGAAAAGTGAAGCACACTTCCTCTCTTGTGTAGGAACATTGTGTGCTGAACTTCTGACCTGTGTGCTTAGTGCAGTGTTCCATGACTTGTTTCTATGGTAATAGGCAGAAGGCAGATTGGGGGAAGGGTTGAGATGTCTTTCAGTTGGAAAGGGTTGAAATGTTTAACCAATAGAAATGTGTGTTTGCTTTTGAGTTTATGTGTGAAGGATTGTGATTTGATGTTTACGTGTATATGTGTGGAAAATGAAAGGGAAACTTTTCCATTCTTTGTTTTTGCTGAGAGGTGCACAGTGCATAGATTCTGTAAAAGAAAATATGGTGAGTAACTGATATACTTCTTAATCTACAAAAGAACTTGAAAGATGAGTTATTTAACTGTGAGGGGATGTATGTAGACTATTTTGATTTTAATCAGACTAATGTATTTCTCCTGCTAAAGTGTAGGGAGTACTTTTTATCTCTACAATCTTATTGACAGTGTGTGTGCATGTAGAAACCATTCTGTGATAAGCATTTGTGTTTTCATGTGTTTGCAGACAGAAAACTGTGCTGTTTTTATATTTTGGTAGAATTAGAAACCAGTCATTGTTTATGAATTTGTGAAATGAGTTATGTTATGTTTCTATACTAAAATGTAGTACTACTTCTAGATGAAGAAATGTGTTTTGGTATAGTGCACGGGATAGTGTTGTTTGTCTAGAATCAAGTGTCTACTAGCAGTCCCTTGACTGTATCTACAAGTTATAATGATCAGATTTATGTAAAATTCACACTCTCACATATTATATAAAAAACAGTTGTAGTTTATTATATGTAAAGCATATTATACGACTCCGTTAAAAACACAATCTATTCTAGTCCCTACTTAACATAAATTTCAGTAGAGAATCACACAGTGAGTCTGTGTGCATTTGGAAACCACTGTGAGAGAAGCATTTGGTAACATCGTGTATTTGCTGACAGATAACTATTTTAACCTGTCATGTTGTGAAGTTTTAGTAGCATTAGAAGACAGTTATGGCTTATGATTTGATTAAATGAGTCAGGCTTTGAAAGAAAAGTGCAGTCCTGAAATATGTAGATTGTGTGCAGTTCCCTTACCACTTGCACTGTAGTGAATGAGTTTTGGTAAACTCCTTGGGATAGTGGTGCTTGTCTAGAATCACAGTGTGAGTTAGTGTGTATTTGGGATCAGTGTGAGAGAAGCATTTGGTGACATCATGTATTTGCTGACAGATAACTTTTTAAAAACCTGTCATGTTGTGAAGTTTTAGTAGCATTAGAATCCAGTCTTTGCTTATGCGTTGATTAAATGAGTCATGCTTTGACACTGATGTGCTGTACCTAAATATGTAGACTAGTGAATGAGTTTTGGTAAACTCCTAGGATAGTGTTGATTGTCTAAAATCACACTGGGAGTCTGTGTGCATTTGGGTAAGGATTGTGAGAGAAACATTTGGTAACATCGTGTATTTGCTGACAGATAACTGTTTTAAAACCGGTCATGTTGTCAAGTTTTAGTAGCATTAGAAGCCAGTCTTTGCTTATGCTTTGATTAAATGAGTCAGGCTTTGACACAAAAGTGCAGTCCTGAAATATGAAGACTGTGTGCAGTTCCCTTACCACTTCCACAGTAGTGAATGATTTTTGGTAAACTCCTAGGTATAGTGGTTGTTGTCTAGAATCACACTGTGAGTCTGTGTGCATTTGGGAACCACAGTGAGAGAAGCATTTGGTAACATCGTGTATTTTTTAGCAGATAACTCTTTTAAAACCTGTCATGTTGTCAAGTTTTAGTAGCATTAGAAGCTAGTCTTTGTTTATGCATTGATAAAATGAGTCAGGGTTTGACACTAAAGTGCAGTACCATGCACTATTCTGTTCACTGTGGTAGAACTGAAAATTTAAAAGTTTTACCTAAGCACTGTCCTAGAAGTAGTCTGATTATTTAGTCAGTTTCTAAGTACCAAATAGATTGCTTCAAATGTCTGTGCAGTATGCATGTAGTGTTCTAACATACTATACACTTGTCTTTTACACCTTCAATTCCCTAGTCAGTATCCATACACTTCCAGGAAACACCCTGTCACTCCCTTTGCAGTCCTCTAGAGACCCATTCAACAGCATGTACTAATCCATTCACTGTGCCAAAACCCAAACACTTATAAATTCACCAAGACACTCTCTAAGTATTCATGCACTGAGCCAGGTCTTAGCACATGGACTGCTTCAAACCCCTATCCACTATGCATGCAGTCCTCTAACCACCTACACACTTGTCGTTCACACCTTCAATTCCCCAGTCACTATCCATTCACTTCCAGCAAACACCCTGTCACTCCTGTTGCAATCCTCTAGTGACCCATTCAGCATCATGTACTAATCCATTCACTGCGCCAAACCCTAATAAATTCACCCAGGCACTCTCCTTGTACTCTAATCATTCAGTCAGTACCCAAGTGCTCATCCAGTGACCCAGGCCTTAGTATATGGACTGCTTCAAACCCCTATCCACTATGCATGCAGTCCTCTAACCACCTACACAATTGTCTTTCACACCTTCAATTCCCTAGTCAGTATCCATACACTTCCAGGAAACACCCTGTCACTCTCTTTGCAGTCTTCTAGTGACCCATTCAGCATCATGTACTAATCAATTCACTGTGCGAAAACTCAAACACTTATAAATTCACCAAGGTATTATCTTTGCAGTACTCTAATCATTCAGTCACTGCCTAAGTATTCATGCACTGAGCCAGGCCTTAGCACATGGACTGCTTGAAACCCCTATGCACTATGCATGCAGTCTTCTAACCACCTAGACACTTGTCTTTCACACTTTCATTTTCCTAGTCAGTATCCAAACAGTCCAGCACTTGACACTGCCTTTGCACTCCTCTAGTGACCCATTCAGTACCAAGTACTAATCCATTCCCTCTGCGAAAAGCCTAGCACTTATAAATTCACCTAGACACTCTCCTTGCTGTACTCTAATCATTCAGGCAGTACCCAAGTAGTCATGCAGTGAGCCAGGCCTTAGCACATGGACTGCTTTAAATGCCTATGCAGTATGGATGCAATCCTCTAATCACCTACACAGTTGTGTTTCACACCTTCAATTCCCTAGTTAATATTCATACTCTTCTGGCAAACACCCTGTCACTCACCCAGTGTGTCTCCTTATAGTACTGTAATCATTTAGTCAGTTAGCATGTAGTCTTTTAATGAGGTAGGCTTTAGGGCATGAACTGCTTCAAAGTAGTATGCACTATGCATGTAGTGTTTTAACCATCGTCACACTTGTGGTTCAGGGACATAGTTTCTTAGTCAGTATTTATATAAAATGTGTTTGTACAGTAATGGAATAGTATAATTTTGAAAGTTATTAATATACATTTATTTGTGATTCTGTTTTACAGATACAGAACAGGAGTGTTTCTCATCTGTTTGCACTCTTCTCGTGCAAGATTGTTTGGATGAAGGGTCCTTAGGTGTTTCATCATACTTGCTGTGCCGCATGAGTATTTTTTGTTAGGATCCCCTCGTAACAGAACTCTTTTGAAAATCTTGTGCATGAGAAAGGTGGTATTGGTCTTTGTTTGCCACTCGAGAAAAGTAGAAAATTTCCACATCACTGAAGGAAAACGTTGTGGGCGTGGTGCATCCCCAAAAAATTCAACTTTAGATTTGGTGAATATTTTATAGCGACATCATTTACAGTTTCTGTTAAGTGATGAGTACGATTGAAATCACTATTTTTAGTGAAATTTAATATACTTTGAGAACAGCAAAAAAGGCAAAAAAATTACTTTGTGGAAATTATGCTGTGTTGTATAAAATGTATTATTACATGTTATAATTTTTTTTTCCTTTTCTTTCACAGATCCAAATTTTAAAATAAGCAATTTATATGAATTTATATTTGAATGAAAAACAGAAAAATATGTATACCATTTTTTATTCCTATTACTGTGAAGGTAAGTTTAACTAAGTCTCAAGATGCAGAATAAAGAGGCCTGCAAGAAGCTACATAGTTGAAACACGTTTCTAAAAACACTCTGTTTAGTTTTGAAATCTGACCATAATCAGATATCATGTGACCTGCAAAAAAAGAGATTTGAGGGGTTCATAATATTTCACCTTTTAAGCTATTGAAGGACCGCAATCATTTCAATCATTCTTCTTTGAACATCCTTGCAGACAAAACTCTGTGCTTACCTTCTATCATTCGCAAGGAAATTTAAAAACGGAAATATGTCACTTTTTGTAACATAGTTATTGTGCAAGATACTCTTTTATATTTACAAAGAGCGGAAAAGGCACTCTGTGCACTTTTTATACTCCATGTAAATATAACCTCATGATGCACACCACTTTGTGTTGAAAGGGTGTTCTATAAGTGTTGTTGTGCATGATTGCACTTAATACTCATAGAACAAGACACATGTCTAGATTTATCAGAAATCAGAAATCTCGATATGTGTGTGAATGCTGCACCATTCTAAAATTGGTGTAGGAAAGCACAACAAGGAGAATTGTTTTCATTTCTCCACATTTTTATATCTTCAATGCATGCTGAAATGTTCAGCATACATTGAAGAAGAAAAATGCATTTTCTCATTGTTTTTGTGCAGGAAGGTGTGTCTTCCTGCAGAAAAACAAACAGCACATGACACAGATATCCTTGCACTATGGTGCAAGGGTGCCTGTGTCACCACATGGCTGCAGTTTAAGCAGCCGTGCAGAGAGAAGCATAGATTTGCAACATATTTATGTACATATGTTGCATCCCTGTGCTTCGGAAGTACTACAGCACACTGCAGTTAAAGAGGTCACTGTGTGATGCTGCAGCACTTCCTCATAGTTCTGCACTTAAACATTCACCATACGCTACTAATGCATTCATTCAGTCAATTACATACTACACATACATTCATCTAATCTAACACTAACAAAGAAATTTAGCTCTTTTTTTAAACCAGGAAAGTTAGTTCTTACAAGAACTTTTTTTTTCTTCTTTCTTCTTTTATAATTTTTGGGGGGTTTTCTGAACAATTTTTTATTTTTTTTGGTTTTTCTGCAAAAAAAACCCAGAAAACAAAACAGGAGAAACCAAACAATGAACTTCAGGGAACAATAATTTTTTTTTTTTTAAACTAGCAAATGTGACTTTTAAAAATTGAAATTGAGGACGGATGTCTAAGGTTTGGGCTGATGGATGCACTCTTGATGTGCTCGGCTGCGATGAGGTGGATGGCGCAGGAGCAGGAGTGTTTCTCATCCGTTGGCACTCTTCTCGTGCAAGATTGTTCGGATGAAGGGTCCTCATGTGCTTCATCATACTTGCCGTGCCGCAAGAGTATTTCTTGTTAGGATCCCCTCTCGATAGGACTCTTTTGCAAATCTTGCACGTGACCAAGGTGGCATTGGTCTTATTCTGCCCCTCGGGAAAAGTAAAAAATGTCCACACCACTGAAGAAAAACGTTTTTTGGGTGGTGCCTCCGGCAAAAATTCATCCTATGAAGTATGAAGTATGAGGTGATGCAGGTGATGCCTGCTGCCCTGAAGCCATTTTTGGTTGAAAAAAGTTAGAGCTAAGTGTAAACTTAGTCTAAAAAATCTACTTCTCTCCAAAGAGATGGTGCTCTAAAGAAGGTCAAAGAAGAATTATTGAAATGGGTGGGGTCTTTCAATAGTTAGAAGAGGAAGTGTAATAAACCAATCAAATCTCTTTTTTTGCAGGTCACATGGGATCCGCGCACCCTGCGCTTACGCAGCACGCACCCAGCGCGCATCCGCGAAATTCAATTAAAAAGAAATCTAGGATTAGATGTACAAATATATTAGTTTTAAGACTAGTTTAGAGTTTGTCTTCAATTAATATTCACATGACATACATATATATATGTTTTTTTAAATGTTAAATATTTTGCGGGATCCGCGCACCCACTGTGTCATAGACGCAGATGACGCATCGCCGAAGCGCGTAAACGTCGCGTTACGTACATTGAACGTGTCACGTATAGGCTGGGAGTCGCGTACCTGTCGCATTGCGATCGCGCACTAAACACGTACCCAACTCGTACCATGCGCGGTTGCTATCACGTAGGGATCGAGAACAGTGCGCATAGGGTGCGCGTATCCAAAAACATTGAAAAAAATATATAAAATACAGTTTTGAACATATAGTTAAAAAAATATTTTGAAAAATATAAAAAAATATGTTTGTAAAACCAATTAAGTTCAAATAACATTTTTTAATTTTTAAAAGAATTAATTGAAAAAATAAGTTTAAAAAATGGTGATAAAAAAGTATTTTAAAAAAAAGAGAATTAATTAAATTGACACACTGAATTTGAAAAATATAGAAATCCAATCAAAATCATTAAACATGATATCTTCAGAGATAAGTTATAGACAGGAATTATCATTTAAAAAACCTTTGAAATTCACTGAAAAAAACCATTGGTTTCATGCACGTTAAAGTTAGGAATTGGCATTTAAAAAACCTTTGAAATTCACTGAAAAAACCAAAGGTTTCAGGGGCGTTATAGCTAGGAATTGGCATTTAAAAAACCTTAGAAATTCACTAAAAAAAACATAGGTTTCAGGGGCGTTATAGTTAGCTGGACATTTCCCTCGTACAAAACCCTAGAAATTCCCCCGTTATAGTTAGTTCAGATAACTATAACTCGCGCCCCCGCAATGCACTGCTGATGACGTCACATATTACATCACTCATGACATGGTCAGTGACATCACTCATGACATCACTGATGATATCTCAAATGACATCACTGATGATGTCATCCATGTGATATAGTAGTGCATCTTCTCACACCCTAATATAACCTTTGATACACCGACGGCCATTTTGAAAACCATAGATACTCCAATACCAATAACTACATACCCACTCATTGACTCTTAGGTCTACATACTACATACATCTCCACTCACTCACCTGTACAGTCACTCATACTTACAGTCACTCCGTACAGGACTATCATATGCATTCATACACCTATATCGACACTCACACACCGCCAATTATCCATTGAGGTACTGACACACCTAGTCGGTCATGCAAATAATTAATCACAGTCCAATTTACTCACCTATACAGTTAAACACACTCAAGTTCACTTACTCATAAAAATACTAACAAATTCTGACACTCTTATACAATTAATAATACAAGCACACACTCATCCATACAGGCACTCCCTCAATCACACACTCTCACATAGAGATAGTTATATACTCTTACACACATATACACTGCGTTTCACATATGTAGTTACTGACACATGTACAACTGAGATATACATTCAATCACTAACACACTCATACATACACTCACCCAACCATACAGTCCATCACAGTTGCACTCTTACCCACACAAACACTCAGGCACCCATACAGATACTGAGACAACCAATCAATAACCCATATATACACATTCATATAGGTATTCACAAAACCATGCAGCCACTTATACACCAACACACAGACACATACAGACATTCACACAGTTTAGTCACTAGTCTGCAGTAAGATACATTTAATGACTCACTTATAGAGTCAGTTACGCACCTAGAAAATCATCCATTCACACACTTGTACACCCACTCATTCTTCAACAGGCCTTTCAATATATATATTAAACATATTAAAACTTTACAGAAACACAGACTCACTGGATGACGTCATCAGTGATGTCATTTGAGATGTCATCAGTGATGCCATCAGTGATGTCACTGACTATGTCATGAGTGAATATATATATATATATATATACATATATATATATATATATATATAGTGTTTTTACAATATTTATTGCTAAACGTTATCAAAGATTGTAAATCTGTGGTAAAGAAGTATACGCCCAAGGACAGAAAATCACAGATAGTGTGTAGAACAGGGCAAAGTACAGAGATAATCACCGATTGTAAAATAAGACTAATCATCTTTAATAAATAAAAGATATGCATTCACTGTAACCAAGAATAAGATGGCGCACATAGGAAAATGTGTGTGTCACCGTAATTTCCTGGCCAAGGGTACTCAATAAAGTCGCAGATTAACATGTGTGTCTCTGTTGAACAGTACGTGACACACACTAAAATTGGTCTGTTTAAAGTGTGCATAAAACAGCTTTTATAGTGCGCTCTTGACATCCTGAGGAAGATATTCGGTGGCTGAACAATGTAGAACACCGCAGAGGAAATGCACACTTTGACAAGCTAAGGAAAATAGGTGCACGTCACTGTAGAAACAAGAAGTACATGCCTAGAGTCTACAATAAGCTGTGGTGTTCGTATCACCGCAGAGGCAATGTGCATTATGACCAGCTGAGGAAAATCTTCGATGTGCGAGTCACCATAGGAACCAGGTAGACACACCTTGAGGCTTCCTGGTGTTCATACCAGGACACAGGACAAAGGATAAATCCGCCTGCAGTGACATGCCTTGGGGAAGCCTTGGGAAAGTCCCTCTAGTTCCGTAGCGTTCATATTGTATTGTAATTGTATTGTATTGCAATTGCATTTATATAATTCTTACTACCCCTGATGAGGCATGAAAGTGCTTTTTCCGCAAGTAGCACGCAACTTCAGACCCCATAAAGGATTAGTGGTGAGTAGTATAGTGAAATATAAAAATAATTTGAGTGGTGGATACGTTAGTCAGTTATTTGGATTGAGAAGGATAGTGGAGGAATAGAGGGAAAACGATTTGCATTTATATAGTGCTTGCTACCCCTGCTGAGGTGTTGAAACACTTTTTAGGCGAGTAGCACACTTCTCCGGAACCCATAAAGGATTTGTGGGGAATTAATTTAGTGAAATATGAAAGTAATTTGAGTGGTGGATATGTTAGTCAGTTATTTGGATTGAGAATAATAGTGGATAGATATAAGAGGGAAAAGGTTTGCATTTATATAGTGCTTGCTACCCCTGATGAGGTGTTGAAGTGCTTTTTCAGCGAGTAGCACGGTACTCCGGAACCCATAAAAGATTAGTGGTGAATTAGTATATTGAAATGTGAAATTAATTTGAGTGGTGGACATGTTAGTCTGTTGTTTGGATTGAAAAGGATAGTGGAGGGATAGATGAGGGAAGGATTTAGAATTCTCTTTTTTTTGGGAGCTCATAGCAGAAGTAGGAGGGTTGGGATGAGTAAAAGGGAGGTGGAGGGGGAAGAGTCAGAAGGAAGGGTTTAGAAAGACTTCTTTTGGAGATCTGAACAGTATATCACCACAGAAGACCAGGAATAAGCCCGCTTCCAGAGATAGCATATATGACGTTGCAACGCAAACAATTACAACACATGCTTTTACAACACGGTTTTACATCGCAACTACCATTACATCGCATGATTTTACAACGCATGCCATTACAACGCATTTTCAGAAACTACCTTTACAACGATTTCCATTACAATGCATACCATTACAATGCATAATACTTTTAGGGTAACGGTAGGGTAAGTGTTGGATAGTGTAGGGGTAAAAATTACTATTCCCACTCCAGTGAGTGCAACAGTAGGGTAAGTGTTGGAAAGTGTAAGGGTACAAATTACTATTCCCTTGTACCTCAAAACCAATACCCACCATAAAAAAAAGAAAATATCCATTACTTACTTTAAAATGCGTTGTAATTGTATGCTTTGTAATGGCTTGCGTTGTAATGACATGCGTTGTAATGGCATGCGTTGTTTCCCCTCTAAAACCCGCCCCAGGGATAGGCTCCAGGAGTGAGGCATCCAACAGGGATTCCAGCGGATGGTTTTGGTGGCTGAAAAGAGCACACATAGTGCTGGGCTTGGCTCTGGGGATAGGAGTGCCAGGGTGCTGGAAAAGAGGTAAGACTAATGACTCGGTACAGTAAGCCCCGTTCACGGGCCCTATAAAGATATCCTGCAGTGCGGGAGAGTCACTCCCTGCAGGAGCATGTAATAGGTGCTCAAAAAGATAGTACCATATTCAGTGTAAGGCCACAAAGAAACAATATGTGCAGATAAACGTCTGAAAGGGTCCCAACTGGAATCCAGGATTCACAATCAGTAGCAGGTGGAGGTCTCACAGAAGGGGAGGAGACTGCTACTGCCATCTTGTTCAGACCAGATCGTTGCCAGTGTTGAAAAGATGACACTTTGCCAGGTAAGTTGATACTAGTGTTTATTATGTGCCTTCTCTCTCCACCAATATATCGCTCTCTGTCGCCTATTTGACAGACTGGAAACTCAACAACATCAACATTCTAAGGCAGGCTGTACTAACTAATTGTAGGAATGCACCAACAAGGGTTGAAGGGAGGGGGAACTACGAAGTAGGTAAATACCAATATGATTACATACATAAATACCAAATGAGAACTAATTTATATTATAAAAAGTTGCTTCTGGAATAGGTGAGATTCATTGCTTAACACAAAAAAGCATTGAAGCTGAAAGCAGTCTTCCTAATACTCAAGACTTCGCACCAGAGGTGAATTCCAGAATGGTGATGGTACACATGTACAAAATCACAGCCCTCTTCAATGTATGTTCATAATGGGGCACTTAATACTGACAACTCCTGTGGCTGGCAGTGGAGCTGCAGGAGTGAGTGACTGAATGTGGCACATTTCTACTGGCCTCCCACGATGAAGGAGTTGACAATCCCAGGACACACACAGCCTGAGCAGGCATCACAATTATGTTTATGAGTAAGAATCCTAACAGGAAGTCCTCAATCAACATTAAAGCCTGGGGACACTTAGCCATTTGACACCTTAATCACTCATTTGAACTCTAGTTTTGACCAGTTCATCTATCTGCAGAGAACTTTAGCATCTCAGATATATTCCTTGTAGCTTCATCTTGATCAGCACTCCATTTCTTGTAGCTATCTTTGCCCAATGTAAGTTATAAACAAGCAGACATACTTTGAGCATCCGAAGACCTCAATGTATACAAGCTGCATTATGTTGCAATGTTCCCATTCAGAGCATGAAATATACTCCATGCATGCCTTATGTATTTGTCTCCACTACAGGGACTGCTGCATTATCGAATGTGATAGTGTTACGTAAAGTATATCTCTGGCTCAACTCTACAAGGTTTGTTTTCACACCTACGACTGATACGAGTGAACTTAGTCCAATGCACCAGCGCTGAATGTGAAAGGCGAGTTATTGTAGCTTTGCAGAATCTCACTCATTGTATAAGTGAGGTGGTTTTGATGCTTTTGGGTTAGTAACAATAAGCAGTGGTAATCCAAACGATCATTCATTAATGATTTACACACACAATAGTACTAGAAATTGAATATGTGTTTCAACATGTTTATTTCTAATAGTTATTTTACAATAATGGGATCTAGTGCATACAATCTTGAGAACCTCACAGAAGATAATAAAAAGCATCTAAGTTTTTTATTAAAAAGCGAAAACAGGGAAAAATAGTAACTTCACAATTTATAGCCCTTGAACCCTCACTGTGCTATCTCTAACCGCTTTGCTAGTTCTAGCAGATGAACAAATAATAAGCCTGAGTTTCGGAAATGGTAAGCATACCTGCAGAACACAGTTTGCTGTATGTTTGGAATAGTTTGTCAGCAATTTCAAGTACAGGGCCAAGAGCTAGCAGATAGTGTCCGTGCGAGAACACAATCCTGGAACCAGTTCATGAAGGTAGATTGTATTGCGAAAGAACAATGCGAGGATCGTGGCCCACCCAGAACAAGCAGAAGGCCAAACATGGAAACTACGTTTAAGAATCTGGTTGACGACTATGGTATACCACTGGATCATTTTTTCTCTATGCCTCACAAACTCACCACTTACACATGATTTGGCATAGAACACATGAAGAACCAGACATGTCCTGGCTCCTCCAGGTTGTATTTACACATGGGGTTGGCCGCCATGCTATCACACTACTATATCATTGTATACTTATAGTAAGAGGCACGGCCCTCACTGGCCTCAGCGCCTCCTTGAACAAGGCACTATCCACTACACTCAAAGACTAACAATGGACACCACACTTAGAGTCCCGAAGTGCATTTTCATGAACGCCAGACTCAAATATACCCAGTTCAGCAGTTATCTTCACCATAAGTATCTTACACCCCATTGATTGGCACGTATGTATCAGGGGGCCTCAGGCTCCGGCCCATGATGCCACAGCCAATTTTATCCACATGGTATGGGCATGCCCCCAGCTGACTCCTTAAAGGACTATGATAACAGAAGTTTTAGGCACTACACAGCACGTGGACGGTCTTCATTACCTTTTAGGGATAACCTTCCGTACACTTGCGCATAAAGCCACCAAGAAATTCCTCGACCTGGCATTGGTTTCAGCCAAGCGCAGAATTGCAATGTGCCGGAAGTCTACAGTGTCCCCTCCCATCAGATTATGGCTCTCCGACCTGTGCGCTGGCATTATGGCAGAACAGGTAGCAACACTCCTTGGCTGATCGACTTCATCTCACCCCCGAACTGACAGAGATATCTGGAGGTGGCAGAATTTAGATCTGAAAGAACCCCTTCCTGAGCTTATGCCAGTAACTGGTCATACTGAAGGACCAAAGGAGCGACTATCCTGACCCCCCCCCACTCCCCATGCACTTTACCCCCATATACAGAGAAGGTGATACTATTTAACCCCCTTGAGCATACTACCTCCTCCCCTCTTTACCCCACTTGACGCACTACACTGAAGCTACCAGCAGTCCCACGACTATTTCTTCCACATTTTAATCTGTTTTGGATTGTTTTCAGATATTTTTAATGATAAGTTATTGTTATAATTGTTGCAAAGATCTGTACACCCGCATATTGCAGAGCAGCATGCGCTCTATATATAATGTATGCAATGTGGTATACATTTCAATTTCAGTTGCATTACTTAACCACGCAAATGTATATACTGCTGTCAATTATGCTTTCGCACAAAATTTCAAAAAAGAAATATTTTTTTTAAAACACACCAATATGTTGTTATTTTGTACAATACGTTTTAAGCAAATATGGTATTTTGAAAAGCATCTATTCTCCTGCTCACGGCAATTCTAGCGCCCACTTCCCTTGCTCTACTGTACAGCAGAGACGAAAATCCTCCTCAGGAGACGTCCCCCTCCTCATCGCCACCTTTGCTGGGACTCGCCTTCCTCCACCCTAGTGAACAACCCTCCCCTCCACAAGAGCTATGGACCACAATCTGAACCTGCTTCTAAGCTCAAGGAAATTAACAGGGAACTTCTAAAACTCAAAACTGACATACAAAATCTCATCAACATCACCTCAGGGCTGGCCCTTGACCTCTCTTTCAACAAGACCTCGCAGGAGATCCTGCATATGATCCAACCCCACCCTAAACTACCGTCTCCTTCCACTATGCTACCGAGTGACCTTGGGCAAAACGCCCAGGCCAGGACTGGAATACCACTCCCTACCCCATCTAGACCTGCCGATCGAAAAATCATTTATCAGAACCAGATATTCTCTCCCTCCTCCGAGCCTACAACTCCTCTCTTACGGTCATCCCAGTCCCTTCTGGAACTTCACAAACCGCCCCTTTAATGGTGCCTGGAGCGACTCATCCCAAGCAAGGCAACACGGAGGCTATACAAAGCATCATATCTAACCCACATGGAGCTCCCAGCCTTAAACATTATTAACCTTATGCGGATTCTCGGGGGGACGCTAGGTGGCGCACTAGCGAATGGTCGCCTTCGTGTAAGGCTCCCGCAGTCCGGCGACATTTATCCTTCATAAACTCCTTAAATGGCGACCCAGAAGGCTGCAATCACACCCATCGCTTACCTGAGAGGTCCGGTGCCAGCTGTCCAAGTTCTGGCTTGCTAGCCACTACAGCGGGGAAGATACGAGCTTTGGAAGCCCCGGCGACCTGTGCGGCTGGAGGACAGGAACCGGCCTGCTGGGGGACGCCTACTAGGCGAGATCGGGGCTGCAATAACTGCGGCAGGCCGCTGACGGGCGAGAGGCGCGAAGCGGACTCCGAAAGCCGGCGCTGGTGAGGAGAACGGCGCGAGTCCCCCCCCGGGGTCAGAGGTACTGCCGGAGAGATGGGCGGAGGCCCTGTTCCCCCCCCCCCATCGGAGACATAGCAGCGGAGGACTAGCTGGAGGTGGCAGCTGGGAGTTCCTCGGCTGACTGCGAGCTGCGGGGGGGACGCAGACACTGGCAGCAGGACCGGGTGGGCTGCGAAGGGGCCCCACTCCGGCTCACCCATCGGGCGGACCTGCAGCGACGCACAGAGGCCAAGACGGAGACTGAGTAGGCGGTGGAAGGTACCGCTGACGCACCCATCGGGCGGACCTGCAGCGATGCACAGAGGCCAAGACGGAGACCGAGTAGGCGGTGGAAGGTACCGCTGACGTCCGTTTCGCTGCCGGGGGGGATCGGGGGGCAGTGCTGGCCACCTACGGGATGTCTCTGCCCGGGCTGGACGGCCGGTGAGGGGGAGCCGCTTGCTGGGACAGGAGGGCTGTGGACCCTTGGAGGCCGCCTGCACGGCGTATCCCGCTGCATGAGACTGCCTACCAGCTGGAGCTGGGTATTAGCGCGAAGGGGCGCAGCAGTGGCGGATCACATACCCTGCCTCGGGAGAGGAAACTGCGCCACGAGCGAGGTCACTGGTGGGGGCCATCGACTGGACCGGCCTGGGCACTGGTGTTGCTGCCGTCGGGGAAAAGCTGAGGCCAGACGCGGGGACACATCGGGGGGTTGGTTCCGGCGCTGATGAGATACCCCCGTCTTCCCCTTGCACGAGTCTTCTGATCGAGGCGGGCCTGGACCTGAGGCGGAGGGGACTGTCGAGTGGCCGGAACGGCGTCCTGCCCTGCCGGCAGATCGTGATGGGTAAGACGGACGCGAGACAGCCCAAGCTGTCTTTCGAGACCGGCAAAAAGGGGAATAAACCTCTGGAAGCGCCGCAAGTCCTGACTGGAGTGAATGGAGCTGCAGGGGACTCCTCGGCTGCGGCTGCGGACCTGCAGGAGGTGCTGCGCGAGATGCACCAGGGATTCGCGATGATCGCTGACAAAGTGGATAGGATATCGTCGAGAATGGATGCAGTGGTGCATAAATTAGATGCGCACGAGGAGCGTCTAAAGGGTGCGGAACATCGGATATCGGACACAGAGGACACTGTTTCGCAGCACACCTCGCAGCTCACCAGAATGGATAACCTGCTGCGCATCATAGCGGCCAAGAACGAGGATTTGGAGGCGAGAAGCAGGCGCAACAACGTTCGCATCATAGGGATACCGGAGACGACCAATGTGGGCAAAATGGAGGAGTATGTGGAAAGGATGCTACGCACAGCGATTGGCTCGGAAGTGTTCTCTCCTCACTTTATAGTGGAGAGGGCACACCGCTCCCTGGGCCCTAGACCGAAACCAGGAGCGACTCCCAGGCCCATCATTGCCCGGTTACTGAACTACCGAGATCGAGATGCGGCCCTGAGAGCAGCGAGGGGCACACGGTCTCTCTCGTATGAGGGCAATTCATTCACGCTGTTTCCGGATTTCACACCAATAGTCCAGGAGGAGCGCAGGAAATTCATGGCGGTGAAGGCCACGCTGCGGACACTGCAACTAGACTACGCACTACTCTACCCAGCGAAACTGCGGGTCACTTACCAAGGCCGTCAGCGGTTTTTCACGACTCCGCAGCAGGTGGAGGACTTCCTCAAACACTACAAACGTGCCCACAAATCGGGTGCGGAGGTGGACGATGAGCAGGCACCGCTGCCCGGGGAGAGGCTGGACGGCGAACTGTAAGTAGAGCAGATGAACAATCTACACTATCCTCTGGGGGCGAGTAAGTGAACTGTTAAACCACTTGAAGCGGGCACCGCATTGGACTGGATACTCCGTATCCCTCTTCAGGGCTGCGGGGAGGGGAGACATGGGGGGGACCATGGAGAGGGTTGCAGTTTTTTGCACGAGATGTTTGTGGATAATATAGATGTGTTTCCTCCATAAGTTGTGAACTGCGGTGAGGTTGGGAGGGCATGCTAGGGTTGCCAAAGCTTATAACGCCGGACACCCCCTCTGGGTCCTCGAGTCCGACTACCATATTGGTGGGAGACTGGAGTAGATGAGGGGGAATTAGTGATGCCACCTAGGCGGATTCCCCGAAGGGAAATACCCGAGAACTCATGGGGAGCTATGGGAACTGTTTTCGCCCTAGTTCGGAGGGTAATTGGGGGAGGGATGGGGAGGGGACATGGCTGGCAGGTTGGGGTTTGCTTCAGTGGGTGGGGGGAGAGTGGGGGGGGATGTTGGGGAGAAGTATGTTCGGAGTTTGAGGTTGGGGGAGGGAGGGTTGGGGGTGGAGGGAGTATGTTGTTCGTGGAGAGTACCTGGGACGGAGTGGTTGAAGATACCTGTGCTGCTTGCCCTTTTGGGGTTGCTGCTGATGCTGCGGGGGTGTGATTGGCTGATTACACAAATGCATGTGAAGGTGTGGGGCTGGGAGTCGAGATGCTGCCGGGAGAATGGGTGTGGACCGAGCGATGACTGAGACGACCAGGAGAGAACGGCTCACGGTGTTATCGTGGAATGTTCGGGGCCTAAATGACGCTAGAAAATGCAGAAAAGTGTTGGCTTATCTAGAACAGCACCATGTACAGATCGCACTGTTGCAGGAGACACATCTTGCCCCCCGATCGCACTATACGCTGGCTGGTAGATGGGCGGGGGTACGCAGTTTTTCGTCCTACTCAGGGTATGCTAGGGGGGTTGCGATTTGGATCAAAAAGAATGTACCTTTTGTGAAGCTTGGTGAGCGCGTGGACACGGAGGGAAGATTTGTGCTGCTATGGGGTAGGCTGGGCACCGACACCATCACGATTGTGAACTGTTACGGCCCTAATGTCGACTCGCCGATGTTTTTCACGCAGTTATGGGGACAGATGCTCCACATTGGCTCTATGCACATTTTATGGGGAGGCGATTTTAATGTGGCGCTGGCCCCGGGATTAGACAGATCGGATAGCAGTTTTCACTACAATAAGAAAGCGCGAGACGCGCTGGCGGGTATCTTGGAGGAAGGGGCACTTGATAGATAGCTGGCGTTTCGTACACGGTGGGTTGCGGGAGGGCACGCATTTTACAGCGTTTGCTAACTCATGGGCTAGACTGGATTATTGTTTTGTGTCCCGGGGCATAGCGGTGGACTTGGGGAAGGTTGTGCACCTACCTTGGACGTACTCGGATCATTGCCCGGTCCTTGCCCAGATAGCACTTCCGGGGTATGGGGGGGTGACCGCAAGATGGCGTATGCAGCCCACGGCCCTTTTGGACCCTTTATTTCAAGCAGAGCTGGGGGAGGAGATTGCAGAGTTCTTTCCCCGCAATAAAGATTCGGTGGATAGTGTGGAAACCATCTGGGAGGCATTTAAAGTGACGGTTAGGGGCTACTATATAGCGAAGAGCTTTGGGGTCTTGAAAAACATACGAAAAACGCTTGCGAAGCTAGAAGAGGAACTTAAAGGGTTGGAGTCCAGGATGAGTCAGGGGCCGATGGGCCCCCTCCATGCGGAATTTAGGGAACGTCTTACACAGTATGAAAGAGAGGCGGATAGGGAGGCTCGATTTTGTGGCAAATATTGGCAGGCTCGCAGGTTCTGCGAGGGGGAGCGACCAGGACGCGCACTAGCGGAAATCACTCGGCCGCCGCGTTACTATACACACATATTGGAGATGCACACGTCGGAAGGGGATATGAGTCGTGATACCAAGGGTATTTTGGAGCAATTCACTGCACATTATAAAGATCTATACACGGCACGCAGTGTGGGCGAGGTGGATTTTGGGGGGTTTCTCGATAATGTTGCACTGTGCTGGCTGAGTGATGACCACAGACAGTTTCTAGGGGCACCGTTCGAATTGGACGAAATTCGGGAAGCCATTATGTCTCTTAGCAACGGTAAGGCGTCGGGCCTGGATGGGCTGCCGGCGGAATTTTATAAAAGCTACGTGGATATTATGGCCCCTGTTCTCAAGGAGGTCTACGAGGAGTCTCTGGAAGTAGGAGTGTTGCCTGGGTCCATGAGAGAGGTGTTGATCACCTCGTTGTTGAAACCGGGCAAAGACCCTACCGACTGCGGGGCGTATAGACCGCTCTCACTGTTAAACTGCGACGCTAAAATATTGGCGAAGGTGCTCGCCAATAGATTATCGCTACTAATGCCCTAAATAGCCCTCCCAGACCAATCCGGGTTTATCCCGGGGAGATCCACGGCCAATAACTTGCGTACTCTTTTCTCCCTGATGCATACTATAGCGCCGGAGTTGCCGGTGGCTGCTATATTCCTCGATGCTACCAAGGCATTTGACTCCGTGGAGTGGAACTATCTATTTGCTATTCTGTATAGGATGGGGTTTCCGAAAATATTTGTTGCCTGGGTGCGATTGTTGTATACGGACCCGAAAGCGAGAGTCTTAATCAATAGGGAAATGTCGCGCCCGATTTCATTGACCAGAGGCACGAGACAGGGGTGCCCATTGTCCCCGTTGTTATTCGCTATTGCGATTGAGCCATTGGCCTGCCGTGTTCGACAACTGCACAAGCCAAGCGCTTTTAAATGCGTCCAACGTCAGATAGACGTGTCATTGTATGCTGATGATTTGACGTTGTATGTGGTGGATCCGCTGGCGCATCTCAACCCATTGCTTCGGGAATTCTTGGTTTTCGGCCGGATATCCGAGGTACAAATTAACTGGCAGAAACCGCAGTTCTTTCCCCTGACCCCTGCGGTGCGCCGTTTCCCACTGGATTATCCACTCGATTGGTGTGATACCGATCTGCGGTATTTGGGGATACAGATATCTCAGAATAGGGAGGAGACTGTGCGTTTAAATTATGGTACGGCTGTCGCGAAGCTAACGGAGGATGTGACACGATGGATTTCCCTGCCTTTCACCATGGCTGGGAGGGCCTCACTTATTAAAATGGTGGTGTTGCCTCGGTTTTTATATCTGTTCCAGAATATCCCTTACTACCCGGGTGCTTTTTTCTTCCGTACACTCCGCACAGAATTGATAAGATTGTTCAGGGCTGGAAAGCAGCCTCGAGTAGCATGGTCCATTATTACCCAGCCCTATGTGACAGGGGGATTCGATGTCCCTGATTTTCTGGCATACTACATTAGCGCTCAGGCCCACTTTGCGTACCATTGGTTTGCGCCTACGCCATTTATGCCGCAGCTGGCTGTGGAGGACTGGATTTTTCGGCCGCTGCCACTGAAGGGCATTATTTATAGCCCGGCCGGGGTGCTCGACACTCCGGCTGCAACGGTCACGAGCACGGTGGATGCGTGGCAGCGGATCCTCCGCAAAATTGCGCTCCCGTTTTTATACGCGCCAAAATTGCCACTAGCTTATCACCCAGAGCTCTCCCTGTTGCGGGAGAAGGGGTTCCAGGAGATATGCGCTGGTCTGGGGGTTAGATCCTGGGGAGACCTTTTCCTGGATGGGCGGTTTAGGGCGAGGGAGCAGTGGTTCCATGGGGTTCAGCACACCCCGTTGGAGGTCTTTTATTATCTTCGGCTGAGGCAGGGACTGAGGGCCATCCTTCCGCACTTTCCAGAGGAGCTTGCGGTGGTGTTGCCTCTACAAATAGTACTCACGTCAGAGGATGGCAAACATCTGGTCTCCCACCTGTACCGAAGTATTCGAGAGCATAGTGGTGACGGGGAATGCAGAGCGCTCCGGCAGTGGAGTGCGGATCTAGGGAGGGACATAACAGAAGCGCAATGGGCGTACTGCTGCGGGATGACCTCGCAGATAGCAGCTAGCTGCAGGTTACGAATGATCCATTATAAGTTCCTGCAGCGAATGTACTACACGCCTGCGAGGAAGCTGCGGTTTTGCTTGGCAGAGGATGACAGGTGTGAGCGTTGTCACATGGAGGGGGCGGATTTTTTACACCTGTCATGGCTTTGTCCGGCGGTGGCGGAATACTGGACACAGGTCCACAAAGCGCTGACGACCATGATAGGAGACACGGTTGACTGTGATCCGCTCATGATGCTGTTGGGCTATACCATGAGGCTACACAAGGCGCGTCGGAAATTTGGGGATATCGCACTTTTGATGGCGAAACGGAGAGTCGCTTGTCGGTGGGGGAGGGGCCATGCCCCGAAGTTTAAGGAGTGGATCGCCGACCTACTACACTGTCAGGAACAGAACCTCCTATACGCAGAAACACAACCAACGCGTAATAGGGCCAAGGATATTTGGGACCCGTTCAGAGCATATTTAGTGGCTGAGGGCACTTCAGGGCTGGACGGAACTCGGGAGGCGGGCGGGGAAAGCCTGGGGACTGCTGTGTGCGGGGCGAGACAGTGTGATTTGGATGCGATGGGATGACCGACTTGGGTGTAGGGCGACTGTTGACGGAGTGGGCTATGCCTCTAACAGAAGACCTTACAGCCGTGGTGTGGAAATGTGGATTTTCCTGGTCAGTTATGTCCCCTATCTTGGACCCCAACGGTTCTATATGCATGTTACAAGTACATGTATGTTCCCTCCAGTTCCAGTTTCTAAGACGCAAACATATGTGTGTCTACCGTCGACATGTTCTCTGTCAGATCCGCCATCGATGGGCTGGATATTCGATTCCTAGGTATGAAAGGTCACCGACTTTATATGGCTAAGTTACTCCATTTTTACAGTTCAGGCAAGTAGGCCCGATTCTGTCCTCAAAGCCTTTCCCTGCTCTCTGTCTTTGACAGCTTCAGCTTGAGCTCGCATCTGTATCCATGAACTTTGTCCTACTCCCTGTGCAGCTAACGGTGCCTGCCTCGGCCAGTTTTCGCATGCCTGCCAAGAAGCTGTATTTCACCTTCGAATTATCTATTTTGCTCTTCAGCCGATGCATTCCTGTCTAATGATTTAGGTAAACATTTCCTTTAGCTCACAAGCAAAGGACTCAGCCTTTCCGTCCTCCTGCAAGTGATTCATAGCCCTGCTGCCATGGAAAGTTTTCTGCCCCTCGCATCTCATATAGACACTTAGACGCTTGTACACGCACACACAGTTAGTATAGAATAGATTCTGTCCGAGAGTCCTTCCTTGTGGATAACATAGTTCTCCAAACATAGGATGGTAGATATGATTTGGGATTAGGTTGACTTGACCCCTCAGACTTCTCGTCTCCACATGTAGAGCTAAATGTCAAGTCCCCTTCACCCCCTAGTTACACGTCAATTACACGTCATGCTGCCGCGCGCGCATCTATGCCAAGTATTATCTTATAGATCCACCTATGTCTGATAATGCAAACCAATCATGTTTCTTTTATTCCTTATTACGCCTAGTTTCGATTACGTACCTGTTTTGTCACTTTTCTTATCAAATGTTACGCCTTCTACATTCGTTTCATTGTAATGTACTTATTATAAAAATACATGTCTGTCAATAAATTATTGTACTTCACTTCCTGAACCTTCGTGGTGACGGAACCTGAAGGCCGCGACTCGAGTCGGCCATTTTGAATGGAATAAAGCCCATTTAGAAAACCTCTTATACCACGGATTCTGCCTCTTGTTATTTTGAGCTATTTACTTTATTTTAAGATTCCGTATGAAATTCAGTCCGGTATTTTATTTACCACATAATGGCGCCCGAATAGGGACACTTTCTCATCTCACGCGCCGGCGGTGCGTTGCAGGCCCGGTCTCCTGCCACAGCTGGACGGACCATAAACGCGTACCAGCAGGATTTCCTGTAAGCTCCCTCCGGTCAAGCGGGGGCGACTGAGGCTGCGATCAACCCAGACGAGGCGGTGAGAAGTGCGAAGTATCCCGACCAGAGCCTAGCTGAGAGAGCAAGATCCGAGGTATACAGAGGCCCACCAGGTTTTCCGAAATCCCGATGTCCAGAGGGTCCGCTGTCCGCAGTCATCGAGTCCTGTCCATTCTCTGAGGCCTTCCGTTTCAAGGAGCTACTCGGTGAGTACCATCGCCGGGGAGGCGTGTTGACGCGCACATAGGTTGTGCCGGTCAAGACGGATTTGGGTACACAAATCCGGTCTGCACTGTTTAGCAGTGTATATGTACTGTTTAGCAGTATATCAAGTATTCCGAAGTATTCAGTTATTGTCAAGAATTCAGCGTGGTGATTAGTTAGGCAGACTGTCATCATTGTCGATCATTGTTAAAATGTTTAATGTTAAATGTTTAAAGTATTCAGAAATGTCTTGCATATTGTGGTATGAATGATTGTTCATTGTTCACCGTTCATTATTGTGTTTTTTTCGTATTAAGAAAATTCAAGAGTAAGTATCAGATCAGTTGTCAATATGCCGCTCTTCTCGAAGTTAAGACAGATTACTACCAGAAAAGGGGTGCTTGAAGAAGCAGTTCCTATTCCTCCTAGGGACACTCCAGGGCATTTTATGTACCATAAACATGGCTTAGATGCCATATTGTTTCTTGATCTATGGGTAGATTATACCAAGAGATTACCGGAAAGTCAAAGGTGGCCCATAGCGGGAACCTGGGATGCAGAGTGCATCATGAAAGTGGAGGAAGAGTTATGGAAAAGAAAGGTCAGACAGTCACAGAAAGACGCTGTTGAGTTATGGCGTAAAGAATCTCATAGACGAACAGAAAAAGCACGTAGACAAGAAGAGAGGAGTAAAGAAAGTTCAAATAAAGTTCAAGAAAATCTATTAATTGAGGAAGGTATCCGAGTGAGATCAGAACAAGTAAATAGACAAAGAAATGCTCTTATGAATGGTATGTATCCCCTACTAGCCGAAGGATTACCTAAGGCTGCTCCAGGGATACCAAAAGACTTGCCACCCCCATTATTTCCAATTAAGGTACATCCAAAAGGGCATCCCAGAACCGCAGAAGATGTCTTTCTTTCCTCATATCTAGACGACGCAGCTCCCGAGTATGCTAACGCCGCACCACATAGACCGTCTGGCGGAGGGGTTCAACGTCAGGATCAGGTATCTGTCCCCGTGCAACAGCAAGTCCCGACACAAGCTTCGGCAAGCACATCTGTTTCCGCATCTGTCTCCGCAGTCGACTCTACAGAGGTATCGACACCCATAGTTGCTGTGTCACGTTCAACGAACCCATTCACACCCGACGCCCCAGATAGGGCCACGGGAGGTGCTAGCAGTACTTTTACACCACCTAGAATAAATAAACTTGTCTTTCAAGAGTCAGCACATTCACGTACACCTAAATTCGTAAGTGAACGTACGTTTAAGGAACTCCTTGTAAATTGTAGATATGACCCGGTGGTTGGTAAAGAGGACGAAATGGTCCTGGCATCATTACGTATCAGGCGAGCCGCAGAGTATTTAGCAAGGTTACCAGGAATGACTACGCATCTAGACAACATATATCATTTTGTTCAAACAGGACGAGATCCAGGATGTATTAACAGAGCTATGGAATTCCAGAAAGTAGAGATACAGGGGGAACTGTTACGTTTCCTCATAAACTGTGTGATCAGAAATCAAGATCGTCCGGGGGTAGACCCGAATGCAATGCTTATTCTTACAAGATGGAGTCAGAATATATCAGAAGGGAGACACGATAAGCAAAATTGTATAATAGCCATGTGCCGAAAAATCCGTAAAGAAATAGAGCGTATTCATGAAGAAAGATTGGGAACAGACGAGTTTGAGCAAGATGAAGTGTCCGAATCAGGGAACTCCGCAAGACAGTCAGAGACCATAGCCTATGTAGGCAGAGGAAGATCCTGTGATAATGCTAGATGTTTTTCTGATCCAATACATTCTGTATGCCCAAATAACAGCAGAACGTATCCGACGCCTGTAATAAATCTGAAATCTCCTGAACATTCGTTTCAAGCCGCAGATAAGATACTACGAGAACGAAGGGGTTACCACCTCCTCGATTCCATGGATGAGCAAGAATTAGCCAGATCAGCCGTTCACTGGATTGACAGTCCTGAAAAATACGGTGATGAGACCGTAGCACACACGTTTCTCAACCTCAGTACAGATGAACAACGTTTAGCTGGAATCTATATGATTCAGCAACTCCTTATATTATATAAAAGCCAACATGCTGACCCTGGTCCTTTACCTGATATATTAACGGAACTACTCACAAACAGATGGAGAGGTTCTAGTAACAAGCTAATTAAAGAGATATTAGTGTTACGTAAGCAGTATGTCCTTTTTGTAAATCCAGATTCTCTCTCCCTGCTCCGCAGAGAAAGAGCACCGTACTATATGGATAGACAAAATCCTTTACGAGAAGTGCACCCAATAAAAGGCGAAGACAATGAGTTTCACCGTGTATTTGTTTACACACCCATATCAAAAATGGAATTATTAGAAATGAAGAAAGTAGTACCTAGTCATGACAAAGACCCAGCGGGTTTCCACCGAGAAATTAAAGACATGTTACTGATGGGAGAGTACACCTTTCCTGATATTATGACGATATTAAAGGTGCTTTTGCCTGCTGGCATTTATGAAAAACTGAAAGAAAAAGAGTGGGAAGTAGGAGACCAAAAGATAGACTGGACAGCATTAGCAGAGGAAGAAAGGAGCCGAACTGCAGGTTCGGGGCTCGGGGATAAAGTTAAACTGTTACCAGGTTTACTAGTACAGGTACTGCCACGTTTATTAACTACAAAAAAGGAAGATTGGGGTGCAATCACAGCCTGTAAACAAAAGCAAGATGAAGACACAAGCGATTATTATGCTCGATTTGAAAAATGTTTTGGTATAAATAGTGGTATAAAAGCAAGTAGTGACTCATATCCACATCTATTTGTGACAAAATTAGTGGAAAATGCATTGCCCCCAGTGAAGAATAGAATATTGAAATTCGAGAGTACCTGGCAAAGTAACACTCCGTCGCAAATGCTACAAATGTTACAGTATCATCACAATAGAATTAGGGATGAACAAGAACACGAGCATAGACGCATGAAGGATACAAAAATGAAAATGCTAGTTTCTCAGACAGTACCAGCAGATGGTCACAAAAAGGGTGTGACACATTCTGGTGATTCTGCAGTTCCTGTAAAGGGAACCTGCAATTACTGTAAACAACTAGGCCATTATGTACACGATTGTCCAGTCCTGAAACGTAATATAGCTACAGGTATTGCAAAAGAGAGACCACGATTAGTTAGACAAGATCAGAATGAACAAGGAGCTATGCAGCATGGACAGTCCATGCCAGTTCAGCAACAGTCCATGCCAGCCTCACAGCAACCCATACAGTTTGTGCCAGCTGCACCACCGTTGCCTGCTACTGCCACACAAACAACAACACGACAAATGTATCAGACTGCACAGTATGAATACCCTGAATATCAGCATTACGCATGAACCAGCCTAGAGAGGGAAGTTGACTTACCGCTCATCGAGATTCCTGTAGATCAAGAAGGACCTTATGTACATAGTGAATTATTAGGTCAAAATAGAAAATTCTTACTCGATACAGGGGCAAGTCGAACAACCATAAAACGTAGTGAAGTTCCAGGGGCACCCCTCTCAGGCTCTCAAAATGTTTCCCTTGGTTTTTCGGGAAAACCTATTGTTAATGAAGTATCACAGCCTCTACCACTTACGATAGGACCTTTGACACGAACTACAGATTTATTGCTTACTAAATCATGCCCAGAAAATCTGTTAGGAATTAAAACTCTGAAAGCACTAGGAGCCATAATATGTTGTTCTCCGGAAGGAGTAAGGTTGTTTTTGCGTGATTTTAAAGGTCACTATGTGTCTAGAGACATGGATCCCCGACTACAGACTTTACCAGTACATCTATGGGCACAAGGCCCTACGGATGTTGGCTGCATGAACATTACACCCTATCGAGTTACATTGAAAGCAGGAGTGGTACTACCACGAATGCGACAATACAAGTTACCGCATGATGCTGTAGTGGCTTTGCTGAAAATCATTGATGAGCTAATTGCCCAGGGAGTAGTTATAGAAACAGACTCCAATGTATGTAATTCACCGATAATTCCGATTCTTAAACGAACTGATCCTACTGCCCCACCAGTATACCGATTGGTTATTGATTTGCGTGAACTAAACAAGTGTATTATACCACAATTTCCTGTGGTCCCTGATATATCATCATTATTGACAGCAATTGATTCCGAAGCAACATTCTTTACTGTAATCGATCTCAAGAATGCCTTTTTCAGCGTCCCAATAGATCCGGAAAGCCAATACTTGTTCGGATTCAGTTTAAATGGGCGCAGCTTTAAATTCTCACGCGCTCCCCAAGGATTTACAGAAAGCCCCAGCATCTACAGCCAAGCACTGAAACGAGAACTTGACAGTATCCACATGCCAGTCAATACAGCACTGCTTCAATATGTCGATGATCTGCTGATCACCGCGAGAAGCGAGCCAGAATGTGAAAAGGCTTCTCTGACAGTTTTACATTTTCTAGCCGACAAGGGGCACAAGGTGTCTCCTTCTAAGCTGCAATTCTGTGTTCAGCGAGTTATTTATCTTGGTCACTCGCTGTCCAAGGAGGGAAGGCAGCTTACACCAGATCGCATCCAGTTAATTGCTAACATGTCAATACCCCAGACACAGAAGGAGGTGCGGGCTTTCATAGGTCTCACTTCATATTGTAGGCAGTGGATCCCTCAGTACGCATTTCTAGCAAAACCACTCATTCAGTTAACCACACAGGAGGCAGCCACATCGACTGTTCTCCCTTGGACTCAGGAACATACACAAGCTTTTGAAAGCCTAAAGAAAGCTTTATGTCAAGCACCTGTTTTAGCAACACCATGTTATAGCAAACATTTTACACTCTTTGTTACAGAACGCGAAGGTACTGCCTTGTCAGTACTCACTCAGGATCAAGCAGGATCACGCAAGCCATGTGCTTATTTTTCCAGTACATTAGATCCCGTAGCTCAGGCTTTGCCTGCATGCCTGAAATCAGTGGCAGCGACAGCTTTAGCAATCAGACAAAGCGATGCCATAGTATTAGGACACCCATTGACAGTACAAGTACCACATGCAGTAGAGGTTCTTGTGAACCGAACACAAACACAACACTTGACCATAGCAAGACTTACCGGTTATGAACTGACATTGTTTCAACCACACATAGAGATCCGACGGTGTAATACATTGAATCCTGCTACACTATTACCTGTAATTGGAACAGACCCACTAGCTCATGATTGTGTTGAAATCATTGAAATAAAGACGAAACCTAGACAAGACTTGACAGACGTTCCATTGTTAGATCCAGACCTGACGTTGTATGTAGACGGATCGTGCATGAGAACAAGTACAGGAGATTTAGTGGCCGCGTATGCAGTCACAACAGACACTGAAGTTATTGAGACACATTGTATAGATACTCTGTCAGCCCAAGCAGCAGAACTTATTGCTCTAACACAAGCCTGTATTCAAGCCACAAATAAGAAAGTTAATGTATACACTGACTCACGTTATGCATTCGGAGTTGTACACGACTTCGGCGTGCTATGGCGAGAGAGAGGTTATTTAACGTCCCATGGTGCCCACATTCAGCACGGACCCCTCATTCATGCTTTGTTAGACGCAATACATCTACCCACTGCTATATCGATTATGAAATGTAAAGCACACACGAAGGTTACTGATACCATTTCTCAAGGCAATGGTTTAGCTGACAGAACAGCTAAACAGACTGCTCAGAATCGCACATTAGACATGACAAAGCCAATAGTTCAGACACCAACACAGTGTATGACAATTAAGGATCCCGCACTTGACGTAATTGACATACAGACACATGCCACAGCAGAAGAAATAAAGAAGTGGACTGAACTAGGAGGGATCCAGACAGATCAAGGATGGATGACGAAGGAGAAATCTGTATGGTTTCTCCCTGATTCCATGGTTCAAGCCATTATAGCTACAGTTCACAGTCCAGCACATTTAGGAGAGAAGGCTATGCTAGACAGCATTCAGCACATTTGGTTCAACAAACATTTACGAGCAGCAGCTAAACAAAAAGTTCGTACCTGTATGATATGTTGTCAGTTTAATCCAGGAAAGAGTGTTCCCGTAGAGCAGGGTGGATTTCAGCCTCCTGACCATCCTTTTGAAGTCCTCCAGATGGATTATATTCAGATGGAACGTTGTCGAGGATTCAAATATGTTCTCGTAGTTGTCTGCGCTCTCTCCCGTTGGACAGAGGCGTATCCCGTATCAGATTACACTGCCCCGACTACTGCCAAGCAGCTAGTTCGAGAATTCTTCCCACGGTACGGTTTACCACGTGTTGTATATTCAGATAACGGCCAGCCTTTCGCATCCGAATTAATGAAACATGTCTCACTTTTGTTGGGATATCAGTGGAAATTCCACTGTGTCCGACACCCCGAGGCAGCAGGTCTCGTGGAACGACATAATCAACTTTTAAAAATCAGATTGTCTAAAATATGTCAGGAAAAAGGTGTGGACTGGATAGTAGCCTTACCAGTTGCGCTATTCTACATGAGAATGGTAGCACACTCTCGAACAGGGCTATCCCCTTATGAAGTGATCTTTGGTAGACCACCGAATATGTGGGGGACGCCTATACCCCGTAAAATAACTGATGTTGACTGTAATATGCTGACAGATTACCTGGCTTCCTTGATGTCTGCACTACAATCTTGTCGTTCACAGGTAGTCGCAGCTTTTCCCGACAACACCGAGGTGAAACCTCATGACGTAATTCCCGGTGATTATGTTCTCATCAGAAATTTTGATCGGAAAACCCAACTGGAGCCAAGGTGGAGGCTTCCTAAGTTGGTCCTGCTGACGACCAGAACAGCTGTGAAGATCGAAGGAAGAAAAGGATGGGTGCATTCCAGCCATATAAAGAAATTTCATGGACTTCCTCCTGACACAAACAGTACTCCCCGTGTGTCTTCCCCCATTGACTCAAAGCTACCTTTGGCTGAGGCCAGTAGCACCGAACTCTATAAGCAGAAACTCAGGTCCAGATCTAAACTGTCGGACGATTTGATTGTTTAAGTCCTCTCCAAGGTGAAGCGGTTGAATCTGTCCCGACATGTATCCCTTAGGTCTGAATGATGTAGAGTCCAGAATCATAGTGAAACGACATGCTTATTGTAAATTACTGCGTAACCACTGTATTGTGACTTTATTAATTTTGTTTTCTTTGAGTTTTTTAATAGTTACTGCAAGTATATTGTTGCATATGTATTATCCTGTTTCTAAACGTGCTTTCAATATAACTGATGAACATTCTTTTAATGACTTACCCCCACATGAGTTGTCCTATAGACTTGCGCTGCGTAATAACACATTCATTAGTATGTTACATCATTCCCATCAGACTAGTAATGCCACCAATTGTTGGGTGTGTGGCCGACTCCCTCCCTATCAGAATACCAAAGGAGTTCTGCCTTTCTTTCCACATCCGTTCACACACAATGGCTCCTGTGGAGCATGGTTTAGTTTATTAAATTCCATAGACCCAGACACAGCCGTTTATCAACAACATTGGATATGGGGAAATCTGAATATAGTTTTATTCAAAGTCTGTCACCCTAATAAGGAGGGTCACCCCAGTAGAACAGGAACTAATTTAGAAAATGAAGTGTATAAATTAGGTAATTTTACGCCTAATCTTATGATTTTGAATGTCAAATCCGAAGTTGAACTAATTCTGCCCACTATGTCTGTATTTCCAGTTAAGGGTGAATTATGTGTGAGAAAAGTTGGTTCCATACATATGGGCCATAGCCAATGCGTTACTACAGTAGAATATAGTGATCAAGGTAAATCTTCATTTAGAGCTTCTCGCCATTCTTACTTTATATGTGGTCAGACGGCATATATGCGTCTGCCTCTAGATTGGGATGGTACCTGTTACATAGCATTCCTTTTGCCACCTGTTTTCCTAGCTCCTCCTGATTATTATCGACATGTTCATTTAGTACACAAAAGAGAGCGGAGAGATCTCCCAGTTGTCGATTATACTGAGACGGCATGGGACAAGTATGTAGATTTCAATAAAGGTATCTTTCCCTATATAGGTACTATATCAAATAGTAAGCTGATACGCAGACTCACCAAGACTCTTGAAGCTGTAGTAAACGAGACTATAGCCGCCCTAGGCAATCTGACAGAGGAACAATCAGTGATGAGAATTGTTGTTCTCCAGAATCGTCTTGTCCTTGACGTCATCCTGGCCGATAGGGGCGGAGCTTGCAGGGTCATCGGATCCAGCTGCTGCATATTCATACCAGAAAATTCGCCATCTGTATATAAAGCTATAACACGCCTTCATAAGATTGTAAGCCAGATACACGAAAATCCAGGCACTTGGACGTGGTCCGGGTGGTTTTGGAGTGTGATATCAGCCTGGGGATGGAGAGTTCTATCCTTCCTAGGTATTGGCCTTCTTATGCTCTTCAGTTGTTGTTTATGCCTGCAATGTGGACCAGCGATTTGTGGTCTGTGTGCCACATCATGCATTCCATATCACAGTTCTCGTTCAAAATACCGGAAGAAGAAGGAAGAAGAAATGATGCTCCATGAGCAAATCGATGGAATGATGAAGATTGATATCTCTTGAAGGGCAAGTAGGGGACAAGGAGGGAATGTGGAAATGTGGATTTTCCTGGTCAGTTATGTCCCCTATCTTGGACCCCAACGGTTCTATATGCATGTTACAAGTACATGTATGTTCCCTCCAGTTCCAGTTTCTAAGACGCAAACATATGTGTGTCTACCGTCGACATGTTCTCTGTCAGATCCGCCATCGATGGGCTGGATATTCGATTCCTAGGTATGAAAGGTCACCGACTTTATATGGCTAAGTTACTCCATTTTTACAGTTCAGGCAAGTAGGCCCGATTCTGTCCTCAAAGCCTTTCCCTGCTCTCTGTCTTTGACAGCTTCAGCTTGAGCTCGCATCTGTATCCATGAACTTTGTCCTACTCCCTGTGCAGCTAACGGTGCCTGCCTCGGCCAGTTTTCGCATGCCTGCCAAGAAGCTGTATTTCACCTTCGAATTATCTATTTTGCTCTTCAGCCGATGCATTCCTGTCTAATGATTTAGGTAAACATTTCCTTTAGCTCACAAGCAAAGGACTCAGCCTTTCCGTCCTCCTGCAAGTGATTCATAGCCCTGCTGCCATGGAAAGTTTTCTGCCCCTCGCATCTCATATAGACACTTAGACGCTTGTACACGCACACACAGTTAGTATAGAATAGATTCTGTCCGAGAGTCCTTCCTTGTGGATAACATAGTTCTCCAAACATAGGATGGTAGATATGATTTGGGATTAGGTTGACTTGACCCCTCAGACTTCTCGTCTCCACATGTAGAGCTAAATGTCAAGTCCCCTTCACCCCCTAGTTACACGTCAATTACACGTCATGCTGCCGCGCGCGCATCTATGCCAAGTATTATCTTATAGATCCACCTATGTCTGATAATGCAAACCAATCATGTTTCTTTTATTCCTTATTACGCCTAGTTTCGATTACGTACCTGTTTTGTCACTTTTCTTATCAAATGTTACGCCTTCTACATTCGTTTCATTGTAATGTACTTATTATAAAAATACATGTCTGTCAATAAATTATTGTACTTCACTTCCTGAACCTTCGTGGTGACGGAACCTGAAGGCCGCGACTCGAGTCGGCCATTTTGAATGGAATAAAGCCCATTTAGAAAACCTCTTATACCACGGATTCTGCCTCTTGTTATTTTGAGCTATTTACTTTATTTTAAGATTCCGTATGAAATTCAGTCCGGTATTTTATTTACCACAGTGGGATGGGAGACACTGCTGCGGAGATGGCTTGATGTGCTGACCAGTACGGAGACGCCCTAGGAGTGGAGGAGGGGAGGTCTCCTTACGCGGCTGTGGCAGGAGGAACGCTAGCATGATGGTCCGGTATGTGAGGGAGACTGGTTGGGTGGTGGGGATTGTGGACGCACGGCTTGCAGGGAGGTATTTCCTTGCGACTCAATACTGGGGTCGCTGTGGTGGGAGCTGCTGAAGAGTATATTGCCGCAGGACATGTTCACTCGGGCTAGGGGGAGAGCGCTGCTATGTATCATGCATAACTATGACGAGGGTGCCTTCCAGGTGCCAGTGGACTACTGATCGGATTTCCATGAGAAGGACTCTGCCGGCTCTGCACAGGATGGACATGCGAGATTAAAGATAAATGCACCGGTACGACCCCGAGCTAAGTAGGCACAGGACTGAACTGATGCGGGAGATGAGTGACAGCTTCTCGCCACCGGGCCTCCGGGCTGTCGGATAAATGGCTGTGTACCTTACAGATGATGGCTAGAAATGTGATGGACAACAGCCAGCCCGAGGGGTTGTAGGCGTGAGGCTGTATTGTTGATGTACTCTCTCAAATAAAGGTTTTTGAAAATTAAAAAAAAAAAAAAAAAAACCTTATGCGGATTCTCATTACACAGCTCTCGCTCACCGACCACAAATCACACCTGAAATGCATGTTACTCAACTGTAGATCAGCGGTGAAACATGCCACGGACCTTGCTGATCTCATCCTTGCTCAGGAACTGGACCTCCTTATCCTCACCGAAACTTGGCTCACCGACTCCTCAGGCACCATACTTGACATTCTAGTCCCTCCAAGCCACAACATTATCAGACTCAAGCAAATTAAAAGAACAAGTGGTGGCATAGCCTGTCCCTACCACAACTCTCTCTCAACAAAACAGTCCCCTTCAGCAAAACTCTCATCCTGTGAATATTTATGCATAGACATCGCAAGCAAACATAGACCTTTATGCAGCCTGCACATCTTGTACCACCGTCCAGGAGACAACCTCCCTCTAATTGAACAAACTATGGAAACCATCTCCTCCAACCAGGGCCGACACTGCCCCCAGATCTTCCTTGGTGACTTCAATGTCCATTGGAATGATCCGCATGACCAGGCGGTTAACAGTCTCAAAAACTTCCTAACTGACCTCTGCCTGACTCAATTCTGTTACAGTCCCACGCACAACTTGCACTCGACCCTCAATCTAATCATCTCCAATCCGAACTCCATTCAGCTTTAATCCATTTTCCCCTGTGACTGGTCGGACCATCACTTTATCACCTTCCATATCCTGTAAAGCTGGAACTCCAAAAGATCGCAACCATTAAAACAAAAACATTGGAAAAGAATGCTCCAAAATTCAAACGCTAATGAGCTCATATCTTGCTGCAATTTCTCCCTACAGCTGCCTGCAAACATGGCTGATGTTCACGCCCTCACTGAGCATCACAACAACTCCATGTTGTATGAACCTGAATGCAATTGCCTCCCTTCAACTAAAAAGAAAATCCATCAAAGACTCCAAACCATGGTTCAATGACAGCCTAAATGCCGACAGACACAGCCTGAGACTAGCAGAACGTGCTTGGAGATCCGCTCCATCCACTGGTCTACTAAAAACTCTAAGACTAAAATGGAGTAGATACAACAAACTCATCAGAACGGTGAAAGCCACCTTCTTCAAATCCCAACTTGACAAAGCCAAAAATCACCCAAAAGGCTGTTTGAGTTGATTAAGTTACGATCCAATAACACTCCTATCCAATCTCCTCTCATCTCCTGCCCTCAGCCAAACTGCAATGCTATTGCTAAATTCTTCCTTGAAAAGGCAAGTAAGATCGAATCAGATCTAAAGTCTGCCCTGAGCGATCTCACACCCTCTCCTGACTCCTCCTTACCCTCGCCCCTTCTTACTCCCCGCCCTGTCCCTCCCCTAAAAACAATGCCTCTTGGAGTCAATTCACACCCATCAACGACACTGCCATCTTCAGCATTCTCTCAACCCTGAAACCTTCAAATCACTTCAATGACCCCCTCCCCCCAGCTTCTTTAAAGAAATGATAGGATCACTAGCTCCGCTCTGGTCCAAGATCATCAATGCTTCTCTTCTTCAAGGTGAGATCCCTGACTGCCTGAAGGCGGGCCTGGTTCTCCCTATTCTCAAAAAACCCACGGCGGACCCTGAAGACCTGAATAACTATCGTCCAATCACAAACATCCCTACCGTGGAAAATCTCCTTGGGAGATGTGTACATGAACGGCTGCGCAAACACATTGAGCAATTCCAACTTCTTGACCAATTCCAATCGGGCTTCCGTCCCGGCCACAGCACTGAAACGGCTATCACTCATATAGTAGACAACACGCTCACTCTGCTTGACCAGAATGAATTTTGTCTACAATACTACTCGATCTCTCATCTGCATTTGACACTCTCAAACATGACAATATACTTCACCTCTTGGAATGTAGGATGGGGCTCTCAGGCCCTGTACTAAAATGGTTTGCCTCTTTTCTCAACAACACAACTCAGAGAGTCAAATCAAATCAAACTCTATCCAACTCCAGTTGGGTCCTCACTCTCCCCCACGCTCTTCAACCTTTTCATTGAACCACTTACTGTTATCCTCAAAGCTTCTAACATTCAATATGACATGTATGTGGATGACATCCAACTGTACATGAAAATCTCTTCCCCTGAAGATATCAACTCACTCAACGGAACGCTGCACAAAACCCTAAATTGGCTAACCTCCAACCACCTCAAACTAAACTCCCTTAAAACCGAATTCCTTCTCATTTCATCCACTAGACAAACTCTTTGTTGAGAAAAATCTAAAAAAAACTCTCAGCTCTCAACTGCACACCACTCATCATTGATGCCACGAAATCACTAGGAATAGTGCTCGATAAGAACCTAAACATGCAAGATCACATTAGAGCATCTACCAAAGGAGCGAACTACCAACTGAGCATCCTACGGAAACGCAAACCCTTCCTTCCCCAAGATGACTTCAAATCTGCTGTGCAAGCACTAGTCATATCAAGACTAGAATACAGCAGTTCTACTCTATGCGGGCTTCCGAAACTCAGCTTAGCCCCCCTCAGAGCATTTCTCAATACAGTCACCTGACTGTATTACTGGTTCAAAGAAAAACAACCACAACATTCCGGACCTGAAATCGCTCAACTGGCTTTTGTTTGAGTCAAGAATCCAGTTAAAAATTGCATGGATGACTCATCGAGCACTACGCTCCAACACGCCTCTTTACCTTGCAAATAAGCTCGAACTATGGAGAGGCTCCTGGCCCTCTAGGAGCAACAGCACATTGTGCTCAAGCCAAAGAAATAAAAAAAACATGAAAACCTACAATAGCACATTCTCTGGTATTTCCCCGAGAATTTGGAACTCCCTATCTGTGCAAACAAGACTGATTCCCTCAACATTTGCCTTCAAAAGGGAAGTGAAAGCCCTACTGCTGAACACTGCGCTGAACTAGAGGTGTTTCTCCTTTTGTCTCCTATCTTGCTTAGCCGACTAATCTGCTACCTGGCATTTGCTACAACCTCGGTGTCGCCCGCCAATACGTCATTGTGTTCATGATTTATATTTTTCTACTTCTCTCCCACAGCTATCTACCTATGTCTTCCACAACTCGTATGTAAAGCGCTCTGACACCCGCTTGGGTCATGTTCGCGCTATAAAAAAACTTAAAAAATAAATAAATAAATAACTATAGTTACAAATATCTGCTTTCTTCGAAGAAAGGTTCACAATGTATTAAATACAAATACTGACAAAAATATCTTCTAGGAAGATATAGAACGCATTTTGAGAGAATAAAAGTTCACAATAAAGAGTTGGACAAATTAAGATTTTATTATCCAAACTGTAATCCTTCCTGACAATATCTGCAGTCTCTGGCAGAGGCCCTGTGACGTCATATGTCAACTGTAATAACTTATTAAATAAGACTAGTGATGTAATGTTCTTATTGACGGCAAGTAGTGATGGCACATGTAGATTGATACATGCAATATAAGGCTTTGGTTTTTAAACGTTAATGACAGGTTTCCATATAATTACTAATGCTGGTTTAAATGTGAGAGTCACCTGCCTGGCTGCACCCCCTTCTTCCCCTGTCAACGACTCTCTCCTTCTCACCTATGCAGGTCCCATCCCAGGTGAAGGTGGCTGTGAAGAAGATGACATCTTGTGCCTTCCTCCTGGTGGTTGTCATCGCCCTTTCCGGTCTTAGCCCCGCCTTCTCACAGTCTTGGGAATGGTTCAAGATAAAGCACATTGACGACTCGGTACGAGGAGGAGGCAACTTTTACTGCTACTCTGAAATCCGAAATCGAGGAATTACAGATGAACAAGGACAGTGTAAACCCCAAAACACCTTCATCCACGCACCACCCTACACCATCGAGGACTTGTGCAGGGGCATAGAGGGATCTCAGCTCATCACAAGCAACAACCCGTTCTACCTCACGCACTGCGAACATATTACCTTGATACTGGATGAAACGCCCCCAACATGCAACTATATGGCCTACAACTACCACAACCCCATCATGATTAAGTGCGAAGATGGCGCCCCGGTGCAATTTGAGAAAATCATGTAATCCTGAATTACAGCCGCTTGCAAGAGTAAAACCCTGTTGTTGCTCGTAGCTTCATTTGTAAACCTGTGGTGAACTCAGCTCTGTATACAAAGTGCCCAGTACCCAACTGGTCTCGTGACACTGCAGCTAATTCACAATGTGCCACTTCTGTGGCATGTCAACCCCTGGTCCTTTAAGAGTTGATGTCACAATGCTGGCATACTGTGGATGCAATCATGGGGTGCAGGTGTCCCAACTGCCCCCCCCCCTCTCTTGTTATGCTTCTGTCCGCAGTAAAACAAACCACTGGTTCTTGTCATATTGATAGTAATGAGGCAGGCGGTTTGCATGTCACTCATAGCCCTCCCTTTGAGCACGGTGGGCTCTAGCATGGTGACAGGGTGTGCGCCCCCCCAAAGGAATGGCAGTGCCCTCGCCCCTCCAAGGCAGAAGCATTGAACCTCCAAGTGGATAGAGTCCCCCTGCTGCTTCCTGGGGGACAGCTGTTATTCCTTACCCGGAGGAGGGCTGGGGGGGGGAGGACACCACCCAACCCACCTCCTCAGCCCCCAGAGCTGGCCCTGTTCTCTGCACCGTGGATAGACATAAAATAATTTACAATGAAACAGACGAGGCTGCTCACATCTCATCTGTGCGGCAAATTACCTCTTTGAGCACCAGAAGCCCAATTTACGACGACACGTTCTGACTGGTTCTCAAGTCATGTTGGGCCTTCTTCGTGGCTGCACAATTCATTTGAGTATGCATTAAATTTCACCAGCTGTGGTCAGTGACAGCTTGACACAGAGTACTGATGGCAGCAAGAGCGTGCACAGCAATGCGTATGTCTGCATTACAAATTCACTCTGGTAATTAGTAGGGGAAATAAGTGCATTTCTTAAATCAGAGTGAGCTCAAACCTATATTCTTTTGATGTGTAACCAAACCCTGAGGTTTGCAGGAGGCCATGAGCATCAGAGTTGGATGAGCCTCCTGGCCCTACTAGTAGAAGATACGCCTTGGAAGAACTGCTGTTGAGGTGGCAACGCCTTGGTCAAGAACAGGCAGATTCACATAGGCCCCAGATGCAGCCACGTCTGAAGGCAGCATGGGTGGTGAACAGGAGGCAGAGTTACTGCATAAAACTGCACTTCCTATTGGTCCTCAGCGTATTCAGATGTGACAGTATACATGTATTCACACCTTCTCCGCATACATCACCCTCCTAGGTGTAGTATGAGACTGTATGAGGCAGCTGCAGAAACTCATTCCTACAAGTCTTATATCAGGTCTGGACTCACTGTACATCTCGATTGGGTCAGTGATCCATCTCACTTGATAAAGCTTTTTGCTGAGGAGTGCCTGAGGGGTAACATTTTTCCTCTTACCTTACTGAAGCAATGTTCAGATGTGCACATAATAATTATGGCTAAGGACACGTATTTATTCTCACCTTACCAAAGCTTTTAAGACATAGCCCTACATATGTCCTGGGGGCTGGAAGATTTTCCCGCTTTCCTTACCAAAGCTTTCACAGGCTTGTGAGTGGATGTGCAGATGCACCATCAATTCTCACTAAAACCCTATTCAGGCCTAGGAGAGAGATGTACCCTCTCATCGCACCAAGTCTTCTTGAAGCCCAACTGCAAAATACAGCTCTAGAGGGCATGGGTGGGCAATTGAGGCCTGTGACCTGAACAAATCCTTTTTCAGTTTTATTTTTGTTGGGGGGGGGGGGTTCCTATCACTACATCAAAATGTTCTTGGTTATCCTGGACACACTATCATTCCCAGGAAAAGGCGTTCTCTCTTTTTAAACAATCCTTCCTCCAGACCTAGATTTAGTTTCTGTTCCCAGGGAATTAATTTTATTAATCAAAGATATCTCAAGACCTTGACATAATGGGAACAATTCATAAAGAAATGCATCCATAAAAGTATGCCTCTGCATGAGTGCAAATTTACTACATACATTCCCAGTAGTACCCATGAGAACCTGCGCCAGGCAGGGGCCCTGTTAGCCAAGACATGACACAGGGCCCGATTCACGGAACTAACTTAAGACAAAATCCTAAACTTACTACATTTGGTATTCACAGAAGTTAGGATTTTGTCTTAAGTTTGCCTTAAGACAAACTTAAGACAGACTTAAGACAGACTTAAGACAAACTTAAGACAAACTTAAGACAAACTTAAGACATACTTAAGACAGACTTAAGACAGATTTAAGACAGACTTAAGTTAGGATTTTGTATTAAGTTTGTCTTAAGTCTGTCTTAAGTCTGTCTTAAGTTTGTCTTAAGACAAACTTAAGACAAAATCCTAACTTCTGTGAATACCAAAAGTAGTACGTTTAGGATTTTGTCTTAAGTTAGTTCTGTGAATCGGCCCCACAGTTAGGAGGACCGTAGCCATCCCGGACGGCTACAAGATCACCCGCAGGGACCGCGCCAACGGAATCGGAGGAGGAATAGCCATCGTCTACAAGTCCACCCTCAAGGTCACCACCCACGCAGACGACACCCTCAACACGGCCGAACACCTCCACTTCCGGATCCACACAACCCCAACACCACCCTCAGGGGAACACTCATCTACAGGCCCCCCGGACCCCGGGCTCAGTTCAGCGACTCCATCGCTGACCTCACCAGCACCCACGCACTCGCCTCCACGGACTAAATCCTCCTCGGGGACCTGAATTTCCACCTCGAGCACAACAACGACGCCAACTCCGCCACTCTGATCGAAAACCTCGCCAACCTCGGCCTCAGACAACTCGTCACCGCACCCACCCACGCCGCAGGCCACACGCTGGACGCCGTCTTCTCCACAAGCACCCACGTCGCCTTCTACCACACCTCGGAACCCCACTGGACCAATCACAGCTGCATCCACTTCACCTTCAAAAAACCAACCATGCACCATCGAACCCAACAGCTGTCTCGCCGATGCTGGTGTGGTAAATAATTTAATTACCGGGACTTAATTTGATACAGAAACATAATAAAAATAGCTCAGTAAATAAGAGGCAGAATCCGTGGTATTAGAGGTTCGGAATGGGCTTTATTCCAATGGTCGATTATAATCGGTTGCTCCAGGTTCCATCACCACGAAGGTTCAGGAAGTGAAGTACATACATTATTGATAATTATTCACTTTTATACAATAGGCATTACAGTGAAGTAAATGCAAGAGGCGTAACAATTGATAGCAAAGATAACATTTCACATGCGTAGCTGAAGGAGGCGTAATTGGGAGTAACAAGGAAACGTCATTGGTTGTGATGTCACATATGGGTGGACCTATGAAATAATTTCGCAATGTCAGCAGAAATACTTGGCAGAGATGCGCGCACAGCAGTATGACGTGTGATTGACGTGCAACTAGGGGGTGGAGGGGACTTGACATTTAGCTCTACATGTGGCGACAGAAGTCTGGAGGGTCAAGTCAACCTAATCCCAAATCATATCTAACATCCTATGTTTAAAGAACTATGTTATCCAAAAGAGAGGTCTCTTAGAGTAGAATCTTATTCTATACTGACTATACTGACTGTTAGTGCGTGTACAAGCGTCTAAGTGTCTACACTAGATGCGAGGGCAGGAATCTTCCATAGTAACAGGGCTATGAATTACTTGCATGAAGACAGAGAAGCCAGGCCTTTGCTCGGTAGCTGGCAGAATGTTTACTTAAACTACTAGACAGGAATGCATTGGGCAGGGATCGGAGCAGATAATTTCGAAGGTGAAATACAGTTCTTGGCAGGCAGCAGGCTGATGTCAGGCTTCGTGAGCCGCGCAGGGAATGAGACAAAGTTCATGGTCACAGATGCAGGCTCAGACTGGAGCTTCAGAGGCAGAAAGCAAGAAAAGCTTGATGACAGAATCAGGGCCTACTTGCCTGGACTGTAAAAATGGCATAAGTGAACCATATAAAGGCGGTGGCCTTTTGTACTTAGGAATGGAATATCCGGCCCATTCATGGCGGATCTGAAAGAGGACATGTTAACGGTGGACGCACATGTATTTGCGTCTTCATAACTGGAACTGGAGGGAACATACATGTACTTGTAACATGCACATAGAACCGTTGGGGTCCAAGATAGGGGACATAACTGACCAGAAAAATCCATATTTCCACATTCCCTCCTTGTCCCCTACTTGCCCGTCAAGAGACATCAATCTTCATCAATCCATTGATCTGTTCATATAGCATCATTTGTTCTTCTTTCTTCTTCCGGGATTTTGAACGAAAATCTTGATGTGGAATACACGATGTGGCACACAGACCACAAATCGCTGGTCCACATTGCAGGCATAGACAGCAACTGAATAGTATGAGAAGGCCAATACCTAGGAAGGATAGAACTCTCCATCCCCAGGCTGATAACACGCTCCAAAACCAACCGGACCAAGTCCAGGTGCCTGGATTCTGGTGTATCTGGCTTACAATCTTATGAAGGCGGGTTATAGCTTTATATACAGATGGCGAATTTTCTGGTATGAAAATGCAACAGCTTGATCCGATGACCCTACAAGCTCCGCCCCTATCGGCCAGGATGACGTCAAGGACAAGACGATTTTGAAGCACAACAATCCGCATAGCAGACTGCTCTTCTGTTAAATTGCCTAAGGCGGAAATAGTTTCGTTCACTACTGCTTCAAGGGTTCTAGTTAATCTACGTATCAGCTTACTATTGGTAACGGTACCTATATAGGGAAAGAGACCTTTATTGAAATCTGTGTATTTTTCCCATGCTGTTTCAGTGTAATCGACTATTGGGAGATCTCTCCTTTCTCTATTGTGTACTAAATGAGTATTTCTGTGATAATCAGGAGGAGCTAGGAAAACAGGTGGCAAAAGGAATCCAATGTAACAGGTACCATCCCAATCTAGAGGTAGGCGTACATATGCCGTCTGACCACATATAAAATAGGAATGGCGGGAAGCTCTAAATGTCGACTTGCCTTGATCACTGAATTCTATTACAGTGGTGCATTTACTATGGCCCATATGTATGGAACCATTCTTTCTTACACATAATTCACCTTTTACTGGAAATACTGACATGGCGGGCAAAATTGGAGTAGCTTCGGATTCGACATTTAGGATCATAAGATTAAGCGTAAAATTACCTAATCCATACACTTCATTTTCTAGATCAGTTCCTGTTCTCTGGGGAAATCCCTCCTTGTTAGGATGGCAGACTTTAAGTAAAACTAAGTTCAAATTTCCCCATACCCAGTTGTCTTGATAAACTGCAGAATTTGAATCTAAGGAATTAATTAAGCTAAACCATGCTCCACAGGAGCCGTTGTGTGTGAATGGGTATGGAAAAAGAGGTAGAATTCCTTTATAGTTCTGATAGGGAGGGAGTCGGCCACATATCCAACAATTTGTAGCATTGCTAACCTGATGGGAATGATGTAACATACTAATAAAAGTGTTATTGCGCAGCGCAAATCTGTATGACAATTCATGCGGAGGTAATTCACTAAAAGAATGTTCAGCAGTAATATTATAAACATGTCTAGAAATAGGATAATATATGTGCAACAATATACTTGCAATAATTATAAAAAGACTTAAGGAAAACAAAATTAATAACGTCACTGTGCAATGACTACGCAGTGATTTACAATACGCATGTCGTTTCAACATTTTTCGGGTTTTTTCTCTATTCAGATCTAAGGGATACATGTCAGAGACAAATTCAACCGCTTCACCTTGGAGAGGACTTAAACAATCGAATTGCCCGACGGATTAGATCTGAGTTTTAGTTTATAATGTTCGTGACTACTGGTTTCAACCAAAGGAAGTTTTGAGTCAATGGGTGAAGACACTCGAGGTGTAGTTTTTATATCCGATGGTAGTCCATAAAATTTCTTGATATGACTTGAATGAATCCAGCCTTTTCTGCCCTCGATCTTCACGGCTGTCCTTGTGGTGAGCAAGACCAATTTCGGTGACTTCCACCTAGGGTCCAGCTGAGTCTTTCGATCAAAGTTCCTTACTAAAACGAGATCCCCTGGAATTACGTCATGGGGTTTCACTTCAGTGTTGTCAGGAAAAGCTGCAGCTACCTGTGAACGACAAGATTGTAGTGCAGACATCAAGGAAGCCAAATAATCTGTCAGCATATTACAGTCAATATCAGTTATTTTACGTGGTATAGGCGTCCCCCACATATTTGGTGGTCTGCCAAAGATCACCTCATACGGAGATAGCCCTGTTCGAGAGTGTGCTACCATTCTCATGTAAAAGAGCGCAACTGGTAATGCTACTACCCAGTCGACACCTTTCTCCCTGCATATTTTGGACAATCTAATTTTCAGGGTCTGATTATGTCTTTCCACAAGACCTGCTGCCTCGGGGTGTCGGACACAGTGGAATTTCCACTGATAGCCTAACAAAAGTGAAACGTGTTTCATGAGTTCGGATGAGAACGGCTGGCCGTTATCTGAGTAGACAGCACGTGGTAAACCGTATCGTGGGAAGAATTCTCGAACTAGCTGTTTGGCAGTAGTCGGGGCAGTGTAATCTGAAACCGGGTATGCCTCTGTCCAACGGGAAAGAGCACAGACAACTACGAGAACATATTTGAATCCTCGACATCGTTCCATCTGGATATAATCCATCTGGAGGATTTCAAAAGGGTGATCAGGAGGCTGAAATCCACCCTGCTCTACGGGGATGCTTTTTCCTGGGTTGAACTGACAACAGATCATACAGGTACGAACTTTTTGTTTCGCTGCTGCTCGTAAATGCTTGTTGAACCAGATATGTTGAATGCTGTCTAGCATAGCTTTCTCTCCTAGATGCGCTGGACTATGGACAGTGTTAATAATGACTTGGACCATTGAATCAGGAAGGAACCATACAGATTTTTCCTTCGTCATCCATCCTTGATCCGTTTGGATCCCTCCTAATTCAGTCCATTTCCCTATTTCGTCTGGAGTAGCATGTGTCTGTATGTCAATTACATCAAGAGTAGGATCTTTAACCGTCATACAATGTGTTGGCGTCGGGACTATTGTCTTTGTCATGTCGGATGTTTGAGTTTGAGCCGTCTGTTTAGCTGTTCTGTCAGCTAAATCATTGCCTTGAGAAATGATATCAGTAACTTTCGTATGAGCTTTACATTTCATAATCGATATTGCAGTGGGTAGATGTATTGCATCTAATAAAGCATGAATGAGGGGTCCGTGCTGAATGTGGGCACCGTGAGAAGTTAAATAACCTCTCTCTCGCCACAGCACGCCGAAGTCATGTACAACTCCGAATGCATAACGTGAATCAGTGTATATGTTGACTTTTTTATTTGTGGCTTGAATACAGGCTTGTGTCAGAGCGACGAGCTCTGCTGCTTGAGCGGACAAGGTATTTATGCAATTTGTTTCAATGATTTCAGTGTCTGTTGTGACTGCGTAAGCGGCCACTAGTTCTCCTGTACCTTTCCTCATACATGAACCATCTACATACAACGTCAGGTCTGGGTCTGACAATGGGACATCGGTTAAGTCTTGTCTGGGTTTCGTCGTGATTGTAATAACGTCAATACAGTCATGAGCTAGTGGGTCTGTTCCGTTTACTGGTAACAGTGTGGCAGGATTCAATGTGTTACAACGTCTGATTTCTATATGTGGCTGAAACAATGTTAGTTCATACCCTGTAAGTCGCGCTATAGTTAAATGTTGTGTTTGCGTTCGATTCAAAAGAACCTCTACTGCATGCGGTACTTGTACTGTCAATGGATGTCCTAACACTATGGCATCGCTTTGTCTGATTGCTAAAGCTGTCGCTGCCACTGATTTTAGGCACGCAGGCAAAGCCTGAGCTACGGGATCTAATGTACTAGAAAAATAAGCACATGGTTTGTGGGATCCTGCCTGTTCCTGTGTGAGTACTGACAAGGCAGTACCTTCGCGTTCTGTAACAAAAAGTGTAAACTGTTTATTGTAACATGGTGTTGCTAAAACCGGTGCTTGACATAAAGCTTTCTTTAAGCTTTCAAAAGCTTGTGTATGTTCCTGAGTCCAAGGGAGGACAGTCGATGTGGCTGCCTCCTGTGTTGTCAACTGAATGAGTGGTTTTGCTAGAAATGCATACTGAGGGATCCACTGCCTACAATATGAAGTGAGGCCTATGAAAGCCCGCACCTCCTTTTGCGTCTTGGGTATTGGCATGTTAGCTATTAACTGAATGCGATCTGGTGTAAGCTGCCTTCCCTCCTTGGACAGCGAGTGACCAAGGTAAATAACTCGCTGGACACAGAATTGCAGCTTAGAAGGGGACACCTTGTGCCCCTTTTCGGCTAGAAATTGTAAAACTGTCAGTGATGCTTTCTCACATTCACGTTCGCTTCTAGCGGTGATCAGCAGATCATCGACATATTGAAGCAGAGCAGTGTTGACTGGCATGTGGATACTGTCGAGTTCTCGTTTCAGTGATTGGCTATAGATGCTGGGGCTTTCTGTAAATCCTTGAGGTGCGCGTGAGAATTTAAAGCTACGTCCATTTAAACTAAATCCGAACAAATATTGGCTTTCCGGATCTATAGGGACGCTGAAAAAGGCATTCTTGAGATCAATTACAGTAAAGAATGTTGCTTCAGAATCAATAGCTGTCAGTAATGACGAGATATCTGGGACCACAGGGAATTGTGGCACAATGCATTTGTTCAATTCGCGCAGATCAATAACCAATCGATATACTGGCGGGGCCTTCGGATCTGTTCGTTTAAGAATCGGAATTATCGGTGAATTACATACATTGGAGTCTGTTTCTACAACCACTCCTTGGGCAATGAGCTCGTCAATGATTTGCAGTAAAGCCATTACAGCATCTGGGGGTAACTTATATTGTCGCATTCGTGGTAGTACCACTCCTGCCTTTAGTGTAACTCGATATGGTGTAATATTCATGCAACCAACATCAGTAGGGCCTTGTGCCCATAGATGTGTAGGTAAAGTCTGTAGTCGGGGATCCATGTCTCTAGACACATAGTGACCTTTAAAATCACGTAAAAACAATCTTACTCCTTCCGGAGAACAACATATTATAGCTCCTAGAGCTTTCAGTGTTTTTATACCTAACAAGTTTTCTGGACATGATTTAGTAAGTAATAAATCTGTAGTTCTGGTCAAGGGTCCTATCGTAAGTGGAAGAGGCTGTGATACTTCATTAACAATAGGTTTTCCTGAAAAACCAAGGGAAATATTCTGTGAGCCTGAGAGGGGTGCCCCTGGAACTTCACTACGTTTTATAGTTGTTCGACTTGCCCCTGTATCAAGTAAAAAATTTCTATCTTGGCCTAATAATTCACTATGTACATAAGGTCCTTCTTGATCTACAGGGACCTCGATAAGGGGTAAGTCAACTTCCCTCTCTAGGCTGGTTCATGCGTATCGTTGGTAATCAGGATAGTCATACTGTGCGGTCTGGTACAGCTGTCGTGTCGTGGTTTGTGTGGCAGCAGCAGGCAACGCTGGTGCGGCCGGCACAAACTGTATAGACTGTTGTGGAGCTGGCATGGCCTGTGCATGCTGCGGTGCTCCTTGTTCATTCTGATCCTGTCTAGGTGGCCGTGGTCTTTCTTTTGTAATACCTGTGGCGATATTACGCTTCAGGACTGGGCAATCGTGTATATAATGACCTGGTTGTTTACAGTAGTTGCATGTCCCTTTTACAGGTCCTGCTGAATCACCGGAATGTGTTGTACCCTTTTTATGTCCTTCAGCTGGAACTGTCTGGGAGACTAGCATTTTCATTTTCGTGTCTTTCATGCGTCTTTGTTCATGATCTTGTTCCTCTCTAATTCTATTGTGATGATACTGTAACATTTGTAACATTTGTGATGGGGTGTTACCTTGCCAGGTACTCTCGAATTTTAATACTCTATTCTTCACTTGGGGCAAGGAATTTTCAACTAATTTTGTCACAAACAGATGTGGGTATGATTCGCTACTTGCTTTTATGCCACTATTTATACCAAAACATTTTTCGAATCGGGCATAGAAATCACTAGTGTCTTCATCTTGCTTTTGTTTACAGGCTGAGATTGCACCCCAGTCTTCCTTTTTCGTGGTTAATAAACGTGGCAGTACCTGTACTAGTAAACCTGGTAGTGCTTTAGTTTTGTCCCCAAGCCCCGAACCTGGACCTCGGGCCTTTTCTTAATTTTCTAATGCTGTCCAGTCTATCTTTTGGTCTCCCACCTCCCACTCTTTTTCCTTGAGTTTTTCATAAATGCCAGCAGGCATCAATACCTTTAATATTGTCATAATGTCGGGATAGGTATACTCTCCCATGAGTAACATGTCTTTAATTTCTCGGTGGAAACCCGCTGGGTCTTTGTCATGACTGGGTACCACTTTCTTCATTTCCAACAATTCTATTTTTGATATGGGCGTATATACATATACACGTTTAAACTGATTGTCCTCGCCCTTTATTGGGTGCACTTCTCGTAAGGGATTCTGTCTGTCCATGTAATACATCGGTCTTTCCTTGATGGCCAGTGAATCATGTTCTGGACATACAAAAAGAATGTACTGCTTTCTGGATTCTAGTATTTCCTTAATTAACTTAGTACCTGAACCTTTCCATCTATTCGTGAGTAATTCAGTCAATATATCAGGTAAGGGACCAGGATCTGAATGTTGGCTTTTATATAGTATAAGAAGTTGTTGAATCATATAAATCCCAGCTAAACGCTGTTCATCTGGGGTGAGGTTCAAAAATGTGTGTGCTACTGTATCATCATCATACTTTCCGGGACTGTCAACCCAATGAACGGCTGACCTGGCTAATTCTTGTTCATCCATAGAATCGAGAAAATGATAACCCCTTCGTTCTCGGAGTAATTTGTCAGTGGCTTGGAACGAATGCTCGGGGGACCTTATATTTATTATAGGTGTTTGAAAATTCCTGTTATTTTCTAGACATATCGGACGTATCGGGTCAGTAAGACATCTAGTACTATTACAAGATCTTCCTCTACCTACATAGGCTATGGTTTCTGACTGTCCTGTGGGCAGTCCTGATCCTTCCTCCTCGCTTTGTTCGAACTGGTCTACCGCTAATCTCTCTTCGTGTAGGCGTTCTATTTCTTTACGGATCTTTCGGCACATGGCTATTATACAGTTTTGCTTATCATGTCTCCCTTCTGATATATTCTGGCTCCATCTGGTAAGAATTTGCATTGCTTCCGGGTCTACCCCCGGTCGGTCTTGATTTCTGATCACACAATTTATGAGGAAACGTAACAGTTCCCCCTGTATTTCCACTTTCTGGTATTCCATAGCTCTGTTAATACATTCAGAATCTCGCCCTGTTTGGACAAAATGGTATATATTATCTAGATGCATAGTCATTCCTGGTAACTTCCCTAAATACACCGCAGCTCGTCTGATACGTAATGATGCCAGGATCATTTCGTCCTCTTTTCCGGGCACAGGGTCATATCTACAATCTATAAGAAGTTCCGTAAGCGTGCGGGAATTTATGAGTTTGGGGGTACGTGGATGTGCTGACTCTTGAAAGGTAAGTTTATTTATTCTGGGTGGCGTAGAAAAAATGTTGGTAGCACCTCCCGTAGCCCCATCTGGGGTATCGGGCGTGAAAGGATTCGTTGAACGCGATACAGCAACTATAGGTGTGGACACAGCTATGGAAGTAGCTGTAGGAACAGATGTGGAAACAGATGTGCTTGCCGGAACTTGTGTCGGAAATTGTTGCTGTAGAGATATAGATACAGGATCTTGGCGTTGAACCTCCCCGGCCAACGGTCTATGTGGGGCGGGGTTAGCATACTCGGGAGCTACGTCATCTAAATATGAGGAAAGAAAAACATCTTCTGCGGTTCTAGGATGCCCTTTAGGATGTACCTTTATTGGAAACAATGGGGGTGGCAAGTCTTTTGGTATCCCCGGAGTAGCCTTAGGTAATCCTTCGGCCAGAAGGGGATACATACCCTTCATAAGGGCATGTCTTTGTCTGTCTACTTGTTCTGATTTCACTCGTGCACCTTCTTCAATTAATAGATTTTCTCGGACTTCATTTGAATTCTCTTTACTCTTCTCTTCCTGTCTACGTGCTTTTTCTGTACGTCTATACGATTCTTTACGCCACAATTCAATGGCGTCTTTCTGTGATTGTCTAGCTTTCTTTTTCCATAATTCTTCCTCTACTTTCACGATGCACTCTGCATCCCAGGTCCCAGCTGCGGGCCACCTCTGACTTTCTGGTAATTCCTTAGTGTAGTCTACCCATAGATCAAGAAATAATATGGCGTCTAAGCCGTGTTTATGATACATGAAGTACCCTGGAGTGTCCCTAGGAGGAATAGGAACAGCTTCTTCGAGTACCCCTTTTCTAGTTGTGATCTGTCTTAATTTCGAAAAGAGCGGCATATTGAGAACTGATCTGATACTTGATCTTGAACAAACTTAATACAATAAACACGATAATGAACAGTCATTCATACCACAATATGCAGAACGTATTAACACATTTAACATTTAACATTTAAATGAGCAAACAATGATGATGACGATCTAAGGAAAACTTAATCACTTAAACATAATACTCGGCATTATCTGAATTATTCTGAATTTATATACTTGATATACTAGATATACTGCTAAACAGTACAGATACACTGCTAAAACAGTGCAGACCGGATTTGTGTACCCAAACCCGTCTGGACCGGCACAACTTATGTGCACGCCAGAACGCCTCCCCAGTAATGGTACTCACCGGGTAGCTCGGAACGGAAGGCCTCGGAACGGGACTGAACCGAACTGGACCGGACTGGACTCGACTCGACTCGAAAACTTCGGACACGTCAGGACATCGGAAACCTGGTGGGCCTCTGTATACCTCGGATCTTGCTCTCTCAGCTAGGCTCTGGTCGGGATACTTCGCACTTCTCACCGCCTCGTCTGGGTGTTGATCGCAGCCTCAGTCGCCCCCGCTTGACCGGAGGGAGATACAGGAAATCCTGCTGGTACGCGTTGTTGTCCGTCCAGCTGTGGCAGGAGACCGGGCCTGCAACGCACCGCCGGCGCGTGAGATGAGAAAGTGTCCCTGTTCGGGCGCCATTTATGTGGTAAATAATTTAATTACCGGGACTTAATTTGATACAGAAACATAATAAAAATAGCTCAGTAAATAAGAGGCAGAATCCGTGGTATTAGAGGTTCGGAATGGGCTTTATTCCAATGGTCGATTATAATCGGTTGCTCCAGGTTCCATCACCACGAAGGTTCAGGAAGTGAAGTACATACATTATTGATAATTATTCACTTTTATACAATAGGCATTACAGTGAAGTAAATGCAAGAGGCGTAACAATTGATAGCAAAGATAACATTTCACATGCGTAGCTGAAGGAGGCGTAATTGGGAGTAACAAGGAAACGTCATTGGTTGTGATGTCACATATGGGTGGACCTATGAAATAATTTCGCAATGTCAGCAGAAATACTTGGCAGAGATGCGCGCACAGCAGTATGACGTGTGATTGACGTGCAACTAGGGGGTGGAGGGGACTTGACATTTAGCTCTACATGTGGCGACAGAAGTCTGGAGGGTCAAGTCAACCTAATCCCAAATCATATCTAACATCCTATGTTTAAAGAACTATGTTATCCAAAAGAGAGGTCTCTTAGAGTAGAATCTTATTCTATACTGACTATACTGACTGTTAGTGCGTGTACAAGCGTCTAAGTGTCTACACTAGATGCGAGGGCAGGAATCTTCCATAGTAACAGGGCTATGAATTACTTGCATGAAGACAGAGAAGCCGGGCCTTTGCTCGGTAGCTGGCAGAATGTTTACTTAAACTACTAGACAGGAATGCATTGGGCAGGGATCGGAGCAGATAATTTCGAAGGTGAAATACAGTTCTTGGCAGGCAGCAGGCTGATGTCAGGCTTCGTGAGCCGCGCAGGGAATGAGACAAAGTTCATGGTCACAGATGCAGGCTCAGACTGGAGCTTCAGAGGCAGAAAGCAAGAAAAGCTTGATGACAGAATCAGGGCCTACTTGCCTGGACTGTAAAAATGGCATAAGTGAACCATATAAAGGCGGTGGCCTTTTGTACTTAGGAATGGAATATCCGGCCCATTCATGGCGGATCTGAAAGAGGACATGTTAACGGTGGACGCACATGTATTTGCGTCTTCATAACTGGAACTGGAGGGAACATACATGTACTTGTAACATGCACATAGAACCGTTGGGGTCCAAGATAGGGGACATAACTGACCAGAAAAATCCATATTTCCACACTGGAACAAAGTCACCGAAGACCAGCTGACCACCACCCTCGCCCAGAACCCACCCATCAACACCACATGCCCTGACGCCGCAGCCCGCAACCTCAGACAGAGGATCGACGACTGCGCCAACACCCTCGCCCCACTCAAGAGACCATCCAACAGCCACGTCAGTAAGAGAGCCAGCTGGTTCACCGACGAGCTCCTGACCTCCAAACGCGCCTGCCGTAAGCTGGAGAAGAAATGGCTGCACAAACGAACGCCAGAAAACCACGCAGCCCACAAGGACGCCACCCGCAGACATCACCACCTCATCAGACTAGCCAAGAGATCCTCCTTCAAAGACCGCCTGGATAACAACGCACACGACAGCAAAGAGCTCTTCCGCATTGTAAAAGAACTCTCCAATCCCAACGCCAGCACCAACAACATCCCGCCCTCACAAGAACTGTGCGACTCACTGGCCATCTTCTTCCACCGCAAGATCACTGACATCCACGACAGCTTCAACACCAACCGCACCAACGATGCACGACTCCACCCAACCACGATCACCAACAGCACAAACCGCCTGACCTCCTGGGCCAACACCAAAGACGACGAGACACGTAAGATCATGAACTACATCCACTCAGGATCTCCGTCAGACCCATGCCCACACCACGTATTCAACAAAGCAGACGCGGCCATCGCACCCCAACTACGGAAGGTCATCAACATCTCCTTCAAAAAAGTGACATTTCAAGAAAGCTGGAAGCACGCCGATATCAACGCCCTCCTCATAAAGACCAAGGCGGACCCCAAGGACCTCAGGAACTTCCGACCCATCTCCCTGCTCCCGTTCCCGGCGAAGGTCATCGAGAAAATCGTCAACATTCAACTGACCTGCCACCTCGAAGACAACAACATCCTGAACCCGTTCCCATCCGGATTCAGACGAAACCACAGCACCGAGACAGCCCTCATCGCCGCCACAGACGACATCAGACGCCAACTGGACAACGGCGAAACATCAGCCCTCATCCTCCTGGACCTGTCAGCAGCATTTGACACGGTCTGCCACCACACCCTAAAGACACGCCTCCAGGAAGCCAGAATCCAAGAGAAGGCCCTTGACTGGACCACGTCCTTCCTCTCCGGCAGAACCCAGAGCGTCCGCCTCCCACCCTTCTGGTCAGAAGCCACTGACATCATCTGCGGCGTCCCCCAGGGCTCATCCCTCAGCCCAATGCTGTTCAACATCTACATGGCCCCCCTCGCACAAGTGGCCCGCCACCACAACCTCAACGTCATCTCCTACGTCGACGACACCCAGCTCATCCTCTCCCTCACCAAGGACCCTCACACTGCCAAAACCAACATCCACGAGGGTATGAAGGCCATCGCCGACTGGATGAGGAGCAGCCATCTGAAACTGAACTCGGACAAGACGGAGGTCCACATCCTCGGACCCACCCCTCAGCCTGGGACGACTCCTGGTGGCCGACCGCTCTGGGGACAGCACCGACACCCACCGACCACGCACGCAACCTAGGATTCATCCTAGACTCCTCCCTCTCCATGTCCAAGCAGGTCAACACCGTCTCCCCCTCCTGCTACAACACCTTACGCATGCTCCGCCGGATCTACAAGTGGATCCCGACCGAAACAAGAAGAACAGTGGCCCTCGTCAGCAGCAGACTGGACTACGGCAACGCACTCTACGCAGGAATCCCAGCCAAAAACGAACGACGGCTACAACGCATCCAAAACGCCTCCGCCCGACTGATCGTCAACACCCCCCGCCGCAGCCACATCACCCCCCTCCTGAGAGACCTGCACTGGCTCCCCATCGACAAGAGGATCACCTTCAAGCTCCTCACCCACGCACACAAAGCACTCCACAACGCCGGACCAGCCTACCTGAACAGCAGACTCAGCTTCTACGCCCCCACCCGCCAGCTCCGCTCCGGCAGCCTCGCCCTCGCAGCGGTCCCCCGCATCCAACGTACGACCGCCAGCGGCAGATCCTTCTCCTACCTCGCCGCCAAGACCTGGAACACCCTCCCAACCCACCTACGACAGACCCAAGACCTACTCGCCTTCAGAAGACTCCTCAAGACCTGGCTCTTCGAGCAGTAGCGGCACCCCCCCCCCCCTCAGTGCCTTGAGATCCTCACGGGTAAGTAGCACGCTTTACAAATACCCTGATTGATTGATTGATTGATTGATTGACCAAATCCGACTGTCCCAGTTACAACTGTGCCCATCCCGACAACTACTATTTTGACTGTTACTATCACTACTGCCCCGGTAGCGCCTTTCTTTGGTCCAATAGCTCCTGTAATGATAACTCAGGCTGACTGTTCCAGCTGTGACTGTTCCAATGACCATTGCCACCATATCCACAATTTCGGGAGCGGTACGTGGAGGGGCTGCATCAGGATTTATCGCTACATCACCGAAATAGGACATTACTGTTTGTCTCCAACAGCATCTGCAACCCCTACTGTCAGGAGGCAGATTTGTATTTACAACCCCAATTGCCCAAGATGGCGCAGGATTTATCGACTTTGGAACTTTGCCCAGGTGGTTTAAAGAGTCCTTAAAGACAGACAAAATTGAGTCGAAACCAGGAATTCAGCTAAAAGTTAAACCCTTAGATTTGCCCAAATTGAAGGTAGACTTGGAGGAATTTTTCAGAGGGAATCTAGATTCAACATACTTGAACCAGTATCAGGAACATGAGCTTATATATCTCAGTAACTAGATTACTAGGTGTGCAGCCAGGACAGATGAGAAGTTGACACAATTGGCAGGAAAGTATGATGTTGATCTTTCTATGAGATTTCTCTTACAGAAGAGTTTTCGAGTTTAGATAGATGTGAAGTGATTACAACCATGAGGTCTTCAGGGATGAGATTATATGTTACACATCTGGTCAAGTGTGCACGAAAATGGAGTGATTTTGATAAATTATGAGACAAATGGGCTCAGAAGCAATAAAAGAAAAGGGAAAAGGCTGACGTGAGATGGCAAATGTGAAACCACCCCCAGCACTACCAGATGAAAGTAAAATCTAGACTTTCCCTATAAAAGAGGTACTAGCTGAGAGTATGTACATGTGCCTTGGAGTAAAGATGATCTTGCAACATTCACAACTAATTTGCCAATGTTGAGGGAGAATCCTGCTCAGTGGTACACCCAAGTTGATCGGTTTATTAAGATCTCTTGTGTGTAGACTTGAATATGTTTTTCGACATTGTAGTTCCAAGTGACTTGTGGGCTGAATGTAAACTAGCCATACAGTGTCCCTGTGCTGAATCCACAAGGGATGCAGGGACTCGTGCACCATCTCTTGAGGTGAAGACAATATTGGCTAAAAATCAATCAAACAAGTAAAGAGGAATCAGTGAATGCCAAGTATGAATGATTATTGCTGGTGTTTTAACAACATTGCAGCGTCGAGAACCCAGAAAAGGGAGACACAGGAAATTGTGTATCACAGCTTGTTCCTGGGTTGCAACCAGAGATTAGTAGGAATATTCAGCAGAATGTGATTTGTTGGCAGAGCAAGTCGTTGGATGAAATCTTGAGGTATGCTAAGTATTGTAGTGATGAACAGGTAGTGAAACAGAAGGAGCTCAAGGAGACGTTTTTGCTGGCCCAAATGAAACCGAATCAGCCATATGTGGCAATTGTTGGAGGGATGTAAGGTGTAGGGTATCAAAGTGCAGGACAGGTGATGCAATGTTAAAGTTGGTGTTCCATATTGCAGACGGTGTGGTGCCCTAATTTATCTGCATTCAGGAGTAGATTTTGAAACATTGAAGTGATCCAATCAATGTCACTATTACAAGAAGTTGGATCACTGGAAGCAAGAATGTTGGCAGAACCCCAATGGGATAGTTGATGATGGCCAAATGCGAATCTTAACCAATAATGTAGAAGCTGCTCTGGTGGAATTCACTCCAGATGTCTCTTATATAAACTCCAAACCGATACCAATACTACTTTATGCGGATGGCGCTGTGCTTTTAGGACGTACTAGTAATGCACTGCGTCACTTAGTGTTGGATTATACGTAATAAATGAACTCTCTGGATATGAAAGTTAACTATTCCAAGTCCTTTATCCTTGTTGCTGGTCCAAAACTGCGGAAACAACCCCAAATTATCACTGAACGGGGAAAATTGGGAGTCGTTGACTCTTTTAATTATTTAGGGATCATGTTTGATAGACAAATTAACTGGCAAAACACGATTGTAAATAGAGCGATCCAGATGGAAAAGAATATTGGGGCTTTAATTAAGTTTATAAAAAAAACTGTCTAAAACCTTTAGATGTAATAAAAACAGTGTATGAAGCAAAGACGGTGTCTGCTGCCACTTATGGGGCAGCCGTCTGGGGAGTCAGAGAATGTACAAAACTTCAATCAATTGAAGATAATTTTGTTAAAAGGCTACTTTCTTTGCCGAAGTCTTGCGCCAATTTTGAATGCCATATGGAAATGGCAGTCCCTTACATTTCTGATAAAATATCTCTGGCGCCAATACTATTGTGGCATTCAATATAGCGAAAGGAGACTCTTACACTGACAATAGATATCATAAATGATGTCTTAAAATTAGATGGGGTAAGCAATATAACCTGGTTAAGATATGTTGAATCTACTTTAAAAGCTAATGGGCTACATCATCTTTTCTTAGACCCTATGAGTTGTTCCATTTCTAAGAATGATCTGAAAGCCCAGCTATTATTTAATATACAGACTGGAAGGGAGACTTTAAATGTCAAGCTGTCAACAGTTAAAACATATTTAACAGCACCGAGAATTTCACAAATGGAAAAAAATCAACATACCTAACTCTTGTTACTAACTTACAGCACAGGTATATCCTGGAGAGATTCCTTCTAAACTATATCCCTCTAATGTTGGGTATTCCTGGTAATGTTTATGTTGCTGCTGATCTCCCATTTTGTACTTGTGATAATCAGTAAATACAGAATGATATGCATTTTTTTGTAGACACTATCGGAATGAAAGGAAAAGGTTTATTACCCCCATTATGCGTAAAATGAATTTTAAACAATGTTGTGTGGCCTTTTATTATTTGCAGTTATTGTCTGACCCCTTTACGTGTTTATCTGTGGCATCCTTCCTTTTAACTGCTCTAAAAAAGAGACGGTCAGTTTGCGGATCTAATTAACTTTAATATGAACTCAACCAAGCTTGAATTTTAATTATAAATCTGTAATTTGTATAACTAATGTATTTTAAAACCTATTGTATTGTAATGATATGAAATGTTTTATTTGTTATCTTTTTATATATGTAGTATACTTTTATGCCTTCATTATGTCAGTGAAATAAAGTTATTCTGACTGACTGACTGGCGAATCTTAACCAAGCACACAATGTTCCAGTGCAGAGAATGCAAAATCCTAATATGCCTCAAGCCCCACAAGCTTCGATGGCCCCTCAAACCATGAAAAAACACAGATTAAATGTGAATTAAGCCCAGAGGGTACATTTGAATTATTTCCAAAATCAGAACCCTTATCAACAGTACTCAATGTTTGAGTCCGAGGGTTTTGACTCTGATCAGTCACAATGACAGTGCCTGAAGGTGGAGGAAGATTGTGTATTTGACACAGTGTTGGAGATAGAACAAAATGGTCCATTTGAATAAGGTGAGGTGAATGTCCACCAAGTGTCCTTCTTGGTCGACACTGATGCTACCTGTTCCACCATTGGAACAGCGGAAGTCCCTGTCTACCTCGCTTGGGAAACAGAACCAAGTTGTATGTGTGAGGAACAAACAGATTATTAATCCCATTTCACAAAAGGTCCCATTCAAAGTAGTCACCTTTGAAGACGATCATCAATTTGTAGTATGTGACTCTAGCCCTGTCAACTTGTTAGGGCGTGATCTTTTGTGCAAGTTCAATTGCACTATTTACTATACACCCAATGGTGTTGAGCTCCAAACCCATGATTTTGTTGATTATTAAATGGCTAGACAGAGGTTGGACTGTTCCCTTTAATGTCTGTAGATGAAAGACACTGTGAGGCCTGAAGTGTGAGACTTCTCAGGCAAAGACATCAGAATTTAGAATCTGTCTGAATAACCATTGAACCTAATGCTGAATACCCACGGATGTCACATTACAATCTCACACCTGAGACACTGGCTGGAATTTCCCACTGATTGAGTCAATGATACAACAAGGAATCGTAAAAGAGATAATGGGAGGCCCTTGTAATTGACCCATTATGTGCCTGTAGAAGTCTAACGGCAAATACTGCATTGTACCTCACGAAAATTAATAACATAGTTGTTCCATGTTGTCTTATGGTACCAAATTCTGGGGTGATTCTATTTCAGCTAACCAGTGAAGCATCATGTTTCACAGTTGTTGATTTGTGTCAAGTGTTCCTTTCCTTTCTATTCCATTGCAGTTTCTGTTTGTGTTCTAGTTCCAAAATAGATTTTGGCATGGTGCTAAGTTCCTTAGGTATTTGAATTGTCTCTCAATCTTTAATCAAAACTGAAGAAAAATCTTGAGTCTCTGCAGCTGCCACGCAATTCCGTCCTTCTGCGGTACATTAATGACTTAGTTGTGTCAAGCTCTCAAGGATCCTGTAAGCAAGGTATGATTGCCCCATTAAATCATTTGGCTGGGAATGGATGTAAAGTGTCCCTAGTAAATTTCAGCACTTCCAAAAAAAAGGTCTAAATCTAGAGCACCATTTTGAGAAAGGAGCAAAGAACATGTCACAAGAAAGAATTTCTACCATCTTGAAAATGAACCCTCCAACCACACAGAGAGAAGTCAGGATGTTTCTGGGAATAGTAGGGTACAGTGGATTCCCAACGTTTCCCTGGTGGCCAAGGCTCTATAGAGGCTGACACACAAGGATGTGTCAGATCCGATACCATTGGACAAGGATTACTTGAATGCCTTCTTAGAGCTGAGAAACAGTCTGTGCCATGCCCTGGCTCTGGTAATACCTGATTTTAATAAAGATTTTACTGTTTGCACTGAGAGGATGGGCTGCACTCTGTGCTTACTCAATTGCATGGTGATTCACGAAGACATGTGGCTTGCTTTTCTGCTATTCTTGACCCTGTAGCCACAAGCGTGCCTTAAATCAGTTGCAGCCGCAGGTGTCAGCATCAGGGGGAGTGAGCACATAGCTATAGACTATCCTCTTACAGTGATGATCCCACACTTCGTAGAAATATTGCTACCAGATCGAAACCTCAGCATTTGACAAGCAACATGCCTCTATGAGCAGACAATTCTTGCTGCTGAAAATATTACCTTAATGCACTGTACAACTTTGCACCCTGCTACATTGTTACCTTTGCCTGAAAATTAAATTGAAGGGGAATTGGTAGCTCTTATTAGATCTTTGTATGTTTCAGCTCAATTGTGAGTGACTATTTTACTGTTAATATAGCTTTAGTGTCATCCATAATTTTGGATAATGGTGGTCACAAAGAGGATGTATGACTGCATATGAGCCCTCTATTATAAATGGGGAATATGGGATGAGATTGTTAGAGGCTTTGCTAGATCCATGGTTAAATGCAAGGCTCACAGAAGCAGCAATGATTTGGCGACCTCAGGAAACCGGTATGCCAATGAAGCCACCCAGTACAGTGCTAATGTTGCATGTGCATTTAACGGTCATTGCGCAACGGAATCTGAGGAGGAAACAAATCTCAACATGTTGCTGTCTGTTGCTGACACATGGGAAGAGGTTGAGAGGTTGCAAAAGGAAGTGCTAGTGCTGGAGCAGGGTTTTCTTTTTGAAACCAAATATCTGTTTCATTTTCGTCTGTCATTATTAAAAATACTACTGATTAATTATTAATTACTAAGATTTGTCGAGTTTGTCTAACCAACCTTATTAACGAAAGAATTACACGTGGGAATGCAATTGCATGGCTAAAATAATAAGTGAACTAAGTTGGTGAAGCGAATTGACAGTATAGATGTTGCTTATGTGATGTTATTATGTTTTGCGCTTATAATTAATATGCATTAATGGCTTTTGATGTTGCAAAATGGCTAGATAAATACATACACATAAGGGTATTAGCAGGGGAATAACACTGTATAATCATTTCTATGTAGTAAATATGTTTTTGTGTTTTTTCTGCTTAAGTTGACCATTGTGGCCTGCTGAAAGATGGCCACCATCTGCAGCCAGTATTCGGGTAGATGTAAAATGAAAAGAGGCTTTGCGCTGACTGCGACCCTGTCCTCTACATGAACTGAAAAGCCATGTATATGACGACAAATCCGGGAGAGATGCCAAATGCCCCTGAAAGTGAAGATTTGTTGCAAGTGAATAATCCGACCTGATGAACTTATAATGGTCCCATGAATGAGATACATTTTATCCAAAAGAGACATCCGTAGAAGTAACGAATTAGCTATGGACTTCTAATTTCTATTCAGAATTTGAAGATATCAATACATGGGAGAATTTCTTAATGTATCAAGACAACATCTTTTCCTGCCAAACGGATGTTTGAAGGTTATGTTTGCAACTTTTAGAATGTAAATTTTAGTATAAATATTAGTAGACCAATGATTAGAGGTCCCGACGCTGACGGAGAGGACGGTGACTCTACATGACGGCTAGAAACTTTAACTTTTTGCTGAGGACCAGTTCTGACTTAGAAAACGACTTTTAGCCAGAATAGGTAAATATGGAAAATGATGATCTTGCATTTAATTGGCTTTTCTTACAAATTGATTTAGATAAACAATATTCTGTTTGAATTACTGTGTCGGGTGGTTATTTCATTGTTATGTTTTATTGAACATTCAGAGTGTTTGAATTGTTTTCACCAAATCTATAGCAACTAGTAGATCGCATCAACCTCAGGGTACATGCAGATTGGTTAGGTATTGAGATTGAAAAGTGTTTCCCCTTATACATGGCACGAATAGAGTGGTAGGATGAATGTTGGTGATATGGGCCCCACCAGCGTGTGATGTGTGTGTGCGTGTGACTGTGAAATCACTCCGTCTGTGGAAGTAGAGGGGATTCGGAAGCTCCGATCTTCACCAGTTTCTTGGTAGCAGAGGATGGTTTCGATTCATCGACCGCTGGGTTATGGGCCCATCACGCTTCCGCTACGCCACTCTGCTACCAAGAAACTAAAAGAATCAGATGCAGTTCGAGGCATTGACTGAATGGGAAGATGAAATGCATGAGCGAGAAAAGCAGAGGAGTGGAGGAAACTACAGATACATGTTTGGGAGAAAGTATGATCGTGAAACACATCATGATCGAATGAGAAGATGGCGAGATGCCAGTATGACTGAGGGATTATATCCTGTAAGAATTGCCGAGGAAACAGAAGGGAGAAAATGTACAGAAAAGGTACATAATGTGGAAACAAGGAGGTATGGGGCGAATGAGTCTGAAGACGATGTCTTAGATGACATGTTCTATAAAAGACCACCCCTATATAGACGAGAACCAGAAGTAGGAACACCAGTTACCCCAATGAGAGACACCCTGAGGATCATAAAGACAGAAGTTATGACCCCTGAGTTGAAAAGCAGTAGCTCTTTTGCAGAGAGAGAGAGAGAGAGAGAGAGAGAGAGAGAGAGAGAGAGAAAGGGAGAATGAAATTGAGGATGAAAAGACGAAAGAACTAGCGAGAACTACATTAGAATTGACAGAGAAAATCAGAGAACTGACTAAAAATCTAGAAGCTGTTACGGTGCCTGTAACCATAGGTCCGGTTATGCCTATTTTTGATAAGCAGAGGACGGGTGAAAGTGGTTTAACGGTTCCGTATGTGGGTAACAGATTGGTTGTTCCTCCAGAACAGTCAGAAATGAGATCGGGAGAAAGTCAGTGGAGATCAGGAGAAAATCAGTGGAGACATACCATATGTGGAGGAGAATTGAATGTGCAGTCTAACTCAGTTTTAAATTCTGGTTGTGTGGAAGGGACCAGTATGATTGGAGGATCGATCCTAGAACCACAAAGAGTGACAGAACCAGTAAGTACAGAAAAATCTACAGGGATAACAGCTGAAGATTTGAATGACTGGCTGAGAGTTTTGCAGAGGAAGGAAAAGGATTCCCAGGCAATTGATGTAGCTAGACTACGTATAGAATTGGAGGAGCTTATAGTGGGAACAATTCCTACAGAAACACTGAAAAACCATCAGGATGGGGAACTATTTTTTATGTGTAAGAGCATCACTTGGAGAGCAAAGAACACACATGACAGGTTGAAAGGAATAGCCAGTGAAATGGGAATTGACATTGACAAGGTAAAAGCTTTACAAAGGCCTTACCGAGTGGATTTTACAGATAAGGACATCGAGAATCTGAATGATGTTGGCCGAACAGGGCAGATTAAGGAAATGGTTGGTTTGCTGCGAAAATGGGGAGATGTGGAAAAATGGAAGGATAGATGGTATAGAAAACGTGAAGATGCAGTGGATAGAACTTACTCAACATTCCCTATGAGAGAAAAAGAGAAAACAGTGGCAGCTTATCCCATGAGGGAGATTCCAGGAGGAGGATATGTACATGTCCCATGGACCAGACAAGATATTTTGTCATTTACAAATGATTTCCCTCGACTGAGAGAGAAGCCCGTCGAGTGGTATAGGCAGGTTGACAGATTTGTGAAATTGTCAAAAGTGCTGTGGATTGACCTGAATAGTCTGTTTGATATAATTGTACCAGCAGACTTGTGGGCAGAATGTAAGATAGTCATAGACTGGCCCACTAAAGAATACCCGAGAGGTCCTAAGACAGGAGCTCCAGACCCGGAGGTAATGAAAAAGTATGAGCAGGTCATGGTGTTCCTGAAGAATAAGGTACCTCCCAAAGAAACAGATTGGGTTAAAATAGACCGAACACATCAAGAAGCGAAAGAATCAGTTCATGCTTATTATGAAAGACTAATATTGGCTTTCAAACAGTTCAGTGGAGATGAACATTTGGGTGACAAGGATCTGAGCCATTTTGTATATAGATTTGTGTATGGCTTGCGACCTGAAATCAGTGAAATGATAAGGGAGCATACCGTAGACTGGCAGAGTAAAAATATTGATGAGATCCTGAGACATGCAAAATACTTCAGTGATGAGATTGAGGCAAAGCAAAGAAAACTGAAGGAAAAGGCAATGTGGGCACAGGTGAAAGTTGCAGAAAGACAGGAAGCGCAGTTGGTTGAACAAGCAAATAATCCAGCAAATAAACCCAGATATGGTCCAGGAAAAGGGAAGGGCAATATTGAGGAAGCAAAGAAAAGGTTTCCGTGCCACAACTGCGGAAAATTAGGGCACTGGAAATCCGAGTGTAAGAATCCACTGTATGCTAATAATGACAATTCATCATTGAATTCACAGGTGCAGAACGAGGGGTGTAATCATCAGCAGCAACAGCAGAAGGCTGTTAAGCAGCAGAATCAGGAGCCAAAACCGCCCTTGCCGCAAAACAGAGGATCCCAGAAATACAGCCAGGATTCGGGATTCTACAATGAAGAACAGGTAAACAAGCCAAAACGTGCAAATACTGTGTCACAATATTGGCTAAGGAATGAGGGAAGTGATTCTGAAGGGGACTTCTGACGGTGCCGAAGAGAGGAGGAAGAGTGCATACTTGGAGCAACTCTAGAAATAGACCTGGCAGGACCATTTGTAGATGGGAAAATCAATGGTGAAAGTGTTACTTTTCTAGTTGACACAGGAGCTACGAGATCGACTGTCAGGTCAGCTGATATAAAGAATCTTCCTCTCTCGGACGATGCAATCCAAGTGGTTGGTGTATCCAACACACAGATAAAAACCCATCTTACTGAACCAGTAAGGGTTAGAATAGGGAAATTTTCAGACATGCACCGGTTCGTGGTGTGTGACACTAGTCCTGTGAACTTGTTAGGCAGGGATTTGCTGTGCAAAATGAATTGCACCATCTTTTGTACTCCAGATGGAATAGCCTTTGAGACACCAGATGAGGATGTCCTGTACAGAATGACCTTAGATAATAGGGAAAGTGAGGCTATTGGAACATATGCTGTGTTCAATCCAGATGAATTACCCCCAGAATTAAAACAGATAGTAAAAGCAGCAGTTTGGGATTTTACTGGAGAAGATGTGGGCCTGATGAGAAACGTAGATCCAGTAAAGATTACTGTAAAGGATGGAATAGTTTACCCTAACATCCCACAATACAGACTGACACCAGAAATAATTGAAGGAATAACACCCATAATTGAGAAAATTATTCAGCAGGGGGAGTTAAGAGAAATATTGAGCAGCCCATGTAATTCACCTATAATGGGACTGAAGAAACCCAATGGGAAGTTCAGAATAGTACTGGATTTGAGAAAGATCAACAAGATTGTTGTGTCGTGCTGTTCCATTGTGCCAAATCCGTCAGTGATTTTGTATCAGATTCCCCATGATGCAGAATGGTACACAGTAATTGATTTGTGCCATGCTTTCTTTTCAATCCCGTTGCATCATGATAGCCAGCCGATTTTTGCATTTCGGTTTGGACAGCGAATTTTGGCATGGTGCCGAATTCCACAGGGGTATACAGAGAGCCCTTCGATATTTAATCAATTGCTGAAGAAATCTCTGGAGGGTTTGACAATGCCTGAAAATTCAGTTTTGGTCCAGTATATTGATGACCTGCTTGTTGCATCAAAAACACGTGAAGCTTGTGAAGTAGACACCATTGCTTTACTGAATCACTTGGCTGATGGAGGATTAAAGGTATCTCAAGCCAAATTGCAATTCTGCAAGAGAGATGTCCAGTATCTAGGACATAATATTGAGAAAGGCCTGAGGAAAGTGACCATTGACAGAATAATAATCATCAGAGGGATGAGAGCCCCAATGACACAGAGAAAAGTAAGAATGTTTCTGGGAATGGTTGGTTATTGTCGTCAGTGGATAAGTAACTTTTCCTTGATTGCCAAGCCACTGATCAAATTGACTAAAAGTGAGGTGAAAGACCCATTGGAATTAAACCCAGAAGAAATGGCAGCATTCAAAGAATTAAAGAACAGATTATGTGAAGCTCCTGCCCTAGGAATGCCAGACTATGAAAAATAATTTGAGCTGTATTGTAGTGAGAGGAATGGATGTGCACTTTCAGTGTTAATCCAGAAACATGGACGTCTGAGGAGGCCAATTGCTTACTTCTCATCAGCACTTGACCCAGTAGCTGTGGGTTTACCAGGTTGCCTGAAAGCAGTAGCTGCTACATGCAGAAGTCTGGAACAAAGTGAGGGTATAATGATGGGATATCCTGTACGGGTATTCGTACCTCATGATGTGGCAATCCTTTTAACAAGGAGCCGGACACAGTTTATGTCTCATAGTCGGCTGACTAAATATGAGAAAGTCATTCTTGGAGCATCAAATGTGAGTCTTGAGAGATGCGTGAATGTGAATCCAGCAACGCTGTTGCCAGATGCTGAAAATGTCAGTGATTGCCTGGATGTGCTTGACTACTGTACAAAACCAAGACCAGACATAAGAGATCTGCCACTGCCTGAGAGTGATCATGTGTTGTTTGTGGATGGATCTTGTCTTAGAACGGATGAAGGAATGCTGAGTGCTGCATATGCTGTGTGTACAGTTTCAGGAGTTGTGGAAGCGTCACCTTTGAAAGGAGTTAAATCCGCTCAAGTGGCAGAATTGGTAGCACTGACGAAAGCTTGCAAGATTGGAAGAAATGTGAGAGTGACTGTAATGACTGACAGCCAGTATGGCTTCGGAGTTGTCCATGATTTTGGCCAGCTATGGCTACAAAGAGGTTTCCTGACCTCAAGTGGAACTCCCATAAAGAATGCTGAAGTGGTTGGAAAATTGCTTGAGGCGATACAGCTGCCTAAAGAACTAGCAGTTGTAAAATGTGCTGCTCATAGTCAAGGTGATGATTTCGTCACCCTTGGGAACAAATTCGCCAATGACATAGCACAGTATTGTGCAAGGAATAATCATTCCATTAACAGGGGGAAAGAGAAGGAAATGTCTTCTTGTTCCTTAATGTTTACTAATGTGATGGGAACATGGGAGGAAGTGAGGCAGTTGCAGGATGAAGCAGGAGATGAGGAAATGAAAGAATGGGTAAAAGCAGGTTGTGCACCAAGGGAAAAGGACCATGTGTGGGTCTATAGAGATGGAAGACCAGTCATGCCAAACAGCATATTATCAACAATGGCACGGATGTATCATGGCCAGGGACACCTGGGAAGGGATGCTATGATAAGGGCCTTTAAGCAAACTTGGTACAATGCAAAATTCAGACTGATAGCAGAAAGTATCTGCCAGAGATGCCTGATATGTCAGCAATTTAATCCTGGAAAGAAAACAGTGGTGAGCCTATGTACAATAGGCAGAGAGGGAGGACCCTTCACCAGAATGCAGGTAGACTTCATTGAAATGCCCCAAGTCAATAGATTAAGGTATGTGCTGGTGGTGGTCTGTTTTTTCTCAAGGTGGGTGGAAGCATATCCAACCAGAAGAAATGATGGGATAACAGTGGCCAGGCTGCTGTTAAGAGAATTCATCCCAAGGTATGGGTTTCCAGGGACAATTGAATCAGACAGAGGAGGACACTTTTATAATGAAATCATGAGTTTAATCTGTGAAGCATTAAGTATACAGCAGAAGCTACATTGTGCTTACCGACCAGAGGCTTCTGGTGTAGTTGAACAAATTGATGGTACCATCAAAAACAGAATTGGCAAAATGTGCCTAGCCACAGGAATGAAATGGCCTGCTGTCTTGCCTCTAGTCCTAATGACAATTAGGTCTACTCCAGACAGAACAACAGGGTTGAGTCCACATGAAATAATCATGGGACGTGCAATGAGACATGCGTTTGTACCAGTCAACAAGCTGATGACTATAACTGATGACATGATTTTGGATTACTGTAAAGGCCTGGCTGACGCAGTCCATTCTGTGTTTCACCAGGTTGGAGAAGACGCCACCACACTTGAAAAAGAAAAGAAAGAAAGAAAGAAAGAAAGAAACCAGCCCATGATCTGAGCCCAGGGGACTGGGTAAGAATAAAAGTCCACAGAAGAAGAAACTGCCTGGTTCCAAGGTGGGGAAGGCCAAGACAAGTCATTCTTATTACAACGACTGCTGTAAAGTGTGCTGGAGTGAAAAATTGGATACATGCGAGTCGCACTCTGAGAGTTCCAAATCCAAGTAATGGTACAGGAAAGGAATACTTTGAGGAATCAGATTCCAGTGATGATGCAGACAGTGAAGCAGTAAAAAGAAAAAAGAATCCTGAAAGGGGGGAAAGTGAGTCAGGAGATTCTTTTTTCTCACCAGAAGAAATTCTGAAAAGAACATTGCAAATTCTAGAGACGAGTTCAGATTCTGAAAAAGTGCCTGAAGTCCCAACTAACAGTGAAGAACACAAAAAGAAAGAAAGAAAAGAAAAGAACATTCCTACAGAGGTAACACCTGAATCAAATGAAAGAATTGAAAAAGTTCCACCTGAGATAATTCTTGAAGAAGAAGGGACAGAAAAAGAAAGAGAGGGACAGATTGCGGAAAAACCCCGAGGAGGTGTAGGGAACATCGACAACAAGCTAGGTGAAGGGACAAGTAGACAGCAAGAAGATTGCGTGTCGGAGACACGAGGAGGGACAGAAGTAGGGAAATCTCAATTGGTGGAAAAAGAGACTGTTGAAGAAGGGAAAATTGTTGATGAACAAGAAGCAACTGAGGCAGAATCTGATGAAAGTGAGAATGAGACACATGAAGGTCGAGTTCTAAGAAAGAGAACTTGGATTGGAGAAAGAAATAATAAAGAGGGAAAACAGAAAAGAAATGCTAAAGGAGATCTTTGGCCCAATAAGATAAAGAGACTAAGATATCGACTGACACAAGTTAACTCTTCGAAAGCTGATCAGGTGAACGAAGTGTCAAGTCAAAACCAAACGAAAGGAGAGGAAATAAAAGGATCTGAAGAAACTAAAAGAATCAGAAGACCTAACCAGAAGTATAAGTCACCAGAATGGACGTATGTGGCACTGCCTGAAGAAGAAGAAGAGGCAGATAGTCAAGGAAATCCAGAGGAGACTTTGCTGAAAGTGGTTGAAGGAGAAGAAGCAATTGGAATCCTGAGAGTTATCTTGTCTGACATTTTTTCTCACCAGAAGAAATTCTGAAAAGAACATTGCAAATTCTAGAGACGAGTTCAGATTCTGAAAAAGTGCCTGAAGTCCCAACTAACAGTGAAGAACACAAAAAGAAAGAAAGAAAAGAAAAGAACATTCCTACAGAGGTAACACCTGAATCAAATGAAAGAATTGAAAAAGTTCCACCTGAGATAATTCTTGAAGAAGAAGGGACAGAAAAAGAAAGAGAGGGACAGATTGCGGAAAAACCCCGAGGAGGTGTAGGGAACATCGACAACAAGCTAGGTGAAGGGACAAGTAGACAGCAAGAAGATTGCGTGTCGGAGACACGAGGAGGGACAGAAGTAGGGAAATCTCAATTGGTGGAAAAAGAGACTGTTGAAGAAGGGAAAATTGTTGATGAACAAGAAGCAACTGAGGCAGAATCTGATGAAAGTGAGAATGAGACACATGAAGGTCGAGTTCTAAGAAAGAGAACTTGGATTGGAGAAAGAAATAATAAAGAGGGAAAACAGAAAAGAAATGCTAAAGGAGATCTTTGGCCCAATAAGATAAAGAGACTAAGATATCGACTGACACAAGTTAACTCTTCGAAAGCTGATCAGGTGAACGAAGTGTCAAGTCAAAACCAAACGAAAGGAGAGGAAATAAAAGGATCTGAAGAAACTAAAAGAATCAGAAGACCTAACCAGAAGTATAAGTCACCAGAATGGACGTATGTGGCACTACCTGAAGAAGAAGAAGAGGCAGATAGTCAAGGAAATCCAGAGGAGACTTTGCTGAAAGTGGTTGAAGGAGAAGAAGCAATTGGAATCCTGAGAGTTATCTTGTCTGACATTGGAGAAGAAACGGATGTTCAGGATCTAATACGATTTGATGATGATGAGGAAAGAGTGAAGAGTGATGAAACTCCAAATTGAGTAAATTCAAAGAAGTCACTTGAAAAAGAAAGTGAAGAAGTAAAATTAAGAACTAATAGATTGTAATAATCTAGTGGGTACTTGCTGCCCTAAAAGTTCGGTAGTGGAGTAGAAGAGGCTAAGTCAAAAGACACGGTCAAAGTAACAAGATGGCTAACACTGAGAAAAATCAAAGTAGATGTACCTTCATGAAAAGATGGTGCAAGTTGTGCTGCTGCTGTACAGGACTATTGATGCTACTGTGGAGCGTGCTTGCTCTACTAATTTCTTTTAGAGTTACAGTAGACACTTTAGGAGGCCATACTGAGAATATGACTAACATAGGGAAGAGTTCACAGAAAGTAGTTCCAACTAGAACTAGCAATGTACATATACATAAGGATAGGTCTATTAATGATTTTTCTAGCAATGTATTTTCCAAATTATTGTATGAATACGTAAAGACAATGGATGTAAGGGATTGCTATGTCTGCATGCAATTGCCTGCATCTGTTTCAGAAGGAGTGACTTACCATCACCTTCCGGCTACGTAGGTGAGATTTTTATTGAAACTAAAGAATTAACATTAGAATATGTTTTTAGAAACAATTTAACTTGCAGTTTGAAGGAAGAAGAGAAAACTTTCCTAGACATGGTTGAGAGAAGAAGGCTGAATATGCATAAGAAAGCAGAAGGACATAAGATGAGCGAAACAATGTGGGATATTGGAAAGAAAAGGAGTTGAAAAATGGAGCCAGTCAAACTATGGCTATAGATGCACCACAGAAAGGCAAACTATGCCTGTACTCCTGAGGCGGAAGCCGGGAGGGTTTTTAAAACTGTCACTTCACTTTGCAGATCTTTTAAAATCACTGCACTTCGCCGTTTCTGACAGGACACAGCTTAGTCCTAGGCTGCACGCGCTGCTGATCACTAGCTGACGCGAGGGAAAGACTTGCATTTCCCGACGCCATTACCGGCGAACCACGAAGACACGCCCCCTCGGAGGCCACGCCCCCCTGCTTGGGATATAAATAGACGCCGACTGCGAGCGCCTGACAGAACATACCTGTACTCCTGAGGCGGAAGCCGGGAGGGTTTTTAAAACTGTCACTTCACTTTGCAGATCTTTTAAAATCACTGCACTTCGCCGTTTCTGACAGGACACAGCTTAGCCCTAGGCTGCACGCGCTGCTGATCACTAGCTGACGCGAGGGAAAGACTTGCATTTCCCGACGCCATTACCGGCGAACCACGAAGACACGCCCCCTCGGAGGCCACGCCCCCCTGCTTGGGATATAAATAGACGCCGACTGCGAGCGCCTGACAGAACATACCTGTACTCCTGAGGCGGAAGCCGGGAGGGTTTTTAAAACTGTCACTTCACTTTGCAGATCTTTTAAAATCACTGCACTTCGCCGTTTCTGACAGGACACAGCTTAGTCCTAGGCTGCACGCGCTGCTGATCACTAGCTGACGCGAGGGAAAGACTTGCATTTCCCGACGCCATTACCGGCGAGCCACGAAGACACGCCCCCTCGGAGGCCACGCCCCCCTGCTTGGGATATAAATAGACGCCGACTGCGAGCGCCTGACAGAACATACCTGTACTCCTGAGGCGGAAGCCGGGAGGGTTTTTAAAACTGTCACTTCACTTTGCAGATCTTTTAAAATCACTGCACTTCGCCGTTTCTGACAGGACACAGCTTAGTCCTAGGCTGCACGCGCTGCTGATCACTAGCTGACGCGAGGGAAAGACTTGCATTTCCCGACGCCATTACCGGCGAACCACGAAGACACGCCCCCTCGGAGGCCACGCCCCCCTGCTTGGGATATAAATAGACGCCGACTGCGAGCGCCTGACAGAACATACCTGTACTCCTGAGGCGGAAGCCGGGAGGGTTTTTAAAACTGTCACTTCACTTTGCAGATCTTTTAAAATCACTGCACTTCGCCGTTTCTGACAGGACACAGCTTAGTCCTAGGCTGCACGCGCTGCTGATCACTAGCTGACGCGAGGGAAAGACTTGCATTTCCCGACGCCATTACCGGCGAACCACGAAGACACGCCCCCTCGGAGGCCACGCCCCCCTGCTTGGGATATAAATAGACGCCGACTGCGAGCGCCTGACAGAACATACCTGTACTCCTGAGGCGGAAGCCGGGAGGGTTTTTAAAACTGTCACTTCACTTTGCAGATCTTTTAAAATCACTGCACTTCGCCGTTTCTGACAGGACACAGCTTAGTCCTAGGCTGCACGCGCTGCTGATCACTAGCTGACGCGAGGGAAAGACTTGCATTTCCCGACGCCATTACCGGCGAGCCACGAAGACACGCCCCCTCGGAGGCCACGCCTACCCCTTTTCACCTTCTGCATAAAAACATGTGTGCTCCACGGACGCGCAGCGGACGGGCGCAGCGGGCGCGCCGTCGGCGCGCCGAAGGCGCGCCAAAGGCAAGCCCGTCTGGGCCCGTCCGGGCCCGACCGGACCCAGGCCCAGGGACCATGCCGGATGCCTCTCTTGAACGTCGGGTATTCTCAAGGGAAATGCTTCTAACTTTGCAACCGGCGAAATCTCTGTCCTGTTACCATACGCACGCGGAAGGTAAACCTTTTTCTCACTGTGTTCGATGCAACCCAATTAGCCAGCGCCCAACCAAACCGAGGCTTAAGATGGGACTCCTCAACTGCCGTTCCTTCCCTAAACATGCAGACGAAATTAATTTACTAATACAAAATCAGGAGTTGGCTACACTATTTCTTACTGAAACGTGGTTATCCGACCACTGTAATGCGGATATCGTCAATGCCCTCCCCCCAGGCTATCTGTGCCAAACTCTTCATAGACCCAGAGGGAGGGGTGGGGGATTGGCCCTAATCCACAGACAACAATTTACCTGTAGAACCTCTAATGCTCATATTGATGACTGCGAGGGATGCAATTTCTCTATTCAAACCTCCCCGGTCCTCACCTTGTCTGGACTCCTGATATATCGCCCCCCAGGTGCCCCTGGGAAATTTGTTAATGCCATTACTGAAGCGGCCGCACAACTGGCCTCTTCTGCTTCTAGCTTCCTTATGGTGGGCGATCTAAATTTGCATTTCACGGACCCCACCGATCGGTTAGCGGTCGAGCTTCTTCAAGACCTGTCGTCTTTTAATATTCGTTTGATTAATAACGAGCCCACCCACGATAAAGGACACCTGCTGGACCCAGTCCTCACCAATGTCACTAATATTACCACAGACCCCCCCTTGACTTTACCATGGACCGATCACTTCTTAGTCCCGATCTCCTGGGAGGTCCCCATTAAGACCCCTAAAACCAGGAAATCTCAATTCACTGATAGACGGTGGCACAAACTTGTTTCTACAGAATGGGCCACCACTCTTTCAAACTCTATTCCTGAGCTTTCTTTTGAGCCCAATACGGCGAACGAACAATTTAACACCTGGATTACGTCCTCACTGGACAAATTAATCCCCAAAAAGGTCATTCTTAAACACTCCAAAAGAGTGCCCTGTGCTCCCTGGTACACCGCAGAACTCAAAGCTCTGCGCCAGGAATGCAAGAGGGCCGAACGCATCTGGCGGAAAGATAAATCTATTACAAACAAAGGAGCATATTCCACCTCCCTTGCGACCTATAAATCATCCATCCGCAAGGAAAAAACCATATTCTTTCAGCAAAGAATAGAAAAAGCAGCATGCTCGAGCAAAGAATCTTATGCCATTCTAAAAGAGCTACTGAATCCCCCAGTTCCTGAGCCGACAAGCCCCCCAGACCCCACTGTAGATCAGGAAAAATGCCATCAGTTGGCTAATTTCTTTCAAGGAAAAATTCAAAAAATCCTTGATTCAATTCCCCCTGCCAGTCCATGCGAAGACATGGATCTTACATACACTCAGACACTCAGCTGTCTCCCCTCTTGGGGTCAAGTAACCACCGAAGATGTGGAAAATACTTTAAAATCCATCAAAAGTGGATCTCCTAGAGACCCCGTCCCGCTTCGGACCCTGAAAGAAGTAACCCCCATCATTGTTCCCCCTCTTACCCACCTGATCAATGCCTCACTTCAACAGGGAATTGTGCCCCTGAACTGGAAGGCTGCAGTTGTGAAGGCTCTATTGAAGAAGCCTTCCCTCGATCCCGAAGACCTGGCCAATTTTAGGCCAATCTCCCTTCTCCCAGGGATAGGCAAGGTTGCCGAAAAACTGGTTAACAAAAAACTGTCTCAGTTCTTGGAAGACAATAACAAATTAAAAAATTCTCAGACAGGTTTTCGGCCAGGGCAGGGCACTGACATCGCCCTCTTGGCGGCGGTAGAGGAGGCCAGGACACTCTTAGACGAAGGAGGATCAGTGGCAGTGATCCTCCTCGACCTGAGTGCGGCCTTCGATACCGTCAATCACCAACTCCTCATTAAACGGCTCGAAAGAGTCGGTGTGGTAGGCTCTGCCCTATCCTGGCTCTCTTCCTTTTTGGACCAGCGTACCTTTCAGATCTGGGAAAATAACATCTGCTCCTCCGAAACTCCCCTCCAATGTGGTGTGCCTCAGGGCTCCTCCCTGAGCCCCACTTTATTTAACATCTACATGTCCCCATTGGAGGAGGTTATCACCCCGTTCGGAGTGAGCGTCGTCAGCTATGCTGACGACACACAATTAGTGGTTTCATTATCCCATCCCAATCGAAAACCAGCAGATCTACTCAACTGCCTTACGCAGGTTCAAAACTGGATGAACAGCTCAGCCTTGAAACTAAACGGAGCAAAGACGGATGTCCTTCTTCTTGGTCAGAAAGGAATCACTCTCCCCCCGAATATCTGGCCTGATTGTCTGGGTCCCATCCCCGAACCAAAGCAAGAAGTAAAAAGCCTGGGTGTGTGGCTAGATACTACCCTGTCATTTTCCACACAGGCAAAAAAAGTAGCCGGGATCTGCTTCGGCCTGCTGAAATCAATGAGAAAGATCATGCCCCTTCTGCCACCCAACTCCCAAAAACTGCTTATACAGGGCCTGATAATCTCTAGGCTGGATTTCAGCAATGTGATATATCTGGGCGCCCCGGAAGCAACACTGAACAAACTTCAGAGAATTCAAAACATAGCCGCCCGGATTCTCACTAAGACCTCTGCCAGAGATTCGGCCAAACCAGCATTGAAACTCCTCCACTGGCTTCCAATAAGGGAGAGAGTTAAATTCAAGGCCTTGTGCCTTGCTCATAAACTGTTACAAAATCAAGGCCCTCCCATTCTTAGGAAATTTATCAAACCCTACAAATCCTGCAGATCCCTCAGATCGGACACGGAGAATTTCATCAGCGCCCCCAGAATCAGGAAGGCACGCACTGGTGGAAGGCGGTTCACAGTCCATACCGCAAGCCTCTGGAATGCACTCCCCCGCGACCTTAGAACGGAACTTCATTACCTTCGCTTCAGGAAGCGGTTGAAAACTTATCTTTTTCCTCAATGATCCCTTCCCCTCCGAACCACTGTTTTCTCGTCCTATCCCTCACCCCCCTTCCGGCCCCCCTTATCAGGTTTAGGGTAGGGTTCTTAGCGCTGGGATACCTTCGGGTGACTACGCGCTCTACAAGAGTTTTTAATAATAATAATAATAATAATGCATTACCAGAAAGAATTCCCAGTATGATTATTATTTCATAGGGACTAGTGAGTGCCATGATACATACTTTATTGCAACCGGATGGGGATTTAGAGGTGGAGAAGATCCAGTTTTTCCGGGAGTGTATTATATTTGTGGGAACAAGGCTTATTACAGGTTGCCTGACCATTGGTATGGCACATGTTATGTTGGCCTGGTCTTTCCAAAGCTTTTTCACATGGCTAGAGTAGAAAATGTTGAGCAAACTAATCCATTAACACGCTATAGAAGAGAAACATGGACAGAAATTGTAGGAGATATTTTTGGAGATTTAATACCAGCAGTGGGAATTTCATTGAATGCATATGGCATTCGGAAGCTGTCAACAGTGGTGGATCGCTTGTCAACAAGCACCGCTGGAGGCTTTCTTTTGGTAAATACTGAAATGGTTGCTTTACGCACTATGGCGATGCAAAATCGACTTGCCCTTGACATTCTATTGGCAAAAGAGGGTGGAGTCTGTGGAATGCTGAAAGTTCAACATTGTTGCACTTACATTCCTGACGAAAGCAAAGATCTATAGGTCTATATCAAAAATATTACTGATTTACATGAAGAATTAGTGCCACTGGAAGCTGAAAGTATCTGGACTAAAATGGCTAATAAGATGATCGCTATTAAGAATTTTATAGCTAAAATAGGTAGTACCATATTTGGTAAGGTATTATTTCCATTAACGTGTGTAATCGTTGCATTATTGATTCTTAGATTAGGGTGTATGTGTTGTAGATATAGAAGAAATAAAAAGAAAATAACAAAAGAAAATGTTAAAAAGAGACAAAAGAAAACAGAAAGAGATCCACAAGAAATAGAAATAGAAGAATTAAGGGAAAGCATGTATATAGAAACAAAAAGAGAAGATGATAGAGAAACAAGAGTTTAAAAAATGAACAAGAAGACATTTTGAATTTCTTCCAAAAGGGGAAATTAAATTGATTTTTGGGTTGTGATTTTGTGGTGATGATATATCACCAAAGGGGGATTGCTGGAGCAGGGTTTTCTTTTTGAAACCAAATATCTGTTTCATTTTCGTATGTCATTATTAAAAAAACTACTGATTAATTATTAATTACTAAGATTTGTCGAGTTTGTCTAACCAACCTTATTAACAAAAGAATTACACGTTTGAATGCAATTGCATGGCTAAAATAATAAGTGAACTAAGTTGGTGAAGCGAATTGACAGTATAGATGTTGCTTATGTGATGTTATTATGTTTTGCGCTTATAATTAATATGCATTAATGGCTTTTGATGTTGCAAAATGGCTAGATAAATACATACACATAAGGGTATTAGCAGGGGAATAACACTGTATAATCATTTCTATGTAGTAAATATGTTTTTGTGTTTTTTCTGCTTAAGTTGACCATTGTGGCCTGCTGAAAGATGGCCACCATCCGCAGCTAGTATTCGGGTAGATGTCAAATGAAAAGAGGCTTTGCGCTTACTGCGACCCTGTCCTCTACATGAACTGAAAAGCCATGTATATGACGACAAATCCGGGAGAGATGCCAAATGCCCCTGAAAGTGAAGATTTGTTGCAAGTGAATAATCCGACCTGATGAACTTATAATGGTCCCATGAATGAGATACATTTTATCCAAAAGAGACATCCGTAGAAGTAACGAATTAGCTATGGACTTCTAATTTCTATTCAGAATTTGAAGATATCAATACATGGGAGAATTTCTTAATGTATCAAGACAACATCTTTTCCTGCCAAACGGATGTTTGAAGGTTATGTTTGCAACTTTTAGAATGTAAATTTTAGTATAAATATTAGTAGACTAGAGAGGTCTTGTGCCACTTCTTCCCGAACCAATGATTAGAGGTCCCGACGCTGACGGAGAGGACGGTGACTCTACATGACGGCTAGAAACTTTAACTTTTTGCTGAGGACCAGTTCTGACTTAGAAAACGACTTTTAGCCAGAATAGGTAAATATGGAAAATGATGATCTTGCATTTAATTGGCTTTTCTTACAAACTGATATAGATAAACAATATTCTGTTTGAATTACTGTGTCGGGTGGTTATTTAATTGTTATGTTTTATTGAACATTCAGAGTGTTTGAATTGTTTTCACCAAATCTATAGCAACTAGTAGATCGCATCAACCTCAGGGTACATGCAGATTGGTTAGGTATTGAGATTGAAAAGTGTTTCCCCTTATACATGGCACGGATAGAGTGGTAGGATGAATGTTGGTGATATGGGCCCCACCAGCGTGTGATGTGTGTGTGTGCGTGTGACTGTGAAATCACTCCGTCTGTGGAAGTAGAGGGGATTCGGAAGCTCCGATCTGCACCACTAGAAATGGAACTGGAGAGTTGGATCAGAGCACGGTTCTACCAAGAATGAAATTGAAATTTGGGTTTCAGCAAATGGAAGACCTGTGTTGCCTGACAGTTTGTTGTCTCCGATGACAACACACTTTCATGGTCTCACACATGCAGGGAGAGGCGCAATGATTAAGTTGTTTAAACAGAATTGTTTTACCCCACATTTTAGAGTCATGGCTGAGAATTTGTGCCATTGCTGTGTTTGGTGCCAGCAGATGAATGTGGGAAGGAGGGCTACAGTAATCATGAGTCATGTAAGAAGATCAGGATGAACCTTTATTAGAATGAATTTAAATTATGTCAAGATGTCTGTGTGTAGCAGGTTGACATATGTTCTGGTTATTGTGTGTATTTTCTTTCAATGGGTGGTAGCGTACCCCAAGAAAGAGAAATGACAGTCTCACTGTGGCTAAACTGGTGGTGAGTAAACTCATACCGAGGTTTGGATTACCAGTTTTTCTGCAGCAAGACCAAGTGGCTCAATTTAATAATGAAGTCCTCAAAATGCTTTGTGTGTCTTTATAGGTGGAGCAGTGTCTGCATTGTAATGATCAGGCAGAGGCTTTTGGCAAAGTGGAGCAAGTAAATGGGATGCTGAGGGTCAGGCTGGCTAAAGTGTGTGGGCCAATTCCCAAAGGTAAACTTAGCGCTAATGTCTAGGTTTACTACTTTTTGTAAATCAAAAGGGGGCTTACGAATAACATAGTTACGTCTGTGGAGGTTCTGCACTCAGGACGGAGGTTCCACACTCAGACACTCCGGTGAACATTCTGCAGAAAGTGAGTACATACAACTGGAAATAATTAATAGTACCTGAAACCCATGCAATGCAAACCACATAAAAGCTACCCACATGGTTGTATGCTTGAACGGCGCATGCATTTAGCACTCATGCCTTTGCAACCCAGTGCGAACCATGAATGCATCTTTACAACGCATTCCTTTACCACACAAGATGTTACAGTGACTTGTCTTAGGGAAAGCGCTGGACTTTGGAATATTATAATTTGCTATTTGAACTCCAGTTTCCACAACAGTAGGAAAAGTGTTGGACTTAAAGTCCAACATCAGTCCAACAATGTTTTCTCTAAGGCAAGTGGTTGTAACAACTTACGTGGTAAAGGAATGCATTGTAAAGACACATTTGTGGTTCGGACACCATTGTAAAGGCACAGCATAGTTCGAGCTCCATTGTAAAGACTGTTTCTCACTGACATCCAAGGCTCTATAACTTCCCACGGCATTCTACACCTGCCTGTTGTGCTACCCATGTATACTCTGCCCTCACTGCTGTGAAGATATTGCCAGTCCTCAGGAGAAAGATGAATTTTACAGAGGAGGAGACTGAAATGATAGTCCAATTTGAAGTCCAACACTACAAAAAACGACATTGCCTACCCACTTACATTACCAGTACAACTCCGAAGGCCGCTTTTTGGCAGCAGTTGGCAGATGGAGTCACTGCATTTGGAGAGAACGTTCAGACTTTTACTGACACCAATAAAAAGTGTCAGGATGAGAGTAGAAGTTCACCAGCAAAGAGGTGGCTAGAGCTCTTCTTGCCAGACAAACTGGAACCTGTCCTTATCTCACCGCACTTGAGAAGGGCCTCTTCTCCACCACACACCCCCACCTGCTGCATGGACTACCTGTGACTGATGACCGTTTTGTGGTGCCAGGTAATACATGAAGCACAAAGATTCATTCTATATATCAATTTCTGTTTTCTTATGTGCAATTGTCACTATGGAAGGCCCTCCACGTTTGTGTTAAAACCCATGCTGATTTGCCGTCTTTTAGTTTTTTTCTCTATCACACTACAAGTCCCAGAATCCAAAGTACTGCATAGTCAAAGTCCCATTTTCACATTGAGCAACAGTTGTGTTTTGTGGTTTGAAACATGATTTATAACTGTCTCATGGAATGTAACTTGATTTTGTCTCACTCATAGCTGCATTGTAAATATTACTTTATAGTAATACTTATAAATGTACACAAGCAGCACTTGTTGTATTTGTGTGTTAATTCCTATATTTAATTTCCACCACCAGCCAGAGTGATTGATTCTGCGGAAGCAGAAGAAAGTCCACCTACAGGAGTACAACTACAAGGAACAGGTCAACCACTACCTCCTGCACAAACTGGTACGTAAATATGCTAACGTGAAGTGTGTTCCATTTTGTACTGTAATATTAGAAAACCAATAGCTATACTTTGTCTAGTCCATTACTTGCTTTCTACTTAGAAACTTAACTTGGATATGTCGGTTGAACATGTTTAATATTGAATGACAAAGGAAATGCACCCATTGACCTCAGCACACGCAAGAGTCACTTCTGCTTCAAGGGGTGATGCTGCAAATGATCAGGCATCCCACAGCAGGCCGTAGACACTGGCAAGGATACTTTCATATAACTTCACATAAGGCTAATATTCTGATATCATGAATGACATGTTTGCAGTATTTTGTGTGGCAAATATCCCCGTTGTCACCCACCTCCACATTCACAAATATGGTTTAAAAGATTATGCCACTGCATAAAATGTTGGATAAGGAGCCAACAATTATATACAAGGAATACATTATGAACCAAATTGATCATATTGTCTCATTTATGGAGGAGTGGCTCAAAGTGTATTCAAATAATGTATACAAATATTTTTACCACATAATCTTTTGGACTCTAATATGGATCTATTGGCTTCATTATACCTGCCGTCAGGAGCACGTCAGTCATCAAGAGAACAAACAGTGCCACATTCTGGATCTGACCCGCATTGTACCTCCCACATCTCAAAGTAGCAGGAGAAGCCCTGGCTGCAACAATTAAACCCAATATCATCCTTCAAACAGGTACGAGTGCCAAATTGTGTTGTAAACTATAATTTTGCATAGTGTTCAAAATAAATAACCCGTCGTGAAATCACCTTGGCAGATAATGCCACTTCTCCTAAACATATAATGTTGGTGTGCAAATGTTCCAACCTAATCTGCGATGTCCATGCTTTGTTGTTCATGTTCAATTATGAATCGAGCTGAACATTAATGAAGGTGTTACTTCTTTCTGAAGCTGCTGAATCAAGAGACGTCATTCATCCAAGAATTGAAGGAACCTAGTTCAGCAGCTGACCTCAAGGGGGATATAAAAACCACACATCTGTGGCTGGAGCTGGTGAGTTTGATTTTGCATTTCACAGCCTTGTTAAACACTTTACTGCTAAATTCTGAGCTGTCACATCTAGAGTTACACAAATCACATGACATTTGTAACTGTAAATAGAGCCATAGAAGCTGTCATGTTGTAGCGCTGTTGCAATCTCTTTCTTTCAGATTCTGAGAGCAATGAGTCACTCGATGAAACATCCACCAGTGGCCAGAGCTGCTCATCAAGAAGTGGATGAGGAGGGAGAAGATGAGCAGGAGCCATTCAAGGAGGAGGACATGGATGAAGGGGAGGGCATTGTTGGTCCACTGCCCAAAAGACTGAAGGGTACTTCATATCCAACCAGCATTGTACCTCCCACTTCCCTTCTGAGGATTGACAGTCCCCAGCAGTCAGCCAACCAGCCACAGAGGTCAGGGACCCTAACAAAACTATCACCTCCTCAAAGCCCTCACATCCTCGGTCAATGTCTAGATTCTACTACATACTCCTCCGATGAAGGTGCATCCCAGGCTTACTCTCAAACATCTAAAGGAGACAATATTCCTAATGAGGAGCAGGTATACCTCAGGGATGATTCTCCTCCCCACAACCTACCACATGCCACCCCTCCTCATGCTTGTTGACCTGATGGTCATTTCAGAGGGTGTCTTATCCAGACGGTAGTGGCAGATGCTCATGTTCACCAGTGAGAGGTAGAATGGTTCCAACAGCAGTCTGATGTCCGTTAGGACTTTCGTGCAGTAGGGGCTATGTTGTTTGACATAGCAGACTCACTACAAAAGACTCGCTCAGATGATTTTCAGACAGTCCTGTGCTTTGGACAATGTTGTGATATGTTGCCAAGACATGCAGAGGATGCACCAAAACAAAATCAAAATGTATAGGGAAGGAAGTGCAAGACATTATGCCTTGGCCATGAAGATACTGGAGGCAATGTTGAAAATGTTCCAAAGTCCACCTTCACAGTCAACACATGGAGGGAAATCTATACACCAACCTGCACCTCAGCCTGCAAAACCACATGCACAGCTACCTGCACCCCCATCTATGAAGCATTCTGCACCCCCATTTGTTCAGCCACCTGCTCCCTCTGCTCCCTCACTTGTATAGCCACCTGCAACCCCATCTGAACAGCTACCTGTACCCCAATCTATAAAGTCTCCTGCACACCCATCCGTACAGCCGCCTGAACACCCATTTGTACAGGCACTCCCATCATCTGTACAGGCTACTGCTCATCTGTAAAAGCACTTCCCACATCTGAACAAGCCCCCATCAGCTGAACCAACTGATCTACCTGCACAGGCACATACACATCGGTACCCAACCAGAATGCGCTCTCACTCACAAAGATCCTCACATCTACAATTGCAGAGTTGTAAGCGGTATACCCTGTGGCTACTGTAAACATGTTTATAACCGACATATATGTATATAAATAAAAATATGTGCACTGATCACAACTACTATCCTGAGTTGCGTTTGATGTTCTTGAAAATGATTAATCTGGTTATAGGATATATATAAAGCAAACACAAGGAGATGTTGGACTGACTGTTGAAACTTCTCAGATACTCACTGCCAGTCACAGATCTGGGGTGAATCCATCATCTTTCTTTAGCTCACTTCGCCATCCCAGTCCAGACCCAGCCACATGAAAATCAGTCTTGACCCTGTTCCTCATGACAACAGTCCTGCCTGAACTGCCAAGCCAGGTCTTCTCTGGACCGGAAACAAGCATCCTTGGTCCGGTTTCGAGGTAACACCCCTCATATGCCAGGTTAGCATGAATCCAGTGGCAAAATGAGCAAGAGACCCACGTCAGGGCATACCCTGCATGTTAGACTTGGCACCATTGGCGTGGGTCTCCATTCCTTTTTTTGCAGTTGCCTCTTGTGTTTTTGCTGTGTGTTGGAAGTCTCAGGGATAGAAAAGACTTCAAAGAACACTTCTGGGAATCAAGAGAAACATTTGACAAGGAGAAGAGCTGGAGAAGCTGAGGAGGAATACTGCCCCTGTGCTGCTTGCTGTCTGGAGTTGGCCTGCAATGGCTGATTGCTGCCAAGGAAAGGATAAACGGACTTTGCTGTTTTCTTTGTCATCTTGAAGAAGATCTCCAAGGGATTGAAACTGAGCTTGCCTCCTGTTCTGCAGTCTCAGGCACACAAAGACTTCATTTCTTCTGTCTCTCTGCATCTGGAACTGCTGTTTCAGCTGCCACAGAAGGAAATTGCCACAACGACGCCGGCGAGTGGTGCAGTAACCTTCACCAAAGACGTGGGCATCGCTCGTGATGAGCACAACGCACTGCCCAACTTGAAACTTAGGCCCGATGCCGGCTGTCGTGCCGCATCGACATCGCACCGTCGTAAGGAACAGAGGGTTTGCCGCAATTTGTGACGTCTCCTCTCCGAAGCAGTAAGGAACCAACACTTACCCTCCCCTGCACCGCTGTAAGGAACAGAGGCTTCACCTCCCCTGGGGTCGTAAGGAACCAACGCCGCTCGGCGCCAACGAAGCATCACCTTGCCGACGCCATGCATCATCTTTGCTTTCATCGTTTCAAAGGTATTGTTCTTTGTGGGCCCAACGCCGCGCACCTCGCAGTCAGCGCCGTACTTAGGGATTTCCATCTGGCACAACTTCGTTATAACTCTAGGTGGAGTTATTTGTTGCTGCAAGATTTAGTTTAGAGAACCCCATTTCTATCACTGCCAAATTAGGGTGAACAAAGCAAACAAAAGGAGATGATGGACGGAGCACAGAAACTTTTCAGACTCTCACACCCAGTCACAGATCTGGGTTGAATCCATCATCATTCTTTATCTCATGTCGCCACCCCTGGTCAGACCCAGCCATATGCAAATCAGTCTTTACCCTGTTCCTCATGGGAACAGTCCAGACCAAACTGCCAAGCCAGTTCTTCCCTGGACCGGAAACAATCATCTTGGGACCGGTTTTGCGGTAACACCCCTCATCAGCCAAGCTAGCTTGAATCCAGTGGCAAAGTGAGTAAGGGACCCACGTCTGGGCATACCCTGCCAACTGAGGGCAAACACAAGTAGATGATGGACAGAGCATTGAAACTTTTCAGACACTCACGCCTAGTCACAGATCTGGGTTGAATCCATCTTCGTTCTTCAGCTCACTTCGCCACCCCAGTTCAGACCCAGCCATTACAAATCAGTCTTGTCCCTGTTCATCATGGGAACAGTCTAGCCTGAACTGCCAAGCCAGGTCTTCCCTGGACCGGAAACAAGCATCCTGGGAGCGTTTTTGGGGTATGTAGGTGGTGCACACCTATAGAGAAAGGTAGAGAAAACATAAACCAAGTGCTAACACTGTTGTTCCTGGAATTAAGTGAGCAAAATTAGGTGGTTTGAAATAAATTAATTAGGTGTGATGAGACTTTATTGTGAATAAATCATTAACTTTTGGAATAATTTGTCTGCAGTATTTGCAAAGTTTTAATTGAGCTTTAGCGTGAGTTGGGATTTCAACATTATTCACAAAGTAATAATCTATAGTAAATTGATGAGTGCAAAGAGTACACAGTCGGGACGGACAACTCCATACATAAAGGTGTATCTAGGTCAATCAGTACATGTGTGTAGTTCTCAGCCTCCAAATGTGCAGTCTCAAGAATCTTAAACTTACAATCAACTCACAAATTTGGAAAAACAAAGATAGCCACACCTTACATTAAGGGCTATGGAAATATGAAAAATGGTGCATTTAGTACACATTGGATATGCATGTATCATATGGAGTAAGAAAAGCAACAATTAGTAGTTATGATAAACAACACAAACAAAAAGCATATGTGGGATACAACATATGAACAGCTCATACTAATATACCAAAAATGGACATTGTCAAATCCTATTATTCACCATAGCCTACAACTGTGATAAGATCCTTGGTACACTAGTCATGACTGTCCAAGTGCATTACATCTCAGAATTGCATGTGTGGTGCAAATCTACCCATTTGTGCTCAAAAGATTACAAGTCCCAGAATTCCATCTGAAAACATGATTCCCCAATCTATACTGATGAATAGACTGTATACCATTTGTAGCCATGACTCAGGTAAAGTTAATGGTGACAAACACATGACAGCTCTTCCACCACTCACATCAAACGTCATGACGCATAATGCACTTCATGCACTTACAAGCTTTCGGCTGCTCGAACTCCTCCAGCTGATAAGGGTCAGCCAGGCTACTTTTAGGGCACTCCTGTACTGTGGGGTCATGCGGGGCTGCTGTGAATGGGGCTGGGAGGACACGCGGGCCAGTGTTGCAGGTCCTCCCAGCACTTGTGGCACACATGGCCCCACACCTGGTACACGCCCACTGCGCTGCAGCACATGGTGATGTCATGCCATATTTGTGAATTTGCTGCGTTGCACAGCAGGGTTTCCAGGCCCCCATTAAGTTGAGGGTAGTTAGAAAGCACTCACTCACTGATGATGTTTAATTCAGATTAATTGAAGAGGGGTGCTATCTCATCTAGACCCTCAGCCATGTTGGAGGCGGGATAACTTCACAGAGCAGCAGGATGGTACAGGATGTTACCCTGAGGAGATGCTAGAACAGAATGATCTAAAAATGGCTGCCTTCAACTTCCTATATGTCATTTCCTGTATGTCATTTCCTGTATGTCACTCCCTATATATTTTCAGTGATCTCTGACCGATAGCAGAGCTTCCGCCCCATTGCGGAGTCTCCGCTCCATGTGTATAGACCCCGCTTGGCACATGGAATGGAGGCCCCGGGTGGAGGTGGAGGCTCCACTATCAGGGTGGGGATCACGGAAAATATACGGTAAGTGACATACAGGAAATTACATATAGGAAGTTGAAGGCAGCCACTTAGAGCTCATGCTGTGCCATGCACTCCTTGTCAGCTCATTTTTCATCCCAAAATTATGCAGGAGAAAGTGACATATATTAGTATATGTACAGTGCCAATTATTTGCATTTGGGATGCATTCAGCATCACACACATTCATCCTTACTACCTTCCACTTTTTGGTTGGGTGCAGGAAGGAGTCCCTCTCTGAGCAGACACAATCCTGGTCGTGACACAGGAACACTTACTCCATGGTGCACGAGAGCCAGCATTGTAGCTACATGAGTAGCAGCACACAAAGATAGCATATATGTTTCTATTCTTTTACAAACGCATGTTATACGGTTGTATTCTGTCATGAAATATATATATATTTGATAATGTGTTTTACTTGCTATATGTACACTGTTGTAGGGGTGGGTGTTGCCTGGCTCAATACCCCTCCAAAACACCCCCGAGATAGGTAACTGGTCAACCCTAGTCCCCGGAGGAGAAAAAGGAGCATGTGAATGGAGATCCGAAACCTGTGAAGGTCCAAACAGAGAGTTTGGATGGTTCCAAGAGAGAGGCAGGTGGCTAAGTGAGCAAGAGAAATTGGGATCCAGCTTGCCTGTTGAATGCATTCCACAAACCATCCTGGAAGAACGTGAGTAGAGTGGGGGGAGTGACAGTGAGAAAGAACAACCAGCACCCTGGAGATCAAAGGGAGAAAGAGTGCCCTGTCGTTGGTACTCAGCACCTGAATGGATTCACGACAGTGATCTTGACCTGATAATCTATGATTTGAAAGACCAAATAATCGTCCCACCTGAGCCCCCTTGATTCGCTGCCGAACACTTCAAAGCGCTTTACAATCTGTCATGGCGCGGGACGCCATTGCACCTTGGACATCGAGGAACTGCATGTCCCAGGATCCATTGCTCTTCCTGGAGGAGGGGCTGCCACTGACTTCCTTGCCGCCAAGCGCTTAAAAGCACCATATCATCTTCTGTGGTTAGGATGCGCCGGACCAAAGGCAGGTCTGTCCGCATTCATCATAGCCCGGAAGAGGCTGGGCTGGGCTACCCTCCTGGGTTTGGAAAAACAAGGTATAAGCTACTGTTACTGTTCAGTATTCTTCTCGACTTTAATAATAACATTATTACGAAATAGAAACAATATTAATTAACAAATAACCTCGAGATTATACAGCCCTGAGTAACCATATAATTTTAAACGTCTTTCTTTCACCAAAGGAAATTGTACTATGTGCACAAACTGGTCTAAGTTGCTGGCAGGCTTATGGACTAATCCACACTGTAAGGTTTCACCTTGGACTTCCGCATTGAGGGCATTGCACTGCAAAAACTTTGCCTGCAAAATTATTATACATTTATTTGTTCAGGGCTGGACTGGCCATAGAGTGCATCAGGCATTTTCCCTGGAGGCTCGAAGGGTGGGGCCGATTTTGCAGTGGTGGGGGCTGTTTTTGTTACTGGGGGTCGGTTTTGCTGCGGCCGGCGCCGCTATATCGGCCCCAGTAACAAAAGCAGCTGGGGGGCTGGTCCGTCAAAATTGCCAGGCCTGCTTTGGGTTCCCAGTCCGGCCCTGCATTTGTTGGACTGTTGGATTAACTTTAAGTTGTTTTTTATATATTTTTCTCCTTGTTCTGTGTAAGCACTAGTTGACTAACTGCAATTACATATAGTTAGTTGCTATTCCAATCCTGTGCAATCCCACAATTCTGGATTGACCAGGGCCTGAATGGTATAGGCTACACCGCCTAAAGTCATATAGTCATATTGGTAATATCCCCCCCCCCCCCCGCACTTTCTTTCTTCCTTTTTGAGCTGAATGGGCCGGATAGTAAGTACAGATCAATGGAAAGGCAACACTGCATACCCCCAAATGGAAACCACTCTGATGGGTCTGAAATCCGCTCCACTGGATTTTTTCCTTGCCCTTTAAAAAAAACGAATCAAGATTGCGCTACGGTATAACACCGACAGCGTGATCTTGAAATTGTTTTAATTGTATTCCCCCCCATCCCCCCCCTCCCCCCCTCCCCCGAAAACAATTCTGTGGACGCCCGTGGAAATAGCCACAGTCCGCAAGTTTCTATTTCGACAACAGAGATTTGTTTCTGCTTTACACAAGATGTTCTCATGGTGGACAATTCCCCAAACTTGGGGCATCATCATACAGAGAAAATATGGCATTGCTCATGTGAAGATGAAACTAAGGGGGGGGGGGGAATGGCCAAATCAAACATGCACAAGGGGAAGTTGTTAGGATCTCTGTCCCTACTTCCATTTCGGTCTCGAGAGAATGAGGACCATTTAACCAATAACGCAGTTCATTGGATTAGAGGCACGCGGCCATGCTGTAGCATCATCCGCTCTGACATCCTAAAAGCAGCACGCCACTCCCTCCCACATGATAATACTGTTTGCATTAAACTGATCTTAAGGTCACCTGCTTTGTCAAATGGCCTATTGGAGTTAGATGTACGTACCACCCTGCAGCCAAACTCTAACCTTCAGTTTAAACCCTCTGTCCTCCCACCAGGGCATTACAGAAGGCAAAGAAGGGAGAATCAGGACCGACTAGTGTGTAATGACAGAGACCACATGTTTCAACATTTGTTATATCGATTACCTAATTACGATTTTCTGCAAATCGCAATTAGGTAATCGCTATTACAAATGTATGAAACGCAATGAATTTCATATAAGGATTCGTAGGAGGTCGGAAATCCATTAATATTAATGAGGCAGGTCACAAGTTGCGACCCCCTAGAAATCTCCAAAATCACAGGGATGGTGTCCTGCTGGGGTCAGCAGACCACCATGTCAGTGATTGCTTTTAAATAAAGCAATATATATATTTTTTAAATGCAGCCCGTTTTCTTTAAAAGAAAACACATTAATAACTCACTGTGACCATTGCCTGCTCTTAAAAAAAGTTTTTGCATACATTCACAAAGGAGAAGGGAGCCCTTGGGGACCCTTTCCCGATTGCAAAGGGGTTACCACCAACTTGAAGTTGGTGGTAAAATGCGAATGTTTTGCGATAGCATTCACGGTCACAAAACATTCATACATACCGTTACGATTAGGTATTTGGAAGGGACGTCCTAAACACATCCCTTGCAAATACTGAATCGCTAATCTATTTTGCAATTTGGTAACAGGTTACTGAATCGCAAAATAGGGTTTGACACATGTGAAAAGCATTTTTTGTGTTCGATTCTGAGAATGGTCCCATTTGGGAGTGCAAACATACTTGATACATGTGGCCCTCCATAAAGTATCCATCTCTGTCTCAAATGAAAACAATCAAATTGGAATAACCCCAATAATAAAGTTAGGCCCTGTAGAGGCCACACAAGCTCTAGATCTAATTAAAAAAATCTATTTTATTTTCACAAGAGTTCCCTACTAAAAAGGGCATAGACTTGGATAGCGCCAGGACTGTTAAACAGAAAATGAATGCTGAGGAGGATAACCTGCCGTTAATCTCCTGGAACATCACAGGTTTGAAAAGGAAGAATAATGATTGTGATTGGTGTAGGCTAATTGATGCAGCAGATATTTTCTTGTTCCACAGAACATGGGAACTGGAACCCTGGCATAGGCAGGGCTATAAGACATATTTTATCCCCGAAGTCCAGTCAAGGGCAAGAAGACCATCAGGGGGATTGTTAATCTGGTTCACTATTTATTCCAACTAGCACGTCAAACAAGTCAACATGGATTCACCTGATATACTTGCGGTGGAGTTTTATTTACAAAGGAGGAAGCATCTACTAGTTCTTCATGTCTATAAACAAACCCTAATAAGAACCATTGAATCACCTACCTGCTATCCGAACTCTTAGAGGCATGAAGAAAAGGTCAGACTGTTATAGTGGGAGGGGACTTTAATACCTGCTTCGAGCCAACTGGTCTCATGAGGATCTCACTAGGGAGGACGATGAGTTAAGAGGGATCCCGGAGATTTGTGGGTCAATCTAGAAATGCCTCAAAAACTGGCCCTGCACCATTGGTCTCCGTGCATGTAACCGAAGAAGTTCATCAAACCGTGCTATGAATCCTACCATTGATAGAGGAGCCTATAAAAGTATTATAGATTACACCTTCCTAGATGTAACGTAAACCCATGGGCTGATCTGATATACACAAAAGGTAATAACAATGCAAGATAGCGACCACTAAACATTAAAATTACAATTAAAAAGTCATATAACCAAACTACAAGCTTATCCCCACAGGTTGAGAAGCACCCACCTATTGGGCACCAACAACAGAAAAATATCAAGTGGGACCACATTCCCAAAGATTAATTAACTCTGAGCAACCTATATAATTATAGTATCCCCATGCTGGTCCCTTCCATTGAAATAGAGCATGATTGAATGACAATCCATACCAGAATTTGCAAAGTCCTAAAATATATTTCCCATTCCACCAAGCCCAACACAGTACGGTTGTGTTGGGCTTCGTGGAATGCCTAAGACAGTAATTGCCTATGGTATACCAGAGAGTGCAGAATGTCAAAGACTGCTCTAATCAGTCCATCAAACAAGGGTATCTACCTGACAAACAGCTGGTGAGGGCATCACATAATCAAGCATTAAAAAAGACAGGATAGTATGGGAAACAGCTATGTGGGAGCATCTTCTTGAGGCAGCACGGACCAACAATCATGGAGCCTTTTGGCAAATAACCAGTAATGGGGTACGTTTACCGATGAAATGCCCAGACATCAACATCTTGCTCCAGTAGTGAGGTAGCCGTTTTCGAGCACTATGCAGGGTTCAACTAGAAATACAAGCACCAGATGTACCATTCTCTTACATGTTGGAGAAAAGGAAGAAGAAGCTGATTCTCTTACCCCAAGACCAAGAATTACTCGAAACTGGAAAACCAGTAATGCAGACCTTCACCATTTCTGACACGCAGCAAGCTATCAAGTGCCGAACATTAAGAAAGGCCCCTGGTTTAGACAGGATACCAACAGATTTATTTAAAAGCAAAACTACCGTTTGGGCTTCATACATTAATATGGTTACTAATTCCAATATGGCTGGATGGATAGGGCTGGAGCCCTAATTTCTTATCATGGAAAGGCGCATAGATAGTGCCTAGCCATAAAAAAGGCTCAAGAGCGGAGCCCGCCAACTACTGCCCAATTTGCCTATTGGATAATATGCAAAAAGTTTTTTGCAAGCACATACTAGATAAGCTGACAAGTTAGGCAGAAGAATATGAAATATTATCTGAGTTTTAACCGGGTTTCCGACCTTGTACAAGTACTATTGGCCAGATTGTTCGCTTACAAATGACCATATGGAAAACAGAAGACATCAACAGAGGCAGCCTCTATGTGGCCTTTATCGACCTAAGGGCTGCCTGTGACACAATGCCTAGAGTGAAGCTTTGGGAGATACTTAAGGAAAAGGGGGTTCCATTGCATTTACTGGGAGTAATTGTGAGGCTCCATGAAAACAATTTTGCACAAATCCGCTGGGACCCCACAGGGGAGATTACCTGCCCCAATAGAGGTGGAAAAGAGTGTGAAGCAGGGCTGCATTCCAGCCCAAACTATTTTTCTACTTTTCATTAATGGGTGTGTAAAAGTCCTCGTGGAATGTGAAAATTACTCCCATCTTTGGGTGTTTTTAAATACCAGGCTCTCCTTTTTGCTGATGATACCCTTTTTGTACCAAAATCCCCAAAGGTTATGCAAACACTGATAGAGAGGTTCAACTTGTTTTGCTCAATACATGGACTAGATTTGAATTCAAGCAATACCAAGTATATGGCAATTAAACCACACAGTTTATCGGGAACCTTAGCTTGGAGAAAGCAAGATTAGAGAGAGTAGATGAATTTGATTCCCTTGGGTTTCGACTACCGAGTAAAAACAGCTGGTCAACCCACTTCACAAAGAGCATCATGCTGTTGAAGCATAGATCATCAGCGATAATCTAATTTTGCAGATAAAACATTATTCTGCCCAGTCTCCCCACTGCTTGAGGTACATAGGGTGCAGGAAGTGGCAGGTGCTACGTACGGTGGTGAGCTTTGGGGAAGTAGTAACGATGGTTTTCTACAGGTGGCACGGAAAGAACCTTCTTGAGATCCAACCTCAAACTTCTAAAAGGTACACCATTAGCCCCCTTAAGACTAGATTTGAAACCAACAGAAGCACTTAATAAGTTAAAACCATTACTTTACTGGTATAGGGTTTGAACCTTTTCAAGCCCTCCTCCAAAGGCGCCTCCTCCAAAGGCGCAGGGGCATTGAGGATACCTTGGGTAAATTATGTCAAGTCATCCTTGACTGACCTGGGGCTGGGCATCCTAGAGGATGACAACAGACACTATCAGTGCCCAGTCACCTAGGTCCCTCAAGGCATGCTTTAGGGAACGAGAGTGGTCAAAACTGTACCAATCATCAACACGGGTCACTTACACTGCAGTTCCTAGAGGCAAAATTTGAGCCCAGTTTCGAGGCCTTCCTGGACTACATTAACACTGTGTGTACAAGATCACTACATATTAAGTTCAGATTAGGGACCTTGCCAATAGCCAAGTGCATTGGTACCTGGGGACCCTTAACATTTGAAAAACCTCCTAATGAAGACAAATACCCAGTCTCTAAGGACATGCCCGAAACAGAAGAGCATCTCCTCTTTTTCTGCCCTGCCTCTATTAGGCAAAGAAAATACTGGGTAGTGCTACTTTGTAGATTGATTTCTAAGCATCCGGTAGTGCAAGATAGCACTGCGGATATGCAAATAGGACAACAGAAACAGTGAAGTATTTTCCTCAGCCAAACACCTAGACTCCTTTTGGCATATAAAAGAAAACGTGCCCTCCTACTGCAAAATTAGATGACCAAGAGATCAAAAAAGGAACAGACTTGACCACCCAAGTTAATGATCTCTTGGTCTCTTTCTTGGTCTCCTTACCACCATAAAGTCTGTCAACTAAGACATTCAGAAGCTGGTTCGATGCACTTTCCATGTCTAGCACTTTAGCCCTAGTACTGTATTGTCTCTTTTTCCCTCTAGTTTTTTGATTGCCCTCAGATAACCAGAAGCAACCCTGATGCACCTCAACTGACCAGCGTTTTAGCACTAGTGCAGTATTGAATTTTATGGAATTAAAACCATGAGTTCCTTTCATCTTACTGAGTGTCATCTTCCACAGAGACTTTTTTTTATGTTGACTTTCTCTTTTTGTCTATGGCTCCTAAACTGCTCTGTCTCGCTTGAATATCTATGACATCGAAGCAAATCCTGGCAAATTTGGTACAGATAATCTTAGGCACAAAAAGACACCATAGGGCATGTCAGACCATATTAGGTTCTTGTCTTTGGTTCATCTTTTCTTCTTGAGCTGTTGTGTAAACAGAGAAACACTGCATGTGATATCTCTGCGTGGAAGACTACTAAGAGTCATGTACTGTTTAGCCACAATGACAATGGATTGCATATTAACCCATGTTTTTACTGTGTAAGATTTATGGTCTATGACCCAAATAAAGTATTTCTTGACTTGACTTTAGTAGGGTAGTCTTTCTAGAAGAAGATGAAGTAGGGCTAGAGATCACTCACGAAGACATACTGTATATAAGCCGATGCAATAACAGCAACCAACGATAGCAGTTTTGCCCATTTTTCACAAGTAGAACTGCTGCGGAGCTTACACGTCTTCTTAAGGCCTGACTGTAGAGAAACTAAGTGAATCCTTACCAAAAATGAGTGTAGGGTAGTGGTAGCTGTGATGCTAATTGTTGTCATATTTCTTTCAGCTTTATTAATAGGGATGAGTAACACTGCTGATTTCGTCCTCTTAGATCCACATCTAGACCAACCTCTCACACACATTCAGTAGATCAGGTAGATAGGCTTCATGTCAAGATGTTTTTTAAGGAGATTTTTGGGTGGGCAGTTGCTGCAGGACAATTAAGGTAACAGGACGAACAAACCATGAACTTACCTTTTTGGAGAATGTGTCTACTTTTCAGTGGTGATTAACTGCTGTCAATACTCCCTGATTATTTTGCCTGTTAGTGCCTCCGGTGCAGTTTCCTACTCAGCGCTGTAAACAGACAGGAAACTTCTTTCCTGACATCCCAACTGCAGACAACTCCATCCAAGTCTGAAGTTAAGTAAAGCAGGCCGGTGAAGAGGTAAGACGGCGAGCAGGACCTCCTGGGCATTAATTTTTAGGTCTCGCCTTGGCAGCGTGTGCGCCGTATGTGCTGTCTCAGCGAGACAAATCAATCTATATGTTGAGTGAAACTTCGCCTATTGGCAGCAAATATGCTCGCCATTTGTTTAACATTGCATTGCTCTTTCTTTTCTTGCTTATGGTTGGTTCGCGATGAGAAACGTCACATCCGTTGTGCTTCCATTTTGCAGGAAGCAGCACCGACCAACTACTGTTTAGTTACGCTGCTGGGCTGTTATTAGTCTATTTAGGGACTACTTCCTTGTTTAAAGGGACGGTGCACAGATGTTCCTTCTCTCCACCCTTTTAACCCTTTCCAACCCCTCGCTGCTTCCCAGGGAACGGCATGTTAAATGTAAAATGTACAATGCAGAAAGTTCCACTGATGCAGCGGGCCTGCAGTTTGAGGATTTTTTTTTAATTGTATATAGCGTTAACTCGACACGAAGGAATTGGAGAGCTTTAAATGAGCTGCCTGCAGTTTGAGGATTTTATTTTAATTGTATATAGCGTTAACTCGACACAAAGGTATTGGAGCGCTTTAAATGAGCTCCAATGACATTACACGAGGACATATTCATTTTCTCGTAGGCACTTGGAGATTAAGGGAAGTGCGCAGAATCACAGGATGTTAAGCCGAGGACAACATTGGAACCTGGCGCTCCCGGCCACGGGACGGTGCACAGATGTTCCTTCTCTCCACCCTTTTAACCCTTTCCAACCCCTCGCTGCTTCCCAGGGAACAGCATGTTAAATGTAAAATGTACAATGCAGAAAGTTCCACTGATGCAGCGGGCCTGCAGTTTGAAGATTTTTTTAAATTGTCTATAGCGTTAACTCAACACAAAGGTATTGGGGCGCTTTAAGTGAGCTCCAGTGACGTTACACGAGGACATATTCATTTTCTCGTAGGCACTTGGAGATTAAGGGAAGTGCGCAGAATCACAGGATGTTAAGCCGAGGACAACATTGGAACCTGGCGCTCCCGGCCACGGACCTCAGATAGAGTGAATACTTTAGATGCACTTTATTTTACACTTTATTGAGATGTTTTGGTCAGCATGCGCGGCTTAACTACCTCAATTTTTTTTCATAACATTGACTGAACTTTAACAATTCTCCCCGTGTGGTGCCCTCCCTCTCAACACCTACATCTACACTCCTACCACCCCTGTTTCCGGGTTAAGGAGACTGCCCGTTGTCATCGGCCGCCCGAGCTCAGCCTATGTACCTTAATGAATGGATTAAGGAAAATAGCTGAATAAAGTACCTGTGTTTCAGAAATGCTCAACTAATAGCAGTACCTCACTTCCAAAGACAACGGAGGTGAGGCTCTTCCTTCACGGTCAGAGCGGCAAGTATGTAGAATCAGCTGCCTGATTACTCGAGGTCTATCTCAAAGGAAGTTACATTTAAAAAGAAGCTGAAAACACTCTTATTCAGACTTTAGTGATGCTAGGATCTCAGCGGTTCTGTGCTCTGCTCCCTTCAGTGCCTAAAAGCACCGGGACAATCCTCTGAGTAGCTGTGTGCTATAGAAGAATCATGAATTAATTAATTAATTAATTAATTAATTCATTCATTCATTCATTCATTCATTCAGGGAGACAAAGCAGAAACCCAATGCAGCACAAGCATTTGCAATGCAATAGGTCTCGCATTTGCGAGAGTTTAAGCTATTGGCATTGGAAATGGCAATGCCTTTTATTTATGTTTTAAAAACCAACACGTAAATAAAAGGCATTGTTATTTACAATGCCAACAGCTCAAACCTCGCAATTGCAATTTGTTTTCTAAACAGTTAACATTCTACGAATATCACATTTACTCAACATTATAATATCGTTTTTGAATCCTTGATCAGTGTGTACCTTATGTATAGAACACAAAAATGTGTACACAGTGACTTTAAAGGGGGCTGTGCACAGCCTCCGTATTAACGCTTTTCGAAGATGAACAAGCCGGCTCACCCGTGCTCTCCACACCGAGTGATCGCAGGGCAGGGCAGAGCTGGGCATACATGCGCCTGTAAGCTGAGCACACGTGAGCATGCGCGTTCCTCCGGCCCGTGTAAGGACAGGGTGACTGATTGCAGTGAGTGCCCGAGGTCAGCAGTCACAAATGGCAGAAAGACGCGTCCATAAGACTGCGCCTCATAGACGTGTCTCGTAGGCAATCTTCAGAAACGGACTATTAATCAATTTAAACTATAAATCTATCAAAATCTATGTCAGAAAGGTCTGAATAGGTCAGCTTCTTCAATGCTGTATTTTTTTGCTCAATCTTCCGGCTGTCGGTGGACACCTTTGTATAGGGTGGGACGAGGCTCGTATTTATTGAAACATTCACGCAGTGGCTGTCAAGCTTACCCCAACCGAACATAGGCACACTTTACCTTTTTATAGGACGTATTCTTTAAAGGAGAAAACGTTTGTTTAAGGGATGCGCCAAAGAAACCTGCACGGTTGTAAGATGCTGAACTGAACTGGAAACGTACAGCGCGTCTGGCATTTTATATAATACATATCAGTACCGCGAATTGTGAAGCCAAACCACCCATGTGCTCCTCTGCAATAAAGTTATCATGTTAACCACTATAATGGGGCCTTTGCGCAAAGCATTTATCTCGAGGCTTCATGTAAGCAGAGCTATCCTGTGATGCCTCAGTTTTGGGAATGCTCAACTCCTCGATGCTATAATTGTTAAATAAAACAATAATATAAACATAGGGGAGAATATGCATTCGTGACAAATGGTAAAACGTGACGCTTACGTTTTATAACGACACATAAGCAAAATTGCTCAGTCATCTTCTATGGAAAGATGTAAGCGAAGTCACTGTTGCAGCGGCATGGTCAGTCTCTTCAAGTTGGCCACATGGCAGAAATTAACACAGATGGCACAAGTACTCCTATTCTGCTAAGATAACTTTATTTTTGGGAAATTGATGTGCAAATAAAAAGTCATCTTACCATCTACTCTCTCTTAACTTCTATTTTTAAAAAAGCCTTCCTTTTGGCTAGACGATGTGCACGGCGAACGGTGAAAGGAAACATGGCGCAGAATTAGCCGTTACCCACCCATTCCAGAATAGTGGTTGCGGCGGCCCTGCTGTAGAGGACAACAACACCGAGGATAAGTGGGAGGGGCTAGAGCATGGAACATTAAGCAAGCAGGAAGTTGTAAAGCATTTAAACTCACGGCAAAGAAAAAGAGCTGAGAAGGATCACATTAAACATTTTCCACTGTACGCATCAATCAGGTATTGCAGTACCTCCAGGAATGGTGCACTTCCTCAACCGGTCAAAAACAAAGTTGTTCAAAGAAAGAATACGAAGTAGCGCTTCACTAGCAAACTCTGTATAGTAGAGCTAATTCTTGTGGGACTGACTGTCTGGGGGAAAAACACGTACCTGCTAGACGATGTGCACGGCGAACAGTGAAAGGAAACATGGCGCAGAATTAGCTGTTACCCACCCATTCCAGAATAGTGGTTGCGGCGGCCCTGCTGTAGAGGACGACAACACCGAGGATAAGTGGGAGGGGCTGAAAAGTAAGTTTCAGATTTTGGAACTTTCATTAAGTAAAGAGGGCTCTTAAACTAAAACGAACCGAGTAAAGTCATATGTAACGGGCAGCCCTCCTGGGAGGTTACAAAAGTAAACAAGCGGAAGTGATCGCGTTTGCGATCAAACAACAAAGCGGCGAAAGTGAAAGTAATCAGGGCTGGGTGAGAAGGGAGGGGGAATGCAAGGGTCAAAGAGGCAGGGAGAGCGACGTAAAGCCATATGGCTGCTTTGCGCGCGTGCACGCCTCGTGCACTGTAGCTCTATGCCGGGGAAGCACTTTCAAAAATCCACTTACAAAATGTCTCAAAGAGACAGCTTTCGCTGTCTCAGCGAGACCTAAAAAAGGACCTAATAAAATCAATCTAAACTGAGACCTGCCTCCTCCTTACCGCTTCATGAACGTCAGCAATACAATTCTACCATCTGGAAAAAAAACAATTCCACTTGGTGAAGATCATCAGGACACAAGCTTTTAAAATGAAACTCACAGACTTCCATTACTCTGTTTTACACACAATAAAAATGCATCATGCAGGCCACACCTATACATACGTGCATGCAAATATTCACTAAAATTGTAGTGCTGGGACCTAGGTCAGTGCATATCAGTGGTACTTTACTTGAGTGGGCCAATAGGCCTTCACTCATGTGGAACAGATAAAAAGGTCTGGTTATAAGTACTCATTCAGAGAGCAGAGTCCGCTGCAAGAACAGCTAATCCCATGACAGGGAAGGTAGGCCAATGTCAAAAAAATGAGGGCATGGTTTGCACATCCCTTCTCAAACACATTAGAAACTAAAACCAACCTGCATTTGCAATGCAACAGGTCTTGCATATACGCGTGTTTGAGCTATTGGCATTGTAAATAACAATGCCTTTTATTTATGTATTGGTTTTTTAAACATAAATAAAACGCATTGTCATTTACAATGCCAATAGCTTAAACTTGCGTAAATGCGAGACCTATTGCATTGCAAATGCTTGTTTAAGAAAGAAGTTGTGTTTGTATTCCAATATACACTCTCTCAGACATGACCAGATGCGACTTTGACAAGCCCAACTAGCTCATAGAAACATGCGAATGCGCGTGAAATGTTGGCAGCCAATTTACTAGTTTGGGAGGGAAGCTCCAACCAAGAACAAAGTGTGCCCAACCAATTTTCGAAACACGCATAGTGTGTGCAACATGGCAGCGACATTAAACATGAGAAACGTAGAGGGCTTGCATCTACTACCGATGACAGGCACACCTTAACAACTTGTCATCCATTTTAAAAGGTGGGGGAACCTCCTATTACTAAGTGTATTTGAGTTTTCATTCATTTTGCCTGCATCAACTGTCGGTGACAGGTACACCTCAGCACATTAACGGTAACTTATGATTTGACTTGCACCAACTGCAGGCAAACAATCACACATATGTAATCAAGTTGTTTTGTCAGCAGTGTAGTAATTTGGTCACACTTTTGGGTATTCAAATAAGTGCATTTAATTTTTTGGGAGAAATTGTATAGATACCTTCTGTAGGCTAAAGTGTGCAGGCAGAAACTCACCCACATGCGGTCACCTTATGGAGAGAATGTTGCCACCTCCACCTTTTCTTCAAAGTCCCTGGTGCCCCTCCATTAAATTGGCAACAGTAGAAAGAGACTTTTGAAGCATATTTTGAGACAATTGGGGGTGACTGACACATTCACTTCAAAATAGAACAAGCATTGGCATAGCCAATAGGTCTCGCTTTTGGGACCTTATAAGTATTTAGCTATGCAACTGTTGCATGGCTAAACACTTATAAGGTTCCAAAAGCGAGACCTATTGGCTATGCCAATGCTTGATTTTTTTCTTGGTCATGCTGGCAACTCCTTCCTGCTTGTTGTAATGCTTGTTTGTTGTTGATTTTTTTTGTTATGGGGTGGGTGGGGAGGGGGACATAAACAATGGGATGGTGGAAGTTGGGAAATAGTACCTGAATTACCACACAAGCAGTTGACAGGTATTGTGGGCTCAATTAAATAGTGCTCCGTTTGCGGGTCTAGCCATGTTGAGTCAACATTGTGATGTTTAGATCACTGGAGAAGTCAGCAGGGAGCGTGTAACTCGTTCAGCCGTCACGCCAGCTATGCTGTAGAGTAGTTATTAAATGCCCAGTAAGTAAACCGTGCTTCCGTGGCAGGTTCGAGCCACGATGTTGAAAGACTCACAAGCTAGGTCGCGGCGCTGCCTTCACGCCAAAGAGCTAAACTATTTCTATTTTTGTTTCTAAATTGATTTGGAAATATATACCGCGGAACCGAAAATGACGAAATCAGTTTGAGGGGAAAATGGCAGTTTACCTGCACGTGTCTTCTCACTGACAAGTTGGTTCTCTTGAAATGGGAAGGCTGAGGTTTGGAATTGGCAGAATATGCAAACATCAAGCAGCCTGGCTGAGAGACATAATAAAGCCGCAATGAATATGCCAACGAACATGCCTGCTGCAGGCTGGCGTGCGCCTGAGCTGCTTGGAAGAATCCACTTGGAACGAGGGCACGTGCGTCACGGCAGAGAAACAGGCCGGCTGCCACCTGTGGACCAGCTCTGCAATCAATGCCTGCAGACACCGTGAAATATCCAGCAATAGGGGCTGCGGCCAGAATCACAGGGTGCTTGAGCATTCCGACAGACTCAAACCGTGTTTTTCAGCTTTAAAGACGGCCACTGTAGCCGTTAAGCCACATCAGTCTGGCATATTTACGCTCTAAAATCTAATGATTTTTTCCATGAGTAGTGGGAACTGTAAACAGACCATATTTAGAAAAATACTAGTGAATTGTGCAAGAGACCTAATTCAATTTACAAGCTCGATGACTCAAAGGTAGGTCACTTACTGTTGTTGAAAGCAGGTCTTCTCCAAACTTGTCAGTGTTCTCATCATGTCTTGCCAGGTTACATCCATTACAAATGCAGTGCCATAACTACTGCGGACACCATAACAGCTGTTCGTATGTTTATAAAGCAATTCCAATTTATTTTCCGGCCACTTTAGAAAGAGTTAGAGGAAATTAAATTCGTACAATCCTCTGTCCCCCGTGCCTGCTTTAACAACTGCGGCTATGAATGCGGATGTTAAAAATTACTGGCGAGAGCTAACAAACATTGACCGCGCGGCCGTGAAAATGACACGGCCGCGCGGCCCGCGAAAGTGATTGTGGACGCGATCAAGCATGGTAGAGTAATGGTCCACACTACCGGAAACATTTATTGTAGTGTATTGTAGTGTTTACAAAGGGCTTCATGAGGTTGGTGGGTCACGAAGCGCTGGGCAGGTTATTACTGTAAGTGGAAATGTGAACACAAGGAAACCGACATAAAGTTAGCTGAACTATTTCTCACATCATTTTTCCTGGAGCGGTGTTTTTTTTAAAAGCCACTTCAATTTGATGTGTTTGCAAAAAACTTCATTTTTAAGTTTTCAAAGTAACGGGATTTTTGCAAACACTTGCAGCTAGCTTTAGACGTGAAGCACGATTTTTGTTGCACATGGTAACAAGCAGGAAGAGGGATAAGGGAGGGGGTAGGGGAGAGAGGCACGCAGGCTGGCAAATGGTGAGCAGTTTCGCGGCCGCTTTTATGTTCTCAGTGGCCGCGCGGCTCACTGTGAACATCAAAGTGGCCGCAAAATGATCACGCAGGCTGCCAAATGGTGCGTGCGCCCTGCGCACATGCACTGTATTTGGAGGCCTGAAAGCACTAGTTTACACTACCAAATCCCCCGTTTACTAAAGCTCTCGCCAGAGCAGCGCTAAAGCGCTGGCTCAGGCGAGACCTAAAAAGTACTATTGATATAAAATTTAGGTTCCGAAGGGAGAAGCATATTGAAAACCTTGCCTTTGGAAATTATCAACGTTCATGCCGAAGGAGGGGGATCTGTATCTGCAATGGATGAGTGTGCATCTATCATCAAAACATCAGATAAGAGATTTAACCCTAGAAAAACATTGTGCTGGAGTGGCACACAGTTTTGCAACGTGCCCAGTTCCCTGGGGAGTCAATTGATGATTTTGTTGCCACTTTAAGAACACTTGCAGCAACATGCAACTACAGGGAATTTAGAGATAAAATTATTCGGGATCAACTCATTGAGAGAACAAATAATAGAAAGTTACAAGAAAAACTGTTATCTACTGAGGATCCGGAGTTAGAAATGGCTTTGACATTGGCAAGAAGTATTGAACATTCGCAATTGTGCATGAGGGAGATGAATGACAGCGCCAGATCTAGTGAGATTAAAACTTTTAAAACAATTTACCAGAAAATTAACTAAAACGTGAATTCTAGAGCTTCACAAAACACTGACATGACTTCTGCCAAGAGTAGTGAGGAGAAACATGATATGCTATTGTAGGAAAGTAGGCTCTGCTTTTATGGTTCCCCCCACTTTTTGCCTGGTGCTAAGCTGTTTCTGACTAGCCTGACTGGGATCCTGTCTATCTGCTTTCTCCCATAAATTGTTGTAGTAAGTACTTAGGTACATCGCAGTATGACACTGTGGTACCCTTATCATTCCCTAGTATATGGTACTAAGGTACCCAGGGAATAGGCACTCCAGAGGTCACCCACGGGCTGCAGCATGTATTATGCCACCCATGGGAGACCACTCAAACTGTAACTACAGGCCTGCCATTGCAGCCTGTGTAAGCTGGTGCTAACAACACTTACTAGATATAGGTTTCCCATATGTAGGGTCACTGCACTTAAAACCTATAAAGTCACCCCAATAGCTAGCTTTTGCAATCCTGAAGGCAGGGTGCTTGGTTCTAAGCATGAGCAGGACACCCCTACACCCTACGGAGTCCATTCTCCCGGCTGTAAGTGAAGCAGCCATATACTATAAAGAGGGGCACAGCGTTATAACGCGATGACCTTCTTGAAACTGGCTGCAATGAATCCTATCATGTTTGGTATCAAACATGTTGAACTCATACCCCCAACACCGTAAACGGTGTGGGAGGTATGACTCCAAGTACTGGAAGAGCCCTCCGTTAGGCTCTCTGTGTTCCCAGTACCAGTCTTCTAAACCCGGACAGCACAAAATGGTTGTTGCCGACCAGAGACACGATTCTGCCTCCATGCTGGAACAGGGAAGGCAGAACAATAGGTATACTGTCACAGGGAGGCGTGACCACTTTCCAGACCGGATTTAGTGTATTGGGGCAGGGTGGGTGCACTTCCTAGTGCCACTCAGTCTGCATGAGAGGCACATTTGGTGTCCTCATACATAGTCCAGTTCAAACCAGCTCTGGGAGCGTTGGCTCTCACTCTGGCAGGAAACTGGACAAAGGACATGGGAGTAACCTCCCGACTGTCCAGACCCTCCCCCAGAAGGTCCCCTGAATTGCCCCAAGCATTTCTGTAGGGTCTGAAGGGCTTAGCTGTGGGTGGGTCCCTAGATTTGTAGTGGGATACGATTCAATTCAAACACCACTTCAACTTCTACCGTCTGGACACTCTGGACTTCGATGGACTTTGTTTGGGCTCAACTTCGTCCCCCTTTCAGTCTGCTGCATCGTCTGTGCCTGTGCACCATACAGGAACCTTCCAAGGCCTGTGGGCATCCAAGACACTTGAAGGAATCTCCATTGGAGTGAAGGAGTCACTTCCCTACATCTGCAGGCACCACAACCAAGCTGACCGGTCTGCTGATCCTGAGCTCCTACGGACTCTGAAAGGTTAAACAACACAGATGGTAGTTCTCCACAGCTCTCAAGGCCTGTCCTGCTCTCTCACCAAATTTGAGGCCAGTATCCCTCAAAGGGAGCAGCAGGAACTAAACCCCTGTGCACCGCATCAACTTGCAATTGCCAAGACTTGTTGGCTTCCTTCCATCAAGAACTTTGGGCTCCAAGTATCCCCAACCTCGAGGCTCTCCAGTGACCATAATCTTTGGCCACCCCGATTGCATCGTGGCCAGCATCTGTTGGTGAGCTGCTCAAGGTCCTCTTGTTACTCCAGCCTGTGGGTCCTGTTGAGGGTCACCTTTGTTTCTTTTGGACTCCTTTGAATGCTCGGGGTCAGCCCTGACTCCTCTGCTTGTGGTGAGTCCCCTGGACCTTGATGCTCCCGACATTACAGCTTCTTCGACATCCTTGCTGTTTACATTTGCCAAGGCTTGTTGGTGCTTCCGACAGACACCGACCTCACAGTTCTCGACATCTGACATAAAACAGCTCATGCACAGCTTCTGGTCTTCATCAGCATCGCCTGGTGCTCACAGCTGCAGAGTCAAGGTCCTCGTCAACTCTCCTGCAACACCTGACCTTGATGGGCATTCGTCTTCCAGGTCTCCATGTCACTCCTGAGTGACATAGACTCTGTCCCCTCTGCTTGCAGGTACCTCACAACTAGAACCCACATTCAGATTCCACTGGACACTTTCTCCTTCTACAGCTGTGGTAAATAAAATTCCTTTACCGGGACTTAATTTGATACGGAAACATAATAAAACAGCTCAGTAAATAAGAGGCAGAATCCGTGGTATTAGAGGTTCGGAATGGGCTTTATTCCAATGATCGATTATAATCGGTTGCTCCAAGTTCCATCACCACGGAGGTTCAGGAAGTGAAGTACATACTTTATTGACAAGAAATGACTTTTATAGTACATACATTACAATGAAGCGAATGCAGTAGGCGTAACAATTGATAAGGAAAATGACGATTCATATGTGTAACCGAAAATGGGTGTAATAAGGAGTAAAACGGAACATAATTGGTTATGATGTCATATATAGGTGGATCTATAAGATAATACTTGGCATAGATGCGCGCGCAGCAGCATGACGTGTGATTGACGTGCAACTAGGGGGTGAAGGGGACTTGACATTTAGCTCTACATGAGGAGACGGAAAGTCTGGGGGGTCAAGTCAACCTAATCCCAATTCATATCTAACATCCTATGTTTAAAGAACTATGTTATCCACAAAAGAAGGACTCTCGGACAGAATCTATTCTATACTGACTGTGCGTGCGTGTACAAGCGTCTAAGTGTCTACACTAAATGCGAGGGGGTAGGAATATTCCATGGTAACAGGGCTATGAATTACTTGCATGAGGACAGAGAAGCCGGGCCTTTTGCTCGGTAGCTGGAAGAATGTTTACTTAAACTACTAGACAGGAATGCATCGGCTGAGGGGTGAAGCAGATAACTCGAAGGTGAAATACAGTTCTTGGCAGAGAATAGGCTGATGTCAGGCTTCGTGAGCCGCGCAGAGAATGAGACAAAGTTCATGGTCACAGATGCAGGCTCAGACTGGAGTTTTCAGAGGCAGAAGGCAAGAAGAGTTTGATGACAGAATCAGGGCCTACTTGCCTGGACTGTAAAATGGCATAGGTGAACCATATAAAGCCGGTGGCTTTTCATACTTAGGAATGGAATATCCGGCCTATTCATGGCGGATCTGACAGAGGACATGTTGACGGTGGACGCACATGTGTTTGCGTCTTCATGACTGGAACTGGAGGGGATATACATGTACTTGTAACATGCACATAGAACCGTTGGGGTCCAAGATAGGGGACATAACTGACCAGAAAAATCCATATTTCCACATTCCCTCCTTGTCCCCTACTTGCCCGTCAAGAGATATCAATCTTCATTAATCCATTGATCTGTTCGCATAACATCATTTGTTCTTCTTTCTTCTTCCGTGACGAATGAGATCTTGGTGGTGGAATACACGATGTGGCACACAGGCCACAGATCGCTGGTCCACATTGTAGACATAGACAGCAACTGAATAGTATGAGAAGGCCAATACCTAGGAATGATAGAACTCTCCATCCCCAGGCTGATATCACACTCCAAAACCAACCGGACCAAGTCCAAGTGCCTGGGTTCTGGTGTATCTGGCTTACAATCTTATGAAGGCGAGTTATAGCTTTATATACAGATGGCGAATTTTCTGGTATGAATACGCAGCAGCTTGATCCGATGACCCTACAAGCTCCGCCCCTATCAGCCAGGATGACGTCAAGGACAAGACGATTTTGAAGCACAACAATCCGCATAGCAGACTGCTCTTCTGTTAAATTGCCTAAGGCGGAAATAGTTTCATTCACTACTGCTTCAAGGGTTCTAGTTAATCTACGTATCAGCTTACTATTAGTAACAGTACCTATATAGGGAAAGATGCCTTTATTGAAATCTGTGTATTTTTCCCATGCTGTTTCAGTGTAATCGACAATTGGGAGATCTCTCCGCTCTCTGTTGTGTACTAAATGAATATTTCTATAATAATCAGGAGGAGCTAGGAAAACAGGTGGCAAAAGGAATGCAATGTAGCAGGTACCATCCCAATCTAGAGGCAGACGCATATATGCAGTCTGACCACATATAAAGTAGGAGTGGCGATAAGCTCTAAATGAAGATTTGCCTTGATCACTGAATTCTACTGTAGTAGTGCATTTACTATGGCCCATATGTATGGAACCAACTTTTCTTACACATAATTCACCTTTCGCTGGGAATACTGACATGGTTGGTAAAACTAGTTCAACTTCGGATTCGACATTTAGGACCATGAGATTAGGAGTAAAGTTACCTAATCCATATACTTCATTTTCTAGATCAGTTCCTGTTCCTTTGGGACGACCCTCCTTGTCAGGGTAACAGACTTTGAATAAAACTAGGTTCAGATTTCCCCATACCCACTGGTCTTTGTAAACGGCTGTATCTGAGTCTATGGAATTTATTAAACTAAACCATGCTCCACAGGAGCCATTATGTGTAAACGGATGTGGAAAGAAAGGCAGGACTCCTTCATAATTCTGATAGGGAGGGAGCCGGCCACACACCCAACAATTAGTTGCATTACTAGTCTGATGGGAATGATGTAACATACTAATGAAAGTGTTATTGCGCAGCGCAAGTCTATAAGACAATTCATGCGGGGGTAAGTCACTAAAAGAATGTTCAGCAGTAACATTGTAAACGTTTCTGGCAATAGGGTAATATATGTGCAACAATATACTTGCAGTAATTATTAAAAGACTTAAGAAAAACAAGATTAATAATGTCACTATGCAATGGCTACGCAGTGATTTACAATACGCCTGTCGTTTCATCATTTTTCGCGACTGTCCATGATTCAGGTCTAGGCGATACATGTCGGAGACAGATTCAACCGCTTCACCTAGGAGAGGACTTAAACAATCAAATCGTCCGACGGCCTAGGCCTTAATTTTAGTCTATAAAGTTCTTTACCGTCGGCCTCAGCCAGAGGTAGTTTTGAGTCAATTGGTGAGGACACACGAGGTGGGCTGTTTACATCTGAAGGAAGTCCATGAAATTTCTTGATATGACTTGAATGAATCCATCCTTTCTTGCCCTCGATCTTCACGGCTGTCCTTGTGGTCAGTAAAACCAACTTGAGTGTCTTCCACCTGGGCTCCAGCTGAGTCTTTCGATCGAAATTCCTCACAAAGACGAGGTCCCCCGGAATTACGTCATGGGGTTTCACCTCAGTATTGTCGGGAAAGGCTGCAGCTACCTGTGAACGACAAGATTGTAGTGCAGACATCAAGGAAGCCAAGTAATCTGTCAGCATATTACAGTCAATATCAGTTATTTTGCGTGGTATAGGCGTCCCCCACATATTTGGTGGTCTGCCGAAGATCACCTCATACGGGGATAGCCCTGTTCGAGAGTGTGCTACCATTCTCATGTAGAAGAGTGCAACTGGTAACGCTACTACCCAGTCGACACCTTTCTCTCTGCATATTTTGGACAATCTGATTTTCAGTATCTGATTATGTCTTTCTACGAGACCTGCTGCTTCGGGGTGTCGGACACAGTGGAATTTCCACTGATAACCTAACAAAAGTGAAACATGTTTCATTAATTCGGATGAGAACGGCTGGCCGTTATCTGAGTGAACAACACGTGGTAAACCGTATCGTGGGAAGAATTCTCGAACCAACTGTTTGGCAGTAGTCGGGGCAGTGTAATCTGAAACCGGGTATGCCTCCGTCCAGCGGGACAGAGCGCAGACAACTACGAGAACATATTTGAATCCTCGACATCGTTCCATCTGGATATAATCCATCTGGAGTACTTCAAAAGGGTGATTAGGAGGATGAAATCCACCTTGCTCTACGGGAACACTTTTTCCTGGGTTGAACTGGCAACAGATCATACAGGTACGGACCTTTTGTTTGGCTGCTGCTCGTAAATGTTTATTGAACCAAATGTGTTGAATGCTGTCTAGCATAGCTTTTTCTCCTAGATGTGCTGGACTATGTATAGTGTTAATTATAACTTGGACCATTGAATCAGGAAGGAACCACACAGATTTTTCCTTCATCATCCATCCTTGGTCCGTTTGGATCCCTCCTAATTCAGTCCATTTCTTTATTTCGTCTGGTGTAGCATGTGTCTGTATGTCAATTACGTCAAGGGTAGGATCTTTAACTGTCATACAATGTGTCGGCATCGGGACTATTGTCTTTGTCATGTCGGATGTTTGGGTTTGAGCAGTCTGTTTAGCTGTTCTGTCGGCTAGATCATTGCCTTGAGAAATGATATCAGTAACCTTCGTATGAGCCTTACATTTCATAATTGATATTGCAGTAGGTAGATGTATTGCATCTAATAAGGCATGAATGAGGGGTCCGTGCTGAATGTGGGCACCGTGGGAAGTTAAATAACCTCTCTCTCGCCACAGCACGCCGAAGTCATGTACAACTCCGAATGCATAACGTGAATCAGTGTATATGTTGACTTTTTTATTTGTGGCTTGAATACAGGCTTGTGTCAGAGCAATAAGCTCTGCGGCTTGAGCTGACAAAATATTTATACGATTAGTTTCAATGACTTCAGTATCTGTTGTGACTGCGTAAGCAGCCACCAACTCTCCTGTATTTGTTCTCATACATGAACCATCTACATACAATGTCAGGTCTGGGTCTGACAATGGGACATCGGTTAAGTCTTGTCTAGGTTTCGTCGTTATTGTAATAACTTCAATACAGTCATGGGCTAGTGGGTCTGTTCCGGTTACTGGCAAAAGTGTGGCAGGATTCAATGTATTACAGCGTCTGATTTCTATATGTGGCTGAAACAATGTAAGTTCGTACCCTGTAAGTCGCGCTATAGTCAAGTGTTGTGTTTGCGTTCTATTTACAAGAACCTCTACTGCATGTGGTACTTGAACTGTCAATGGATGTCCTAACACTATGGCATCGCTTTGTCTGATTGCTAAAGCTGTCGCTGCCACTGATTTTAGGCATGCAGGCAAAGCCTGAGCTACGGGATCTAATGTACTAGAAAAATAAGCACATGGTTTGTGTGCTCCTGCTTGTTCCTGTGTGAGTACTGACAAGGCAGTACCTTCGCGTTCTGTAACAAAGAGTGTGAACTGTTTTCTGTAACATGGCGTTGCTAAAACAGGTGCTTGACTTAAAGCTTTCTTTAGGCTTTCAAAAGCTTGTGTATGTTCCTGAGTCCAAGGGAGAACAGTCGATGTGGCTGCCTCCTGTGTTGTCAACTGAATGAGTGGTTTTGCTAGAAATGCGTACTGAGGGATCCACTGCCTGCAATATGACGTGAGGCCTATGAAAGCCCGCACCTCCTTTTGTGTCTTGGGTATTGGCATGTTAGCTATTAACTGAATGCGGTCGGGTGTAAGCTGCCTTCCCTCCTTGGACAGCGAGTGTCCAAGATAAATAACTCGCTGGACACAGAATTGCAGCTTAGAAGGGGACACCTTGTGCCCCTTTTCGGCTAGAAATTGTAAAACTGTCAGTGATGCTTTTTCACATTCCGGTTCACTTCTCGCGGTGATCAACAGATCATCGACGTATTGAAGCAGAGCAGTGTTAACTGGCATGTAGATACTGTCGAGTTCTCGTTTCAGTGCTTGGCTATAGATGCTGGGGCTTTCTGTAAATCCTTGAGGTGCGCGTGAGAATTTAAAGCTACGCCCATTTAAACTAAATCCGAACAAATATTGGCTTTCCGGATCTATTGGGACGCTGAAAAAGGCATTCTTGAGATCGATTACAGTAAAGAATGTCGCTTCGGAATCAATAGCTGTCAGTAATGACGAGATATCTGGGACCACAGGAAATTGCGGCACAATGCATTTGTTTAATTCGCGCAGATCAATAACCAATCGATATACTGGCGGTGCCTTTGGATCTGTTCGTTTAAGAATCGGAATTATCGGTGAATTACATACATTGGAGTCTGTTTCTACAACTACTCCTTGGGTAATGAGCTCGTCAATGATTTGTAGTAAAGCCACTACAGCATCTGGTGGTAACTTGTATTGTCGCATTCGTGGTAGCACCACTCCTGCCTTTAATGTGACTCGATATGGTGTAATATTCATGCGTCCAACATCAGTAGGGCCTTGTGCCCATAGATGTGTAGGTAATGTCTGTAGTCGGGGATCCATGTCTCTAGACACATAGTGACCTTTAAAATCACGTAAAAACAACCTCACTCCTTCCGGAGAACAACATATTATGGCTCCTAGAGCTTTCAGCGTTTTTATTCCTAACAGATTTTCGGGACATGATTTAGTAAGCAATAAATCTGTAGTTCGGGTCAGAGGTCCTATCGTAAGTGGGAGAGGCTGTGACACTTCATTAACAATAGGCTTTCCTGAAAAACCAAAGGAAATATTCTGAGAGCCTGAGAGGGGTGCCCCTGGAACTTCACTACGTTTTATGGTTGTTCGACTTGCCCCTGTATCGAGTAAAAATTTTCTGTCTTGGCCTAATAATACACTATGTACATAAGGTCCTTCTTGATCTACCGGGATCTCGATAAGGGGTAAGTCAACTTCCCTCTCTAGGCTTGTTCATGCGTATCGTTGATAATCAGGATAGTCGTACTGTGCGGTCTGGTACAGTTGTCGTGTCGTGGTTTGTGTGGCAGCAACAGGCAGCGCTGGTGCAGCTGGCACAAACTGTATAGACTGTTGTGAAGCTGGCATGGACTGTGCATGCTGCGGAGCTCCTTGTTCATTCTGGTCCTGTCTAGGTGGCCGTGGTCTTTCTTGTGTTTTACCTATGCTGATATTATGTTTCAAAACTGGACAATCGTGTACGTAATGACCTGGCTTTTTGCAATAATTGCATGTCCCTTTTACAGGTCCGGCTGAATCACCGGAATGTGTCATACCCTTTTTATGTCCTTCAGCTGGGACTGTCTGAGAAACTAACATTTTCATTTTCGTGTCTTTCATGCGTCTGTGTTCATGTTCTTGTTCCTCTCTAATTCTATTGTGATGGTATTGTAACATTTGTAACATTTGTGATGGAGTGTTACCTTGCCAGGTACTCTCGAATTTCAATACTCTATTCTTTACTTGGGGTAGGGCATTTTCTACTAGTTTTGTTACAAACAGATGTGGGTATGATTCGCTACTTGCTTTTAGGCCACTATTTATACCAAAAAATTTTCAAATCGGGCATAGTAATCACTAGTGTCTTCATCTTGCTTCTGTTTACAGGCTGAAATTGTACCCCAATCTTCCTTTTTCGTAGTTAATAAACGTGGCAGTACCTGTACTAATAAACCTGGTAGTGCTTTAGTTTTATCCCCAAGTCCTGCTCCTGCAGTTCGGGCCTTTTCTTCTGCTTCCAATGCTGACCATTCTATCTTTTGGTCTCCTACCTCCCACTCCTTTTCCCTGAGTTTCTCATAAATGCCAGCAGGCATCAATACCTTTAATATTGTCATAATGTCGGGATAGGTATACTCTCCCATGAGTAACATGTCTTTAATTTCTCGGTGAAAACCCGCTGGATCTTTGTCATGACTGGGTACCACTTTCTTCATTTCTAACAATTCTATTTTCGATATGGGCGTATATACAAATACGCGTTTAAACTCATTGTCCTCGCCTTTTATTGGGTGTACTTCTCGTAAAGGATTCTGTCTATCCATGTAATACGTGGTTCTTTCCTTGATGGGCAATGAGGCACGGTCTGAACATACAAAAAGAATATACTGCTTTCTTGATTCTAGAATTTCTTTAATTAATTTAGTACCTGAACCTCTCCATCTATTCATAAGCAATTCAGTCAATATGTCAGGTAAGGGACCAGGGTCCGAATGCTGACTCTGATATAGTATAATGAGTTGTTGAATCATATAAATCCCAGCTAACCGCTGTTCATCTGGGGTGAGATTCAAAAACGTGCGTGCTACTGTATTATCACTATATTTTCCGGGACTGTCCACCCAATGGACAGCTGCCCTAGCTAAATCTTGTTCATCCATAGAATCGAGGAAATGATAACCCCTTCGTTCTCGGAGTAGTTTGTCGGCGGCTTGGAACGAATGCTCGTTAGACCTTATATGGACTACGGGTGTAGGGAAACTCCTGTTATTGTCTGGACATATCGGACGTATCGGGTCAATAGGACATCTATTACTATTACAATATCTTCCTCTACCTACATAGGCTATAGTGTCTGACTGTCCTGCGGGCAGTCCTGACCCTTCCTCCTCGTTTTGCTCGAACTCGTCTACCGCTAATCTTTCTTCGTGTAGGCGTTCTATTTCTTTACGGATCTTTCGGCACATGGCTATTATACAATTTTGTTTATCATGTCTACCTTCTGATATATTCTGGCTCCATCTGGTAAGAATTTGCATTGCTTCCGGGTCTACCCCCGGTCGGTCTTCATTTCTGATCACACAATTTATGAGGAAACGTAACAGTTCCCCCTGTATCTCCACTTTCTGGTATTCCATAGCTCTGTTAATACATTCTGGATCTCGCCCTGTTTGGACAAAATGGTATATTTTATCTAGATGTGCAGTCATTCCTGGTAACTTCCCTATGTACACTGCGGCTCGTCTGATACGCAATGATGCCAGGATCATTTCGTCCTCTTTGCCGGGCACAGGGTCATATCTGCAATCTATAAGAAGTTCCTTAAGCGTACGGGCATTTATGAGTTTGGGGGTACGTGAATGTGCTGACTCTTGAAAAGCAAGTTTATTTATTCTGGGTGGCGTAGAAAAAATGTTACTAGCACCTCCCGTAGCCCCATCTGGGGTGTCGGGTGTGAAAGGATTCGTTGAACGTGACACAGCAACTATAGGTGTGGACACAGCTATAGAAGCAGCTGTAGGAACAGATGTAGAAACAGATGTGCTTGCCGGAACTTGTGACACGATCTGTTGCTGTAGGGATACGGGTACTGGGTCTTGGCGTTGAGCCTCCCTGATAGGCGGTCTATGTGGGGCGGAATTAGCATACTCGGGAGCTGCGTCATCTAAATATGAAGAAAGAAAAACATCTTCTGCGGTTCTAGGATGCCCCTTAGGATGTACCTTTATTGGAAATAATGGGGGCGGCAAGTCTTTCGGTATTTCTGGAGTAGCTTTAGGTAATCCTTCGGCCAGAAGGGGATACATACCATTCATAAGGGCATTTCTTTGTCTGTCTACTTGTTCTGATTTCACTCGGATCCCTTCCTCAATTAATAGATTTTCTCGAACTTTATTGGAATTCTCTTTACTCTTCTCTTCCTGTCTACGTGCTTTTTCTGTACGTCTATGAGATTCTTTACGCCATAACTCAACGGCATCTTTCTGTGATTGTCTGACTTTCCTTTTCCATAACTCTTCCTCGACTTTCATGATGCACTCTGCATCCCAGGTTCCCGCTGTGGGCCACCTCTGACTTTCTGGTAATTCCTTGGTGTAGTCTACCCATAAATCAAGAAATAATATAGCGTCTAAGCCATGTTTATGATACATGAAGTACCCTGGAGTGTCCCTAGGAGGAATAGGAACGGCTTCTTCGAGTACCCCTTTTCTTGTAGTGATCTGTCTTAGTTTCGAAAAGAGCGGCATATTGAGAACTGATCTGATACTTAATCTTGAACACACTTAGTACAAAAGCACAATAATGAACAACCAGTCATACCACAATATGCAGGACGTTTAACACATTAAACATTAAACATTAAACATTTTTTAACCTTTAAAATAACCAACAATGATGATCGTCTGCATAACTAATCACCAAGCATAATTTTTGACAATAACTAGATACTTCGGAATACTTGATATACTGCTAAACAGTACATATACACTGCTAAAACAGTGCAGACCGGATTTGTGTACCCAAACCCGTCTTGACCGGCACAACCTATGTGCACGTCAGAAATGCCTCCCCAGTAATGGTACTCACCGGGTAGCTTCGGAAACGGAAGGCCTCGGAAACTGGACTTGGACCGGACTGGACTCGACTCGACTCGTCGGAAACTGGACTCGACTTGGGACTTCGGAAACTGGTGGGCCTCTGTATACCTCGGATCTTGCTCTCTCAGCTAGGCTCTGGTCGGGATACTTCGCACTTCTCACCGCCTCGTCTGGGTGTTGATCGCAGCCTCAGTCGCCCCCGCTTGACCGGAGGGAGATACAGGAAATCCTGCTGGTACGCGTTATTGTCCGTCCAGCTGTGGCAGGAGACCGGGCCTGCAACTCACCGCCGGCGCGTGAGATGAGAAAGTGTCCCTGTTCGGGCGCCATTCATGTGGTAAATAAAATTCCTTTACCGGGACTTAATTTGATACGGAAACATAATAAAACAGCTCAGTAAATAAGAGGCAGAATCCGTGGTATTAGAGGTTCGGAATGGGCTTTATTCCAATGATCGATTATAATCGGTTGCTCCAAGTTCCATCACCACGGAGGTTCAGGAAGTGAAGTACATACTTTATTGACAAGAAATGACTTTTATAGTACATACATTACAATGAAGCGAATGCAGTAGGCGTAACAATTGATAAGGAAAATGACGATTCATATGTGTAACCGAAAATGGGTGTAATAAGGAGTAAAACGGAACATAATTGGTTATGATGTCATATATAGGTGGATCTATAAGATAATACTTGGCATAGATGCGCGCGCAGCAGCATGACGTGTGATTGACGTGCAACTAGGGGGTGAAGGGGACTTGACATTTAGCTCTACATGAGGAGACGGAAAGTCTGGGGGGTCAAGTCAACCTAATCCCAAATCATATCTAACATCCTATGTTTAAAGAACTATGTTATCCACAAAAGAAGGACTCTCGGACAGAATCTATTCTATACTGACTGTGCGTGCGTGTACAAGCGTCTAAGTGTCTACACTAAATGCGAGGGGGTAGGAATATTCCATGGTAACAGGGCTATGAATTACTTGCATGAGGACAGAGAAGCCGGGCCTTTTGCTCGGTAGCTGGAAGAATGTTTACTTAAACTACTAGACAGGAATGCATCGGCTGAGGGGTGAAGCAGATAACTCGAAGGTGAAATACAGTTCTTGGCAGAGAATAGGCTGATGTCAGGCTTCGTGAGCCGCGCAGAGAATGAGACAAAGTTCATGGTCACAGATGCAGGCTCAGACTGGAGTTTTCAGAGGCAGAAGGCAAGAAGAGTTTGATGACAGAATCAGGGCCTACTTGCCTGGACTGTAAAATGGCATAGGTGAACCATATAAAGCCGGTGGCTTTTCATACTTAGGAATGGAATATCCGGCCTATTCATGGCGGATCTGACAGAGGACATGTTGACGGTGGACGCACATGTGTTTGCGTCTTCATGACTGGAACTGGAGGGGATATACATGTACTTGTAACATGCACATAGAACCGTTGGGGTCCAAGATAGGGGACATAACTGACCAGAAAAATCCATATTTCCACACAGCAGCGGCACTTTCTTGAAGTCCTTCATTGGAAACAACAGCGGTTTCCAACACCACTTCGCACCTATGCATCCGGCTTCCCTGGTGTAGGTAACATGGGCACTAGGGTATCTATCCAACCTTCTGTCTTCCGCTGGGTTTCTTCAGGGTCCCGTGGGAAGGAGCCTTTTTCTTTCCAATTACAACCGCGACTTAAACTTTTATTTGTACGGAGAACGCGGTTGTGTTCCCACACTGCACACGATCTCCGTGGGGTTCCTAGTCACACACCTTGGGTGGTTCCTTGGGGGCCCGGCACTTCCACGTCCTCCAGACATTATCTTGATCTGAGTCGTGGTTCTTCTACATCTTTCTTAATATATGGTTTGGTCCCCCCTGGGGTTCACTGTCTATTCTGTGCTACTTACGTGATTTCTATGCAAAGCATTGTGTGCTTTATGCATATCGCCAGGTAGGAGAGATCTAAACGTGTTAGAAAGTATTATATAATAAATACATATATATATATATTTTTTTTTTTTAAATCTTTTTATTATTAAATCATAAACCATGAAAGAGACATGTGACATTAACATTATATCATGCATGTATACAGTTTCAAGTATATACTTCCTTGAGACAGGCAAGAACAGTAAAAATGCAAAGTTATTCGAGCAGACACAGATATATTTCCATAACGTTACTCCTTTAGTACAGGATGGTCCGTTAACGGCACACATCATTCCTCTACTTTTATTCCATGCCCCCAGATCTTGGTCCATTTTTGCGGGCACCCTCTCCCTTCATAGCCTGCTCTTTCAGCTTGCATACAAGTCCATGTCCGACTCCCAGTCTCGAAATTTGGGACCGGATACCCCTTTCCATGTCTTTGCAATGTTACGTTTAGCAATCATACATCCAGGGGAGACCCATGTTTTCTCTTTCGCTGTAAGATCCATCTCCTCCCATATGTTGAGGTAACACCATCGAGGGGAAACCGGCTCATCCCTTCCACACAGTGCCAACAGTCTTGTTGTTATTCTCTCCCAATACTTCTTAATGATCGGGCAATCCCACCATTGGTGAAGAAATGTCCCCGTCTGCCCACACACTCTGGGGCACAATGGTGAGACCAATAGGCCCATTTTGACCTGCGCTGTATTGGTATTGTAGGCTCTATGTAGAATTTCCAATTGTATCAATTTAAATCTCAAGCGTATTGCCACCTCCCTAGGGAACGCCAGCGCCTTCTGCCACTCTTCGTCCCGCATGTCACCCACATCCTCCATCCATCTTTGACGTAGTTTCTCAAGTTGATCGGGGAAGTTATTCAATATTTTCTTATATGTCAGCAATATCGCTCCCTTCTCCATATAATCATCTAAGAGCCTATCTTCTAAGGGCAAGGAGACAGGAAGGTCAGTGCACCTGGGGATTGCTTATTGCAAGACACTGCAAACCTGTAAATAATGGAATGCCTGTCTTTCACCCAACTCATAATCCATGTGGAAGTTGCTAAAGGGGACAATCTTTCCCTGTGCCCACACATCACCAACCCTGGAGAGCCCAATCAGATCCCATATATCAAACCCTAGGTATGTCGATAATAATCCCAGCCATTCCGAATCCAAAAATTGAGTAGCTTTTGTTATCTTATTTTTCCACCCTAATGTTGCTGTGGTGTTGTGCCACAGGGTAACTCAAGTCGTGGTCGGTGTGTATACCGGTGCGTTCTTCTTCACCCATATAATGCTCTCAAATAATTTCCTGGGGACATGTTGAGTCTACCCATTCTGTAGGCTGGGTCTGTATAAGGCCAGGACACCCAATGATTGGTTGCCATCAGTTGTGACGCCCAATAGTAATGTTGGATGGCTGGGAGGGCTATACCTCCATCATACCAGCTTTTTGTAAGATTATTTAGGGCTATACAAGGGTCGCCGTCATTCTAGAGAAGGGTACGGACCTCCAATTCTATCATCTGGATGTACTTAGTTGGGACTAAATACGGTGTATTTTGCAGAGCATAGACAAACCGGGGGAGTGTCATCATTTTATATAGGACAGCCTTGCCAAGTAGTGTAAGAAGGAGGGCCTTTCAATGGTGCACGTCCTCTCATAACTGCCGCAGTGGGGGAGCTAGGTTCCTATCATAAAAAACTGCAGGGTTTGTGGTGCTATTGATCCCCGAGTATCTGAACCCCTCCTTAACTATTGTAGCTGCACAACCACTGGGGAGATTGATGTCAGTGCCATTGAGGATATATACTAGTGACTTATCCCAATTAATAGTATACCCAAAGTATTTTTGGAAAAGGGTGAATATATGTAGCACTCTGTGTACTGAGGAAATAGGTCTCATCAAGTCGAGCAGGATATTATCAGCATATAGGGAGATCCTGTCCTCCCAGTCGTCTACCCTTATAAGTCCCATAATAAGTGGATCTCCCCTAAGCCAGATCGCCAAAGGTTCTAAGACTAATTGAAAGATTAATGGGGAGAATGGGCAGCCCTGCCGTGTACCTCTCTGCAACTTGAAGCTCGACAACTGTCCTCCATTTACTGTTATTTGAGCGAGGGCCTCTGGATAGAGAAGCCGGACCCATGAGAGGAACTTTTCCCTGAAGCCATATGCTTCGAGGGCTACAAATAAAAAGGGCCATTCAATCATGTCAAATGCCATCTTGGCATCCAATGACAATATTACTGCCTCTTCTATATTAGTCCCTGATCTGCCTAGGACACCATGGAGGCATCGTATGTTAAGCGTGGTACTTCTACCCGGCATGAACCCGGATTGATCAGGGTGGACCAATTTGTGCAACAGGGGGGACAGACGAGTAGCTAAAATTTTTGCAAGAATCTTGATTTCTGGATTTAATAGGGATATTGGCCAATACAAGCCACAACTGTCAGGGGACTATCCGCTTTTGTGTATGACTACAATGTTAGCCAGTCTTTGAATGATCTGTAGAATACCTTTACTTGAACTCTCGTCATACATTTGCACCAAATCTGGGACTATTGCTGATGCATTCAGCTTATACAATTCAATTGGTAGCCCACTTGGCCCATTGCTTTCCCTGCCTGCAGTGCTCCAATTGCCCGTACCACTTCTTGACCAGTGAGATCCGATTCTAACTTGTCTTTATCTGCACTTTCCAAAGTGGGCAAGCCGAGGGTAGCCAACAATTCATGCGCCCCCAGTGGAGTCGACGTCCCTGTTGGGGTATATACCTGTTTAAAATAATCTGCAAAGCCTTCTGCTATGTCTCGTCATTCGTATTGATCTCGAAGACCCATCTGGTGGCCATTTCTAGTTTATCCAACCATGCCAATAGTTTACTTGTCTTATCCCCTACCTTGTATACCCGATGCTGGGTTGCCCGGTAATGGGTTCTGGCTCCCTCTTCCGCAATATCCCTATATTCTCTTTGTTTAATCTGTAGTCTATGCTTTATGTCTGGGGAATCCAATGATGTCACCTCTCGTTCTAAAACATTAATCTCTTTCTCTACTTCAAGCAACTGTTTCTGTATTTCCTTTTTATGCCCACTAATTGTAGAGATTCCCTGCCCCCTAATAATAGCTTTGTACGCTTCCCACATTGTCTGGGTTGAGACCACTGACCCTTCATTCTCTTGGCTATAGAGAGAGGTCACCTCTATCAGGTGCTCCCTTATTTTTGGTATTTTAAGGTACCAGGGGTTGAGCACTATCTCCGAAGTTCGAAATGACGGCGCATGCATATAGGCGAGTGGTCTGAGATGCCCCTCGGGAGGTTCCCCATCTCAGTAAACATCAAGAGTTGCTCTGCTCCTCCAAACATGTAATCTATGCGGGAGAGACTCTCATATACCCTGGAATGAAAAGTATACTGGAGAGCCGTGGTGTTCTGTATTCTCCAGATGTCTATCAAACCCATTGCTCTGATAAAATCCTCCAAGGCTTTTGCGGAGACCTCCCCTAGCTTGGGGGGGTGTCTATCCAGATTTCCATGAATCGCTGCATTACAGTCCCCCCTAAGATTAAATGTCCCTCTGTGAGATTAAGTACATGTGACCCCAAGTCGGCCAGGGTGGTGGAGTGCAGTCTCGGTGGGACAAAAATGGAGATAATATTAATCACTCTGCGTTCCCAACTTCCAGATAAAGACACTAACCTACCCAGCGCGTCATGTTTAACAGCTTGGATCGTAAAGGGGAATGATCAACGTAGAAGGATACCAACTCCTTTTGATCCTCTAGTATACCCTGCGTGGGCCACCAGCCAATATCCCCATCTATTCAAAGCACATTAGGAGGTTCCCTGTATGTGGGTCTCTCGAAGCAGTACCATGTCTGGTGCCTGTCGCTTTAGATATTGCAATACCACCCCTCGTTTAATTCTGTCCCCAGCCCACTTACATTCCATGAGATTATCTTGAAACCGCCCATTGAGGGCGTCAGTGTCAAACCTGGATGCATTTCACCCTTTCCGTATATGGCATCACTGGGCAGGTGGAATAGTGGCCCCACACCCGGACCCCCCATTTCCAGAGCAATTAAATGGCTCACACCTATTCCACCAATTATCCATGCCTTCGTATCTCCCGTCCGCGAATCAAGCATTACACATACATTACATTTTCTTTCCTTCAGTCTCAAGGAAAAACCTTCAACAATTTTAGAACTATCCTTTATGTACCTACCCACCTCCTCCCCACTCCCTGCCTCCCTGCAAACCGTCCACCCCCCAACTATGCAGAGTGCCTGTAATCCCTTACCCAATAAAAACATCATAAGGGGGTTAAATGTAGTCCAGTCAACTCTTTAACCTTGTTAGCAACCCCGTCTAGTTTATAAAGTTTCCATCCTTCATCATTTGTAATCATAGGGCGACATTGCCCAGACAGACTCTATTCATAGTCCAAAACTCCCAGCCACCTAGTATTAATATTGGGATGAGACAATTATCATCACTTCGTACAAACCAACTACCACATATAGATATACTTAACAGTCTCCAGTGTTTAACATGCATATCAGGAGAAGTCATCAGAGTCTTCACGAAGCCGTTGTACTTCCGTAAGTGTCTCGGAGGTTACGCCGCAGTTCTGTTTTTCTATCCTAGCCCACTTCTTTCTCCGGACCATCTCTGTGGCCATGAGCGTCTTGTTGAGTCTCTTGCCCTTGCGTATTTCTCTGTGGATGAGGTCTGTGGGGACCAGGATTTCTCCACCCTTCCAACCACTGCCAGGCCTCTTTGGGAGTTGCAAAGAACCACGATTTCCGTTCCGCCATCACACGAATTTTGGCTCGGAAAAGCAAAGCTTATTTTATGTCTTTATTACGCAGCGTCCGTTTCACTTCCAAGAAGGATCGATGCATCTTCTGTACTTTGATAGTGAACTCTGGGAAAAAGGATATTGTGGAATTTTCTAATTTCAATGGAGGAGCCGCACAGGCAGTTTTTAAAATTATGTCTCTGTCCCTATAATTAAAGATCCGTATAAAAATCGGACTTGCGGGTGCACCAGGTTTTGGCAAGCCTCCTGGCACTCGGTGGCCCCGCTCGACGGAGAAAAATTTGGAGAGCGCCTGGTGTCGTAAGTGATTCTGTAGGAAATCTTCGACAAATAGGTCCGCGGTTTGGCCTTCCGCATGCTCTGGCACCCCTAGAATGTGCACATTATTTCGCGAGCCCATCCCTCGTAGTCTTCAAGCTGTGCTTCCATTTCTGCTGTCTTGATCTGGAGTTTTTTGACATCCGGTTCCAGTTTTTTAGTAGATTTCTGAAGTATGGAGATTGAGTCTTCAGTAGGTTTTACACGATCACTCAGATTTCTCAGATCAGCCCGTATTAATGTTACTTAGATCGCAACCGTGTCTATTTTGGTTTCTAGTGTAGAGCGCACTCCTTGTATAGCCTCCATTATATCTTGGAGGGTCGGGGTGACTCCCTCTCCCAGTTGCTTCATTTCTGACATTGCACTCTTGTCCGTTGTGCCCTCTGGTTTAGCACATATTTATCCATTTTCATTTGGAGTGCAGGTTTTGGCCCTTTCTGTGTCACCATTTTTCCGGGGTTCTGGCAGTTGCAAGCAATATTTGTCCTCAGCAACACTTTTGTATATCGCAGGTCCCACTATAAGGGCCCCACTCTAGAGTCACGCACCTCAACACTTTCTCGGCGCGCCTTGATTGTTTTAGGCAAAATTTAAAAAAGGGAGGGGGAGGGGCTATGGGGTATAAAGTATCCACTGCTTTTCACTGTGCCTTTCGTTCTTGTAGCACCCCTGTCTACCCAAAATGATTGCTTGTTGGACACTCACGGTCGTTTTTTTTCACTTAGTGGTGTAATCTGAAATTAATTAGTGGAACTGTTATCCCCTGCCTCTGTGTTTTGAATTTACTATCAGCCCACAGACCCAGTCTGCAGAAATTAATCAGTGTGTTGGGCAGCACTGTAACAACGCCTCCCTCGGGGTCAATTATAATATTTAGTGCGCAAATCACAGCCGCCTTCCCATGCCGTTGTGAGGAAGAGGTGTAGTGTGCACGGGGTCCGCGGTCTTTTCCCTTTTTATGTGCTGCCACAGCTTTCTGACTCACTGCTCCTCCTGAAAGCGGACACGGGCCTCCAAACATCCTCTCTCCAAACCCGCCACTGGCACAGCCATCAATGTTGATGGTGCTGCGGCCCAGGCAGGTCCCTGCTGGTGCTCGATGCTCCCGCTGCTCAGCCTGACGTCCGGAGTCCGACGATTAAGCCAGGAGGGGAGCAGGAGAGGAATCAAAGGGGCGCTCCCACTATCCGGCCAAGGTCTCTTTGGGGCCGTCGCCTTGGCGTACTTTGTAGCGCTCTCCTCCGGCGCGGACGAAGCTCCCTTTGCGTGCCATCAAGCCTCGCAGTCAGCCGCATTCAGGATACGTAAGCAGCTGGAGTCCCCCTTTCTCGGGCCGCCTGTTCCCAGTGAGCTGGAGATCACATGGAGTGCTTAATTTTTAGGAGGAATGGATGTTAGTGACGGATGTTGGTGTTATTTGTGCTAGGTTCCCGGAGCTTTTCGCTAGTGCGGCCATCTTTGCAGCCAGCTGGCCACCCCCCCCATAAATACATATTTTTTATAAATACCTTGTGTGGTTCTTTTTCATTTAATCTATACCTATAAGATTGCATTCTGGTAACACAAGCTACTTTACACTCCTTCTGGACTAAGCCTAAAGGCTGCTCTCCACAGCTCCACTTAGAGAGCTTTCTATGGCTGTCTAAGACATTCTAAAACACCATAAGGGTTTTTAGGACTGCTGCAAAGTGTCCACTCTCATAAGTGTACATCATATACCAGTCCAGCCTCTCACAGCTATATTTTAAGTTTGGGAGAAAACCACATCCAGGAAAAGTTACGTTTTGCAAGGCTATGAGTCAGATTTGTTTCAAATATGGGAAAAAACGTCATTTTGCATGAGTGTGCAAAGCCATTTTTGGACTTAAGCCTCGCACTTCGAGGTAATGCTGTGGGAGCAAATCACATCCAGGAAAAGCTACATTTTGCAAGGCTGTGAGTCCGATTTGTTTCAAATGTGGGATAAGAGGGCATTTTACATGAATGTGCAAAGCCATTCCTGGAATTAAGCCTTGTGCTTCGCAGGTGATTTAGTCTACAGAGGAGACAGTCATTTCAGATTAAGATAACGTAATTGTTGTATTAATGTTAGCGGCTTGTGAGCAAGAATGAGATGGTGTAGTGGAAATTACTTCCATGGATGGTTTACGCCAAAGGAAACCTCTGTCATGTGCATTAGCATCAAATAACAAGTTAATCATATTTATGGTGGATTCAGGGTCTCCTTACACAATAATCAATGAAGAAGATTTTTGTAACATAAAGTAGAAGATGTTCAGTTGCACCAATCTAGTGTCAAGATCTTTGCATATGAAGGTGAACTAGTAGAGGTGGTAGAGAAGTTTGAGGCCAAGTTGGAATTTGAAGGCAAATCCAAAGTTGGACCAGTTTACATTTTAAAAGATGGTTCCAATTTGTTGGGACAGGATGTACAGGGTAAACTTGAAATTGTTCTTGTCCCTAATCATCTGGATATGGTGTTGTTACATCAGTAACTATGTGACACTGGCCATGCACAGCAAGGAACATCTCACAACAAGTGTGGCCAGATTTGCCATGTGAGTGCTGAAGAATGGATCCATGTATTTCCTGAAGTGTTCTCCGAAGGGCGAAGTTTTTTGAAAACCTTCCATTTGGAGATTATCAGCATTCATGTTGAAGGAGGGGGAAGAGGGGTAATCTGTATCTGCAATGGATGAGTGTGCATCCATCATCAAAGCATTAAATATGAGATAGAACCCTAAAAAAACACTGTGCTGGAGCGGCACACATTTTTGCAACATGCCCAATTCCCTGGGGAGTCAATTCACAATTTTGTTCTCGTTTTAAAACACTTGCAGCAACATGCAACTACAGGGAATTTAAAGATGAAATTATTCAGGATCAACTCATTGGAAGAACGAATGATAAAAATATACAAGAAAAACTTTTAGCCACTGAGGAACCGGAGTTAGAAATGGCTTTGACATTAGTAATAAGTATTGAACATTTGTAATTTTGCATGAGGGAGATAAATAACAGATCTAGTGAGATTAAACACATTTCAAAACAATATGCCAAGTAATCAACCAAAGTCGTGAATTCTAGAGCTTCACCGAACTCTGACATGGCTTCTGCTAAGAGCAGTGAGGAGAAAAATGGTCTCCTATGTTTTAGGTGTGAGAGCAAATCACATCGAGGGAAAGCTAAATTGTACAAGGCTATGAGTCCGATTTGTTTCAAATGTGGGAAAAAAAGGCATTTTGAATGAGTGTGCAAAGCCAGTCCTGGACTTAAGCCTCGTGCTTCCCTGGTGATTAAGTCTATAGAGGAGACAGTAATTTCAGATGAAGATAACAGAATTGTGTATTTATGTTAGTGGCATGTGAGCAAGAATGGGATGGTGTAGTGGAAATTACTTCCATGGATGGTTTGCACCAAAGGAAACCTCTGTCATGTGAAATAGCAGTAAATAACAAGTTAATCATATTTATGGTGGATTCTGGGTCACAATGAGGAAGATTTACGTAACATAAAATAGATTATGTTCAGTTGCACAAATCCAGTATCAAGATCTTTGCATATGAAGGTAAACGAGTAGAGGAGGTAGGGAAGTTTGGAGGCAAATCCATGGTTGGGCCAGTTTATGTTGTAAAAGATGGTTCCAATTTGTTGGGACAGGATGAACAGGGTAAACCTGAGATTTTCCTAGACCCTAATCATCCACATATGGTGTTGTCACATCAGAAATTATGTGACACTGGCGGTGCACAGCAAGGAACATCTCACACCAAGTGTGGCCAGATTTGCCATGTGAGTTCTGAAGAATGGATCAATGTATTGCCTAAAGTGTTTGACATGGGAGTCACTGAACCCATTAAAGAGTCAGAGTGGCTTTCTCTTGTAGTTTTGGTGCAAAAGGCTGAAACATTATTGAGTCTCTGTGTTGATTTTGAGGGATTTGAATGTGAATACATGGATTAAGCATCAAACCTTGCCTAATATTAATGAGATGCTAGCAACCTTAGGTGGGGCTGAATTTTTCACTTGTTTGGATATGTGTGCGGCTTATCATCAAGTTGAGTTGTGTGTAGACTCCAAATATCTCACGTCATTTGTTACATCGGAGGGGGTGCATCGCTGTATTTGAATGTCTTTTGGGTTGGCATCAGCAGCAGTGGTATTCCAAAGGTTAATGAATAGTCTGTTTAATGACACTGAGGGAGTTGCTTACTTCCAGGATGACATTTTAGTGTCTGGTAAACACAAGACTGAACATGACTACAGGTTAAGGAAGGTGTTGAAAATCATCAAGTCAGGTGGTATGACTTTAAGAAAGGACAAATCTAAGTTTTATAAGATGTTGTAGATTATTCGGGTCACCATGTATAGGGGTGTTAAACCCAAAACAAAAATGTTGGTAGCTATTCAAAATGCACCACGACCGTCTGAAAAAGATCAACTTATCTTATTTTTGGGTTCAGTTGAGCACTATGACAAGTTTGTGATTTATTTTGATGATAAGACGGCATGTTTACGTAAATTATTGAAGAAGAATGTGAATTATATTTGGCACGATGAGTGTGATGTGGATTTTTAGAAAATAAAAGAGGAAATTGTACATGCTCTACCTCTAAAAACTTTTAATACTAATGATGTGCATTATTTCAGCCAATGCTAGCAATGTTGGGTCAAGTGCTATACTTATGCAGAGAAGAAGCAAAGGTAAAGAAGAGATCATTGTGTTCGCTTCAAGGACTTTGAGGCATGCTGAAGTTACAAATTCCACAATCGAAAAAGAAGCATTGAGTTTGTGGTGGGGTGTCCAATACTTCAAGAAGTATATGTGGGGAAATAAGTTCATTTTGAGGACAGATCATAAACCACTGGTGCATCTCTTCAGTATAAAGGGCAGAGGAAGAGCCACACTCTGCATTGCCAAGTGGCAATACAAGTTACAAGAATTCTATTACAAGTTAGAGTATGTGGTGGGCGCCAGGAATTTTGTGGCCGACTGTCCAGATTACCTGTGAGAGAATGTGATGAGAACAAAGTGATGGACATTTTAGAAAGTATGTGTGTAGTGAGTTCAATTGTTGGTGCTGTGAATGAGGCTTTGTCCAAGCAAAAATGTCTGGGGGTGGTATCTGATGACAATGATATTCAGGAAGTAGTAGAGTTCATCTCCCATTGGTGCCCTGATGAGAAAGATACTCCGGAAACACTAATTTCTTCAAGTAGAGTGTCTGATGAATTGTCGGTTGTAGAAGGTTGCCTCCGCAAGTGTTGGCTATTGGCTGCTCCTGCAGATATTCCCAAAAGTGTTTTGGATTTGGCCCATGAGAGCCATATTGGTGTGTGTTGCATTAAGCATAGAGTAAGAGAGGATGTTTGGTGGCCCGGTGTAGATGTGGTCATAGAAAAGTACGTTTGTGATTGGTGTGCATATGTCCACAGTGATAAGATGCAGGTAACATGTCCTTCTCAGCTACTCCAATTGAAGTAAAAACGTTGCCCTGGCACAAGGTTGAATTTGACGTGCATGGGCCTTTTGGGGTCTAAGGCAGCACACTAAAATTTGCACTTGTTCTTATTGATTATTTGTCTAAGTCGGCAGATGTGAAATATGTTAAGTGGGTAAATTCCACTGTCAATATAAATTTCATCGGGGAAGTTTTTGCAAGAAAAGGCTTCCCAGAAGAACTTGTGACAGATATAGGCACCCAATTAGTGTCAAAGGAAATGCTGAAATTTCTAGAACTTACCGACATAAAGAATACTTGGAATTGGTTATACCATCCCCGCAACAACAGTTCAGTGGAAAGAGCCAACCATGTCATTAAGGATCAATTGCAATTAGCATTGATAACTAGTTTAAATTGGAGATCAGTAGTTGGCCATATGTTGTGGGAAATGTGGACAACCCTTGTTATCAGCAGGGGAGAGTCTCCTTTCATTCTGTTTAGAGGTAGAGTTGCTGGTTCTAAATTGAACAAGGAGTAGCTGTGCAGGAATCTATTGACACAATGAAATTGGCAAAGGTGATGGATGTGAGATCTGCCATTCAAAAGTTATATAGTACTGCGGGGGATCACCACAGAACATTGCAGGTCAGGTTGGTGATTGGTTAAAACTAAAGAAACCGGGCCACATCCGAAAGGGGTGCTCACGCTTTTCGCTAATGTTCAGGTGAAGGTAAAGGTTTATGTAGGGGTACTGGAGAATATGAAAATCTGGAACAAATGCTTTGTGTCAATTGTACCCGAGTCAAAGTGTGAGTATGTAAGTGTGAAGATGGGTGTCTACACCCTCACTGAAACAGGAAGAGATAATGGCCAGAGAAGCTTTTCATTTAGAGCGAAAAATAAATCTGCCAAGTTTGAAGAGTGTGCTATGTATCAGTAATACATTTTTAGTTGCTCCACATGTGTTTTCCTAACATGGTTCTCTGTCTCCTTCTGTTCTCAATTGTTTCTATGGGGTGAAATCCTTAGAGGGATGTTTTGAGTGCTTCGCACCTTTCTTTGCCTTTGGGTAAATTAATGTATGTATGTATGTATGTACATATGTATGTATGTAGTCACATTTATAAAGCGCGTTGTAACCCTAAGGGCCTCCTGGCGCTGCGATACATGTGTGTTACCAACGGGGGATGCTATAGAACATAATCAGAACAGATTATACTCTGGGAAAGAGCCAGGTCTTAATTTACTTACGGAACATCATCAAATCCTGTATCTGTCTCAGTTCCATGAGGAGACTGTTACAAAGACGAGCAGCTGCCACACCAAATGCTCTCCCCCTATTGTTGCTCTTTTTATCTTAGGTATAACTACAAGATTGGCTGATGAGGAACAAAGGCTGCGTATAGGAGCATACCATCCAAACCTATTCTGTATTGGTTTGGGCCCAAGTCTATGTAAAGCTTTAAATATGATGCAGAGAGACTTAAACTGTACCCTTTCAGCCACTGGGAGCCAATACAGCTCTGGGAGCCAATGCAGCTCTGTCAAGGCCATAGATGAAGATGACCGACGTGGTCTCATGAGGGCAAGTTTTGCTACTGCCGCATGAATTCTCTGGAGCCTCTCGAGCAAATATCTTGCAGTAGTCCCAGCGACTCATGATGACACTCCTGACCACAAGAACCCTGGCATGAGTTGGTAGCACTGGCAGCACCTTACGTAATCCTCTAATAAGAGTACAGCCGCTCCCTACCAGCTTGTTGACATGAGATTCTAAGTTCAGCTTGTCATTGAAACTAACCACCAGGTTTCGCACCATCATCACAGGCACCACAGAGACCTCCATGGGGATAGGCCAAAAATTGGTTGGAAGAACCGGCAGCACTCTGCCTACTCTACAATGCAGAATCTCAGTATTATCATTGTTAAATTGCAGGGAGTTGTCTCTCAACCAGTTTACCATTTCCCACATACAAGCGTGGAAATTATCCAGAGAGCCATCATGATTGCCTTCCAAGGACAAAATGAGCTGGGTATCATCAGCATAATTCACCAGCATAATGTTAAAAGACTTCATGATGCTTATCAGTGGTCTCATATAGGCATTAAATAAGATAGGACTGATTGAGAACCCCTGGGGTACCCCATGCTCTATGTCAATAAAGTCCGATTGAAAAGGGGGAGGGCCACTGCCTGCCGTCTATCAGCCAGATATGACTGAACCCATCCTAAGGCCAGGCCTATCACCCCCATTTCTTCTAACCTTGCTAGGAGAATAGCATGGTTAACCATATCAAATGCGGCAGACAGGTCCAGCAAGATTAATGTAGCTGATTGTCCCCTGTCTGCACGCATTCGCAGGTCGTCCAGGGCGGTAACCAAGGCAGGGTCCATCCCGTGACCCTTGTGGAACCCAAATTGCTCATCTTCCAGCAGGTTGTTGACCTCCAGGAATTGGGAAAGCTAACCTGTTCACCAGGTGCTCCTTGATCTTCACTGGGTAAGGAAGAAGAGAAATGGGCCTGTAGCTTTTTGGGCAATTGGGATCCAGGGTAGGTTCTTCAGAAGGGGTGTTATTATCGCCTGCTTCCAACATGATGGAACCACCCCGTCACCGAGGAACTGCCTGCACAACTGGCGAAGAACTGGGAAGAATTTAAAGCCTAGTCCCTCCAGATTTTATGAGGGAGGGGGTCCAGAGGCGAGCCAGAGGAAACTCCTGAAGCCACTCTGACAAATTCCTCCACCGGTGGCAACTCAAAGTGGTCCAGTATAGCTTCCTGTTTCCGTGGCATAATCCCACTGTGCCTAACCCTGGCAATATTTAATCTTTGTCCATCATCCTGCGCCATAGCGCCGGACGAGACTTCTCCCTTCAACAATCTTACTTATCTTCTCATGAAAGAAGGATGCCAGGCCATCACATAACTCTTGTGTGGGCAGGACCTTGTTTTTTATACATTTAGGGCTGACCATGTCTTTTACTATTCTAAAGGTGCTTTTAGTGCTGTTGGCTGACTTCAAGATTACGTCAGCAAAATTTTCCGCCTTTTTGTAAATGGCAATTTTTTCCTTCCAAATAACTTTTTCCTCCTCTGTGTATTGCTTCCTCCATTGTCTCTCTGCCAATTTACAGGTCAGCTTGTGGCTCCTCAGATTTTGGTTGTACCATGGGGCAGAGGGTCTTCCCACTATCCTAATATTTTTAAGGGGATCAATCTGCTCTAGTTTCCTGTTTATGCACCCGCAGAAGGCCGTATAGTTCTCGTCTACCTGTTTACTTGGGTCAAAAGAATTCTCTACGTAAAAGACGGGGGACATATTTGCTCTCTTCAGTAGTCCTCTCCAATCCCTTCCCAGAAAACTTCTTTCCCCTTTGGGACAGGGCTTGTACAACCTAGTGTGCATCACTCTAAACTTGACCAGGTAGTGGTCTGGCCATCCCACCAGTATAATGTTATCCATTATGATCGAGTTTAATGTTATACACTGGAGAAGATTTTCAATATTGCCAATATTTATCATTAGTACTATTATTCATTTGTAGATAGGTTCCGTGACAATCTTGTTTCATCTTGTCATCATTGTTGTAAAGGAAGGAGGATATAATTAGTGTAGGATGGTATGGATTGTGGGATAGTGAGGTTCCCTTCGTGGAACACTGGGAGGTTCCCTGCCTAGAACACTGCCTGGGGATAATTCTTGGCACAGCATTTTCTGCCTGGTGGTTGAGATGACAGGACCAAAAAGATGTGAACTTACCTTTTTGGAGAGAGTATCTCCTTTTCACTTTCCTTGGTGTTCTCATAGGTGCATCATGTAGATAATTTAGATGCATTTGGGAAGGGACAGTAGACCTAGAATTAGTACTAGTGATAGTTCACACTTAGTGGAAGATATTGTTGGAGCTGTTATTCCCTCAGTAGGAGTTGTTTTAAAATATGAGGAGATTAGAAGCCTTACTATAGTTGTAGACACACTTGCCACTAGTACTTCTGGTGCATTCTTAGTGGTGGATGTTAAATTAGCAGCAATTAGGTCAATGGTTTTGCAGGATAGGCTTGGTTTAAATATTTTGTTAGCTGAAAAAGTTGGAGTCTGTTGAATGCTGAAAGTTCAACACTGCTGCACTTACATTCCTGACAGGAGCAAAGAGATAGAAGTGTTTGCGAAAAATATCTCTGAATTGAAACTTGAATTAGAGGATTTAGAAGCAACCACAATTTTTGCAACCCTGGTGATGGGAATTTCTGCCATGAGTAGCTGTCTTGGAAATATTGGTACTGGATTTTTAGGTACTATATTAAGGCCCTATTTGATTATTGGCATTTGTTTGATTTGCTAGGTTTAAGGGATTTAGCTATATGCGAGATAAGAAGGTTGTAAAATAAACAGAAAGGAAAAGAGAAGAAGTAGACCTGGAAGAAAACAATGTGAGATCTATGCAAGAATCCAGCTAAATATTGCCTGCATGACGAATAAAGCCCTCCACTACAAAATCCCTAGGTATCGTGCTCAAAGCTCGAACTTTCTGGCGGCTCCAAATCATCCAGAAGCTCCAACACCTTTCTTCTATAACCACAGAGATTCTATAAGGAGAAAATTTACAATTGATCTTTCTCTGCGATGGCCCCGAGAATTTGGAGCACCTGGTCCCCTGAGATCAGAATGAATCTCTAAACTATTTCCTTCAAGAAAGAAGTCAGAGAATTCCTTATGAACAGATTTGCCAAAGATACCAAGATACCCTTCTTCCCTCAATCACACTCATGACTATTTTTCACTGACGACTTCAGTGTTTTCAACTTATCGTTCCTGACTATACTCTCCTGTTACTTGACACTGCCTGATCCTGGTTTTATTGACTATGATATTTTGGCTTTTATTTATCTAGTCTGCTCTCTGAGCATTGTAAAGCGTACCATCCCATCTCTGGGTTCTACTTATACCTGTAAAGTGTACACTCCCATCCCTGGGTGCTACCTCTATCCTGTATTTTTCTTCATCATATATGCTTTTATTGTTATCACAGAGCTGCTCTCTGTAAATTTGTAAAACGCTCTGATACCAGCAAGGGTCAAGTATACATTATAAAAAATAAAAAAAATAATAAAAGTTATGAGATAAAATAACTGGAGAATTCCAGACGTAAGATGTTGAAGACAGCAAAATAATGAGGTATTTCCAGGAAATTCATTTGTGGATTATATGATGACTATTCTGGCCATGGATTGGGGGGAACTGGAGCCACATAATTTGGTGCTGTGGGCAATTACGCATTTTATAATCATGACGTAGTTTAATTGTATTAACATGTATGAATGTTCATTAATACAATGGTGTAGGTCACTACATTTAGTATCTGTAACCACCACCTATGTATCATGAAAATGTGTGATACATTACTCATACTAAATTTACTGGTCTAGACTCTGTATTCAACATGTCCCTGATTCACTTTGGTTGGCCCTAAATCGGTTTATTTCATTTTCTGGTTGTTTAGTTTCATGTTTTTCTCACTGCAGGTGCAATGCTAGCAAGAATAGATCTATTGTGTGTATCTGTAAGTTTTAGATAGCAAGGCTGCTAATAAGAAACATGGCTATGGATGTGGTGAGTGAGCTATGGGAGTGATGCCCTACAGGGGCAAACAGATCAAACAGTTGCAGACTATAAGGACAGCATGATGTGTGCTCTATTGTGGCAGGGAAGCATAGAAGGGTGTTTACCTGCTCCCAAACACCTCTACTATTTGATTGGTTATTACGGGTGAGAATTGATAAGGTATGGTTCCAGAAGCATCTGTTTTGTTTTAATTTGTGTGTCCAGTAGAAGAGTATAATCTAAAGGAACAAATGGTGAATGGAATGCTGAACAATGCAAACATCCCCCCCAGTCACAAAGATCTGCATTTAATCCATTGTTCTTTTACTCACCACACCACCCCAGTTTGGACCCAGCCATAAGAAAATCAGCCTTGGCGGTGTTCCTCATGGGAACAGTGCAGACCGTACTGCCAAGCCAGGTCCTCTCTGGACCAGAAACAAGCATCCTGGGACCGGTTTGGGGGCATCACCCCTCATCAGCCAGACAAGCTTGAATTCAGTGGTGCAGTGAGCATGGGGCCCAGTTCTCGCCATACCCTTCCCACTTAAGGCGACAAAAACAAAAGGAACAAATTATGGAAGGAATGCTGAACAATGCAAATATTAACCCCAGTCACAAAGATCTGGGTTTTAACCATTGTTATTTTGCTCACCACGCCACCCCAGTTCGGAGTCAGGACCCAGCCATATGCAAATCAGTCTTGACCCTGTTCATGGAAACAGTCCAGGCCGAACTTTCAAGCCAGGTCCTCCCTGGACCGGAAACAAGCATCCTGGGACCGGTTTGGGGGCATCACCCCACATCAGCAGGCTAGCTTGAATCCAGTGGCGCAGTGAGCATGGGACCCACGCCTGGGCATACCCTTCCCACTTAGGCCAACAAAAGCAAAAGGAACAGATGATGGACGGAATGCTGAACAATGCAAACATTCACACCCAATCATAAAGCTCTGGGTTTAATCCATTGTTCTTTTGCTCACCACGCCACACCAGTTTGGACCCAGCCATATGCAAATCAGTCTTGGACCTGTTACTCATGGGAACAGGATCAGCCCGAACTGCCAGGCCAGGTCCTCCCTGGACCAGAAAGAAGCATCCTGGGACTGCTTTGGGGGCATCACCCCTCATCAGTCAGACAAGCTTGAATCCAGTGGCGCAGTGAGCATGGGGCCCACTTCTCACCATACCCTTCCCACTTCAGGCGGCAAAAACAAAAGGAACAAATGATGGATGGAATGCTGAACAATGCAAACATTCACCCCCAGTCACAAAGATCTTTTTTTTCCCCATTGTTCTTTTGCTCACCACGCCACCCCAGTTCGGAGTCACGACCCAGCCATATGCAAATCAGTCTTGATCCTGTTCATGGGAACAGTACAGGCCGAACTTCCAAGCCAGGTCCTCCCTGGACCGAAAACAAGTATCCTGGGACCGGTTTGGGGGCATCACCCCACATCAGCAGGCTAGCTTGAATCCAGTGGCGCAGTGAGCATGGGACCCACGTCTGGGCATACCCTTCCCACTTAGGCCAACAAAAGCAAAAGGAACAGATGATGGACGAAATGCTGAACAATGCAAACATTCACCCCCAATCACAAAGATCTGGGTTTAATCCATTGTTGTTTTGCTCAACACACCACACCAGTTTGGACCCAGCCATATCCAAATCAGTCTTGTACCTGTTCCTCAGGGTAACAGTCCAGCCCGAACTGCCAGGCCAGGTCCTCCCTGGACCAGAAACAAGCATCCTGGGACAGGTGTGAGGGCATCACCCCCATCAGCCAGACAAGCTTGAATCCAGGGGCGCAGTGAGCATTGGGCCCACTTCTCGCAATACCCTTCCCACTTAAGGTGACAAAACAAAAGGAACAAATGATGGACAGAAAGCTGAACAATGCAAACATTCACCCCCAGTCACCAAGATCTGGGTTTTATCCATTGTTCTTTTGCTCACCACGCCACCCCAGTTCGGAGTCAGGACCCAGCCATATGCAAATCAGTCTTGACCCTGTTCATGAGAATAGTCCAGGCCGAACTTCAAAGTCAGGTCCTCCCTGGACTGGAAACAAGCATCCTGGGAACGGTTTCAGGGCTGCACCCCTCATCAGCCAGTCTAGCTTGAATCCAGTGGCGCAGTGAGCATGGGACCCACGTCTGGGCATATCCTTTCCACTTAGGGCGACAAAAGCAAAAGGAACAGATGATGGGCGGAATGCTGAACAATGTAAACATTCACCCCCAATCACAAAGATCTGGGCTGTATCCCTTTTTCTTTTGCTCACCACGCCACACCAGTTTGGACCCAGCCATATGCAAATCAGTCTTGGACCTGTTCTACATGGGAACAGGATCAGCTCGAACTACCAAGCCAGGTCCTCCCTGGACTGGAAACCAGCATCCTGGGACCATTTTCGGAGCATCACCCCTCATCAGCCAGACGAGCTTGAATCCAGTGGCACAGTGAGCACGGGGCCCATGTCTGGGCATACACTTCTCAATTAGGGCGATAAAATCAAAAGGAACAAATGATGGATGGAATGCTGAACAATGCAAACATTCAACCCCAGTCACAACGATCTGGGTTTAATCCATCGTTCTTTTGCCCACCACCCCACCCCAGTTTGGACCCAGCCATAAGCAAATTAGCCTTGGCCGTGTTCCTCATGAGAACAGTCCAGACCGAACTGCCAAGCCAGGTCCTCATTGGACCAGAAACAAACATCCTGGGACCGGTTTGGGGGCATCACCCCTCATCAGCCAGACAAGCTTGAATCCAGTGGCGCAGTGAGCATGCGTCCCACCTCTCGCCACACCCTTCCCACTTAAGGCGAAAAAACAAAAGGAACAAATGAGGGAGGGAATGCTGAACAATGCAAGCATTCACCCCCAGTCACAAAGATCTGGGTTTAATCAATTGTTCTTTTGCTCACCACGCCACCCCAGTTTGGACCCAGCCATATGCAAATTAGTCTTGACCCTGTTCCTTATTGGAACAGTCCAGCCCAAACTGCCAAGCCAGGTAGTCCTGGGATCTGATTAAGGCCCAGACTGTTGTACTGGGGTGAATGCATGACATTGTTCAGCATTCTGTCCATCTTTTTGCATTTGTCACCCCGAGTGGGACGGGTATGCACAGATGTGGGTCCCGGTCTTCGTCATGCCTCTGGAGTCAAGCCAGACTGGCTGATGAGGGGTGATACCCTGAAACCAGTCCTAGGATGCTTGTTTCCAGTCCAGGGAGGACCTGGCTTGACATTTCGGGCTGGACTATTACCCTGGGGAACAGGATGAAGAATGATTTGCATATGGCTGCCATATTGGGTGTGGTCACTAGGAGGCAGTCTGTAAATACCGCACTCAGCTCCCAAAACATTACTTGGCTTTGAGAGTTTTCCCTGGGTGAGAGCTTGCGGTCCCTTGGCTTCTGGTGTTATGTCTTCAGTTTTTCATCACTGCTATGCCTCTGGACCTCTTCTAGCGTCTCAAGTCTTGGAGGATTCATCAGGCAGTCTCTTCTGTTGATTCATTCAAAGAAAGGACACTTATCTAAGCAGCAACTCAAAAGGTCATTGCATTGAACCATTGTGTGGTTTCCTGGACTGAACTGTGTAAAATACTTTGTTTTGGAGCATGAACACTGAGAAACTACAAGACTTGGCATCAGAGCATGAACATTAACAAAGTAAAAGATTTTGTATTGGAGCAACAACATGGAAAAACTAACACCTATATGAATCAAGGAATTTCTACGAAGTAATAGAGAGAAGGAATTGTTCAAGTGACTCAGAACCACTTTGTTGTGAATGCAAGAAGAAGAGTGAATGTATGTAGAAGGAACTAACAGAAGAAGTGTTGTGGTATCACTGTGATGGAAGAAGTACTCATGCTGAGTGTTATTTCTGTTGTTACCACTCCAGATACTGATACCCTGAAAACCAGAAAAAAACCTGAAGAAGTTAAATCTTATTTGGTGAAGGTTTCCACATTCAGCTCAGGACGAGAAGAGCCAGAGTTTCTCAATAAACCCTTTCATCCCAAAACCCCTTTCCACCTGGATTCAGTCGCCAACACCCCTGCTCATTCATGTGTTGAGGGTTGATTCACCTGGGATAGGCCGGACTCTCTTCACTCCCACAGATGCTTACTCTTACAGGTGAGTAGATCATGACAATCCCCTTCCCGTTTCATGGCCACTCCATCTCGCTGTGATTTCTAGGCATATCCTCAGAGACTTGGTGCTGCTTGGAGGTGGGCCCCTTTGAGCATAGTGCCAGTTCCGAGAACAGAAGGCTATTGGGTTGCACATGGTTCTATTTTTTTGCAGAGAGTATTACAGCCCCCTGGAAGAGGTGTTTTGCATTTCCATGGGTTTGAGTGAGCTTCCCTTGGTGTCCTCCGGCAACTGCCAACCTCTACTGGTTACCGCAGGGATGCAGAACGGGGCTCTCGGCTCTTGTGGCACAAATGTCAAATGTTCTAAGTGCACCCTTACAGTGTTATGCGGTTGGGTAGGTAACCTTATTGTCAGCACTTGGTGTCTGTGATGATGTAATTTCCTAACAATGCTTATCTTGAAACATGCACCAAGAAGTAATGACTCGATGGCCCTAGTGGGCACAGGCAGAAGCACAGGAAGGCAAGACAGGTAGCATCAGGGCCTAAGCTTCCTGGTCAGCAGCTCAATTGGGCCTTATAACTCTTGTAGGCAGCTTTAGTGGACCTGGGTTAGCAAGTTGGAGGTTAGATGCTTATCTGGCCAACTGCTGGCAAATGCCATCTGGTCAGAGGTTGGCAGGCCAAATGGCTAGGGGCTGGCCAGTGCAGCAATGTCCAATGTGTCTGTCCTCTCAGGTTATCTGATATCCCTCTTTATTGGTGCTTAATAGTTGAGGAAAAATGAATTTCCAGTGAGTGCTAATTCTAATAGGTCTGGTTGATTAAACCTTCATGACTCCCAAGACCTGGGTCCAGGAAGTTTGAAGGCAGTCTAGGGTGATCGTCTGGACTGGATATACCTGTAAGGGGCCAGGGTGCGACCAGTTCCAAGAAGTCTCAGTGAGAGGTCTATCAAAGTCACCCAGGTGCTTCTGGCCTGATCTGACAAGCCAGGACTCCAGGCACCAGGCAGAAGCATCTTATCTACTTAGGAAAGGATGTGGCCAGACCAGGGAGGAATCTTATGCTCCTGTAGGGCTACAGCTTCCATGTACCCAAAAGAAACCTCTGATCTTCCAACCTCGCACTGGCTGAAACCCTGCGCATCCACAGGGCCAGAGCAGGCGGAAGAGCGTTCTCCCACATCGCAGCCAAGACCTGGATCGAGCTACCGGTAGACATCAGACGCACCCCCTTCCTGAACACCTTCAGGAAAACTCTCAAGACCTGGCTCTTTGACGGAACAGATCTGCAAACCCCCCTCCCCTCAGTGCCTTGAGACCCTCATGGATGAGTAGCGCGCTTACAAATCCCTGATTGAATGATTGATTGAGCTTAAAGACTCTGTTGTGGGAGCTCCAAATGGGTGGCCTAATATATTTTTCACACTCCTAGTGGTGAGTCAAGTCTTATGCAGAGTGATTTCCTGTGTTTCTGTAGACAGATAGTAAACATAGCAGCTCTCTTGCTCAGGAGCGCAGCTGCCAGTGGGGCAACCGGTGCAATGCACAAGGACCCATAGATGGTAGGGGCACCAGTGATGACAGCCTCTTAAGACCTGAAGAGCCCCCTACTAGCATAAGTGCTGGCAGTATGAGTTCGGGGTGGTCCAGCACCCCCAAAATATCCATGCTGGACTGCCAAAGATGAATGAGCATTAAAGATTACTTTAAATGTTGCTTTTATCTGGTCTCATTTGTCTTGTGTTCAAAGACAGATGTCAATGTAAGTCTAGTCTTCCGACAAATTGCTGCTTATTCTTGTAACATGGAGACTGGGGTTTACTTTTGTTACCCTTACTGCAAAGTGTGATAATTTTGTAAAGTGAACTATGAGACATTCGTGCTAGTGTGAAAGGTAAGGCTGTAGTATGTTGTTTTCCTCTAACACAGAACAAAATACCTGTGAATGAACTGTATAAATATTTCAAAATAAATATACAGTTAGGAAAGCACAAATGATGCACTTTTTCCAATATTTTCTAATACCGAAGTGTAATAGAAACATAATTTTTTCATAAGATCAAAACAAATCAACACACTTAACTTGGTGATGCGTAAATGACAAATGTTCGCTGAAATCCAATTGCCACACATTATCATTTGTGCTCTATATAGTTTCTTTAGTAAAACTACAATTCTGTGCAAATTTAGTTGTCATTTCAATGGAAAATGTTCTGTCTATAAATGTCTAGGGGTGGACATAACTGGTGTAATTCTCTTTAGCATAATTTGTATTTATTTTTATTTATATATTTGTTTTATTTATCCATTTAAAGAGCACATATTTACACCACCGGTGTGTCCCTGCGCTAAAACAGACACTCTGAAAGGAAGCAAAGAATATTCTAATATAGCAACCCCTGGTCCCTAACAGTGACTCTATTGTGCTGTTGAGAATAACCATGTCTTCAACTGTTTGCAAAATCTAATTTCAAAAGGATCTGTTCTTAGGTCCACCGGTAACATGTTGCACGCAGCAAGATATCTGAAGGAGCGTGCCCCCATTCTTGCTTTAAATTTTCTTGGCACAGTCACCGATGCCCTACCTTTGGATCTTAGGTTCCAGCTTGGTGTGTATTGTGTTATCAGTGGTTGTAGATACCACAGACTTTTTTTTGCCAGAATTCGGTGACAGTAGCACATTGCCTTGAAAAAGATTCTCTTCTGCACCGGCAACCAGTGCAATTCTACTAGGGCTTTGTTTGTGGAGGTTCTTCTAGGGAAGTTTAGCACCAAGCGGGCTGCTGTGTTTTGCACCGACTAAAGTTTAGTCAGCCCTTTTTTAGAAGCACCTAGATATAGGACATTGCCATAGTCCATTTGAGAGGTTATCAAGGCATGTACTATGGTTTTCCTAGCATTAGACGGTAGTAGGTCGAGGAGCTTTCTCAGGATTTTCATGGTCCCGAAGCATTTCCCAGCTACTTTCCTAATTTGGCTGTCGAATGCCGGTTTAGAGTCAAACCACACTCTGAGGTTTTGTTTTTCACTTCTGTTTTTGGGGTGGGTAGTTAGCCCAGCGTCTCAGGCCACCACGCTCATGACCAAATAGTTGGAGCCTTGCCCACAATCATCACCTCTGTTTTCTTCCGATTGAGCTTCAAGCAATGGTTAGACATCCATGCTGCTACCTCCTCAAGACACTTGGAGAATTGGAGTGCTGTCTCTTAACTGTTTTGAGACAGCATCACAATCAGCTGAGTGTCATCAACATATGACACAATGGTCTCCTTATGATCTTCCACTCGCTCATGCAGTGGTCCTACTTACAAATTAAATAACGTGGGGCTCAGAATTGATCTCTGTGGGACACCCTGAGGCAGGGGGATTCTCTTAGATAGGAGTGACTGTTGTGAGACTTAAAAGCTTCGCGGATAGAGAAAGGGTGTCATACCAGCGCAGTGTGTTACCCCTGACACCACATGCCTCTGGTCTCTGGAAGAGCAGACCGTGGGAGACGGTGTCAAAAGCCATGCTGAGATGCAGCAGGATCATTGCAGCCGTCTGCCCTTTATCAGTATATTGTCTCATTATTTCTGTGGCCAGGAGTAGTGCTGACTCTGTAGAGTGCACTGCTCTAAAACCCGATTGCGAGGGGTGCAATAGGTCCTTCTTGTTGATGTGGTTCATTAGCTGCTTGTTCGTTATTTCCTCTGCGATCTTCGCAACAAACGGTAGTAACAAAATGGGGCGTAGATTTTCTAATACTGCTTGATCTATTGACTGTTTTTTTTAATGGACGGTTGTCCATTTTAAGGGAGCTTCTCCCGTCTGAAAGGAGCATGTGACTAGCTCAGAGATGTATGGCATAATGAGGTTACCTCCCTGCATTAATATCTAAGGCCGGGCAGGATCTAATAGAGAGCCTAATTTAATTTGTTTAGCTGTGATCTTCAGTTCTTCTAACTCCTGTACCTTAAATTCATCTAGGGTCTCACCTACGAATGTAGTGTCTAGTCTACATGCTGTGCTGTTCCCCTGCCGCGCTTTCGCTGGGAAAGCGTCATATATTTTTACCACTTTATCTGCGAAGTATTCGGCTACTTTATTGCAACTCTCCAATGAGGAGATTGCTTCGTTATTTAGATTTTCGCGTGATTTAAGAGAACATTTCTTTAGAGGAGTTACTGGCCCTTTCAATCTTTTCGTGTAGAAGTCACACCTTATTTACTTGATTAGCGCATGGTACTTTTTTAAATCTCTTTTATAGCTCTCTTTGGCCTTGATACAGTAGTCCTTACTCCATGCCCGTTCATGCTGCTTACACTCTTTTTTGGCTCTCATCAGCGCTTCCAAGGTGCCGATGCTCTATGTCTCCTGGACCTCCTGGTGCTCCACGGTGCTATCTCATCTAGTGCATCCGTTATCCATGTCTCAAGTTGGCTATTGGCTGAGTTTAAATCCTTCTCTAGTTTAAGATTGTTTTTCAGCAATGTCTGTGTTGGGATTGAATCTGGTCTATTTCCTACTAGTGACTTTCTGTACCGGCTTCTCTGTCATAGGTCTGTAATTACTAGTGATCACAGCACGATTACACATAACGATGCATAATTACGTGAGAAGCGTAGTCCAGCATTTAGTGCTATTTTCTTGCATTCAAAATAGGCAAGAGGATGCATTTTGCACTAAGAAAATAGCATTAAATGCGACAGGAGACGTACATCAGTCGCCAATACTTGTTTTCTCTCTGTTAGTTGTTGTTCCTGTGCTCCTGTGGTAGGACTTTTGCCCCAAATGATCTTAATTACCTAACCTGGTGTAATCAAGTAATTTCAAGTCGAATTACAGGAGCAATGCATAATTACTGAAACCACTCTGATTACTCTGGCATAATTAAAACTTCTACTACGCCTACTGCTTACTACACATGTACAAATATTCTGTTGGATGGGCGTGGTGCATTTGTAAAACTTGTTCTTTGTTTGATGCTTGGAATTTGCAGAATCCCTATGTGTTTACTGAAGCCCACCACTGAATACCAATGTGAGAAACAGGTTTTTTTTAAGGGGGTCAACCACGATGGAGCGCAGGCTGGGTACATGACCATGCTTGGCCCGCTGAGATAGTACCTTGTATCCTTAAAATCAAGATGCAAAGTCCGTGTCCACCTGCGCCGCATCGAGGAGCCATGGAGCAGGAGCTGTGGTGCGTGGTCCTGCGTCGAGATGAGTCACGCTGGGTGAGTGCTTTCAAAACTGTCGAGTAGAAGCTGCAAGGCTGGTATCAAGATGTAGCTCACTGCGTCACGTCGGTTGAAGCCATCTATCTAGTGCTGTATTGCGGAAAACATGCGCTGAGATGCATTGTGCTGGGTTGGTGCTGTTGAAGTCTCTGATCAGAAGCTGTGATGCACGGTCCAACGTCGAAGTGTTGTGCACTGCATCCGTTCCACTGAAACAACCGATCTGGTGCAAGTGATGCGAGGACTTGCGTTGAGAAGCATTGAGTTGCGCCAGTTCAGATGAAGTAGCTGGTGAGGAGCCTGCTGTGTCCATGAAGCTCAGAACAGGTCAGCCAGCTGAACCTTGGCCTTATTCAAGTAGCCAGGGATGTGGGGAGCAGGTCTAGTACTCCTTCTCAGAGAGCAGTGCAGGCCTCAAGCCGCAGGGTACTCTTCTGGCAGCAGTGCAGTCCTTCTATAAAGTCCACAGGTCTCGGAGTCTACCGAAGAGTTGGTCTGAGGGTCCAATATTTATATCTGGTGCAAACATTGAAGTGGGAGAAACATCTAAACTTCCTCCTACATCTTGTTTTGGGATTTCCTTCCTGGGGTCACAAAATTATAGTGTTAATTACATTGTAAGTGCAGCCTCTATTGAAGTGCAAATGTGTTCGGTGAAAGCTCTGCCCGCACCCAACCTGTCAGGATGGCACACCATGCCCACAGCTAGTCCCCCTTTGTGATACTGTTTCGGAAGAATACACAAAGGCCATCTGCCATCCACATCTCATCATGGCTAGATGATGGCAGTTAGTAAAAGAACATAGACTTACTTAGGACAGAGTGCTGGAACTAGGAAAATGAATTATTTGAGCAATGTTTGATCAATTTATGCTAAAAGAATGCACATGTAACTGCAAAACATTTTCTTAGGATCACTAATGCACACTTCTTCCTTCTGAAAACCAGAAGTAGGAATAGTTATCCTTCTAAGACCGGTAGGATCTGGCCAGAATCTTGTGAGCTAACAAATAAACAGGAAGAGCCGAGCAAAGGGTCTGTCTTGGCTCGAAGAGCAGAGGCATGCGCTTAGCCATGAGAAATGATCATGCAACAAATTTTATGTAAACATATGATTGAGTGTCTTCAAAATTGAAAACCATATACTTCTTTAACATCAGAACTGAAAAAAATATACTTCTTTAACAAGCGTTTCACCGTAGTACATCCAATGATATCACTGCATTGAGGAGCATTCATTTAAAGTGACCGTTTTTTAACAGCTCCCACCACCAGCAGAACAACAATGCCATTAGTGAACTAAGAGGCAAGAAAGTTGTCATGTGACCCTCTATGTCGACTGCTAGTCTTGTTAGGATTCCCAGGATAAAGAAAGTAACTCTTTGGGGAAGAGCGTTCGGCGTAGCATCTGCCCGCCTTTGGAATCGTCTTCCTCTGGAAATTAGAAGAATACAGGACCTATAGACGTTCCACAAGAAAGTCAAGACGTGGATCTTCCCCAAAGTATGACCCTCTGGCTTATCTCCTGTAACTTCTCCTGCCAGTCTCCTTCCCAATGTCATAGCGCCAGGATGCCCGTAGGATTACAGTGCGCTCAATAGATATTTAAAAAAAAAAAAATGTAGGCTATATTCTTATTGGGAAATAACCTTTACAACGCAACTATTACATCGCACTACACTTACAACGCAGGCATTACAACGGAACATCCTTTACAACGCATGACACTACAACGCATACCATTACAAGGCATACCATTACAACGCAGACACTACATCGCATGTCACTACAACGCAGGCATTACAACGCATACCATTACAATGCATACCATTGGAGTTAGAATATTAATTTTTAACCCCTACACTATCCAACACTTACCCTACTGTTGCACCCCCTGGAGTTAGAATAGTAATTTTTACCCCTATACTATCCAACACTTACCCTACTGTTGCACCCCCTGGAGTAAGAATAGTAATTTTTACCCCTATACTATCCAATACTTACCTTAAATGCAATTTAACATTATGCAATGTAATGGAATGCGTTGTAAAGGTAGTTTTTAAAAATGCGTTGTAGTGTCATGCGATGTAATGGAATGTGTTGTAGTGGATGTTGCGTTGTAAAAATTGCGTTGTAAGTGCATGCGTTGTAAAAGTATGCGTTGTAACGTCATACATCCTTCTTATTTTACACAGAGCAACACTATAGTCTATTAAATCAAAGAGATTTTTGTACAGCACACATCCTCATGTATTTCACAGTGTTCTCATATGCAATGACAAAACAAAACGGAGGTGTGATAAAATAAAATAATTGCCTTGGATCACACAATTTGGTCAAGAGGCCAATCTGGGATTGACCCCAGGTTTTCTGGTTTCACTTTCATCAAACTTCAATGCTGTGTCTTTTATTATGGGTGCATGGGGTAAGAGCAGAAAACCAGTGCATTTTCGGCTTAAGGCCTCAAGAGGACCTCAAGCTGATCAAGTGCCTCACATCCACCACAAAACTTTACTTTGGGTATTCTGTGCCTGAAATAGGCTTAGATGGTGCTGCCAGTGTGATACCCGATTTGCATGTGAGGATATCTTAGCTTGCTCTGCTGCTGACTATCGTGTATCTGTGCGGCGTGTGAGGGGAATATACACTAGTGCCAAATGCTGTACATTGTGTGTGCATGGTTACACACAGGCTTCTATTGCTGCTGCAGATGCTGTTCATGTTCTGTGCATTAGAGGGAAGCTTGCATTGTTTCTGGTCAGATCGGTGTGTTTTTAGGGGTATGAGGGAAGTGTATGCTTATTCATTGTATCTATGGGAGGCGTTAAATTATGCTGCCCAGGGCCACACTTGTCCCATGTCTTTGAAGGATGCTTGCAGTTGGCATTCAGTACCATACTTCCAGGTCTGGTGGCTCAGTGGACTAATGCGTCCCTTGCAGGGGCCTGTGTTCGACTTCATGGTCACTGGTTCAAATCCCGGCAGGTTCTCTCAGCCTTTCATCCATCTGAGGTCGATAAAATGAGTACCATTGAGTTGGGTAACAATAAACATCTGTTATTCAGCGCCAAGATACCTCGGGGTGAACGTGCGCTTTACAAAATACATGTTATGTTATGTTGAGCTGCAGTACCGCACTTTTTCAGGGAGGACTGTGACCAGTGCTGTATGTCGTGTGCAAAGAGGGATAGTAGACAAGGCGCACTGCACTCCTGCTTCCTGTGCTTGATCTATTTCTGTGTTTTATGTCTGACCAAAAGACTCTTTTGGCTGACTCACATGCCTGTTTTCTCAAGAATAACACATCGCCACCAGATGAAGGCCTTGCAGTTGTCAAGGGGTTCAATAGCTGTACCTGTAGGGTAGTGACGTGGTCTGATGTATTGCTGGGTTCCATCATGATCCTCCTGGAGAGATGAAATTGCTGAAATATTCTCCTAGCAATGAAACATGTTGGCCGTTCTTTACTCGGTAGTCTAAGCAAGTCACCTGTTTTTAACAATGGCCAAGGGCCTATATATGAAAAATTATTGGCAGCCTGTCAGAAACATTTTCTTAACTGTTCTTATAGAGTACGGTGTGAACTCTCTTAGCCAGGGGACCTTACACATGTAGCAGTTGTGTACACACACAATTCAACAAGCTGCATTCCATTTACCTACCACAGTAGAGCTGGAATGGAGAGGCCATTGCAATGGAAAGGGCTGATAGTGATAAATGAAGCCGGTTGGTAGCACAATCCAACTGGGTTCTTCTGGTGGTGGCTCCTCAGAGGCATCTCATCTTTTTAGACTGCTTTGTCCTCTTTGACATCACACCTAGTTTCACATCAGATACACCCCCAAGGTGCAATGTCCATGAATATAGGGGAAAGGGCCTTCACTGCATAGGTTGTTGAAGGGGCCTTATAATAGATGACTATTGTAGGGGTGTGGAATGGTGAGATTGTCTTCCTTTCTTGAACCCTATTGAAGGGGGCACAGTTATTTTGCATGCTGGAGCCCAATGGAGCCTAGCTATGCCACTGCTCTTCTTGCACTCTTAAACACTGCTTGGTAGTGACAGACAAGGTGCTGAGTGAACTCCCACCGATGAGAAAACAAACACGTGTCTGTGTTAGGGAAGGTTTGCCACTGTCAATGTAGCTAGAACTAAAAGGGTAAACCCTGACCATATCCACTGCATCTCTAACCAGCAGCCTTGAAGGTTCCCAAAGCCATTTGACATTAAACGCTTTCTCCTTTATTAGTATTTTTAATCACTCTAGGAGAATATAGAGATGGATGAAACAAGGGGATATGTTTGTTGGATAAAAGGTTTTTGTAATGGACATTCAACGATTGCTCGGTCAGTTTGCATTTTGATGCAGAGCTTGTCTGCAGTTGTGGATTTCCACATGGCACAGGGGCTCAATAGGGGATACCAGTGCATCTCCTCTCACCCCTTTATTAATTATACTGAATACTGAGGCATGCATACCCAGACAGTTACATTTAATCTGTGGTGATCACTCATTTACACCAAATTTAGTAGGGTTTGTTCCCATTAAAGCCTTTAAGATTACAGATGCCCTTAATTTTTTTTATAATTTATCCCCCAGAAGAATAATCGTAAAAAGGGACCTGAATGTGAAACATTTGTTGCTTATTCTCAAGGCATTGCTTCTTCATATTTCAGCTGCCTGGTATCTTTGAGGAAGCGGTTACATGCTTAACACTTGTGAGATTATTATCAGCTTCATTGGTTCCGCCTTGAGCAAAATTCTTAACCTTCGATGGACCAACGCTGCTAATGTTCTTTTTTCTTTATCTCTTTCGATGGACCAACGCTGCTAATGTTCTTGTTTCCTTATCTCTTTCGATGGACCAACGCTGCTAATGTTCTTGTTTCTTTATCTCTTTCGATGGACCAACGCTGCTAATGTTCTTGTTTCTTTATCTCTTTCGATGGACCAACGCTGCTAATGTTCTTGTTTCTTTATCTCTTTCGATGGACCAACGCAGCTAATGTTCTTGTTTCCTTATCTCTTTCGATGGACCAACGCTGCTAATGTTCTTGTTTCTTTATCTCTTTCGATGGACCAACGCTGCTAATGTTCTTGTTTCTTTATCTCTTTCGATGGACCAACGCTGCTAATGTTCTTGTTTCTTTATCTCTTTCGATGGACCAACGCTGCTAATGTTCTTGTTTCTTTATCTCTTTCGATGGACCAACGCTGCTAATGTTCTTGTTTCTTTATCTCTTTCGATGGACCAACGCTGCTAATGTTCTTTTTTCTTTATCGCTTTCGATGGACCAACGCTGCTAATGTTCTTGTTTCTTTATCTCTTTCGATGGACCAACGCTGCTAATGTTCTTGTTTCTTTATCTCTTTCGATGGACCAACGCTGCTAATGTTCTTGTTTCTTTATCTCTTTCGATGGACCAACGCTGCTAATGTTCTTTTTTCTTTATCGCTTTCGATGGACCAACGCTGCTAATGTTCTTGTTTCTTTATCTCTTTCGATGGACCAACGCTGCTAATGTTCTTGTTTCTTTATCTCTTTCGATGGACCAACGCTGCTAATGTTCTTGTTTCCTTATCTCTTTCGATGGACCAACGCTGCTAATGTTCTTGTTTCTTTATCTCTTTCGATGGACCAACGCTGCTAATGTTCTTGTTTCTTTATCTCTTTCGATGGACCAACGCTGCTAATGTTCTTGTTTCTTTATCTCTTTCGATGGGCCAACGTTGCTAATGTTCTTGTTTCCTTATCTCTTTCGATGGACCAACGCTGCTAATGTTCTTGTTTCTTTATCTCTTTCGATGGACCAACGCTGCTAATGTTCTTTTTTCTTTATCGCTTTCGATGGACCAACGCTGCTAATGTTCTTGTTTCTTTATCTCTTTCGATGGACCAACGCTGCTAATGTTCTTGTTTCTTTATCTCTTTCGATGGACCAACGCTGCTAATGTTCTTTTTTCTTTATCGCTTTCGATGGACCAACGCTGCTAATGTTCTTGTTTCTTTATCTCTTTCGATGGACCAACGCTGCTAATGTTCTTGTTTCTTTATCTCTTTCGATGGACCAACGCTGCTAATTTTGTTTCTTGAACTCTTTCACAACACTGAATCTCCTCTTGTAGGTGAAGTGCCTTTATCAGTAAACTGCCACAGCTAAGTATACACTGTTCATGATTTCTCTTCTTATTTAATTTATTATTTGATTACTTTAGAACTTACCTAGATATAGCCTTTATAAGTGGACGAGTTCTAATGTTTGCCGGCTCAATAGGGGATACCAGTGCATCTCCTCTCATCCCTTTATTAATTATACTGAATACTGAGGCATGCATACCCAGACAGTTACATTTAATCTGTGGTGATCACTCATTTCCACCAAATTTAGTAGGGTTTGTTCCAATTAAAGCCTTTAAGATTACAGATGCCCTTAATTTTTTGTATAATTTATCCCCCAGAAGAATAATCGTAAAAGGGACCTGAATGTGAAACATTGGTTGCTTATTCTCAAGGCATTGCTTCTTCATACTTCAGCTGCCTGGTATCTTTGAGGAAGCTGTTACATGCTTAACACTTGTGAGATTATTATCAGCTTCATTGGTTCCGCCTTGAGCAAAATTCTTAACCTTCGATGGACCAACGCTGCTTATGTTCTTGTTTCTTTATCTCTTTCGATGGACCAACGCTGCTAATGTTCTTTTTTCTTTATCTCTTTCGATGGACCAACGCTGCTAATGTTCTTTTTTCTTTATCTCTTTCCATGGACCAACGCTGCTAATGTTTTTTTTTCTTTATCTCTTTCGATGGACCAACGCTGCTAATGTTCTTTTTTCTTTATCTCTTTCCATGGACCAATGCTGCTAATGTTCTTTTTTCTTTATCTTTTTCGATGGAACAACACCGCTAATTTTGTTTCTTGAACTCTTTCACAACACTGAATCTCCTCTTGTAGGTGAAGTGCCACTATCAGTAAACTGCCACAGCTAAGTATACACTGTTCATGATTTCTCTTCTTATTTCATTTATTATTTGATTACTTTAGCACTTACCTAGATATAGCCTTGATAAGTGGACGAGTTCTAATGTTTGCTGGGTCTTGTTTTGGTTTAATAATCAGCTTTGTTATTTTTATTTCCTTGCAATCGATTCTCACCTTGCTTGGCCAGTTAACACCATGTCACCTGGACACCACTTTTCCAACCATGTGTTTTTTCATATATGAAGATGGACAGGGTCAAATATGCTACTTACCACCATTGTTGAATGGAGGAAGGGACCATAACTCTCAAGTGTGTCATGATCATTGGTGGTCCACACAGATAAAGACCGGTGGGGTGGGTCGAGGAGCGAGGGTCAGAAATAAGCGCTCTGGAAAGCGCTCGCAGAGGGGAGTTTAATAATTAAAAAATTAAAAAATAATAAGGCTTACCTGGAGCTGCTAACCACCCGGCGCTGCTCTGTTGCTGGTCCCAGCAGTCCCTGGGGCAGTATTGGACTCCCCATCTTATACCCACGCTGCTCTCAAGCATGAGGATTGGCCTGATCAGGCTAGACTAATGCTCGTTCAGGCACAGGAAGTCTGTGCTGTTTCTCCAGCCTGTTTGTGCAGTACAGTTGGGTTGGAGAAACCTAGATGTTGTGATTTTTTTCACTAGCATCTCTTTTTAAAAAGGTATTTAACCAAAAAGGGGTAAATCTCTGCAATACGGTAAAATCAAATGTGCCTTTATCAGTATAATACCATAAATAGCATTCAGGCCAGGTTTTCTTTCCGTAGCACAGAGCAAAGATTCCTATTGGAGTCATAATGGGAATTGCTGCTTTTTTCACCATCACATTAAGGGCCATATTTAAGGCAAAGTAACGCAACACAGGGGTCACCCATGGAACATCTTCCCAGGGCAGAGTAACTCAAAACTGTGATTTTTGGAGCCACTCAGAAACACGCAAAGTGGCTTTGTTTGGCTTCAAAAAACTGTCTTAAGGTATCTTGATTCTTGAACCACATTGTGTAGTGCAAGAGTGAAGCAAACATCCCCATAAATAGGCCCCTAAGTGTTCTCTTCCTGACGGATATGCATAAACCTCAAAATATCCACTGGGGCCGCATTATATTTTAAAGAGGAGAGGGCAACGTGGCCCCCTCCCAGAGCCTTATTAGTCCCTGGGGACTCCATCCGCGAGTCAATATTTCATGAAAAGGAGAGGGCAGCCGTGCGCCCCTGAGCCTTATTAGACCCTCCTCTCTGAGCCGAATTAGGTCCTTTGGGACACCATCCCCTGAGATGAAATTTGAAGATATACTGGAGGGGGCCACACAGCCCCCCTCCTCAAGACTTTATAGACCCAGAGGCCCCCATCCCACGGGGCTTTATCTTATTGTAAAGGGGAGGGGCACCTTGTGGCCTCCCTCTCCAAGCCTTCTCAGGATCAGAGACCACAGCACCCGGGGCTGTCTGTTTTTTTTTTAAAGGGAGGGGGGTAACATGGCCCCCTCCCCAAACCTCTTTAGGCCCTGGGGACCCCATTCCCAAGGGCCGCATTAATTTTAGAGTGGATGGGGGCCACGCGGTCCCTCTCCATGAGCCTCATTAGGCACTGGCAACCATGTCCCAAGGCTGTATTTTGTTTTTTAATGGAGAGGCCGCCCAAAGTGTTTTTAAGGGGAGGGAAGTGCATGGCCTCACTCCCTCAGTCATTTTCAGCCCGGGACCACATCTCCCAGAGCCTGAATCACCCAGGGCATCCACCATGCACACGTTGGAGGCCAACGGAGAGCCCCAGGGCCCGTAGCCCCAGCCAGCTCCCTGCATGGTTTGGGACCCAACATTGCTCCTGCCTGGAGGGAGAAACTATTTATCCTGCTCCCGCATGGTAGGGGAGCGATTTGTTGATCTGCTTCCCTGCTCGCATCAGTGCAGGCAGGGAAACAGATCACAAATCTGCTACCAGCTGGCTGGAGTATTTTGAAAGCTCTTGTTCCTTGGAAGCAGGCTTGGTGTTTAGGTGGGAGTGTGGCAGGAGTTCTGGTGGGGGTTTTGTAAATGCTCCCGCCAGGTAGGAGCAAACACAGGGTTCTCTGCCCGCATCGGTACTAGGAGGGAACCTGCTGTGTCCCGGGGTTGACTTCCTGGGACACAGCAGGAAGATGAGATCCCCAGGGCATTTCGAAGGCTTTGAGGGGCCATGCAACCCCCCATCCCTCTAGAAATATTTTGGGCGGATTGTAGAAAATAAACTACTAGCACTAGTCAATAGGAATCCGTGTCTATATATATATATCTCCAATCGCTATTTTCACACTCGTCACCTCAGCCGCTTGATCCGGTGACCTGTGGTTCGGTGTGTGAAACTGAAATTATTCCAAACAAAAGTCAAAAAGTAAAATGTTCACTTAGCCTTTAGCCTTTGTTTTTTATATGTATGTATATATAAATGCAAAAAAGAAGAAGAAGAGAACTCTGGGTAGTTCTCAAGTTTAGTTAGAAAGCAGAGCACCCTCAACACCAGCGACTCTCTAAATTTGCTCACCTCAAATGTCTGCTTTTCTATCAAAGTCTTTAAGTGTAGGATTAATACAGTGCCATCTACGCCGAGATAGAAAGAGACAATGTTTTTTGCTATCTCTACAGCAAAATGTTTAAGCATAGGACTAGCACAGTGCTATCCATGCTGAGCTGTAAAGTGACAAAAACCTTTACCACTCCGGGGGGTGTGTGTGTGTGTGTGTGTGTGTGTGTGTGTGTGTGTGTGTGAGTGTGTGTGTGTGTGCGTGTGCGTGTGTGTGTGTCCTCAACTCGGCCCCATCCACACTTGTGGCTATGCCCCAACTCACCTCATCCCACCCCAATCCTGTTTGTTATCTTGCCATCTCATTACTAGTTTCCCTGCTCTTACAAACACAAGATGTGCTCTCTGCTGCCCTTGAGGAAAGCTACAGGCTCCTGGCCCCAAACAAGGTTAGGAAGTGGTACGCTGCCATGGAAACTGAAGTGACATCAAAGGTTTGACCATTCGTCCCACCTCCTGCTGGGAGTCTAGAGGAAATGTAAAGGATGAAAATACAGCTTGTAATCTGAGCTCCCGTAGTGAGTCAGTAACCTACAGCAGAACCTTCTCAGTGAAATCACTAGGGCAGCCTGAGTGAGGTCTGCAAGGGGCCAGCCAGGGACTGAAGTCCCAAAACCTAAGTAGACGTCATCATATAAAAGAACATTCTGGCAACCCTATTGTTGTGGCTTTTTAGAGAGGCAGGATTAAGTAAATATTTTTCTAAATTAGTAAAGGCCACTTACAAGTGGTGTGCAACCTGCGGGTGTGAACTGCACATTCACCAATTACCGTTTGTGCAGAGTGTGGAATTTTGTTGGTGCACAGTTTGTACCAGAATGTGATTTGCAAACCTCACAATTGGGCATTGTTTCTCCCGCTCCATGTGCGGGGAGAGAAGGAAGAAGCTGGGTGTGGCTTGTGAGACTGTGTGAGGCACCAGAAACCCAGCCCTTCTTGCTTTAAACCTACTTTAAATAGTCTAACATTAGAGGCTGAGGCACAGGCCAAGTCAAGCCAAGTCAAGTCGAGTCAAGTCAAGCAAAGCTTTATTTTGATTGCTTTTTTAGCAATCATAAAAGCACATAAAATATGCAAAGCTTTTACATCCATAAAAATTGCACAGTAATAAAAATACATTAATCATTAAAAACGTCTTAAAATTTAATGTGTGTTTAAATTATTAGGAGCAGAAAATATTAAAATAACAAAGCATCTCATCGATTTCCCTCCTTATATCACTAAACTCTTCCTGTGAGAAAGCACTTTTTTCAGGAACATAGATATCCTCCAAGCTATATGCTCATTTTCTAAAAACTGGAGCTTAATTAGTGCCGGGCGACATTGCCTCAGCCCCTAGGTTTTTAAAAGAGGAATTAACCACACCTTTCTTAACTCCAAATAAAATGCACAGAATAAAACTAGGTGAATGGTAGATTGGACCGAGAAGTTATCACAAGGACATAATTGTAACTCACGCCCCCAGTTTTTCATTTATGGAAAGAAAGCAAATCTATGGACAATCCCCAGTCTAAACCTGATGAAAAGCAGCCTATCGTATCCGCCAGGAACAAATACTAAATATGGCTGCAAGCTAAAAGTTCTAAGAACCATCTGATGCTGCTGAACACTTGGCTTCAAAATTTCCCCAGATAGTCTTAACATGTCCAAATGTTGGAGACCCTCCTTTATTAAGTTCTTTCTTGTGATCAATTGGATTGAGCTAGGATTGGAGAAATATTCTGGGTGACCAAGATCATTCATAAATTCTTTCCCAAACTTAATCCATGGAATCTTGAGGGCCCCTTCCAAATCTGTCTTGTAAGATCTCCCTATTTAACTTGGTCTGATCTTTTGACCAGATCCTATGCCAAAGCAGAATAGGTTCCAGTTTGATGAGGTCAGAAAAGTATGGGAGACCCAGCTCAGCATGACAAACGTATTTGGAGGTACTGGCGGAGACTGACAGTATATACCTTAAAAAAGTGTTTTCCACTAATTGTATCGGGTGTGTATCAGCAAAGACCCAAACCCCTGCTCCGTACATTGCAGTCACAATGCATTTTGCTTTATAAATTTGTAAAAGTTCTCCTGGCAGTTTCCTGCCCAGTTTTCTTGAAAAGGTGGCCAAGGCTGTTGTTGTTCTAATAAACACCAGCTTTTTTGTAGAGACAGCTTGGGTCCAAGAATCATTCTGATTAAATAAAATACCCAGGTAAGAAAAACTCTTGGTGGGGGCTATTAAGTGCCCACCCAAAAACATGTCCCTGGACCTCTGATTTCCTCATCCACATCTCATTATAAAAGTCTTTGTCATACTAATACTGAGACCAAGGCCCTTCCTAAATTTAGAAAAACTATTTAAGACCTTCTTAAGACCAATCTGCCTACGGGACATCAGTACTGCATCATCCGCTTAGAGGAGAGCAGGTATAGGGTGACCATCTATTTAAGGGAAGTCTCGACCATCCTTGATGAGCGCCTGCCCTAAGCCATTAATATAAAGGTTAAAAAGGAAGGGGGCTAGGACACAGCCTTGCCTACCCCCCTCCTAATGGGGAAGAGGGCAGTACGCTCTCCACCCAGGCCAAAGCGCACTTGTGACTTCGCTCCACTATAGAGGTGCATAAGAAAAAAGATGATATTAGAGTCCACCCCCAAAATTTCAAGAATCTCCCAAAGTTTCCCATGCCTCACAGAGTCGAAGGCTGCTGTGAGATCAACAAAGGCTAAAAACAATGTGCCCTTCTTCACCCTAGTGTACTTCCCCACAAAGATGGCTAAATTTAAGCTCTGCTCTATTGTCCCTAATCCTTCACGAAATCCGTAATGGATATCAGATAGAATCTGGTTTTTCTCCGCCCAATCCTGTAGGCGTTCCAAAATGATTCGCCCAACAACTTTGGCCAAAGAATCCAATAAAGAGATTGGTCTATAGCAAGAGGGATCCTGACGGTCCCCTATTTTAAAGAACGATAATGGATTCCACCCAGGTATATGGAAATGAGACCTGACAGCTTGCATTTATTACTTGTGTGATAATTGGGCCTGTTAGACCTGGCACCTTGGCGTGAGTTTCCCTTCCACTTTTTGATAGTGTGCCTCGATTGTTTTGCTGGTGTTGTCCGCTCAGGGCACTGTGCCACGGCTAATCCGTGCCGCAGTGCAAGTGCTCCCTAGATAAAGTGTACCTGTAAATTGATGTTCACGATTGGGTTATTGGATTCACTGTCAGTCCCCAGTAAAGTGCACCACGGGTGCCAGGGCCTGTGAATGCCAATGCTGCTGGTGGGCTTGCAGCGCTGGTTGCGCCACCCACCGGAAGCGGCCGTGTAAAATGTGTCTAGGGTCTGCCACCTCAGACCCTGCGTGCAGTCTGGGACTGTCGCGCTGACTGCGCAAGTGCCCCCACTTGCCAGTCCCTAAACCTTCCCTTACCTACATATTAGCCACCCCTCTGATAGGCCCAAGGGCAGGGTGCATTGTAGGCATAAGGTAGGACATGCCCTGGTGTGTGTGGCATGTCTTAGTAGTGACTTACAGCCCTTTCCGTTTTTCACTATTGAAGGCTACCTGCTCTCCATAGGCCAGAATGGGCTGCTGGAGTCGCTACACGCTGTGACCCCAGTGGACTCATAGAGCATGGTAGAATGTCAAGTTTAGTATGCCTGAACTCAGAATAATAAAATACTTCTTGTAGCCAAGTTTATTTTAATATCCTGGGTTTGTAAATACTACTTTTAGAAAGTTAGTATTTACTGACCTGACCATCTCAGTCCGCCTCTGCTGTGTGTGTGTGTGTTCTGCCTAGCAACAGTAAGGAGCAGGGTGGGGGGATCCCCAGAGACAGGTTGGCTGCCAGGTGGTGGGCCGGGAGATGACACCAGGATGGGTGGGAGGAGTACACCTTGACTCTTGAATAGACCTGTGCTCTGCCACCACAAAGCCGGCGCCGCCCCCTGTGGGGCGGCTGATGTCTCTGCCCTGCTGCTGAAAGGAAAGAGCAGAGTCACCATAGCAAAGTGCTCCAGAACTGGACTGAGCCAGGCCCAGGCCCCCTGGCGCTAAAGAACAAAAGAATCATGGTATAAAAGTAGGAGCCTGGCTCCTAAGAAATCGGAATCCTGTTTACCACAAAGAACCTCTGCCCGACTAGAAGGAGAAGAAGACGCTGGAGGAGCTGGCCTGCTGCTTGCCTTGCTGAGGAAGGAGAGGAAGAGACTTACTGAAAAGACTTTGCTACTTTGTGCTTGAACATTCTCCAAGGGCTTGATCTGAGCTTGCCCCCTGAACTGAACCCCAGGACCAGTGGGTTCTCTGTGCTTTTGCTCGTCCTCCAATTCGAGCCGTGTGTGCATCCCGCTGGAAAGAGACTGCGCCCCTCATCGCCCCTCCTAGGGCCGTGACACTCAGAAGCTTGCCTGCCTCAAACCCGTGAGAGCCCCGCTCCGTCCAGAGCCGCTCTCTGTCCCCGGGCCAGGCCGCCTGCATCCCTGTCACCGCCTGCTACTGGAGCGCGCTGACCGCGCTATCACCCCTCCCGCCGGAAGCCGTCCGACGACTGTGATCTACGCCGGGTCATCCAGCTGCACTGACCGTGCCCTGCGACCCCGCTTCGCTATCCCCGGACATCTCAGGCCGCGCCGCCCCCGCTGTGGAGACCCTCCGGCACCGCCGTGCTAAAGGGTCGCTGGCCGCGCCTGCCTACTTGCCCACACCTGCTGATTGAGGACCCAAGAACACTTCCCAAGCTGAGAGTCGCACCGACCTGTGCCGACTCTCCACATCACGAAAGAAGTTCCAGTATCAGGGCTCGGGGCCCGCAACGCCTTATTTCCCCGTTCGCAGGAGCCGATCTCTGTGAGTACTGGAACCAAAAGTAACATTTGCAGAGACTACAAGGTCTCCATTTGAAGCTACGAACAAAGAACATTGGCCTGCTTTACAACCTGGTGGCCTAGCGAAAACGTTATTGGTCTTGTGATAAGTCTGCTGAGATATATATCCTTATTTTTACATAAAGAAGCGTATTTTTATATATATCCAAGTCTGGTGTCCGTTTCTGGGGGGATTGATGTGTTTACTGTGTGTATGATTGTAAGTGCTTAACCAACAACGCCTTAGGAATCGCCTTGGCTGCTCACGCCACGCACCTAGAGGGTGAGCAAGGGTCATTCGCGAGGGGTTATCCTGCGCCCTGACGTGGAGGAGAGGGTTCCTGCTTGACACAAGGGCAACCTTGCGCCAACCAGAGATCCCCGACTCTAACATTGGTGGCAGCGGTGGGGTTTCGGATTTGCACTTGTAATTTGCATACAGTGAATTATTAATCACCAGATAGTGAGAGCAGACCAAGTAACGCAGCCACAGGTTTTCATTTTTGAACTTTGTTGAGACATCTGCCATTACTGCAACCATGCCTGGCTCACTCTCTGCTGGAAGAGCGCTCTCTGTGATTTCTGGAATAGATGAGGTGGATTGGGAGAGACTGGAAGGCTACTCGATGGAGCAATTGAAAGGCTACAGTGTAAAATTCCGAGTCCCCCATGCTGGATTCAAGAGGAAGACCCAGTACACCAAGGCGTTGAGAGCCTGGAAGGAGTCAAGAGACCCACGGAATGCGGGGGACATCGTTCCACCCGACAACCTTGAGGAGCCCAGCAGAGTCCGGTCGCCAGAGGAGCTGGCAGACAGGGCAGCAGACAGGGCGCATGCAATGGAGATGGCAAAGTTGGCAGGACAAATGGAAATGGAGAAGCAGAAGTTGGCCCTGGAGGCACAACAACGCCAAATGGATCATGATATAAGATTGAAGGAGTTGGAGCTGAAGGCGAAAAGTTTGGACACCGCTCCTTCTGGTGGCAGCACTCCACCGGTGCAGGTAGAGTCCAAGGTGTACATCCCCAAAGATGTAGTGAAGGAGTATTTTAGAAAGGATGACATAGGGCAGTGGTTTAGAGCCTACGAGGTGGCCATGTCTTCACACCGGGTCCCTGAGAAAGACTGGGGAGCGGGGTTGTGGGGAAGGTTCCTTGCTGAAGGGCGGGACACACTGTTAGATTTGCCCTTAGAAGTCCAGACCTCATACCCCCATATGAAGGAAGCTTTAATGACCAGGTATGGGTTAACTCCTGAGCTATATAGACAGAGGTTCAGGGAGACTAAGAAGATCCCTGAGAGTACGTATGTGGAGTATGTAACCTTTTTCTGCAGAGCACTGGATGGTTGGGTGAAGGGTAGCAAAGTGAATGATTATCAAGGGCTGCTTGATTTAATTGCATGGGAGCACTTGTCCAGTCAATGTTTTCCTGAGCTACGCCAGCACCTGATTGATAGCAAGCTGTCCAACCCGAGGAAGCTTGCTGAGGAGGCGGACCGCTGGCTCAGCACCAGGGTCCACAAGGGTCCAGTGGGAGACTCCGCCAAAGGTGGGCAGGGTCCCCAGCAGAAGAGTGGGGGGGGACAAGGGTAAACAGAAGGGGTTCCAAAAAGGCCCCCAAAGTAATTCCCAAGGGAACCAGCAGAAGGGTTCTCAGCCTCCCCCACCCCCGCAGCAGAACGGGGCCCCGACAGGTAGACCTGTTCCAAAGGGGCCCTTCAATTGTTATAGGTGTGGTGACCCGGGTCACATTGCCTCTGATCCTAAGTGTCGCCTGTTTGGTAAGACCGCACCCACTGGTGCCCCACCCCGGCAAGTAGCTAGTGTTAACTTTGGGGAGGGGGTAGCAGTCCAGGAGGGTGGGGGTCCCGGGCAGACGACCCTAGTCTCGCTAGGAGACAGTGAGATGGTCCCTGTAACCTACCTGCCCTCTAACACTAAGAAATATGGGCAAGTAGTGACCATCAATGGAAAGAAGGTTGAGGCTCTTAGAGATACAGGAGCCAGCGTGACCTCGGTGAGGCAACACCTGGTGTCTCAAGAGCAGGTTGTACCCAATGCCTACTGTAGGGTTGTCAATGCTGACAACATAGAGAGTCGTTGTCCAATGGCTCAAGTTCCCTTTGAGTGGGGGGAGGTCTCTGGTACTCTACAAGTCGCTGTGAGAACTGACATGCCTGTAGACTGTCTGCTAGGGAACGACCTGGAGAGCTCCCCTTGGGAAAAGGTGGAGAAGACCACGCATCTGAGGATGGTGGGTCTACCCGACTGGGCGTGCGTGACCACCCGGTCCATGGCAGCCAGTAGGGGTGTTGAGAGGGTCCTGGAGCCTGAGGGAGAGGTCCAGGAACCGGCCTTAGGGAGAAGGCACAGGAGGCGCGGGAAATCGGCCCCCGAAGTTCCCACGGCCCAGGAGGAAGTAGACCCTGAGGGGGATGCTCTGGAGCCTACCGGGGAACAGATTGCCGAACTGGGAGACCTGCCTGAGCTGACCCATTGGCAGCAAGAAGGAGGTCCCTCCAGGGAGAAATTCTGCAGGGAGTAGAAAGAATGCCCTTCTCTCGTGGGTATGCGGCAGCAGGCTGCAGACCAGGCCAATGGTGTTCAGGCCAAAACACACTACGTGTACTGGGAGAGTGACCTCCTGTATTCCGAGCCTAAGGCTGCTGAACCTGGGTCAGCCCGTGTGCTGGTGGTACCCCAGAGGTTCAGAACCTTCCTACTGGGGCTGGCTCATGATGTGCCGTTAGCAGGACATTTGGGGATGGACAAGACCTATGACAGGCTTGTCACCCACTTTTACTGGCCCCAAATGCACAAGAATTCAGATTCCTACTGCAGAACCTGTCAGACTTGCCAGGCAAGTGGTAAGAGCGGAGGGAAGCACAAGGCTCCTCTGCAACCTTTCCCTGTGGTCGGTACGCCATTCCAGCGAGTGGGTATTGATATTGTGGGGCCTCTGGACCCCAAGACAGCCCTGGGCAACAGGTTCATCCTGGTCTTGGTGGACCATGCCACCCGGTACCCTGAAGCCATCCCTCTGAGGACAGTGACGGCCCCCGTGGTGGGACGGGCACTGATGGGAATTTTCTCCCGAGTGGGATTCCCTCTAGAGGTGGTGAGCGACAGGGGGACCAATTTCATATCCACATATATGAAATCCCTGTGGAAGGAGTGTGGGGTAACTTACAAGTTCACCACTCCTTACCACCCCCAAGGAAATGGGTTGGTTGAGAGATTCAACCGAACCCTCAAAGGCATGATCATGGGCCTGGACGGTCCAATGAGGCGTAAGTGGGACGTCCTCTTGCCATGCCTGCTCTTCGCTTACCGAGAGGTGCCACAAAAGTCTCTAGGGTTCAGCCCCTTTGAGCTTCTGTATGGTCACCCGGTAAGAGGACCTCTGAGTTTGGTAAAGGAAGGCTGGGAGCAATCTCCCAGGAAACCTCCCCAGAATGTATACAGTTACATGCTGGCCTTCCGAAACCAGACTCGGCGTTTCAGGCAACTTGCTGAGGCAAATCTGGAAGCCAGCCAGGAGGAGGTGAAGCGGTGGTACGACCGGAATGCCACTCTGGTAGAGCTTCAACCTGGACAAAAGGTGTGGGTCTTGGCCCCAGTGGAGCCTTGTGCACTTCAGGATAAGTGGACAGGTCCATTTGAGGTTGTGGAGCGCAAAAGTCCTATCACCTACTTGGTGGACATGCAGTCTCCCAGGAACCCTTTGAGGGTCCTACATGTTAACCGCCTTAAGCCCCACTTAGAGAGGACCGAAGTGGGCATGCTGCTGGCCACTGATGATGGAATGGAAGAGGAGACCGAGCCTCTTCCTGACCTCTTAGTGGCCTCTGAGAAAGATGGGTCAGTGGATGGAGTTAACCTCTCACCCACCCTGACGCCCGAACAACAGGAAGATTGCCGCCACTTGCTGGGGCAGTTTCCCGATAGGTTCTCCCTGGTTCCTGGTGTCACAGATTGGTGCGTCCATGATGTGGACACAGGAGACAGCTTACCTGTGAAGCACAAGGCTTACAGGGTAACTGACAGGGTCAGAGCTTGCATCAAGGAGGAGGTCTCCAAAATGCTTGCGCTAGGGGTGGTTGAGTCCTCCAGCAGTCCTTGGTCCAGCCCCGTGGTCTTGGTCCCCAAAGCTGCTGCGCCGGGAGCCACACCTGAACTCCGGTTCTGTGTGGACTACAGAGGACTCAATTCAGTCACGAAGACTGACGCGCACCCCATCCCCAGAGCTGATGAGCTCATTGATCGGCTGGGGGCTGCCCGGTTCCTCAGCACGTTTGATTTAACGTCTGGGTACTGGCAGATCGCCTTGACCGAAGGGGCCAAAGAGAGGTCAGCATTCTCTACACCAGATGGGCACTTCCAGTTCCGAGTCATGCCATTTGGAATGAAGAATGCCCCTGCCACCTTTCAGAGGTTGGTCAACCAGGTACTGGTTGGGCTGGATGCGTTCAGTGCCGCCTACCTGGATGACATCGCAGTGTTCAGTGCCACCTGGCCCGAACACCTGCGCCACCTCTGGGAAGTGTTGATGGCTCTGCGCCGAGCAGGCCTCACGATCAAGGCAAGCAAGTGCCAGATCGGGCAGGGTTCCGTGGTGTACTTGGGACACCAAGTGGGGAGTGGCAAGGTGGCACCCTTGCAACCCAAAATTGAGACCATCCTGGCTTGGGAACCCCCCAAGACGCAGACCGCAGTGAGGGCCTTCCTGGGGCTCACTGGGTACTACAGGAGGTTTGTCAAGGGCTATGGAACGATTGTTGCCCCCTTGACAGAGCTGACTTCCAAGAAGCAGCCCAGGAACGTGATTTGGACTGACACCTATCAGAAAGCTTTCGACACCCTGAAGACTGCCATGTGCACGGCGCCCGTGCTCTTGGCCCCTGACTTCTCCAAGGAATTCCTAGTGCAGACAGACGCTTCAGAGCATGGAGTAGGGGCTGTTCTCTCACAGATGACTGAGGAGGGCTGGGACCAACCCTTAGCCTTCATCAGTAGGAGGTTACTTCCACGGGAAAGTAGGTGGAGTGCAATCGAGCGAGAAGCATTTGCTGTGGTCTGGGCGCTGAAGAAGCTAAGACCCTACTTGTTTGGGTCTCACTTCCGGGTTCAGAAGGACCACAGGCCCCTCAGATGGTTGATGCAAATGAGGGGTGAGAACCCGAAGCTGTTGAGGTGGTCCATCTCCCTACAGGGTATGGACTTTACGGTGGAACACCGTCCTGGTACAGATCACGCCAACGCTGACGGTCTGTCCAGGTATTTCCGCCTTAGTGACGAGGAACCCCCTGGGCAAGGGTAGTTCTCCCCACATTTCAGCTGGAGGGGACACGTGTTAGACCTGGCACCTTGGCGTGAGTTTCCCTTCCACTTTTTGATGGGGTGCCTCGATTGTTTTGCTGGTGTTGTCCGCTCAGGGCACTGTGCCACGGCTAATCCGTGCCGCAGTGCAAGTGCTCCCTAGATAAAGTGTACCTGTAAATTGATGTTCACGATTGGGTTATTGGATTCACTGTCAGTCCCCAGTAAAGTGCACCAGGGGTGCCAGGGCCTGTGAATGCCAATGCTGCTGGTGGGCTTGCAGCGCTGGTTGCGCCACCCACCGGAAGCAGCCGTGTAAAATGTGTCTAGGGTCTGCCACTGCAGACCCTGCGTGCAGTCTGGGACTGTCGCGCTGACTGCGCAAGTGCCCCCACTTGCCAGTCCCTAAACCTTCCCTTACCTACATATTAGCCACCCCTCTGGTAGGCCCAAGGGCAGGGTGCATTGTAGGCATAAGGTAGGACATGCCCTGGTGTGTGTGGCATGTCTTAGTAGTGACTTACAGCCCTTTCCGTTTTTCACTATTGAAGGCTACCTGCTCTCCATAGGCCAGAATGGGCTGCTGGAGTCGCTACACGCTGTGACCCCAGTGGACTCATAGAGCATGGTAGAATGTCAAGTTTAGGATGCCTGAACTCAGAATAATAAAATACTTCTTGTAGCCAAGTTTATTTTAATATCCTGGGTTTGTAAATACTACTTTTAGAAAGTTAGTATTTACTGACCTGACCATCTCAGTCCGCCTCTGCTGTGTGTGTGTGTGTTCTGCCTAGCAACAGTAAGGAGCAGGGTGGGGGGATCCCCAGAGACAGGTTGGCTGCCAGGTGGTGGGCCGGGAGATGACACCAGGATGGGTGGGAGGAGTACACCTTGACTCTTGAATAGACCTGTGCTCTGCCACCACAAAGCCGGCACCGCCCCCTGTGGGGCGGCTGATGTCTCTGCCCTGCTGCTGAAAGGAAAGAGCAGAGTCACCATAGCAAAGTGCTCCAGAACTGGACTGAGCCAGGCCCAGGCCCCCTGGCGCTAAAGAACAAAAGAATCATGGTATAAAAGTAGGAGCCTGGCTCCTAAGAAATCGGAATCCTGTTTACCACAAAGAACCTCTGCCCGACTAGAAGGAGAAGAAGACGCTGGAGGAGCTGGCCTGCTGCTTGCCTTGCTGAGGAAGGAGAGGAAGAGACTTACTGAAAAGACTTTGCTACTTTGTGCTTGAACATTCTCCAAGGGCTTGATCTGAGCTTGCCCCCTGAACTGAACCCCAGGACCAGTGGGTTCTCTGTGCTTTTGCTCGTCCTCCAATTCGAGCCGTGTGTGCATCCCGCTGGAAAGAGACTGCGCCCCTCATCGCCCCTCCTAGGGCCGTGACACTCAGAAGCTTGCCTGCCTCAAACCCGTGAGAGCCCCGCTCCGTCCAGAGCCGCTCTCTGTCCCCGGGCCAGGCCGCCTGCATCCCTGTCACCGCCTGCTACTGGAGCGCGCTGACCGCGCTATCACCCCTCCCGCTGGAAGCCGTCCGACGACTGTGATCTACGCCGGGTCATCCAGCTGCACTGACCGTGCACTGCGACCCCGCTTCGCTATCCCCGGACATCTCAGGCCGCGCCGCCCCCGCTGTGGAGACCCTCCGGCACCGCCGTGCTAAAGGGTCGCTGGCCGCGCCTGCCTACTTGCCCACACCTGCTGATTGAGGACCCAAGAACACTTCCCAAGCTGAGAGTCGCACCGACCTGTGCCGACTCTCCACATCACGAAAGAAGTTCCAGTATCAGGGCTCGGGGCCCGCAACGCCTTATTTCCCCGTTTGCAGGAGCCGATCTCTGTGAGTACTGGAACCACAAGTAACATTTGCAGAGACTACAAGGTCTCCATTTGAAGCTACGAACAAAGAACATTGGCCTGCTTTACAACCTGGTGGCCTAGCGAAAACGTTATTGGTCTTGTGATAAGTCTGCTGAGATATATATCCTTATTTTTACATAAAGAAGCGTATTTTTATATATATCCAAGTCTGGTGTCCGTTTCTGGGGGGATTGATGTGTTTACTGTGTGTATGATTGTAAGTGCTTAACCAACAACGCCTGAGGAATCGCCTTGGCTGCTCACGCCACGCACCTAGAGGGTGAGCAAGGGTCATTCGCGAGGGGTTATCCTGCGCCCTGACGTGGAGGAGAGGGTTCCTGCTTGACACAAGGGCAACCTTGCGCCAACCAGAGATCCCCGACTCTAACAGGGCCCCAGAGATTAATATTGAGCCTTGCCACCTAAGCTTGCTAGCAGTGCTTTGTTTACTTCCTTTAGGGAGAAATAAAGGTCCAAGGTATTAGGAGTGTCTTCTTGTGTATTGCTATGTTGATTGTTAGCAATTTCCTGCCCGTTGTACATCGAGGAAAAATGTACAATCCATTGTTCCTTGGGTATGGCAATTTCTATTGAGGGACCCCCTCCCGGTGACAGAAATTGTGTTTTACTGCTTTTCAGAAAGCAGCCCAATCTTTCATCTGTAAGGCTGTGTTAAGGGCTTCCCACGCCTCTTTCCTCAAGGCATTCTTTCTTTCTATGAGGGCCAATTTATAGACCCTTCAAGCCTGTCTAATGTTAGTAGTATTTCTCAGAAAAATGTGCAATTCTCGCTTCTAGATAGAATGGGCTTGTGTGCACTTCTTGTCGAACCACTGTTGGGTGCCAACCTTTTTTCTATTTTGGGTACATAGCACTTCCCTCACCGCACCTACTATTACTTGGAAGGAAGTTAAAACACTATCAGGAGTAGCTGACTCACTCAGACAAGTGTTAAAGGCCATTCTGCTTTTGGTCATCAATTGTTTTGTAACCACATCGGGGTCCACCATGGTCCAACGTAGGGTGTATCTGTTAACTTTATCAATTTTTATGTTAGCTAGTGCCTGGTCGACCTGTTCAGTCCTTGCTGGGTTACAAGTGGGAAGAACGACCGATATACAGAGGGGAAAGTGGTCACTCAAGGAATTATCATCAGCTGTAAAATAGTGCAACCTCGGTGCGTGGGTGTTTGAGAATAATATATAGTCTATTGTTGAACATAGGCCTCTGCTATTAAAACTCTAGGGTATAGGAGCGGCTCTAGCACCTAGATCATTTGCAAACCCTTGGTCCAAAGTAAAGACCAATTCATTAAACAGCTCCCCTGCACTGGAGTGGCAGAAATGAGTTTTAGTTGCCCCTTCTTCAACATTAAAACCATATATTTTACCATCCTCATGGGAGCACAAAGTACAGTTGAAATCACCGACCAGTATTAGCATATTGTCTTTAGCATTATCATTACACAGTAATTTCAAACATTACCCAGTTTCTTAACCGCATTGAAAAGTCTGTCTGATGGAATGTTGTTATATAGATTGGCCAGTACAATACAATGGGTAGTGCTAAAATGCATCGTAATTAGTTGATAATACAATGCTTCTAGGTAAGTCTTGGGCTTATTTATTTTGAACTTGTTGGCTATATAAGTGCAGAGCCCGCCCTTTGCTCTGCAATTTAAACCTCCCTTCGCTTGGGTATTATACGTTTTAAAACCATTATTATGCAATGGTTCCTTCGTCCACGTTTCCTGGAAGCACAGAATATCATGCTTTAGTATAAAGTCAGACCATTGAGGATTGTTAATCTTAGAACGTAGGCCTGATATATTACAGGAGATAAGGCTACAGCTAGAACTCACAGAGGTACATGGGAGTCTGGCTACCATAAGAATATGGGGATCACGTTCACCCTTAAAAGTCTGTGCATGGACCAAAGTCTGGGGATTAAATGATTCGAGGGGAATAGCTTGATCTCGGGGAGTAAAGCCGGTTACTTGGGCTTCCTCCTCTGTCAAGGATAAAAATTACATAGAATTTTCCTGCACTATAATAGAATGAACTTTATTATCCTGCCTTAACACCTTATCTTCAGAGTACCCCTGTCGCCCATCAGCAGATCTTAAACAGTAGCTCTGAGAGGACAGTCAATCAATATTTTCTAAAGTGTTCAGAATGTCAAAATGATTACTAATTGGAACAGCGTAAGTTAACTGGTTAGCCCGGATAAATATCTCTTCCTCTGCAGTATACAATGAGTGACTACATGGTTGGTAGAAAAATCCCAGGGGTAAAATAGTTATCTCATTTGGCCTTACGGGTCAATTACCAGCCCTTTCTAGTATTGACTGTACCAAATCTGTTGACCTCAATGACAGCACAATGCAATCCTCAGGTAGTGACTTTTTAGACTTTCCAACCCAGCCAATCCGACGAGCTATCTTGAATTCTGAAAATAACAACATATTAGTTATCCGAGTCCTTGCACTTAGGAAATGTAGGGATTTGTTCATTAAAGTTGACCAGTGCTCTTTATTACTAGGCTACACGGTAGGAACATTTGCCAGCACTACAATGTACAGGGTTACTTCTGGAGGTAGATGTAAATTACTGTTTGGGCTTGGAGAAACCCTATGATCAAGGGACTGACACCTCAGAGTACTTCTAGGCTGGAGTCTCTCGGGTTGAGTGTGGTTATCCCTAATTATGAGGGCCTCGTTTGAAGCATGTGAGGTCAGGGCTCGCGCCACCTGACACGAGTGGGGTTTTGATGTTATGTGATGAAGTGGATGGCAAGTCATCCTTAGCCAAGTTACTGGTTTCAGGTGTAGTATGACGAGGTCTTAAGTGTGGTTTAGAGAAAAACACGCCCCTGTCTGCTTCATTGCTCTCAGCTTGATTATTGATGGATGTAACTTCAGCCCTACATCGACACGTGTCGGAGGAAAATAAGGAGGTGCTGGTCACAGGCTTTTCGAGATTGATTAACCTGGCTTCAATTTGAATTAACTTTTGCATTATGGGGTCTAGGAGGGCTGATAACCTTGACTCTAGCTTTTCCAGAAAGACTTCTTTCTCCTGAGTTGAAGTATTCCCGTTAATGTTCCCTCCTTTAATTCCGAAATCAGCCCCTGGTTAGACTCATTGTCAGCTGAAATAATTTTTTGTCCTGTGGAAGATGGCTTTGTTTGTGAGTACCCTGCCCCTTCCTTTTCTTGGATGGTGGTGCAAGACTGTTCCCATGACTTATCTTTACTTTTTGGCCCCTGGTGGTTACATTTGGCCTAGATGGCTTATCGATACCTTCAGAAACATTGGTAATTTCAAGATCCGAGGCCATGGAGTGCGGCATGTTTAAATTAGCAGAAATATCTGCGGTGATAGTATGTAGCACAGTGGCAGTAGATACTGATCGATTTTGGGAACTTTGGGGCTCTAGGGATAGTCTGCGCTCAGTGAGTTCTATCTCATTTATGAGTGCCGACTCAGCCCTCAATAAGAAAGCAGCCAGTGTCCCTACAACTTCCTGCCCTGTTACAGATTTAGGTCTACTCATTTTGGGCCAACTGCTATGCAAACTCTAATTCGGCTGAATTAAGTTCACAGTACCTTAAGATAAGAACAGTAGCGGTAATCCCAAAATCAGGCAATGTCAATAATGTGGCCCAGCCCGGCCGCCTTCGGTCTCTGACGGGCTTGGGCGGGCCCGGGCATGCCAGCGTGTCCCGCACCGTGGGAGCCCTGGGCTGTTTTTATGCGACTCCGATCGCGAGAAAATTATGGTGGCACCTCCTGGCGCTAAGCTGTAGTGAGGACGGGGTTCTATGTGCACACATTGCTATGTTAGCATAAGCGCTTTAGATGTAAAACGCCATCTTGCCACTTTGCTGCTTTTGCACGCAACACTGCAGGTAGCTGTTATTACAAGTAAAACTGCTTGCTTGCATTTTTCACATGAGAACGGTCTGTTGTTCACATCCCTAGACGTGCACCGCAACCTTAGTCTGAACACTGTGTGCAGAAGCCGTCAAGGTCAAATAACAATGTATGCTGTTGAATACAGGTCGATCGGCCCACGCTCTAGACACAACACGCACACACCTGCAAATATCTGAAACTCGGGTGCCTTTATTATGGCATTTGCATGCACGATTCAGACACTTGGAGAAAACCTTTCCAGACACAGAAGGCAGAGCTGATCCTGTGATGTGATTCACCTAAGCTGATCTTTGAGGTATGCCCCATTCAAGCGTAGATATATATAAAAAGAAGAGTATCACGGAAAAAATATCTACAATTGTTCATAGAAAGAGCACATTTAATTACCCCTTCGAAGATATCAAATAATCAAATGGAATACATCTTGCATCATTTACAGTATATCACAGGAAACAGGCGTTTATACATAGAAAGATACAAACACATATATCACATACCATCAATTCAATGTATAACAAACAACAATTAACCCAAACACAAACATTTTTCATCAGTGTCCCCTTTCAAAGTATCAGGCGGACCACTCGGAGGTAGTCAAACTAAACAGTGGGGAACACAAGCAATGTGGGCGACTATGACCCAAACGTTATTTCAGGTGTCCCAGCGACAGTCTGAGAATCACTGAAACTCAAGTGACTCCTCCATCCAATATCTGTCGACGTGACCACGTTTCAGCCAAAGAAAACTTGAGGCCTCTTCAGGACAGGGGTTAAAGGACAACTAAAACAATAAGGGGGGGGGGGACAACCATTAATAAAATCTACATGGACCTAAGACTAGGGGTGATGACAAAGCCGTGCACACAAATACCCAGAAAGAGACCAAATGCACCCTACGTCCCAAAGTGATTTATAAAGGAAGAGGGTGGATAGAAATGTACCGTACAACCCTAGTGTGAAAAATAACTAATTTAAAGGGAAGCGGAACCTTCTGATGCAATCTCTCATTGGACCACCGTCCTAATGTGCTATATACATGTGCCAAACTAGAGACCTTATATCCCTACACCTACAATCCTGATACACTTACATGTATCCTCCAAATTCAAAAGTTGCTCACTAGATATCGAGGAAAACGTTCTGTTAATGACAAGGAAACAGAGCAACAACGTGTCACCGGGGCTGCTGAGGTAGAAACTCAATATACACAGTGAATACTTTCGACACACACGTAGGTATGCACCTACCTAGTAAACGCTACTCGCGCTTCTATACTGTTCCTTCAATAGCGATCAAAACACCGGTTCTCCACACAGTTTCTACGGAAATAATGGAGACAACTATTATATATACTCCGTAACTCTATGCCAATCTAAAGCTGTCTGAACCGAGAAAAGGATAGCACTTACTCGGTCAAACTCGGGCAGTCTCTATGCTTGAATCCTCATTGGCACGCTATTCCAAACCAAAACGGGGGCCGAAGCAACGGAACATGACGCGTCCTGCCCGGAACTAAAAGCTAACGCTCTCTATTGGGCCCTCCCTCTGCCAGCAAAATCAAAAACATAGACAGAGGACTGAAAGTCGCCTCAGGCTCGTCTCGCTATCGGGTCTGAGAGTTCCCAAACTAATGAAAGGGTAAAACGCACCCCTGGCTGTACTTAACAAAGGAAAAAGATTTATAAAGATCCACACTAAAAAGCCATGAAATCAAACAAAAACAATAAAAACAAAAACATTAAAAACGGAATTAAATCCTCCGGCTCGACCTGTATAGCTACTAAATCAGTCCCTCTCGAAAATAAGGAAAAAGTGAAAGTTCAGGGTGGGCATTGTGAGCACAGCACGGTCAACACACCAAGGGAACCCCACCACTCCCTAACGCACAATAATTCTATACATTATATACAATAACACTAAACAATTATATTTACATTAAATATGTACATAGCCACAATGAAGAGGAGAACCCTACAGATGGCTCACCCGGAAGGTACATCATAGACATTCAACAGTCTGTTAGTAACATTAACAGAGAATATAATTGCGTACAGAACCTTACAAAATTAGAAGCCCCCTTAAAAAATATATGGCACATCCTATCGGTAATATACTTAGGGGCAACTCAAGTCTAATCTAGACAGTATTAATTTCCAATCAAGGACCAAACCTCATCACGGTCATTGAGCCCCCTACTACTAGAGGTCTGATATCTTTCGATCAAACGTGCTTCTAGATTATTAAGCTTTTTCTGTAATAGTATTTTTGTCGGGGCCTTCACTATTGCCAAGACTGTCCACTCTAGCTCGTTTTCGCCATGTTCTTTTTCCAAAAAGTGTTGGACCATGGGGGCCCCCAAGGTCTTACACCGGATGCGGGATTTATGCTGGATAATCCGCATTTTGACGGCTTGTGTGGTTTGTCCTATGTATGAACAACCACACGGACATGTTACGCAATATACGACATTTTTCGTATTGCAATTTGAAAACACTAGCTGTCTATGTGTTTTTCCATGAATCATGACTGTTTTAGAGTCCTTGGTGTGTACACATACAGCACAATTGTTACACTTAAAGTGTCCTACAATTTTTGGTAACCCCAATAGACCTCTAGTATCTGTGGGTATAGGTGATTGCCTAGAAGCTTTAACAAGCTGGTTTCTCAAGTTCCTACCACGCCTGAAGGCGAACAATGGCTTCGGAATATTTAGATGGTCCAGTAACCTCAAGTTCCTCAAGATAATCTGTTTGACCTTATTAGCTATAGGGCTAAAGGTCAATACGCATACCAATTGCTCTGTTTCCTTTTTAGTTTTAGGTATAAGGAGATTTTCACGGGGTGTGTACCAGGCACGTTTAAGTGCTCCTTTTACCAATCGCTTAGGGTAACCTCTTTTTACCAATTTCTCTTGTAGATTTTTTGCATTCCTGAAATAATCGTTTTTTTCTGTACAATTCCGTCGTACCCTCAGGAACTGCCCGTAGGGCAAGTTGTCCCTGAGGTTACGTGGGTGTCCTGATGAATAGTCTAATAGAGTATTTCTATCAGTTGGCTTAGTGAATAAATCCACTTCCAACTTGCCATTTCTAGCGATGATCCATACATCCAGAAAATTGATACGTGTATTGCTCACATTTTTGGTAAATTTGAGGTCGGGGGTACGATTATTGAGCCATATATGGAATAGCTCCAGTTCTTCTTGTGTGCCCTTCCATACCATAAATACATCGTCAATGAAGCGCATCCATTCGAGGATGTGCTCTCTGAATGGAGTCTCCTCATTGAAGATGTACCTATTTTCAAAGAAATCCATCACTAGATTGGCAATTTCGGGGGCAAAACAACATCCCATCCCTACACCTTTAACTTGCAAAAACAAATCAGATTTAAAAGCAAAAAAATTGTTTTTCAAACAGATAGTTGCCAATTCAAGAAGGAATTCCGAAGGAACCATGTGTGGTCTCGGTCTAGTGTCCAATACATGTCTCATCACCATTAGTGCCTCATCTTGTGGTATATTCGTATAGAGACTCTCGATGTCCAAGGAGACCAACAACTGTTGGTCTCCATCGAACTCCGAGAGCTCCACTTTGGAGATGAGATCCATCGTATCTCTTACGTAGGCTTTAGTTAGAGGAACAAATGGCTTAAGGAATACATCAATGTATTTCGCCAGCGGCTCCAAAATTGAGCCACAGGCGGCAATAATGGGTCTTCCTGGTGGTTGGGAAGCATCTTTATGTATTTTTGGTAATACATATATGTTGGGTATTTTCTGTTCGGTGACATTTAAAAACTCGTATTCTTTTTTACATAAATACCCTGCTTCCATGGCATCTGTAGTCAGGTGTAAAATTTGGGCTTTTAGTCTGGCCGTAGGGTTGTCATTTATAGGTCGGTAGTGCTCCCTGTTACTTAACTGCCTTTTAATTTCATCATCGTAGTTTTTTGCATCCCAAAGGACTATTCCTCCACCCTTATCCGCTGGCTTAATAACCGTAAGGGGGTTACTAGCTAGTTCTTGTAAAGCCAGTTGTTCTTGTTTGTTAAAATTAGATCTAAACGAAATTCGTTTCGCGTTTAACAGATCTATTTCACGCAAGGTTTGGTCTTCAAAGACCAAAATTTCTTCAGGCATTGCTAAACGCTGTGGGCAAAACGTAGACTTCTTTTTGAGGCCACTAAAGTTTCTTTCATTGCTCTCATTATATTCCGCAAAAAAGATCTTTAATCGGATTTTCCTGAGGAAATGCAACACTTCAGTTTTAGTATCTACAGGGTCTTGTATGACTGTAGGTACAAAAGACAACCCTTTACGGAGAACTGCAGTTTCTACATCAGACAAGGGGTGTTGGGACAAATTATATATAGGCATTAACTCCAGACTCGTATTACTTTGACTCTCATTGGGATTCAACGTCTGTATACTCTCTGACGTGTCCTGAAGAATCCCTGCTCCTGATTCTGTGGCATCGGTGTACGCCATCCTCTTCGAAACCCGCGACCCCTGGGCCTGCCTCTGTCTAAAAAAGGGGGTGGGTGTGGGTAAGACTGAGGGTATTGATAGTAGGGCTGGTATGTGGGGTAGGTTTGGGAGGAGGTACCTTCTCCTGATTCTGAATCCGATGAGGAAGTAGAAAAGGTAACAAATTTGGTACGGGATCTGCCTCTGTATTGCAAATTAAGGTTACTTGGATTATTATTCTTGAAAAAATCCTCTTTTAGATACGGATAAACCCACTCTAGTTTGTAGTTCTTGATATCTTTCACTACTTTAGATGTCTTCAAGCGTAGAGGCCTTCTATTAGTGTACAAAACTAGTTTACTAGCGAAGGGAGAGTGGTTCACAAAGTATTATCGGACTTGTTTTCCACTATCATTTGTAATATGATTTCACCCTTCATTTTCTATGGTATTGTAACAATGCTGATGGTTTTGTTTTTAATCATTTGCCTGCTTATATTAGCCAAAGTACTGCATCTTAGAGCACGTAGTTAAAAATAAACATTTTAAACTTTACTGTGTCTCTGATTACTCTTGTTGTGGATTGATATGAGAATAATAATGAAAAGGTGTTTCTGATTTCCACCATTCCGGAGAGTACTCTAAGTTGCTTGTTCTGGGTTGTCTAATCATTGGTATCTTCGAAAAGATACGGAGAGCGAATGAGACACTGATGCTAGTCGAATAGTGGTTCTGGGTACTGAGGTGAGTTTTTAGGTACACCACAATTCACTGAGGTCCTGGTTTCCTGTGCATAGTTCTGTGCATGAGCAGAATCCCCACAACATGGCACAACCAACGTTTTGGTCTCATGTTTGAGACGCCTTAGTAGTGCCTATATTAGTCCACAATACCTTCACTCTTGTTTCCGGTTGACGGGAGTGACGGTTTAAACCTACCTAAATAGTTAATGTATAGGTTCTCTCAAGCTTGACAATTAAAAAGGTTTCATTTTATCTTATACCCTTTTTGTGCTACTGTTTATATAGATTGTCTTTTCTTCACTGTGTCCTTATGGCTGAAGTCACTATTGCAGCGCATAGTCGCGCACCTCTTTGGCATCATTTGACGCAGTTCGGGGTGCCTGACGATGGGATGTCTATTATCTTTGTAGTGAGTGCCGATGCATCACATCCCTATGAGCTATTTTACTTTTGGGTTACTTTGCCGAAGGTGAATGCGGATGGTAATATGTTTCACACATACACTCCTACTGCAGTCCCGGCGAATTACACGCCATATAGGACGCAGAAAATTCCCATTTCTGCTTGGCAGCATCGTATTTGATTTAATGGCGCCCTCCCCCACATGGTTACACCGGTTCGTTTGGGTCCCTTGTTCATTCCAGGGGTCACTTGGCCCGTCTTGGCCGGGTTTAAACCACATCCACGTTATTTGCAAGCCCCACTGGATGACTTACATCAGCTCCATACCGCCTTGATTGCGGTACATAGGGCTTTAGTGCAATACGTCTCATGCAATGTCCAGGTGGGGGCACCTGGGGTTGCGGCGCAGCCAGCTGGCCCAGCCGGGATTACTATTAGCCCCGTCATGGTTAATTCGGTAATGGGCAAGCACCCCCAGAATAAGGACGATTTGCCTTATTGGCTTGCTGAGAAATTTGACCAGCTGGAAGCTGTATTTCCGAATTCTACTCCTGTGGAAAAACAGAAAATCCTCACCATTAGTTTTGTAGAAAGACTTAGTCACAGAGGTAGCTGATTGTGACAGCTGGGGTAAAGTCTTTGTAGCAGTCTACTCGAAGTGCTTCAGCACGCCGTCTTCTGGGGGCTGTAGTCCCCTCCAGAAAGTGCGGCGTGCGTGGTGGCCCCCAACGGGAGGAAAGTGCAGCGTGCCTGGTTTCCCCAGCAAGAGTAAAGTGCAGGCGTGCCAAATGGGCTCCCAAGCCGCGGCACCCCATGACTGTTTTTATGCACCCCGGGCACGAGAAAATTGTGGTGGGGCCTCCTGGCACTAAGCCTTCTGGCGGCCGTAGTCCCCTCCAGAGAGTGCGGCGTGCGTGGTGGCCCCCAACAAGAGGAAAGTATGGTGTGCCTGGTTCCCCCAGCAAGAGTAACGTGCAGGCGTGCAGAACGGGCACAGGCCTGTCTATGGCCTTCATGAGGTAGTTAAGTGAAAGGGTTAAGCCCTTCTGTGGTTGAAACATATGGGTTTGTGTAGGGGTTTTATGTTGTAAATAACTAAAAGATGATTACTAATGAAGTCGGATGAATATGTGATTATACAAGGTATAAAGTTCTCCCTGCCATACATTTATGGATATTGCAAGTTACCAAGGAGTTCCATAACCATATAGAGGAATGAAGCCAAAGCTGAAATGTATCCGATATAGTATATGGTTCACACTATCCTCTTTCCCACAAACACTTAAACCATTGGTGTATAGTTCTCTCATTTGAAAAACAGAACATGTATGCAAACATGAAGAATAAAAATAGAACCTCTAATCGAAAATTAAACAAATCAATAACCTGTTAGATATTTGTTGGAAAAATATATTAGAAACAGTTCAATATGAATCAGTTTAAAATAAAATTGTAGAAATATTCAGAGAGATTCTGACTTTTCTATAATTATATATGAAATGCCAAAAATAAACGTGTTATTTCTCCTAGTCACTGCAAGTGGGAAAAATAAAGAAGAAGAAAGAAAAGTAGCTTTTAATTTTCATTGCTTTAAATGTTTAAACAGCTGCTCTGTCAGGTGCTGGCTCTGGCAGCAGGCATTGTGACAACAGAACTTGACTGCAATATCTTATTACTGTTAAATTCTGATGTATTTTCTTTATAATCAGCAAATGGGTGTGCACAAGTCGCCGATTATTAAGAAATTAAAGACAGGAGTTAATACAGTGTTTACAGAATCCCAGGTATTATATGTCATTTAAATAGGAGGGCAAAGCAGGAACAAGACAAGAGGGGGACACAAAGTGCTGGCAAAGGTCATGTGAGGAAGGAGATTGAGGATGTGGAAATACATTTGGGGTGAGACTGCAAAATGCACTCAATTTTACATGAGTTTAGACTGCAGGAGAGATATTTAGTCTACAGTAGAGGAAAATGGTTGACTAACACACGTGTGCAGTAAAATAAGAATGAAATCTTGTAATTAGACATGGTAAAATAATAGAGAATGTCTTAATCAATTAGATACAAAATGTATGTGTATGGAATTTCTATCATTCAAACCCAGCCAAAAAGCAACATAGCATTGCACAGGGCCAAAGAATTCAATACAGTCATCGAGTGATAACAACGGTAGGTGGGTTATGGACGATTTAGGCATTGTGATGTAGATGTGAATCTTCAACTTTTTCTGAAATGGGAGCTGCTTTGGGGCAGTTCTGATGGATACGGGGATGTTGTTCCAGTTCCTGGGTTCAAAGATGAAAAATGCCTGCAGCCTTGTTTTTTTTTCTTACACTTCTCAACTACAGTCTAATGGTGTCCTGGCTACGGATGTGCTGAGACTCACCGGAGAAGGAGAGCTTTTCTGCAAAATAATTGGGGTTGCTGGGTATAAATGTTTTGTAAATTATGCAGCTGGTATTGAAGATGGTGTGGGCTGTCAAGGTGAGGAACTGGATTTCCATCAGACTGGGGGTGATGTAATCATATTTCTTCTGGACCTGGATGAGACATGTTGCGGAGTGCAGAATGCCCCTAAGGGATGGCAGTATGAAGTCTGAAAGGATATGTAGATGCAAGAGTACCAGGCTTTGAGCAACATTTCTGCAGTTGTTTTCTGGAAGAAATGGTTTCACTTTCTTTAGAAAACTGTACCCAATCCCTCAGTGCCCCTCTCTGCCTTAGTCCATACTGGTGAAATCCTTCTCTCATAGTGTAGAGCCTTAGGGCCAGATGTGTGGCCAAGAAAATGAGAAACTTTTCTCTATGGTCACTAAAAACTAGTTCTGGTGACAGCTGCTCTCCCACTGTAATCGATGCCTGCCTGACTGAGGGAACAAGGAAAAGCCCTGCTTGTGTGTCAGTCTATGACATGGTAGGCTTCTTTGAAGTTTATGGTGTTGCTTGTCGCAGTCCAGATGGTCATCCAGCCAGAGGAACAAAAACACCACCCTCCCTGTACCCAAGCCTTTGTCCTACTCAAGGAGGCTAATCAGCTGCCAGTTGGCAATTGGAACTCATGCCTCCAGAGGCTCTAGCCAGGTAAACAAGCATTTGCAATGCAATCGGTCTCGCCTTTGGGACCTTATATGTATTTAGCTATGCAGCCCATTAGCCTGGGTGCTGACACATCTACTGTTCTTTAACATGAAGGGAAAGTAAGCACCAAACTGGTGACACACCAGGTATGGGAACACATGGAGAGAAATGTTGCCTTTCAGCGGGAAATGGTATAGTCCAAAGCTCTGTTTTTAATATAAAAATCAGGGCCTTCGGTGGTCATATCACTGAAAATACAAGATTTGAAAAAAATATTATTGTCTACGGGTGCTTGTGGAAGACAATTTCTATGGACTGGAATCTAGAGAATGCTAAAGTGATTCTGGTATTTTACTGACCTCTACTGGTCGTTTTCTATCAACACAGTTAAATAGAGGCAGTTGAACAGAAAAAAAAGTCCCTAAGCGGAAGCAGACAAGTCCTAGGGCTCGTCTCCAGAGCCCACAGAGTACATACACATATAAGTATATACAAAACGTATATACAAGAGGTCTCGAATGCTCGACCTAAAAAATAGGACTAGGTCACATTGTGGTTCTTCCTAAACTCATCATACCCCAAGGGACATCCATACAAATCAGTTACCATACTCAAGGACCGCCTCCCCTCTTGAAAGCAAGGCTCACAGGCAAGTCTGCATCAGTGCTTAATTTGAGCCAGTAGTTGTAGGTGGGGCCCACTCGCAGGACTTGCAATATTTTTCATAATCAGAATCTGGCCCAGTGAAAGAAAGGCAGAACGAAAAAAGAAAACTAGCACGACAGTGACAGAGGGAAAAAAGCTGGGATGAAAATGAACTGGCAAGAGTGAGAGAAGAGACATGAAGTGAGGGTGGCGAGTCACAAGGTGGTACGAAAACTAGGCAACCTTGGCGTTCAGCAACTCCCACATTCAGCAGTACAGGCAGCAGGCTCCTAAAAATAGCTGTGGTCACTCCCCTTGGGCCTTTTTTTTTTGTTACAAACTATGCACTGACTACATCCAAAACACAAAAAATTAAAAAATAGTTAATACTGCTTCCTCCCAGGGAGACATTCGCTGCCAATGAGATGTAGTGTTCATTTTCCTCCAAGAATAAGGGAGAATTGAAGAAGCGTCCGAAGTTCTGTTGGGATTGCTGCTTCTTCAAGAGAAGGGGAAAGAGAAGAGATGTTTCTTAAGGGTGCAGTGTACCACCTCTGCTAAGGCCACTCCTACAGCACGTGAAGAATTTACCCAACCTCCGTGGAGGCAGTAGCGTATCGAGGATGCCATTGGCCCTGACGCAAGCAAGGACAAAGGTCCCTTTGACTGCTGATGGGGGAGTAACATACAGCAATTATCTGTGTTCAGTGAGCCCCTCATGGCTCTGAATCCTGGTGCCACTGCACCTTCTACACCAATGGTAGCTACGCCCCTGCGTGTAGGGTGTCCCAAGATGTGGTTGTTAAGGGTGTGCTTGATTAAATGCATCACCAGTGTGAAAAAAGGTGGAATAATAAACTGTAATACGGGAACTAGAAAAGGGTAGAGAGGGAAGGGCGGGGAGAAACACCAGATGAAGAGATGTTGATATTATTGTAAACACGGCGCTGAGGGTGTGCATGTCTCAATGCTGAGGTTGGTGTGCTCCAAAGCACTCATTGGGACAGACTGGCTGCAGTCTCGGTTAGCGCCCATTGGCTTAATTAGACCAACATACAAGAGAGCAGTTCTCTGCAGGTGAAAGAAAAGCCTTGGACTGGAAACAGTGTCTTCAGTGACCTGGAGTGTGGCGGGCACTAATCATTTCCACAAACGAGTTATGAGCGGGGCATTTGGACCCAATGATAGCTACATATCACTCATATGCAGCCCCCCTCCCTAAATTCAGGAATAAAACGCAACATAATAAGGTATGCGCGGCAATGTCGATAACTATGCAATACTTATGAGAGTAAACACAAACTGCATTGTTGCAAGATAATTAATCTAATAATCGTCCATGGACGATATCAGCTACTAAAGAGGCGGTGCCCCTCGGTGGAGTCACTGCTGGTTACAGCCTGCTGGGGCACGGCCCTCCCCTCACTCGCCCGTCAAAGGCATGGGCTAGTGACGGCGCTCGTCTGTGTGTGAAAGAGATCAAGTGAGTGCCAGGAGACTGAAAGAGAGAGAGAGAGAGAGAGAGAGAGAGAGAGAGAGAGAGAGAGAGAGAGAGAGAGAGAGAAAGAGAGAAGTGAGAGAGAGAGAAACGAGCGAGAGAGAGAGAGAGAGAAGAGCAAGAATGAAAGAGAGAAAAGCGAGAATAAAAGAGAGAAGAGCGAGAATGAAAGAGAGAGAGAAGAGTGAGAATGAAAGAGGGAAAAGATTGAGAATGAAAGAGAGGAGAGCAAGAGAGAGCGAGAACAGCAAGAGAGAGAACAGCAAGACTGAGAGACAGAGAGACAGATATAAGCGAGAAAGAGAGGGGGCGCAAGACTTAAATAGGCGGATAGTAAACAGAAACTCGAGTGAGAGAGAAAGAGAGTGCAAAAGAGACAAGAGAGTGAAAAGCAGCAAGGGAAACATCGAATGAGAAATAACGACGTGAGAGAGAAAACAAGAGTGAGACATGGAAATAGCTAGAGAATGCAACGAGAAAGAGGGGGAAGAAAGAAATGAATGAGAGGGGATGGCGCTACAGTCGTGATTAAAGAGAAACGCATACTTGGAAACCAACTGCAAAACTGAGATTCCTCCGGCATGTGTCTGTGTCTCTCACTGTCATTTACAACAGTTATTTTCTATCGTCTGAATCGTGCCCATCAATGTAATTCCATCTGAACCCCTCAGATAACAAATACGTGTTATTAGCAAAAGAAACTAACAGGTGCCCAGCTCCTGTGTTTTTTCATTCTTGCAGAACCCCACGATATAGTTTCTCCATATCAGTAGCAGTGAAATCATCTGATATAATTTCCTATTGATCATTTGAGTTTTCCGCCCTCATGCATTTACCGAACGGCGTGTGTGACAAGGACCCTGCCTGTCCCTGCAGCCCCGTCACAGACAGAGCAGTGTAAGTGCCTGGGACTCCCCGGACAAAAGCCGCTGAGAGGGGCCGCCCTGAGAGGAGAGCATGAGAGGGTCTGCTCTGAGAGGAGCCCCTGAGAGGGGCTGCCCTGAGAGGAGTCACAGAACGCCAACTGACCGCTCAGAGGCACCAGCAGCACATTCCGTTAAACAACCTGCAATGCACGGGCCACGGCCGGGTCTGCACAACACATGCTGCCCCAACAGCATGATTCCGCTATTTATCCAGTATATTGCACTGAATGCACTGTGCATTCCTCGAGGGGTGGGCTGTGCGCTACAGTGTGTCCTCGTGCTTGGTCACAGACCAGCTGAGCTTGTAACCACACCAGCCTTTCTACGTGTGAACACAGGTAGCAGCAACAATGACACAGGGCGAAAGACACCCAGAGCGAGGGGGAGAGAGTGTGCAACAGAATCTGTGTGTGTGTCTGTCAAGGAGACAATGGGTGCGCAATAGTGAGAAGAAACAAGCGGTCGCAAGTGTCACGGCTGCATTGAAAGTGAAAGTGCGCACTGCGCGCCAAATATATACAAAGCACGTTGCACATAAAAAAAGCAAGTCACATATAAAACAAGTATGTTCAACATTTGCGCGATGCCGTACGCATGCGCGTCAAAAGTCTAGACAAACAGGAAGTGTTGTGTTTATATTGAGCACGCTGTGCCTGTTTTCGCTTTCAATGCTGCCGGGCAGCTGCTGTAAAATGTATATTTAAACAAAGGTGTGGGCTCCAGGGAGGCACGTGCGAGGCGGAAGTGATGCGTGCTGCCGCCCACAAACAGGCAACTGCTGCTGACACTTGGAGGGACTACTTTAAAAACAAGCATTTGCAGTGCAATAGAACTCGCATTTACGTGAGTCCTTTTGCATTTAAAATTGGAGTGCGGGCGGGCAAAAAGGCATGAACGGGACTGCGGGGGTAGGTGGGGCTGGCCCCAAAAGTCATGGACTGCAAAAGGGAAGGGGGTGAGCCACAGCAACAAAATTGTTTTTAAAGTAAAGGGGCTGATAGCCCTGGAAGGATACAAATCAGAACATGGCCGTCAGGAGGAGGGACTAACAAGCTAAAATCCAATCAGAAGGCAGCATTTACAATCTAAGCCAATCCAAAAGATGGGCGGAGAGTGGGCGGAGCTTAAACGGAGCTTCCCCCACTATAGTGCATATTGCATGTCTCGCAAAGCGATGGCAGTGCTTTCGCACTGCAGCGCTAGGCGAGATCTAAAAAGGTAACTTTATAAGAGTACCTTTTCCAAAATATTTATTACAAATCTGACTTCACCAATGGATTGGGCTTTTAATACATATTTCAAAAAGCTCAAGAATTACATTTGTAGCACTTTCATAGCTGGAGACACCAATAATAAATGTAACAGTGTATCCCAATGCTTCCCTATGGAACAGTTCAGTCATGCTACAGTGAAAATAGCTTTTAGGGATTTTCCACTGAAAAGACATGTTTAACATCAAACATTTACATGCACTACTTTTAAATACCATGCACCATGCTTGTGGGCTGTCAGGCTTACATAGCTGTGACTTATAAATATTTAAAAGGATGGTTTTGACCTGTCAAAAGGGATTATTTTGAAATATCGAATTTACAGTTTAAAACTGCAACAGCCAGGCTAGAAATGGTAGGCTACAGTCATGTTTGCACTGTCAATGTAGTGGGTGGCACAATGGGTGCTGCAGTCCACTAGTGACATTGAACTTACAGGGCCTGGCTACACTATGTACCATATAGTAGGTACTTATAGTTCAGTAAACATGCCAATTAGGGGCATGCCAATTTCACCATATTGAAAGGGGTAGTACAGGTACTTTCTTATTGGTTAGCAGGGGTAAACTACACAGAGTTGTACAGCCAACAAAAATATAGGATCCAGCAAATGGCGAACAATAGAAGGGGACCCTGAAAAATGGGCATATTTCCTATAGATATGGTCATGTCAATCACTCTTTTAATGTTCTCTTCCCTATATATTATCAAGTATTCATAACAATTAATTGTATTACCTATAGATCAGACACAGAGTAGTAGACCATCATTGCTATTACTTATGGCATATTATAGGCTAAAATATTAGTCTCAATAACTTCCAAATAACTCGACTAAGGGGGCTATTATGATGTCGTGTGGAAAGCCTCTGACTGACAGCCGGGTTCTCCTAGACCGTGTCAGAACCCATCTGCCCGACTCGGTTGGAAACAATTCCAACCTACCGACAACGATGCTCGCGGTCAGAAGGGGAAGTATTCGGTCATTCCGAATGGGTTCTGACCAGCAATCGGAGAATCCGAGCCAATCGGAGCTGATTTGTACAGCTCTACGAACAGCGTTTCCGACCGACCGAATACGATGTCGGATTCTGACAGCCTTTCTGACTCGGTCTGTCTGACACAAAAGGCTGGTGTAAACTGAGTTTGGAAGCCCCTAGCAGGCCATCCTTCATCCTGGGGTCTCCGGTTGGGGGCTGAAGGGTCACCCAAGGGACCCCCCTGTAAAACCATGCATTGTGTGGCAAGCACCATGGGGTGCCCACGACAGGGGGCAAGGTTTTCCAGAGACACCCCTTTTCCCCATAGGAGCCTGTGTTGTCAGTCAGAACACAGGCTCCATAGAAGTCAATGGGAGTCCTTCCAAACGGTGTTTGGAAGCCTCGTAATCGGCCGTGCGGAACCAAGGATTGCGAGTCGGGCGTAACCGAATCTGACAAGTAGTTGGGCGAAAAGTTTCTACATGACATTTTAATCGGCCCCTAAGTATGAAACTTGTGCCAAATATAAAATATTTGCTACAGAAATTGAATAATTTGTGATAGGTTTATGTTTTTGACGTTTAAATGTGATTCCATTTTGTCTTTTATAGTGTAATTTTTCATACTTTTCGAATGCTTATAATGGTGATATCATGTGATGTTTTTATGAATTGTGAGTTATTGTAATATTTGCAATTTAAGAATGTGATCATGTATTTATCATAAAATGTGACTGATATAAAACATGACTGTTAACGTGATCTATTTGTTTAAATTGTTTCTTTTTTCTCCATTCTTCTTATTTCTCCTAAACTTATTTTCACCTGTCTGCTCATACTTCATTGATCTTAAGACTGTTTTTATAGAAACACTTCTGCCCTGAAGTAGCGTCTTACTATTGTGAGTGTCACAAACACATATTGGAAGGTTTAGCTGGTTTCTTCAACATGATTCTCTTTCATTGTTTACAAGAATATGGATTTTTTTTACATAAAAACAAAATGAAAAATATAAATACCTTTCCACTTCAAATGTTTTGCTTTAATATTTTTTTACCTTAGAACTGACTTTCTTTACTTCATGTGGTGCAGTGTTTAGTGAATAGACACTGTGCACTGATGTCTCTTGCCAGTCTTAAAGTGACCCAGTATCCTTTCTCTTTCTTTCATTTCAGTTCATTTCTGTGATCACTTTACCTATTAAGAATGGCTTACAACCCCAACTACAAGTTCATAAGTTTTCAATGTTTTGCGACCACAAACAGTGATACATCACATACTAATTTCCTATTTGGAATTAAAGTTGCAACATACACCTTCCAAAGAATGACTCAATCCCATTTTAAAAGTTGATAACATTTTAATCATAAAATTGGTTAAGTACAGAGTAAACATATTTTTGAGCTTATAAGTAGCAATGTGGACTGTTTTTAACAGTAAAAGTATTTTATAAACCATCTTTTCTTAATTTTTAACTGGAACAAAATACCAATTGAGCTATTAGATTCAGCTTGTATTTACACTAATATTACACTAACATTTTTGAGTTTTGCCAAGCTATACACCCTTTACTGCTGCCTCAGCTTTCCACAAGGGAGATGAAGTTCATTTGGTGCATAGTACAGAAAATGATGCTCCACTACTGATAGGATTAAAACAGTCTTTTATTATTGGATGTTCAGCTCAGTGTTTGCCCCAGGAGTGACAATTGAGGAATACCTACAGTGAATATCTCCTGGCAATGATTAGAAAATTCTTCTACATCCTTTTACTGACTACAGCAAGGCTTCCTTTTAAGTAAACATGGGTTTTGAACTGTATATATTCTTGAAAATAATACTAAAATCACATTTACCAGGCAGTGAAATGAATTAAAACACTTATAACATGCTTCTTAGAAACTGAAAAAATATATATGGGAGCTGGTAGTTTATGAGCATCCTGAAAACGGACGCACCTAATTTTCTGTAGCAGTTTCTTAATTGCCCAGTTTTGTAGATGACAAGCAAACTCACCACTAGAATCAAATCATTGCATTCACCCAAAGCTGAACCCAGGCACTCATGACTAGCTCAATGTGTATACAAAGTAAGAGATGCCACCATAATATGTAATCAATGAAGGTTTGAACTCCAGATCAAAAGAAAAAAAATGCTTTAATTGCTAATTAAAACTATTCAATATAAAATTGCAGGTCAATTAAAACTATTCAATATAAGATTACAGGTCTGCAGATAATTGGTTGTGATTAAAAAGTTCTGTTAAAATGTCCCATATGAAGTAAAGCGCACATTCTCAATTATATGGTTCTGTTCATTGCCCAGTGTTCTGTAATTTTCAATGCATTTTGTTAATAAATTCTGTTAATCTGCTAATAAGCAAGCTGTTGTTGCTGCACAAACACGAGATGGCATTAGAGCATGTTGTCGTTTTTGCTTCATGAAAGTTCAGAAGCAGAACTGTTTTCTTTCCGTTTCAAAGGCCAGAAGTACATAGACGACATGACCTAGCATCTCTTTACGGTAAGTGAAGAACAGGCATACCTGGTTGAATGTTATGTGTTTCTTAGTTTCGCCCACATGGACCTGCCCACAGCATAGTCCCTAAAAGGTTATTTTTGTAGTCTTTGCCAATAAAAGGCTCAAATAGCATTGCATGGCCATGTTGGTAAAGGTGTCCGCTACTAATTTGGCATGATGCGTTGTTCAGGCTCTTGATATATATATCAGTTTGGCCGGATTTTGCAATGATCTCTCTTTCAGGATAGCCTGAATCCAGTGGCACAGTGAGCCCGGTACCCACGTCTGGGCATACCCGGCACACTTAGATCGAGAAAGCAAGAGACACAAAGTTGATCGACTGAATGCAGATCAAATCAAAACATTCACCCTCGAATCAAGAGATCTGGGTTAATTCCATAATTCTTTTGCTCACCATGCCACCCCAGTTTAGATGTGGGTCCTGTGCTATCCATGCCACTGGAGTCAAGCTGTCCTGGCTGATGAGGGGTGAAACCCCGAAACCGGTCCTAGGATGCTTATTTCCATGTCCCGGGAGAGACCTGGCCTGGCAGTTCATGCTGGACTATTCCCATTGGGCGCAGGGTCAAGACTGATTTGCATATCGCTGGGTTTAAACTGGAATGGCATGGGGAGCAAAAAATGATGGATTTAGGCACTGATCTCTGTACTGGGGTGAGTGTATGACATTGTTCTGCATTCTGCCCATCAGTTGTTTCTGCACTGTATTATAAATACAGCGCATCCATGGTGGCTCAAAGACATTTGGCACTGACACAAGGAAACTGACGCATCTATGCAGAAGTGTCAGTTCCTTGTAAATCTGCCCCTCTGTCTCTACTGGACCCTCACTTTTGTACTTGACAGTGCTGTGTCAGCAAAATAAATCTGGAATCTGTGTGACAGGCTTGGAGGCTGTACCTGACTAAAGCCATTGTGGAGGGGGGGTAGGGAAGGAATTAGGAGGAAGAGGAGGATGAAGTGTAGAACAATAAGGGCCAAGGGGCGAACCAATAAATGGGAGCCATGAGCACCAGGACTTGAAGAACCAGGCCCAGGAGGACCTAATCTATGAGGACTATGGTTACCAGTGCCAGAGGGGGCCAGGTACAATTAGACAATGAGGAGCATGGCAATGAAAAACAGCACTTGAGTAGGATAGGATAGGATAGGATAGGATAAGATATAGTTTTGTAGAGCGCTCTAATGCCGAGGCATCTTGGTGCTAAGAAGTGAGATAGGGGGATCATAGCGGCTAAGGCTAATTTTTAGAGAGATGGAAACAGCCATGTTTTTAGTGCCTTCCTGAAAAGTAGCCTATTAGACAGTAGTCTCAAGGAGATGGGCAGCTGATTCCACAATTTGGCTGCACAATATGACAAACTCCTGCCACCCCATCTGTCTTTACGGATTTTAGGAATATAAATGATACCAGCGTCAGTAGATCTAAGGTTTCTGGGGGGGATATACCAGGAGAAAAGATTCTGAAAATCGGCAGCCCCTCTGCCAAATAGTGCCTTATGGACCAAGCATTGGGCTTTGAACTCCATCCTTTGCTGGATCGGGAGCCAATGCAATGACCTATTAGCAGCAGAAGTGGAATGTCCTCTAGGAATGTTTAACAAAAGCTGAGCAGCAGCGTTTTGTATAGTTTTAACCTCGGGCTTTATCAATGCCTATAAAAAGAGCATTGCAATAATCCAGCCGCGAGAGGATAAGGGCAACCACTACTGATTTCTTTAGATCTTGGGGGATAAAAGGAAATATCTTCCTAAGAAGCTTCAGTACGAAGAAGCAGGATGAAGTTACACTGTTAATCTGGCCCGACAAGTTAAGCTGGTCATCAAAGATAACCCCAAGGTTCTTAACTTTATGAGACGGAACAGGACATTGACCTGCAGAGGCACCATGTAGGATTCCTTAGGGATGGCCCATTGCCAAACTCCATCACCTCGGTCTTATCAGTATTAATCTTGAGATAGTTAAGACTCATCCATCTCATGATATGAGTCAGGCAGGTATGGAAATTGACAGCGGTGGCCTCAGACTGTTTGGATACAGCGATGACAATCTGTGAGTCGTCTGCATAAGAAACCAATGAAAAACCATACTCTCTGATTAGTGCAGCAAGTGAAGCGACGTATACATTGAGCAGTGTGGGTGACATTGCAGAACCCTGCGGCACTCCACACGGTATGCAGAATGATTCAGATTGTAGATTTTCCCAATGTATACTTTGCTGCCTAGAGGCCAGAAATGAAGAAAGAAGGTACAGAGCCAATTCCCAAATCCCCACTGGCCTCAGTCGTCTTACTAACACCGTGTGATTCACAGTATTGAATGCTGCTGAGAGATCTAAGAGAATGAGGATGGCTCTGCTCCCTCCATCCACTTGTCTGCGAATTTCCTCCGTTGCCATGATCAGGCTACTAGGACGAGGGCGAGAAGGATCAGGAGAGCAAGCAGGATGTGGAACATGGGTATCTGGACCCAGTGGACAAGGCCCGAAGGAACAGAAAGGCCAGATGTAGAAGGAACAGGAGACCCTGGAATATAACGACAAGGAGGGCTATGAGGGTCTGTATGCACCAACCAGGACCAGTGGGACAAGACAACGAGGGCCAGGAGTAGCTGACCCAAGTAGACAGACCAACGAGGACCAGTTCCAGGAGACTAATGGAGAGAAGAACCAGAGACAGGAGGGTCAGACCACAGACCAGATCAAGGAGGACCAAGGGGCCAGTAGCAAAAGAACCAGGACCAGGTTAGAATGCCCAGGGATTTTAAAGGAAGTCTAGGTCCAGTGGAACAAGATCAGAAGTTCCAAGAGTATCAGAATTCAACCAGGTTGCCAAGAACTACATGAACCATAGCAACCCAAAACATAAGAACTAGGAGCACCAGAGTAGCGAGGTAGACCAGACCCAATAGGGCCATTACTAGGAGGACTATGATAGAGAGGCCAATGGTCAGATTGACAAGAAGAAGAAGAACAAGGTAGAATGGGCAAACCAGGAAACCAGGAGGACTAGTAGGAGCATTGGTGGGGCAGGAGGACCAGGAACTATGAGGGCTAGGAAAACCAAGGCCACTGGAACAAGCACCAGAAGATCCAATATAGGAGGGCCAGATGAAGGAGTGCCTTGAACTAAAACCAGGACAACGTGGACCAAGGCCACAAGGATCATAAAGATTAGAAGCCAGCAAACAAGGGGACTAGATAAACCAGGGTAGCAAGACCAATATGACTGATAGACCAGAATTAGGCTGAGGTGGATTAAAAGGTCAAGGACCTAGAACTTGTGAATCAGGAGACCCGGGATATAAATAACTAGGAGCAGGAGTGCATAGGAATGACGACCAGTCAAACCAAGCCCAAGAGGTCCAGGGACAGGAAGTTCTTAGACTAGTATGAAGGAACATCAGAACTAGGAAAGGCTAGGGTGATCTTTTGACACGACAAGTTATTGCAGAGCTGTGCAGGCAGGGACTAGAAGACTGAGGGCCAGGAGCATCAATACTAGAATGAAGAAGACTACGAAGATTAGGACCTCAAGGCTATATGGCCAGAATGCCCAGGATACTAGAATAAGCAGGAAAAGAATTTGGAAGACCTAGGAGGGCAGTGCCAAGAGCACCCAGAAGACCAGAGCAAAACACTAGGTAAACCAAAATAATCATGACCAGGAGGACTGGTACACGGCTAAGAGGGTAAAGACGATAAGGACCTAGGGGACCAGGTCTTGTATTACCAAGTTGGGCAGAACAATCATTACAAGTAGCGAACCAGGGTGGGGAGGATCTGAGGTAAGAAGGCCAAACATTATCTGTAAGACCAAGTGAATTGGACAGTGGTGGGAAAGAGTACCACAACAAAAATGACCAGGCTGAGAAAAACTTGAACAAGGAGAAACGGGATCAATGTCTGCTGCACCAGTAAGACTAAATGGACCAGGAATAGATCCAGGAGAACAAGGACCTCCCAAACCAGGCTGGCAAAGACCACAGGCCTGATTGCGAAATGAGGCATTATTTATCGCCCCCTGATAAATAATGATACCAAGGGATATGCTATTTATTAGGTACGTTTGACACCTATTATGCAGCTATGGCCCGTGCAGGTAAGAGTGGTGGGGTGGTGGGGCCGGGTGGTGGGGATTTCTACAGACAACAACGAGGGAAAATGAATTATTTATTCAATTTTCCCACGTGGTCATCTTTTGAATAGCCCCCCAACCCGGGCCAACTGTTTCTACCTGCACTGGCCTTGACTGCTATTATGAGTTTATGGTTATAACATGCACGTTTTTGTGTTTACCACACCAAACTCTGCATGATATTGTACATACCATATGTTTTCCTGTTAAACTTTGGCTGGTTTAATCTGCCAAAATGTAATGAATGTTCAGTTATTTAGCGCATCTAATAATTACCTGATGCGATTAATAAAACAAAACTCACAATTGTGCATATACCGGGGATTCGACACAGGACGGAATTTAATGAGGCGTCCATAATTATGTTCTAAGAGTGCCAGGATACGAGAAGCAAGATGTACCAGGATCTGCGGGCCAGGGTTAGGAGGTTGATGGTGAGGGGAACCAGGACACCGTGACTAGGACAAAGAGGACCATAAAGGAACAAGGCCAGATAGACCAAGACTGGGGGAACTAGGGAGGCCATGATGGCCAAAAGTAAAGTTTATGATAAAAGCCAAAAAAGGGCAAGAAGGACCAGGATGGCCAAGTCTAATATAGCAGATGGCTAGGGTCCGGGGGATCTCGCTCCAGGAGAACCCAAACTACAAGGAACAGAACAAGAGGATCAGAGCCAATGGGCACAGAATTTTGAGCAGGACAAGGACAATGAAAAACAAGAATAGCATAACCTTAGCCATGAGTACCAGGCAGCTGAGACCAGGTACACAGGCAGCCAGAATTAGAAGGAAAAGTTCTAAGAGGATCAGGAAACAAAGGACAAAGAAGACCGGGAAGATAAGGGCAAATAGGATCAGGACTTGTGCCAAGAGGACCAGGGTGAGGAGGAAAAGGAGGATCATGTCCAGGGATATCAGGACCATGAGGATGACAGCCTGAGTGAGGCAGATCAGGAAGACTAGGACTGGACCTAGATGTCCATGAGGGCCAGGACCAAAAATACGAGGCTCAGGAGGACCCAAACAAAGGGAACCAGGACCTAGAGGCCAGACAATTGGGTGCAGTGCCAGAAGGACAATGAGGACAAGGGACAGGGCCAGGAAGAAAAGGATGATCCAAAGAAGGAAGAAAAGAGCTAAGAGGATAAGGACTAAGAGTGCCCGGACACAAGAGGTCAGGCCACAGAGGAGACCATCAGGACCAAGAACGGATGTCCCGGGAATCAGATGAGCAGGGTGAGAGGATCAGAAGGACCAGGTTACATGGAGGAGGGATTAGAGGATCAGGATAAAAAATAAGGGAGAGCTAGTAGAGGGGGACCTGAAAGGGCCAGGATAGGTGAAAGACCAGAATCAAGAGGATTAGGCATACAAAGATCCAAAGAAGGAGGAAAATAAAAAAATGATCAAGACTAGTGGGCACAAAATCAGGAACAGGCCACTGATTGTGAGGGCTACAAATAGAAAAACCATTACTAGGCAAACTAGGCTGAGACTAACGATAAACAGGAGGACTGGAATAAAGAGGAGCTGGCCAAGCAACCAAGGCAACAGGACAAGAACAAAGAAGAACAGGGCAATGAGGACCAGTGGGGCCACAACCAAGGAAATAATGTAGTTCAGAACACAGAAGGCCAGAGTATCATGACCTTGCATACAAGGGCAAGCAGGTCCAAGATGAGGAGGAAATGGAGGACCAGGACATGAAAGGCCAAGATGACCGTAACCATGATGTTGGGTGGCTAAGAATGGTTAAGAACTGGATGACCTAAACAAGGAGACTTAGGATAAAGATAGTCCAAGATGACAATGAGCATTAGGATCATGGCATGACATGTTGAAGGAGGACCCTGAGAACCAAATCAGGTCAGAAGTAGGTGGATAGGGAATTGAGACCAGAGACCATATGGAGATGGATTAGGTGGAGTACAGGAATCAGGATAATCAGGAACAGGACTAGGAGGAACAGATAGATCTGAACACAGGGACCAGTACATGAAGTTCCAACTGTAGCAGAAGGACTAGGACCTGGGGTGTTAGGACCATGCTGAAAAAGATCAGGGGAACCAGGACAACCAAAGCCATGAGGACTAACAGGACCAGACCCTGCATAAGAGTTCCTAATAAAGAGGACCAGGACCAGTGGAGGCAGTTCAAGGAGGAACATAAGGATAAGTACCAGGGAAAAAAGAATCAAGATGTCCCAAACCAGGGACACTAGGAGTGCCATCCCTAGAAGAACCAGGACAACAGGGCAAGGTGAATAAGGAGCCACCAGACCAGCAGGATCGGGATGAGGATCAGTAGTACCAGGATCATGCAGACCAGGAAGGGCTAAGACAAGGATGAGCCAGGAGCAGGGCCGGAAAGACCCTGGTCACGAAGGACTTCAACCGGGACCTCTAGATCTAGAAACCACTAGCAGGGTGACCAGAATTAGACCAGGACCAGTATGAGGATCAGGAGAATCAAAACAACCCAGAAACGGAGGACTTGGAACAGGACTGGGAGGAGGACCAATGCCTACAGGCCCTGAAGGGTTTGGATGTGCAGGAAGAAGCCCATGAGCAGGTGGACACCTATCTGGGTCTAGGACACGTGTATTAGTATATCCCTTTTATAAAGGGTTCTTATTCATGCCTTTAATATTGCCAACCCCTGGAACTGGTAATGGTTTGCTAAAAAAGCAGAGCATGCAAAGTAAATAAAAAGCCAGGACTGTTACACTCTGACCTTTGAGTGAAGAATATGTGGTCTTATGCTGGCGCAGTAGTCTGAGAGTGGATATGAGGGCATAGAAACTGACACTTGACAAAAGGGTTTAAAGGTGGATGGGTGAAAATTAGTGCAGTCAGGGAAGGATGGCAGAGTTTGAGAAAACGTAGATGATTGGAAAAATGGTTACTGGCTAACAAAGTGGTCAAAGGGATATGGCAATCAGCAAAGGGAAGCTCAAGGCAATAACAAGGCTCTAATGAGCATAAGAGGGGTGATGGAGGCTCCAGATCAATCATCTAAGATGGCCCATAAAGGTGTTCGGTGGACCTCCAGTTCTTTGCTCTTACAGTGCATTTGTGTGCATGTGAGACAGGTTTATAGCAAAGGACAGATCTACTAAGAAGTCACTAAATGCAAGGCAGCAAGACAACTCTAGCTGCACTGCTTTATGTGACAAGGAGATTGCAGAAATGCACCATAGCTACTAAGATATGATGCAATTCTGCTCTCCCCCTGCGCTGGCACACTGTGTGCTGCCTAGCGCCAACGCAAGCACCCTTGTACCATGCACAAGGGTGCCTGCATTATTAGTAGGAGTTTTGTGCAGGATGGGGCACCTTCCTGCACACAAACAATCCTTTGAGGCAGCATGCAGCACACATAGAAAGAGGAAGTAACATGGTTGCAATACAGAGATTTCACCTCATTACACCTAATTTGGGAATTGTACAATATTTTGATTGAATGCCATGGAAAGTCTTTCAATGCAGGTTAATGGAAAGCAGTGATTTGCACTGCCTTTTGTTACTCTGGGTTTACTAAGCCATGCAGAGCCGTGCAAGGTGGTTTTGCATGCCTTAGTAATTCCCATTGAAGGATTCTTGTGTCACCTTGAGTGACGCAAGGGAAAATCATTCCCTTAGTAAATCTTCCACTAAGTGCATAGTAGTAAGATTCCATTTGTGATGAAAGTCCTAGTGCATGGACCAGTGGAATGTATTTTATATGATGTGATTGAGAGTAGATACGGCTTCCCTACACAGTGGGAGTGTATTGACTGCACCTTTGTAGATAGAGGGTGGAGACTAAAAACTGAAGTGAGGGAGAATGGAGAAAAGCGCACCTAAAATACTTCTGTCTGGTCCTTTTCAGCAGAAAACTGCTGAATAGTTCCTCCTGAGTGACGATATAGGGTACATGATGGCAGAAATGGGTAGGTCATAGTTAAAGGTGTGAAAGTTTCAGGGCTGCCCTTTAATCTGTGCCTGATGACTACTTAGAAAGGCTGATGACAACTAGATGCTGAGATCTCATGTTTCACTGCATCCTTGTACTGGATGCTTGGAGTCAGTAATTTTGCTACTACATGAGAGCCATAATCTAGCACAAAGGCTATGTCTCAACGACAGCCAGAAAAAAATGCTTGAAGGAAAAACACCCCAAATCACTTCTGAAATCTCGATAGTTAGCCCACATCCCCTGTCTGAAAATTCAGAATTAAAGTGGAACTGTGAAATGATTTATCAGTATGTCTCTGTTTATTCAGTATTTTATTTCTTCCAATATTTGTAATAAAGTCAATGAATATACATTTCTGTGAAATACATTCCTTCTGTGTCTTTTTCTGGTTTACAGGGGAAATTAATTAATATTCCAATGACATTCAGTTTAATTAATTATAATCTTTTGCTTGTGGCTTCTTAACAGAATACTTCCTCTGATGACCTGACAAAGAACAGGTCGTCGAAGTCAGGACTTTATACCATCTACCCTATTTTGAGTATAAAGTGGCGGTAAGGGACAGGAAAAATATAATGAACCGTCACCTGAGGGGATAACTCCTAGGGACGTATTTATCATTAGGTGATGCAACGCAGCAAGCCATCTTGCTGCGTTGTGTGACGGGGAAAGGGTAGGAATGTGCTTTATTTAACATAATGTGGTGCATTCCTCTTTTTTCCCCAGCACTGGTGCACAATTGGCTGCCTAGTGCCAACAGAGGCCCTCTTGCACCATGGTGCAAGTGCTCCTGTGTTGTAAGCAGGATTGTTGTTCAGCAGGAAGGGACACCTTCCTGCACAAAAACAATCCCCTGAGGCATTTTCCTCTCTCCATGTGTGCTGCAAAATACAGCACACATAAAAAGAGGAAAAAGCTAGAAGAAATAAAGATATTTCTCTTTGTTGCGCCTCCCCTAGAGATACATAACATTTTGGAGCATTCTCGTGTCTACCAGTAATAGTAAATCCGGGAACGCACCAAAATCCATGGGTGTTACATGGCAACAACCACCTACAATCCATGGAATGCCTCCCTGGAGCAGAGTAAAGCAATGCAGCGATGTGTGCTTCATTGCGTTACTCCAGATTTATGAAGCCACTCAGGGCCACGCAAGGTGGCCTTGCATGGCTTGATAAATTGCACTTAAGGGTTGTGTTGCTTTTGCACAGAGTTGCCTGGTGAAAGTGTGGCACAACCCTAAGATAAATATATCCCCCAGTGTGTGGGAACATTAGTAATTTTTGGTTTTTCAAAAACAATCTCCTGCTGTGGGCGTTTGTTTTTGAAAAACTATACATTTGTTTTAAAGTTTGCTAGCCGTCCATCATATCTGACTGTACTATCCTTACACTGTTTCGTGAATAGACAGCAACCGCAATGACAGCAGTTCCTGTCAATGTAGAGAGTTGCCCACAGGGCCAGCGGACAACTCTAAATTTGGCGTGTGGAGGTCTCTCTGGATGTCGGCGGTATTGTCTTCCATCATATTGACTGATTTAACTCGGCCCACAAAACTCTAAATCAAGCCCATTGAGTTTCTTACTTCTGTCATGAGATTGGAATGGAGCCTCTTAAATATACTATGTAGGTCATTATGTTTTGTGATAAAATCACCCTACATTTTTGATGGCCCTAATTTACTGAGATACAACATTTCCAGTTCTGATTTTTACTTTTAGAAATCATTGTTTTCAGGTGTTTTAGTCTGATTTGTATAAATAATTCCATAACGCACAGATTTGCTGCAGAAAAAGAGATGCTCTTATAACATGGAGCCTTTTGGTAAACCTATATCTTATACATTCCCAAGGCTTTGTGAGTAACAACGAGTATATAGCTTTAGTAGAGTAAATAGCTTGAAATAGTCTTGCAAAGGTTCTATTCATCTTCATTAATAGTTGCATCTGTAGGTAAATATAAAGGAGTAGGAGCATTTGTGGAACACGAAACAGCTCTATAAAGAGCCTCCCAAGTTACTATGTCTTGGCTCACGGTGTAATGGAGTGGCACTCTGTGCCATATCTGTCAAAATAACTTGGAAACATTCAAACATTTGGAACAATGAGACCTATACATTAGTGCCTGCATTTGAGCCAGTTTTAGCTCCATGTGCCCTTATGTTGCAAAATCGTAATGTTTGTGACCACAAACGTACTTATTATTATGTACAAAACCATTTTTATGAGTTAGAAATTTCTTTACACTAGTAAAAGGCCTTTTGCATTCATTTCTGAATTGAAAATAAGAGGGTTCATGAAAGGAGTTTCCTCCCTCCATTTTCCAAATCCGAAAATAATTAATGATAATTTGTGATTGCAGCTACTGTTGCAAACCACTGATGAGCTAACGACCAGCAGTTGACCAATTTGCAGAGGCGAAGGTGTCCCCTTGGGACAAGATGTTGGCAGCCTCAGGAGGTGGATATGTTTTCCAAAAACTGCCAGGCAAACAATGCAGAATCTCTACTTTTTAGACAGTGTCCAGGTAAATGTGATATTTCTCTTCTATTTGCACGGCTTCCAGACAAACAGTGCAGAATATCCATTGTTTAACCAGCGGCTGAGTAAATAGTAAAGTATTTTCGCAATTTTCACGAGTGCCATATGAATAGCGCACAATCTCTATTTTTGAGCTAGCAGCCAGGTAAATATTCACGTTTCCCTAGTATTTACAAAGCTGCAGGATGAACAGTGCAGAATCTGTACTATTTAACCAGTGCTATTATAAAAATACTGAGGCCCAGGTATCCCAATTCTGGAGAGAATTGCTCAATTTGTCAAATTAATTATTTATTTCGTGTGGAGGAAGACTCAAGGCACTGGACCTCTATGGCCTCAGAAAATGTACATGCATTCAGTAGTGAGTCAGTTTCACTCCTTCTTGGAAAGATATTTTTGAGAAACAAAGAAGTCAAATAAGTTAGTGAGTCCAAGGTATTATTTAATTGTTCAAGTGAGGGGCTTGTGTTTCAGTTGATCCAGTTATTTAAACAATTATATTCATCAGAGTAAAGCGAACAAGCCAATTTTGAAACAAAGGTGAGCAGCCAACACGTGTTTCGCCCTTGTGGCACGGTTTCTGGCCAGGGCTTTCTCAAGGCTGAAAGGAAAAAAAGGGGAGGGATATTTGTAAAGAAAGTTTTTTTATATATAAATTAAAATAGGATAGGGTCTTAAAGGGAATGGGGTCTTAAAAGGAAACTAATGTCACCCGGTGATGTCTAAAAAGAGTTTCTCCGTGATGTATACAGACCCAACGTAATGAAAAAGTGTTCAGAAATAACGTCAAGTGAAGGCTAAAACAAAAAAATAATGTATCCCATTGTTATCCGTAACAGGAAAGTGCTATTATCGCAAGTATAGTGATCTTGGCAGCACTCAGTGAAAAGAGTTATATTCACGATCTGTGACTTTATCAAATCAAAGTAGAAACGGCAACCAATATGACAATAGGAAGGTGTATTTTTAGAACAAGTATTATTAGTACACGTTAACAGGATCTAGGAGGAAGTTAGTCGTCTCAGTGATATAAGTAAGGTAGTTAAATGCGGCCTCAGGAAAGCAGTTTAGATAGATGGATAAAATCAGATTTATACCTTAATATTCAGGACACTGCATAATGCAAACGCTTCATATATCACACTTCAAGGTCACGGTATAATACATACAATCCGAGGCCGCATTTAACTACCTTACTTATATCACTGAGACGACTAACTTCCTCCTAGATCCTGTTAACGTGAAAGGAGTGAAACTGACTCACTACTGAATGCACTATTTAACCAGTGGCCTGGTAAAAGGGAAGTTTTTCTGCTAGTTGCACTGAGCCAACCGGTTAGTGCAAACTCTCCCATATCTAGTCAACAGTAGTGTAAATATATAGGTTTTCATGCTATTTGTACGGCCACCAGCAAGATAGTGCAGAATCTCTACTATTTAATCAGTGGCTTGGCTAATAGTGAATGTTTTCTGCTATTTGCTTGTCCGCAAGCTGAACAGTTCAGAATCTCAACTCTTTAGCATGCAGCCGGGTAAAGTGAAGCTTTTCTGCTATTTGCATGGCTGCCAGCAAAACAGTGCAGAATCTCTACTATTTAGTCAGTGGGCAGGTAAATAGTGAAGTTTCTATGCTATTTTCAAGGTCATCTACAAAATAGTACTATTTAGTGAGTGGCCGAGTAAATATGAGAAATCACTATTTACTTGGCGGCCTTGTAAATAACCGCTACTATTTATTAATTATTGGGAGGCAGTAGGGACAGGCCCTTAGGCACTGTTCAGCCTGATACTGCTCATCAATAATTAAAAAGTTCAGGTTTTGCAGTTACGAAAAGTAGCGATAATTTTATCGCCTTATCAGCAGGGTCACGCTATCGCGTGAATCCTTGCATTAGCTCCCTTTCCCGTAACTCCCGAGATGCAAAGTGGGCGTTCCGTCCCAAAATAACTTTTCAAAAGTTTGACTTAGCCATTATATCCAATGTAAGGTGGACATCATGGCTAAGTCTGCCCTGCCCTATCAACAAGCTATCGCCAGACTTTGTGAGATTATCGCTGGATTTCCAGCGATAATCTCACATTTGGCAGATAGAGCTTGGAATTTTATCGCTTTTGAGATAAGCGTTGTTGATAGCACGCTATCTCAGCTATAAAATTCCACGTTACCCGGCGATAATTATCCTAGCGCTTAGTGCGCTTATCAATAATTATCGCCGGTCCTTGATGATATGCCCCGTTCTTCTTTAGTAAAGCAGTTAATTGCTTTTAAAAGATGTGTGTTTGTCGCGAAAGCTGGAACCATTGTGGTCATATAGCTGATAGTTCTTACCAATTTGTAGAGTCACTTTTAATTTAGTTCTCTTCTAGGGAGATGATTTCCTCTGAGGTTTGAAAAAAATCTAATGCACATGATTCAAGCAAACCATTGTCTGTTATTGGGGAACAACCTTTACAATGCAACTTTTACAACGCACTACACTTACAACGCATTTTTTACAACGCACAATCCATTACAACGCATGACATTACAACGCATGCCACTACAACGCATTTTTAAAAACTACCTTTACAACGCATTCTATTACAACGCATACTACCATTACAACGCATACCATTACAACGCATAATATAGTAATTTTTACCCCTATACTATCCAACACTTACCCTACTGTTGCACCCCCTGGAGTTAGAATAGTAATTTTTACCCCTATACTATCCAACACTTTCCCTACTGTTGCACCCCCTGGAGTTAGAATAGTAATTTTTACCCCTATACTATCCAACACTTACCCTACTGTTGCACCCCCTGGAGTTAGAATAGTAATTTTTACCCCTATACTATCCAACACTTACCCTACTGTTGCACCCCCTGGAGTTAGAATAGTAATTTTTACCCCTATACTATCCAACACTTACCCTACTGTTGCACCCCCTGGAGTTAGAATAGTAATTTTTACCCCTATACTATCCAACACTTACCCTACTGTTGCACCCCCTGGAGTTAGAATAGTAATTTTTACCCCTATACTATCCAACACTTACCCTACTGTTGCACCCCCTGGAGTTAGAATAGTAATTTTTACCCCTATACTATCCAACACTTACCCTACTGTTGCACCCCCTGGAGTTAGAATAGTAATTTTTACCCCTATACTATCCAACACTTACCCTACTGTTGCACCCCTTGGAGTTAGAATAGTAATTTTTACCCCTATACTATCCAACATTTACCCTACTGTTGCACCCCCTGGAGTTAGAATAGTAATTTTTAACCCTATACTATCCAACACTTACCCTACTGTTGCACCCCCTGGAGTTAGAATAGTTATTTTTACCCCTATACTATCTAATACTTACTTTAAATGCAATTTAATATTATGCGTTGTAATGGTATGCGTTGTAAAGGTAGTATGCGTTGTAATGGAAATGCGTTGTAAAGGTAGTTTTTAAAAATGCGTTGTAGTGTCCTGCGTTGTAATGTCATGCGTTGTAATGGATTGTGCGTTGTAAAAAATGCGTTGTAAGTGCATGCGTTGTAAAAGTGTGCGTTGTAACGACATACATCCTCTGTTATTTGATAAGCGATTGGCTCTTTGATCTGGCTGAGTGACATGGGCTGTTTCATTAGCACCATACTATTTAAGTCTGCATGAACCGTTTGCTCATTTTCATTTACAGTTTGGGTGGGTTCTTTGGTCGCCAGCTCTGATAGCTCGAGGGCTGGAGATCCTGCCTTTTGGATGCCAAAGAGCATTGTTGCTGTGAGCAGGGTTTTGATGGATTTCGTAAGGAGAACCATTGCCTTGTAGCATCTGTATACGCTGAAAATACTGAATAGAAAATAGAGAGATCTGTTTAGCTATTTTTTGGCAAAGTTACATCCCTTCCTAGTGCCTTATCGATTTATCATGGCCTTTTGAGAGGCTCCAGGTTACCATGTATAACTTTATTACATTTTTCTTTGGGGATGCTGCAGCAGGGGTATTAATGGATATTTTATTAGTTCTGCCAGTCCCTAGAGTGTTTAGCTTTGTGTGAGAGGGTTCTAGGAATATTGGGCCAGATGTACAAAGCATCTGATTAGCGATTTCCTAATTGCAGGAAATAGTGACTCGCAGTTAGGAGATCGCTATTTGTAATGTAGGATACCAGTCGCTTCTAAATTTGCGAATCAGTATTTGTTTGGTGTGCTTTTTAGTTAATCACATACTTTAATTTCCTAAAATGAACATCTAGTCAGATTTAGCGGCTGCTGCATTCTGGCATTGCTTGATGACCTCACAACCAGGAAGTGTTGTTCAGTTGGCAATAACTGAGTGTGCATGCTGGAGATTGAGGACAGTAGCCAAACAACATCTACCTGTGTGTGCCATCCCCACATAAAGACATAAAAATATCAAGAAAGGACACAAAGAAAGAGGTTTGGGCCTGAAAATGCAAAATTAACTTCTTAGAAAAAGAACTGGAAATATTGACAGATGAGTGTGTTGGGCACCATGATAAACTCTTTGGGAAAACATCCCACACAGTGCCTGACTCACAAAAGAAGAAAATATGAAAAGCAATACAAGAAAAAATCAACTCTGTTGTTGTGATGCAGAGATCCATTGAAGGAAATGAGAAAATAATGGCAACATCTCAGATCACAGACAAAAGAGACGGTTGAAAACTGTCTAATTGAGACTAGAGCTACTGGAGGAGGTCCCCCACTGCCTCAAACCAACTGCAATAGACAAACTGATTAAAAAGTACACTGAAATCAGAATCAGTCAGTGAATTCAGTACAATTGATGCATCTGACATTCCAGGAACCTCTCAAGAGAAGTATAATATAGCATTGTCACACACAAAAATAAATGTGGTTCGGCAGTGGCAAAACACTTATACCTTCAATTCCTTTGTATACATAAATGGGGAATGGAATCAGTATATTAGTGTACATCAAAAAAGCAGTGAATTTCCATAGTGTGTCATGGTAGATGTAGTGAAAACACATTAGCTTGAGTTCAATACATTTATTAATCTTGAATCCATGCTCATAGAAGTGATGTGCCAGAAGCCAAGGGACATGAGGAATCTCACTCGCACTTTGATGGACCAGTTAATCTTCAAAGCCAGGACACAGCATCCCAATCTGAATCGATGAATCCCAGAGTCACAGAACATACACATTTAGTATAAGAAGGCTGTGCAAGAGACTTCACAGAGTGTGACCCAGGAACCTGTAGTGAGGCCGACGAAGACAACTGCAGGGCAGATGACCACCTCTGCCTCGGATTGTGTGTTTCCAGCTCACAATCCCAACAAAATCTAAGAACTGCTAATAGTGATGAAAATATGCAACTCTTTGGAGGTTTGAAGGCATCAATGCTTAAGGTCCAGCACCTGCAACGAAAAGACGAAGAGAGAAAAAAGTATTATATTTGTCCAGCCAGTGACAGCACCAACACAACTACTAACCATCACACTCCCACCAGTGTGAGAATTTGGACTACTCCAGTCCCCAAGAGCCATGAGAATGGTTTGGGCAGCAGGTAGTATTATTTTAAATGTAAAATTCAATTAATAAACAACTGTTTTTGTGCTCATCTATAAATAATACAAGCAGCGCCACTATGTGGCAGCCTGCTATAAGTGCTGATGTTGACAATTAGTTGCTGTGCCACGCACCGGAAACCACTGGTTCAAATTAAGCACTGAATTATTTTGAGTCTAAAGCATAGGGAACGTCAACACTCTGAACTTATTGATGGCTTAAGTAGGTCAATTAATCGGTTTGTACATGTCACACCTACATTGTCACGATGTACTGTCTGCCTACAAGTTGAAATGGGCCACTATAGTGGGGATGTAGCTTGACACCTCATCAAATTAGAAATGCTGTAGAAACAGTGCAAACATTACAAAATGCGAGTGGTACAAATGTAATAGATGCCAAATGTGAGGATCAGTCCAGTGACAGCATGTTTGCCACATATACTATAATTCTTTGTGACCCAGGAATCATAGTGCTAATGGGGGGAAATGTAGAAGATGCAACATCTGCTCATGGCAAACCAAAATATAGATATATTTCTCATTTGTTATTTTTGGTGTGCTTAGGTTAACAACACGTTATACCTTTTATTTTACATTTCTGACATTGAGCAATTTTACATAATTCTGCTTACATACATTACAATATATGAAAATAAAGAGAGAATATGGTTTACCAAATACAAAGCATTTGTATTATTATGGTAAAATAATTTTGTAAATGTATAACTTACCCTGACAAATAATTCTTAGTTACATCACCACGGCGTACACAGCCTTCTGCTGTTCTCGTGTCACCGTGTTGTTGAGGTGCTGATAGCTCTTCGTCCTCCTCATCAGACTCTGACTCAGACATCCTAACTTCCAATCCTTTCCGAGTCGCAATATTTTTGGGGCATTCCAGAGATATGGCAGGAGTTTTCTAATGTTGTCTTGGTTCAAGTGATCATGCGCCCTCTAAAGTTGTATTGCAGTTCTAGTAGAATAACAAAAGTCTTAAGGTCTGGGTTACAGGTGGTGGACTTGCTGAAAGGATGTTGAGTCTTCTTCTATTAAGCGATTTGGGTGGTCCGGGGCCGTAGTGCTAGCATAGATTGCTTCCCTGTCTTTTGGTGTGAGTGTGCTAAACTTGCTGGTCTACTCCTTCCATCAAAGTGCAAGTTAGACCTAGCCATGTGCAGGGGATGAAGAAAGGGCACTTCTTAAGATTTAGCTAGCATAATTTGGTGGAGTGATGAGGATTGAGGCTAGTGCTGACGTATTTTGATGCATTTTTTGCTCTAATTTCTGTTGTTTTTCTGTTGTTTTCTTGTGCCCTGCAGTGCCTCATAGTTTGCGATGGACATAGTTACACGAGAGCCACATAACTCTTTAGTTTTTAAGGTTGATTTGTCTCTTTCTTCCTATTTTGCGTCTTGTTGCTTCTTTTCACGTGGAAAGTCATGTTCAAATGTCAATACTTTTTTACTTTTTTCAAATCATCCTGTAGATGCCATTTGAGATTGGATGAGGACTCTATCCCTTCAATATCATGCTCTTCTGAAGTTTTTAGATCACAGCCTTCAATGTGATCAGTATATGAAAGGGGTGTACCTCAGTTTCCAATTTTTTATTTCCCATAGAAGGGAGGAAATACAATTTTGTTTCTGTTTAAAGTTGTGTGTGGTTTGATATTATAGTAAAATTGTATTTCTTTGCTTTAGTGTAATATGTGACTTATTAAAAAAAAAAAATAATGCAGGGCTTAAAGTCTTCTTTTAATGTATAATTATTGTGCAGCTGATTTTCTTGATTTTCTGCTGCAACAAAGTCTCCATCGTCTTTAGTCTGTTGACAGCAGCGTGTTTGTCGTTATATTTGCATACTCATTTTCCAAAGGCAATATGTCCATTATTGGGTGGGTGATGAATCTTCCCCCTAAAGGCCCAGGCATTTCCATGAGGGTTTGATTGTTTTTTTGTTTTTTTATGCAATGTAGGCATATTGTTGCATAACTGTCAGGTTCCATGGATGAAATAAGAATACCCCTCATGGCAAATGTGGATTTTTGTATCATAATGCCATCAAACTCATCTTTCTATTTTAATACAGTTGCAATGATTTTTCTACTCACTCCTTTCTGTGCAGAAAAAAAGCTATATTTTTACTGATTGTCCAGGATTTGTGTTTGGGACATTTCAGAGATTTGCCAGAAGTTTGAGAATGTTGCCTTGGTTGAAGTGATCATGTGCTTTTGGAATGTGTACTGCTGTTCTAATAGAATAGCAAAAGTCACTGGCTCTGGGTTACAATTAGTGGACTTGCTGAAAGTGTGTTGATTTTTCTTGCATTTCGCCTGTTGGGTGCTTCTGTACCTGTGTGCATGCACAGATTGCTTCCTTGTCTTGCGCTGTCAATTGCGCTAATCTTGCTGGTGGTCTGGGATACTTCTTCGCTGAAAGACCTTGGAGACGTGTACAGTTAGGTCTATCAATGTGCGGGGGATGAAGAGAGGGCTCTTCTCCAAAAATATCTATCATTATTTGATGGACTGATGAGGACTAAGGGTAGTGCTGTTGTATTTTGATAAAGTTGTGTTGGACTAATTTCTGTAGTTTTCTTGTGCTTTATAACAGGGATGCCCTCCTGAACCTCATAGTTAGAGATTGACAAAGCTACAGGAAGTCCGCTTGACTCTGTTTTTTTACGGTTCATTTGTCTCTTCCTTCCTAGTTTTGGGTCTTGTTGCTTTTGTTCAAATGTCAATACTTTTTTACTCTTTCAAATCATCCTGTATATGCAATTGGAGATTGTATGTCAAACGTCTCTCTCCAATATCATGCTCTTCTGAAGTTGTTAGATCGCAGCTTTCAATGTGAATAGTATGTGAAGGGGGCTGTGGCTCAGTTTCTAATTTTTTATATCCTATGGAAGGGACAGAATAATTTGCTTTTTTTTTACAAAACTGGGTAAGGTTTAATTTCATATGAAAATTGCATTTCTTTGCTTTTGAGTTATAGGTGTCTTGTGATTATTTTTTCTTTTAAAGCAGGGCTTAAAGTCTTTCCTTTAATGTATCATTGTAAGGCTGTTTTGCTTGATTTTCAGCTGCAAAAAAATCCCCTTCTCATCTTGCCCATTTATAGCTGCGTGTTGTTCTATTTGCAGAACCATTTGTGGATTGAGGGTAGTGCTGTTGTATTTTGATGAAGGTGTGTTGGACTAATTTCTGTAGTCTTCTTGTGCTATGTAACAGGGATGCCCTGGGGATCTTCATAGTTATTGGTGGACATAGCTACAGGAAGTCCGCTTGACTTTTTTTTTTATGGTTCAGTTGTCTCTTCCTTCCTAGTTTTGGGTCTTGTTGCTTTTGTTCAAACGTCAATACTTTTTTACTCTTTCAAATCATCCTGTATATGCAATTGGAGATTGTATGTCGAACGTCTCTCTCCAACATCATGCTCTTCTGAAGTTGTCGATCACAGCTTTCAATGTGAATAGTATCTGAAGGGGGCTGCGGCTCAATTTTTTATTTTTTATTTCCTATGTAAGGGACAGAATAAAATGTTTTTCCATTAAACTGGCTGAGGTTTGATTTCATATCAAAATTCCATTTCTTCGTTTTTGAGTTATAGGTATTTTACGTTTTTTAAATTTTTTTTTAAAGCAGGGCTTATAGTCTTGTTTTAATGTATCATTGTAAGGCTGGTTTCCATGATTTTCAGCTGCAGCAAAATCCCCATCTCGCCTGGTTATAGCTGTGTGTTGTCGTTCTATTTGCAAAACCATTTGCCAAAGGCAATAAGTTCATTGTGGAGGTGAGTGATGGATCTTCACCTAAAGATTTAGGTATTTTCATGTGGGTTTTATTCTTTTTTTTGGGGGGTGGTTGCACTGTAAGCATATTGTTTTTTTTGGGGAGCTTTATATAGCACGGACTTGACCCGGTATCGGGTACCAGAGCGTTTTACATAGCACCAGTTGCGTTACATGAGGACATATTAATTTTTGTTAGGCACGGGGAGATTAAGTGAATGGTCCAGAATCAAAGGATGTTCAGCGTCATTGTCGAGACTCGAACCCGGTTCCCCAGATTTGAGGTCGACCTCCCTAACCATTAGGCCAATGCTTTCTGATACCTGTCACGCAGCATACATGACAATAGAATGCCACACATGGCAAATGTTGATTTTTTGTATCATAATGCAATCTAACTCCTCTTTGTATTTTAATACCATTGCATTGATTTTTTTAATCCCTCTGTGCAGAAAGAAAAGCTATATTTTTACTGAGTGTCAAGAAACCATTTTTTGGACATTCAGGAGATACGTCAGGAGTTTGACAATGTTGCCTTGGTTCAAGTGATTTGGGATACTTCTTCTCTGACAGACCTTGGAGACTTGTACAGTTAGGTCTATCAATGTGCGGGGGATGAACAGAGGGCTCTTCTCCAGATATAGCTGGTGTTATTTGATGGACTGATGAGGATTGAGGGTAGTGCTGTTGTATTTTAATGAAGGTTTGTTGCACTCATTTCTGAAGTTTTCTTGTGCTTTATAACAGGGATGCCCTGGTAAACCTCATAGTTAGTGATGGATATAGCTACAGGAAGTCCGCTTGACTCTTTTTTTTTTTTACGGTTCAGTAGTCGATTCCTTCCTAGTTTTAGGTCTTGTTGCTTTTCTTCAAATGTCAATACTTTTTTACTCTTTCATATCATCCTGTAGATGCAACTGGAGATTGGATGTCGAATGTGTCTCTCCAATATCATGCTCTTCTGGAGTTATTAGATCACAGCTTTCAATCAAGGGGGCTGCGGCTCAGTGTCTAATTTTTTATTTCCTATGAAAGGGATGGAATAATTTACTTTTTGGAATCATTTACTTTTTTCCTCAAAACTGGGTGAAGGTTGATTTCATATCAAAATTGCATTTCTTCGCATTTGAGTCAAAGGTGTCTTATGATTCTTTTTTTTTTGTAAAGCAGGGGTTTAAGTCTTCTTTTAATGTATCATTCTACGGCTGGTTTCCTTGATTTTCAGCTGCAGCAAAATCCTTATCTCATTTTGCCTGTTTATAGCTGTGTGTTGTCGGTCTATTGCAGAACCATTTGCCAAAGGCAATAAGTCCATTCTGGAGGTGGGTGATGGATCTTCACCTAAAGAATCAGGCATTTTTATATTCTTCTTTTTTTTTTGTGGTGCACAGTAGGCCTATTTATGGATATCATTCATGCAGCAGGTGTGAAATTAGAATGCCCCACATGGCAAATATTGATTTTTGTATCATAATGCAATCAAACTTATCTTTGTATTTTAATACCATTGCATTGATTTTTCCACTCCTTTCTGTGCAGAAATTAAAACCAAATGTTTACTGATTGTCAAGAAACCATTTTTTGGGCTTTCAGGAATTACGTCAGGAGTTTGAGAATGTTGCCTTGGTTCAAGTGATCATGTGCCCTCTAAATTTATTTTGCGGTTATAATAGAATAGCAAATGTCACTGGCTCTGGGTTACAATTGGTTAACTTGCTGAAAGCGTGTTGATTTTTCTTCCATTTCACCTTTTGGGTGCTTCTGTGCCTGTGTGCTCACACAGATTGCTTCCCTGTCTTGTGCTGTCAATTGCGCTAATCTTGCTGGTGGTCTGGGATACTTCCTCTCTGAAAGACCTTGGAGACGTGTACAGTTAGGTCTATCAATGTGCAGGGGATGAAGCGAGAGCTTTTCTCCAGATGCAGCAGTGTTATTTGATGGACTGATGAGGATTGAGGGTAATGCTGTTGTATTTTGATGACTGTTTGTTGCACTCATTTCTGTAGTTTTCTTGTGCTTTATAACAGGGATGCCATGCGGTACCTCATTGTTCACGATGGACATTAGCTACAGGAAGTCTGCTTGATTCTTTTTTTTAACAGTTGAGTTTTCTCTTCCTTCCTAGTTTTAGGTCTTGTGGCTTTTGTTCAAATGTCAATACTGTTTTACTCTTTCACATCATCCTGTAAATGCAATTGAAAATTGAATGTCGAATGTGTCTCTCCAGTATCATGTTCTTCTGAAGTTGTTAGATCTCAGCTTTCAAGGTGAATAATATATGAAGCGGGCTGACGCTCAGTTGTTAAATTTTTTTTTCCTATCGAACTGACGGAATAAAAGTTTTCTTCCTCAAAACTGGGTGAAGTTCGATTTCATATCAAAATTGCATTTCTTCGCTTTTGAGTCATAGTTGCCTTATGATTTTTTTTCAAAGCAGGGCTTAAAGTCTCCTTTTATTGTATCATTGTACGGCTGGTTTCCTTGATTTTCAGCTGCAGCAAACTCCCATCTCATCTTGCCTATTTATAGCTGCGTGTTGTAATTTTTTTTGCAGAAACATGTGTCGAAGGCAATAACTCCATTGTGGAGGTGGGTGATTGATCTTCACTAAATGATTCAAGCATTTCATGGGGATTTTATTCTTTTTTTTTTGCGGTGCACCATAGGCATATTTTTGGATATCTTTCACAAAGCAGGCGTGAAATTAGAATGCCCCACATGGCAAATCTTGATTTTTGTATCATAATGCAATCAAACTCATCTTTGGTTTTTATTACCCTTGCATTGATTTTTTTCCTCATTTCTGTGCAAAAAGAAAAGCTATATTTTAGCTGATTGTCAAGAAACCATTTTTTGGACATTCGAGAGATACATCAGGAATTTGATAATGTTGCCTTGGTTCAAGTGATCATGTGCCCTTTAAATTTGTTTTGTTCTTCTGATAGAATAGCAAAAGTAACTGGCTCTGGGGTACAATTGGTGGACTTGCTGAAAGTGTGTTGATTGTTCTTCCATTTCGCCTGTTGGATGCTTCTGTGCCTGTGTGCATGCACAGATTGCTTCCCTGTCTTGCACTGTCAATTGCGCTAATCTTGCTGGTCGTTTGGGATACTTCTTCTCTGAAAGACCTGGGAGACTTGTACAGTTAAGTCTATCAATGTGCGGTGGATGAAGAGAGGGATCTTCTCCAGATATAGCTAGCGTTATTTGATGGATTCATGAGGACTAAGGGTAGTGCTGTTGTATTTTGATGAAGATTATTTGCAATACTTTCAGTAGTTTTCTTGTGCTTTATAATAGAGATGCCCTAGGGCGCCTCATAGTTAGTGATAGACATAAATACAAGAAGTCCACTTGACTTTTTTTGTTTGTTTTACGGTTCAGTTGTCTCTTCCATCCTAGTTTTGGGTATTGTTACTTTTGTTCAAATGTCAATACTTTTTGACTCTTTCACATCATCCTGTGTATGCAATTGGAGATTGGATGTCGAATGTGTCTCTCCAATCTCATGCTCTTCTGAAGATGTTAGATCACAGCTTTCAATATGATTAGGATATGAAGGGGGCTGCGTCTCACTTTCTATTTTTTTTATTTCCTATGAAAGGGAAGGAATATATATTTTTTCCTCAAAACTGGGTGAAGGTTAATTTCACATCAAAATTGCATTTCTTCGCTTTTGAGTCATAGGTGTCTTATGATTTCTTTTTTTTTTAAAGCATTCTACGGCTGGTTTCCTTGATTTTCAGCTGCAGCAAAATCCCCATCTCATTTTGCCTGTTTATAGCTGCGTGCTGTCGTTCTATTTGCAGAACCATTTGCCAAAGGCAATAAGTCGATTGTCGAGGTGAGTGATGGATCTTTACCTAAATTATTACACATTTTCATGGTGGTATTATTCTTTTTTATGTGGTGCACTGTAGGCATATTGTTGGATACCTGTATTGCAGCAGGCGTGAAATTAGAATGCCCCACATGGCAAATGTTGATTTTTGTATAATAATGCAATCAAATTCATCTTTGTATTTTAATACCATTGCATTGATTTTTCTAATCCTTTCTGTTCAGAAAGAAAAGCTATATATTTACTGATTGTCAAGAAACCATTTTTTGGACATTCAGGAGATATGTCAGGAGTTTGACAATGTTGCCTTGGTTCAAGTGATCATGTGCCCTCTAAATGTATTTTGCGGTTCTAATAGAATAGCAAAATTCACTGGCTCCGAGTTACAATTGGTGCCCTTGCTGAAAGCGTGTTGATTTCTCCTCCATTTACCCTGTTGGGTGCTTCGGTGCCTGTGTGCATGCACAGATTGCTTCCCTGTCTTGTACTTTCAATTGCCCTAATCTTGCTGGTGGTTTGGGATACCTCTTCTCTGAAAGACTATGGAGACTTGTGCAGTTAGGTCTATCAATGTGCGGTGGATGAAGAGAGGGATCTTCTCCAGATATAGCTAGCGTTATTTGATGGACTCATGAGGACTAAGGGTAGTGCTGTTGTATTTTGATGAAGGTTATTTGCAATACTTTCAGTAGTTTTCTTATGCTTTATAACAGGGATGCCCTGCGAAACCTTATAGTTAGCGATGGATATAGCTACAGAAAGTCCTCTTGACTCTTTTTTTTTTTTTCAGTTCAGTTGTCTCTTTCTTCCTAGTTTTGGGTCTTGTTGCTTTTGTTCAAATGTCAATACTTTTTTACTCTTTCAAATCATCCTGTATATGCAATTGGAGATTTTATGTCGAAAGTGTCTAATATCATGCTCTTCTGAAGTTCTTAGATCACAGCTTTCCATGTAAATAGTATATGAAGGGGGCTGCGGCTCAGTTTCTAATTTTTTATTTCCTATGAAAGGGACGGAATACATTTTCTTTCCCTCAAAACTGGGCGAGGTTTGATTGCATATAAAAATTGCATTTCTTCGCTTTTGAAAAGGTGTCTTATGATTTTTTTTTAAAGCATGGCATAAAGTCTTCTTTTAATGTATCATTCTACGGCTGGTTTCCTTGATTTTCAGCTGCATCAAAATCCCCATCTCATCGTGCCTGTTTATAGCTGCGTGTTGGCGGTCTATTTGCAAAAGTCCATTGTGGAGGTGGGTGATGGATCTTCACCTAAAGAATCAGGCATTTTCATGGGGGTTTTATTCTTTTTTTTTTTCTGATGCACTGAATGCATTATGTTAAATCAATGTCATGCAGCAGGCCTGAAATTAGAATGCCCCACGTTGCAAATGTTGATTTTTGTATCATAATGTAATCAAACTCATCTTTGTATTTTAACACCATTGAATAGATTGCAGAAAGAAAAGCATTGAATAGATTGCAGAAAGAAAAGCAATTTTTTTAGTGATTGTCAAGAAACCATTTTTTGGATATTCGGGAGATACGTCAGGAGTTTGAGAATGTTTCCTTGGTTCAAGTGATCATGTGCCCTCTAAATTTGTTTTGCGGTTCCAATACAATAGCAAAAGTCACTGACTCTGTTACAAATGGTGGACTTGCTGAAAGCATGTTTATTTTTCTTCCATTTCGCCTCTTGGGTACTTCTGTGCCTGTGTGTTCCCACAGATTACTTCGCTGTGTTGTACTGTCAATTGCGCTAATCGTGCTGGTGGTTTAGGATACTTCTTCTCTGAAAGACCTGGGAGACTTGTACAGTTATGTCTATCAATGCGGGGGATGAAGAGCGGGCTCTTCTCCAGATATAGCTAGCGTTCTTTGATGGATTGATGAGGACTAAGGGTAGTGCTGTTGTATTTTGATGAAGGTTTTTTGCAATGATTGGCGAGTTGGGGAGACCAAGTAGTTTTAAACCTAGGGAGAAAGTTAGCAGGGACGGACAAGGAGATGGGGCATTTCAGGGGGAAGTTATTCACATAACCTCTGAGATTGCCACAACTGTCAGCGTCCACTCCAGTGTCTCAGAGACTTCTGGAGACATGGAAGGCTTCTCACTACGTATCTGCACAAAGCAGGCAACAAAGGGGGGACAAATTAACCGCCTTTTCCTGAAATGTAAATGGACTTAAGAACAAAGCAAAGGGATGCATAGTGGCCCAATATCTAAAACACCATGGACCCAAAGTGGCAATGTTACAGGAAACACACCTGTAAGAAATCAATTGTGAGGCACTGAAAAGGGGGATATAAAGTGCTGGTGCATTCGGGAGACATATCTGACTTAAGGGAGTAGGACTGCTAATTAAGAAGTCAACGCTCATCATACATGGGTTGACGTCAATGGGTGATAAGTTGAAGAGTTGGGGTACTTGGACGGCATGCAAGTCAACCTTTCCTCCCTATATGTCCCACCTAAACTCCATGCCGAGACCTTGGAGACACTGGGCACCCTCCTATTGCGCCTACCTGAGGGGGTACTAATTTTAGGTGACTTCAATCTAGTAGTGAGTGATGGGGAGGACAGGTACCTTCGATGACAGGGAAGGGTGCGGGAGACTCCTCATTCCTTAGGGCTAACGGTCTATCTAACATCTGATCAAACAACACCCCAAGGCACAACAATACATCTTCTGCTCCAGAGCACACAACGGTTTATCACATAGCGAGTAATTGCTTTCCCATTATGGCCCGGTTGAGAGATTCACTACACTAGACCGATTGTTAGTGCGATCGCAAAATAACTCATAGATGTGGGCCGAGGTCTAGGACACAAATGTGGATAGGGACTGGACCTGGACTGTAGACCAATGGTACCTCAAAGATAGAAGCATTACTTAGGAGTTAAGAACAGGCACTGTTGGCTACTTTGAAGAGAATCTGGGTATAGGTATCTCAGAACTCGTAACTTATGAAGCCAATATGGTGGTCCTGAGGGGGAAGGCTATCTGACTATTAAGCAGGTTGAGGGAATGGAAGAGGGTACAAGCCGATAAAGTAGGGTGCGGGATCCTACAACTCCAACACGAGTTTAAAAAGTATGGATATAGGGAAATAGGCCATTACTGAGGCTAAAACAGCAAGAGTACAGGGACCTGGTTGACAATAAAGTGGGAACCGCTGCCCTGGCCTCGCATTACCGACTAAATGAGGTTTGCAATAAACCAGGGAAGATTCTGCATGGCTGAGCAAGAGAGGGATAGAAATAGGGTGTAGGAAATACAGAGGGAGAAGGAGCTGCCCATAAAGGGGCAGACAGAAATTGTGGCAGAAATCGCAAGTTACTATAATGGCCAGTATCGGTCAACCACAAGCAAGTCATCAAGTGACAGAGGAGACTTCCTCAAACATATATACGTCTCATGGTCCACACGCTAGAGAAAACAAAGGAGCTAGATGAAGACATAGGATAAGGTGAGATAGCTAGGGCCATCAAAGACATTCATTTGGGAAAGCTCCGGGGTCAAACAAACTTCCTATAGAACTATATTAAAGCATGGCTTAGCGCCACACAAGAGACAGATGTTTCTTTAAGCCAATTAAATAGGCCAGTTACCCTATGAACAACAGTTAGGCATGATAATGGCAGTCCTGAGAGTCAGAAAACCTAGAAGATAGATATGCCTTTCTATAGGCAAATGCCTCTGCTTAATGTGGAAATTGAGATCCTAGTGAACGTACTGGCCACTTGGCTAAGGCAGGTCATCTTTAAACTGGTGCAAGTGGACCAGTTGGGCTTCATGCCTCATCGGGGCACTAGGCTGAACCTCAAACATGTATACAGCTACCTTACTAGATTGAGGGATCACCGAGAAGACTCAGCCGTGCTATACCTTGACTCTGCGAAAGTCTTCAACACTCTGGATTGGACATACCTACCTGGAGTGTTGGAAAGAGTAGGTATACGGTCATACTTCTGGCGGTGGATAAAGCTCCTCTATCGTCAAGCAATGACAAGGGTGAAAGTAAACGTTACTATATTGTAACGCCTTCGAACTCGAGAGGGGTGCGTGGCAGGGATGTCTGCTATCCCCATTGCTATTTGTGCTTTGACTGGAACTCCTGACCTGCTGGATCTTGGAAGACCTGCATGTTTCTCTCCCCAAACCAGCTGGTTTGGGAACAGGGTGGGGAGGAAGACCGGGAGGAGAGAATCTCATTCTACGCTGATGATATTCTATTCTACATGTCTTGCCCTAATAACACCATCTCGAGGCTCGTACACATTTTCTAAATCTTCCACACATACTTGGAATATACCATCAACTGCGAATAATCCCTATTCTATCCATTAACAGGTTGTCCCTGGGAGGTGAGGTACAGATAAACCGTACCAACAGTTTTGGTGAGATTTATATATTTAAGGATTTATGTAACAGTCATACCAGGCTGAGTCACAATGTTTAAAATGATCACCCTGTCCAAACTCCTTTATGCCACCCAAAAGCCCCTTTACAGGATTCTGCCGAAATTCTTTAGAAAGCTGCAGACAGGTAGCCTGGCTCAGTTGGGAAAGATGTCTGATCGACGAACCCCAGACCCAGGCTCCCCACACGGCCTGGCAGAGCAGAATTGTTACCATACCTGAGGCAGCACCCAGCCGATATTGGCAGGGTGAATACCTCATACAACACCTGTTGTGTAGTTGAACCCACAGGACAGGCCTCCTGACCATCTTTTCCTCCCTAGCACTCATCCCATGAACACACGTGACTGGCTAACATATATTCTTACCTCACCTCCCATATTTGAACTTAAGGATTTAGCAATCTAGATGCGAGCGGTTGCTCGGGTGCAATTGTCCCAGATTTGGCCTGTATAGTACGGATGCCTCTTTGTGCTTTCCTATGAGGTCCTGTGGGCTACATGCCTTTGACTACCACTGCCCCTGAGATTTGGTTTCACCGGTTTGTGTGTCAACCAGGATGATCCCTTCAAAGCAAGGAAACAGAAGCAGCTTGGTGAGTACTGAGGATCCCCTAGCCCTGTAGCAGGCTGGACCACCAAAACGGCAATTTGGCAGCATTAAACTAAGTCCCTGTGATGGCTAGCAACAAAGGAGAGTTGAGAACCCCCATAACAAAGGACAAACTAAACATCTGGCTAAGAGATCTGCATGATAAACTTTCCAATATGATGACACTAATCCATAAGGAATTATATGCAGTGGGTGACCTGGTGGCAACGAATGAAGATAATATGATCCCCATGAGCCAAGAGGTCAAGAACATACTGGATTTCTAATCTAACAAGGTGGAAGAAATCAAGGCGCTCTGAGAAAATTGTACAGATTTGGAAGACTGATCACAGTGATATAATGTGCACCTTATGAAATGCAGTTTATACCACACACAGTACTATGCGGCTACGGCTCGTAAGATAGTGGCGGGTTATAATTGGGATACATAAACACTTTCATTACGAAGCACTACAGCTCCAACATGAGTCCACAGAAAGTAGCTATATTTATTTAGAGGGTAGACATCAGGGACTCGCACTGGATATACTCAAAGTCTATATTCCTAATCAAGGTCAAGAACAATATATTCTTTGCCTCAAACCTAACGTCAAAAACTGGGCAACAGAAAATCCCTTGAGGGTGGGGGACTTCAACACAGCCAGTTGCTTTGCTGAATAGACACCCCCATGACAGGTATACTCAGGGAGTGCTCTCCCAGGAGACAAAGCAGATAATGACAGACATTGGCCTCATTGATCTTTGGTTGTCCCAAATTGCTGCAAACATTATGTCTTAAATGAGGAAATACTGTGACGCCTGTTATTGTTTGATTCATTAAGCTCTAGACGGGGACCATTTGTTTGATGTTCAACACTATGTAAGAAACTGTGGCTATATCTATTGAGTTCTACCTGGTGGGGACATGAGGGTGGGAGAGTGGCAAAGGGTAGCGGTAGTGCAGCCAGAAATTGATTTTGGAACTGTTTTGTATACTCTTTAGTAGATGGTCCTTGATGTTTTTTCCTTTTCTGCCAAAACCAATAACACTTCATTAGAAAAAAAAAGAAAGCTGAAGGAAGAAATCAAACTGATGCAGTACGATAGTGGGGCGGATAGCATTGCCTAAATTCACAAAGGGAGTCTATAATGGTGGAATCACACTACCAGCTAGCCGGAAATACTACTCTGCATCACAGTTAGTGGCTGTCAAAGACAGGGACTTTGCACCACAAAATGAGCCATCCCTTAGAGCAGATATAGTGGTTATGGGAGAGAGGGGCTACCCAGTATCTCTGTATGGTTGAGAGACAAAGGCAGACCTAACAGCACATACTGGGTCTGTGATTATAGCATTGAAGGAGGCCAGTTGATACCTGGGATGGGAGAAGGCATTAACAAATCAAACCCCACTATGGGACAGTGTCATACTGGCCGAAATGGGGAGATCACAGAGATCGGGGAAATGGAACAGGAGAGGAATCACCATATTGGGACACTTGTGATCAGATGGAAGGTTGATTCCGTGGTGTGTCCCTGCGCACATCACCACAAAACAATATTGAGTGGTGGGGCGCTGGAATGAGCCAAGGAACCTGGTGTGGAACTGTTCTAGGAACACCTCATCCTCACCAAATACCAACCCACAGGCTAATCTAAATATTTTTCAACTGAAAGAGCCCATAGAATCCACGTTGTACCTCCCCAGCCAGATGCTCTACGGTGGACAATCATTGCAAGGATCTTCTACCACTGAGACAGGGATTCTTTGTTAGAGGCTACCAGGTGTAGGTATAAAATTATCTAGGAGAATGTAGATGTTGCGCTCTTCCCGTAGGACACATTGTAGGTGCAGAAACTCTGGATACATTTCAGCAGGGTTAAGCAAGTGTTCAGGGAAAAAATATTAAAATACATAATGATGTATCCAGCTCAATTGAGCATCATGGTAGAAGGAAAGTCCTGGCATTTTGCTACACCCGAGGAGGCCTGGGACCTGATCGAAGGATGGATACCAACCAAGAGCTGAACATTGGCAACAATCACTAGGCTAAGACCACACAAAAAACTAGGTTTGCCAATAGATGGGGGAGCCCCTGATGTGGTAAAATACCTCACTCAAGTGGGCAGCAAAAGCCACTGGCACATGAAACAAGCTTGACAGCAGCGACCGGTGGAAACAGGGGGAACTCCCTGATAAGTGGTAAAGAGGGGGACTGGAAATGCAAAGGATAGAATGATGCGTTGGAGAAGACAAAAAGTAAGCTCCGCACAGAACATGGTAATGGCCGTCACTTAGATATATGGATCTGCTCTGCTGGGGGAATCGGTGGAGTGATGAATGGTGAGATTGCAGGGCATGGGTTCGAGGGACGGGACAAAGCAGGGAAGGTTCCCAGTGCAGCTGCTATGGTCAGAGCAGACACACTGGTTCCCAATGCTCTTTGAGCTGCAGAAAGCTGATGCAGTTACAGAAAGTTGAATGGGGAGCGACTGGCGCTATATTACTTGGGGAGACCAAGTTGTTTTTAGCCTAGGAAGCAGGGTAGTAGAGAGGGAGGTTCGGGTTGGGGAGATTCACTGGGATATTCATAGAGCCGCTTTCATTGATCACAGCTGACAAGAGTGCACTCCAGTGTCTCCCCAGGAGACATGTGAAGCCAGACAATCAGGTGGATCAAGAATAAAGCAAGACATCTCACGATGTATCTGCGCAAAGCATGCTGCGGTGGGGAAGCAAATTAACTGGATTTTTCGGGAAGGTTACTGGATTTTGGAGCAAAATGAAGAGACTTAGTGGCCCAGTATTTCAAATGCCACAGACTCGATGTAGTGATGTAACAGGAAATACACATGAAGAGAAACAATTGTGATGCACTGGAAAGCAGAGTTGGCCCCCTAAGGATACACAACTGACTCAAAGTGAGTTGGACAGCTAATTAAGAAGTCAACGCTCATTGTCGGTATGAGCAAAGAGGTAGAGAACATACTAGATTCCTAATCTAAGATGGAGGAAGAAATGAAGGCACTCTGGAATAAGTGTACAGATTTGGAAGACCGATCACATCAAGAGAATGTGTGAAATTGGAAAGTTTTGGACCAGCGGAAATTGATGACATCATCATATGCTGTAAGTCCCTTTCCAAATTTCTAATCAAGGGGGGCCGAATGCAGGAGATTTTCATTATCTGTACAAATAGAGTGGACTACAACAGGAAGCACCAGACGCCCGCCCGTGTGACATTATAGTCAATCTAGGGTCCTCCCACCTAAAGGACAATATCATGCTGGAAGCAAGAAAATTAGATTAGATAATTTTCCAAAATCTCATCCAGGATCTTTCACAAGTGACTTTGAGCAAAGGACACATACAATCCTCAGGGACTGCTGAGCTGTGTAGAAGGCAATTAGGCTATACATGGATGCTTCTGATTACTTAACAACATGTTCTTTCAGACAGCAGGAGCTGCGTGCCCCGATGTTGAACAGTGGGGAGGGATAGAGATATAACATATTATACAGCCCTATCCAGCCCTGACATAATACTGGGTAGAGTTTATGACTACTGTTGTGGATATTACGCTAATGGTGGTCCCTTGTTCACCGAGACCTTGCTTGCTAAGCTCGTTCCCTCACAGAGCTAGTTCTAAGTATACAAGTAGGTTTCTAGACCTGGCTCTAATACAGGCAAAGCAGGAAATTACCTGGAATTAGAAGGCGGGGGGTGGGGCAGAGTAGAGACCTTATGAAATCAACTTGAGAGATGGGCCGGATATGAAAGTGGAGTGCTGTTCTGAGAAGCCAACCGAGGCCGTTGCTCCATCAAAGGAGCATGAACGTTGTAGGCTATGGCAGACTGTATGAGGGAACCGGACCTTTCATCGACAGTGGCATCAACGAGGAAAGAACATAAAGGGATGGGAACTAAAGGAACAATATCGCTTCTAAATTCTTAACTCAAATTGAAGAAATAAGTTACCTAACAATGTGGGAAAATGAATGTAGGCAAGACATGTATTGAAGACCCGGGTCTGCTGTTGTTGATGGTGCACTGATGTATGATACAGCTCGGGAGGAGGGTGGGACAGTTGAAGGATGGAAAGTTGGGCACTGGGAGAGTTATTGATATGGTAGTAATGAAACCCATATATTGAAGGTATGGCTTGAAATATATTGACAAATGTTAAGAACCAATTACATTTTGTTAAAAAAAGAATCTCTAAATTGGGTCATCCAGACCAAATGGGCTTCATGTCTCACAGGAGAACTACTCTGAACATCACACGCCTCTAGGACTGTCAAAGTAGATTGAGAGATCAAACAACTGTATTATCCCTTGACTCCATGAAATCCTCCACCACTCTGAAGTGTACATACCTGAATCTAGTATTGGAAAGAGTATGCATAGGCCCCTACTTCCGACGGATGATAAAGTTCTCCAGTAGTCAACCAATGGTGAGGGTAAAAGGAAATGGCACTGTATTGTGTCACCTTTAGGTTGGGGACGGGTAAGAGGTAGGGATGGCTGCTATCCTAAATGCTATTTACACTTTTGCTGGAACCCCTGGCCTTTTGGATCTAGAAGACCGGCAAGTTTGGAGACTGGGAGTGAAGGAAGACTGGGAGGACAGAATGTCTCTGTGCAATAACGATATCCTCTTGTACGTGTCACGCCCTAATGACAATATTTGCGGGCTCCTACACTTTTTTCACATTTTCGGCACACACTCGGGACATACCATCAACTGGGAAAAATCCCTGTTCCATCCATCAACAGACTGGCCCTGAATATGAGGTACAGAGAAACCATATCAATAGTTCCAGAGGGATCTAAATATTTACATTTATATGTAACAGATAACAAGGAGGTCTTCCTATCAAAACATCTGTACCCCTATTTGGAGAGCTTCAGGAACGAACTTATGTACTGGAGAGACCTGCACCAGGTGTACTAGGCTGGGCTGCAATGTTCAAAATGATTACACTGTCCAAACTCTTTTACGTGCTCACAAATATCACTTACAGGATCCTACAGGAATTCCTTAGGAAACTGTAGGCAGGCGGCCTGCGCTTGGATATGAAAGATGCCTGATGGCTAATCTCTAGTTGTGGGCTCCCTGTATGATCTTCCTTTGTAAAATTGAAACCTTCCCTGAGGCAACACCCACCCGTCATGGCAGGACAGGTCTGAGACAGCACACAATGAATAGTTTAACCAACTGTGGTGGCTTCCTGACCAGTCTTTCCTCCCTGAGCACATAATGAAAGCTGCCATCTTGAAGTTTACTTGGGGATTGCTGATTTGAAAGAGCGGACACCCTCGCATAGACCTTTTCCCCAAAGACACTCCATAGGTGTATTTGGGTAAATAAGCTGCATGAATGCAAATTACAGAATATAAGGTGATCTGGGGGGTCAGTTTTTCATACTGTTTCCTCCTACCTTTCAATCAATCAGGATTTAGATAGAAGTGCTAATACACAATAGGGTATCCAGGGGCTTGCATGTCTGTGAAGGCTCATTCGAACTAGTTCTCTTCGCTGTCTTGAGTGCCCTATGGAATTCCAAAAGTGAGATGAGAGTCCGGAGCGGAGTCTGGAGTCTTTTCTCGGTCTTTGCTGTAATGTGGGTGAAAGAGCTTCCTTCCCTTCTGCTTCAGTAATTTGGGGGAGTATGGGCAAATAAAACAAAAGAGGAGGCAGAGCGTAGTCTTCTCGAAGGTTGGTGGAAGTTCAGGCGGTGGTTAATGTAGGCAGGACGTTGGTTGTGTAGAGCCTTCTGTACTTGGCTCAGCGGCTTGAACGGCCATCTCTTCTATGTGGGAGCCAGTAGAGTTGTCTGAGGTAGGGTGTGATGTGGGTTCGTTGGGGAGTTCAATGATGAGTCAGGGTACAGCTTTCTGTATGGTTTGAAGTCAGTCCAGGAGGTGTGCTTGGATTCCTATGTAGAGAGCACTGCCATAGCCCAGCCAACTGCAAAACAGGCTCATTGTCAAGGTGCGTCGCATTACCAGCCATAGCCATTTGAAGATCTCTTGTAGAATGCACATTATGATGCAGCAGGCTGATTAGACAGCAATAGTCTGTGATTACACGGTGAGCTTCTTGTCGATGATGATTCTGCGGTTTCTAAATAATATCACTGCTCCATTCCCAGTTAAGGTACTGGAAAAAATCACCAGAAGGTAATTGATGACACACCTGGAGCAGAAACAGCTACTCAGCACCTCCCAATCCGGATTCCGCAGCAAACACAGCACCAAAACCAATCTGATCCTTTCCATGACAACATCTGAACCCTCCTTCACTGAGGAGAAACAGTAGATCTGAATCTCTTTTGACCTTTTGGCAGCCTTCGGCACTATATCCCACCCCACGCTGATCCCCACCACATCTGCATCCAAGGTAAGTGCTCAAATGTTTCCCTTCTTTCCTCACTGGAAGAACCCAGAGGATTCACCTGATGGCTTTTAACCTCAGAACCCCAGGAGATCACCTGCATTGGCCCCAGGGCATATCACTCAGCCCCACACTCTTCTATGCACATACGATGCCTCTGATTGATCAACAACGCCACATCTCATGGTCTTAAACTAATGTCCTACGCAGATGACAATCAACTCATTTCCTCATTCACCTTCAACCCCACCACCACCTGAACCAACTTCCACAGATGCATGACAAGCATCATCTACTGGATGAAGAACAACTGCCAGCGCTGAATAGAGACAATACGGAAGTACTGATCTTCGGTAACAGCAGCAACACATTGAACAACTCCTGGTGTCTATCAGACCTAGGATCTGCACCCACTCGCTCCAACCACACCAGAAAGCTCAGAATAATCATTGACAAGCTCATCATAAAATCAGAGATCTACGCTGTCTCCTCCGCCTGATTCCTCACTCTGCGCAAGCTATGCAAGTTCTTCGATCGTCTATATCCCTACACTCGAGAAGTACCATGACACAAGCCCTCATCACCAGCCTAGTGGACTATGGCAATTCTGTCAACGTAGTAATCACCGCACACCTTCTACAGAGACTTCAGTCCAAAACGAATGCTGCGGCTCATCCTTGACCTTCCCCGAAAAACCTACAACATATCCCACCTCAGACAACTCCACTGGTTCCCTGTAAAAAAAGAGATGCCAAACTAAGCTGCTGACCAACGTACACAAGGCTCTACACAAGCAAGGACTTGCCTACATAACCACTGCCTGAACTTCCATCAAAAGTCGAGAAGACTACGCTCCGCCTCCCTCGTACTTGCCCATACTCCCCGCATCTACCAAAGCAGAAGTGGAGGACGCCCCTTCTTCCTTTACGCAGCAAAGACCTGAAACAGGCTCCCCCAATCAACTCCAGAACCTGTCTGTTCGAATAAGCCTCCAATATCTGCAAGCATTTAGAAAAGGTATTGGGTTATTATTAGCCATGCTTTATAAATCCTGATTGACTGGTTGATTGATTAATTGATTGATTGATTGAAGGCAAGACCGCTGATGTACTGAATGCCTCGTGCTTCTCGGGGACAGATGTGTATTGGTGATTGCTGAGGAACCCCTAGCGCCTGGGGTAGGGAGGGCCACCCAAAGCGATGATTTGGCTACAAGAAACACATTTCCCTCAATGGGTAGCAAGAAAGGAGATTTGGGGACCCCGAAAATGAAGGCGGATCTCAAGAGCTGTCTCGGTGATCTGCACAATAAACTTTCCCATATGGTGTCAAAACAAATGCAGGCCCTGAAAGAAAACTTAGCTACAGTTTTTTTGGACATGAATAAGAACAGCTAGGCAATGGGTGACTGGGTAGCAACCAGCGAATATGACTTTGTTGGTATGAGCAAAGAGGTAGAGAACATACTGGATGCCTAATGTAAGATGGAGGAAGATATTAAGGCACTCTGGAATAAGTGTACAGATTTGGAGGATCGATCAAGGCAACAGAATGTGTGGAATTTTAACGTTTTGGACCAGCGGAAATTGATGACATCATCCTATGCTGTAAGTCCCTTTCCAAATTTGTAATCAAGGGTGGCCCAATACAAAAACAGAGTAGGTCGCACACTGCTCGTCATACTAGCAAATAGCCCCATAGAACTCTGGATACTGTAGTGGCAGCGGAGAGTACGCCTATGCCACGAGTGTAAAAAATAATGCCATCCCTGGACACGTGTTTCGAGGTAATTGCCTCTCGTCAGCAGGGAGCAGGTAGGTGTGAGGGGTGCCAAGTAGACTGCCAAAATATTAAAGGTAAAATACCTCTCACGGCGCGCAGGTGCGGTACCAAGGCTCGTCAGCCCAACGCGCTCAAGGGAGCTTAAATACAAAAACAGAGTAGGTCGCACACTGCTCGTCATACTAGCAAATAGCCCCATAGAACTCTGGATACTGTAGTGGCAGCGGAGAGTACGCCTATGCCACGAGTGTAAAAAATAATGCCATCCCTGGACACGTGTTTCGAGGTAATTGCCTCTCGTCAGCAGGGAGCAGGTAGGTGTGAGGGGTGCCAAGTAGACTGCCAAAATATTAAAGGTAAAATACCTCTCACGGCGCGCAGGTGCGGTACCAAGGCTCGTCAGCCCAACGCGCTCAAGGGAGCTTAAATACAAAAACAGAGTAGGTCGCACACTGCTCGTCATACTAGCAAATAGCCCCATAGAACTCTGGATACTGTAGTGGCAGCGGAGAGTACGCCTATGCCACGAGTGTAAAAAATAATGCCATCCCTGGACACGTGTTTCGAGGTAATTGCCTCTCGTCAGCAGGGAGCAGGTAGGTGTGAGGGGTGCCAAGTAGACTGCCAAAATATTAAAGGTAAAATACCTCTCACGGCGCGCAGGTGCGGTACCAAGGCTCGTCAGCCCAACGCGCTCAAGGGAGCTTAAATACAAAAACAGAGTAGGTCGCACACTGCTCGTCATACTAGCAAATAGCCCCATAGAACTCTGGATACTGTAGTGGCAGCGGAGAGTACGCCTATGCCACGAGTGTAAAAAATAATGCCATCCCTGGACACGTGTTTCGAGGTAATTGCCTCTCGTCAGCAGGGAGCAGGTAGGTGTGAGGGGTGCCAAGTAGACTGCCAAAATATTAAAGGTAAAATACCTCTCACGGCGCGCAGGTGCGGTACCAAGGCTCGTCAGCCCAACGCGCTCAAGGGAGCTTAAATACAAAAACAGAGTAGGTCGCACACTGCTCGTCATACTAGCAAATAGCCCCATAGAACTCTGGATACTGTAGTGGCAGCGGAGAGTACGCCTATGCCACGAGTGTAAAAAATAATGCCATCCCTGGACACGTGTTTCGAGGTAATTGCCTCTCGTCAGCAGGGAGCAGGTAGGTGTGAGGGGTGCCAAGTAGACTGCCAAAATATTAAAGGTAAAATACCTCTCACGGCGCGCAGGTGCGGTACCAAGGCTCGTCAGCCCAACGCGCTCAAGGGAGCTTAAATACAAAAACAGAGTAGGTCGCACACTGCTCGTCATACTAGCAAATAGCCCCATAGAACTCTGGATACTGTAGTGGCAGCGGAGAGTACGCCTATGCCACGAGTGTAAAAAATAATGCCATCCCTGGACACGTGTTTCGAGGTAATTGCCTCTCGTCAGCAGGGAGCAGGTAGGTGTGAGGGGTGCCAAGTAGACTGCCAAAATATTAAAGGTAAAATACCTCTCACGGCGCGCAGGTGCGGTACCAAGGCTCGTCAGCCCAACGCGCTCAAGGGAGCTTAAATACAAAAACAGAGTAGGTCGCACACTGCTCGTCATACTAGCAAATAGCCCCATAGAACTCTGGATACTGTAGTGGCAGCGGAGAGTACGCCTATGCCACGAGTGTAAAAAATAATGCCATCCCTGGACACGTGTTTCGAGGTAATTGCCTCTCGTCAGCAGGGAGCAGGTAGGTGTGAGGGGTGCCAAGTAGACTGCCAAAATATTAAAGGTAAAATACCTCTCACGGCGCGCAGGTGCGGTACCAAGGCTCGTCAGCCCAACGCGCTCAAGGGAGCTTAAATACAAAAACAGAGTAGGTCGCACACTGCTCGTCATACTAGCAAATAGCCCCATAGAACTCTGGATACTGTAGTGGCAGCGGAGAGTACGCCTATGCCACGAGTGTAAAAAATAATGCCATCCCTGGACACGTGTTTCGAGGTAATTGCCTCTCGTCAGCAGGGAGCAGGTAGGTGTGAGGGGTGCCAAGTAGACTGCCAAAATATTAAAGGTAAAATACCTCTCACGGCGCGCAGGTGCGGTACCAAGGCTCGTCAGCCCAACGCGCTCAAGGGAGCTTAAATACAAAAACAGAGTAGGTCGCACACTGCTCGTCATACTAGCAAATAGCCCCATAGAACTCTGGATACTCCCTGCTGACGAGAGGCAACTACCTCGAAACACGTGTCCAGGGATGGCACACGCCACGCATACTTGCATTCACACTCGAGCATAGGTGTATCCGCCGACGCTGACCTTCAGGGACCATTTTCATTGGGGGAACACGACTGGTAGGTGTAGCAGTGTGCGACCAATCTGGTTTAACTTTATATTCAGGCTCCCTTGAGCCGGTGGAGTCGACGGACTCATGGTTACGCACCTGCGCGCTACGAGAGGTACTAGACCTGATAACGATTTTAGCAGCTTACACAGCAACCCCACACATTTTCCTACTCCCTGCTGACGAGAGGCAACTACCTCGAAACACGTGTCCAGGGATGGCACACGCCACGCATACTTGCATTCACACTCGAGCATAGGTGTATCCGCCGACGCTGACCTTCAGGGACCATTTTCATTGGGGGAACACGACTGGTAGGTGTAGCAGTGTGCGACCAATCTGGTTTAACTTTATATTCAGGCTCCCTTGAGCCGGTGGAGTCGACGGACTCATGGTTACGCACCTGCGCGCTACGAGAGGTACTAGACCTGATAACGATTTTAGCAGCTTACACAGCAACCCCACACATTTTCCTACTCCCTGCTGACGAGAGGCAACTACCTCGAAACACGTGTCCAGGGATGGCACACGCCACGCATACTTGCATTCACACTCGAGCATAGGTGTATCCGCCGACGCTGACCTTCAGGGACCATTTTCATTGGGGGAACACGACTGGTAGGTGTAGCAGTGTGCGACCAATCTGGTTTAACTTTATATTCAGGCTCCCTTGAGCCGGTGGAGTCGACGGACTCATGGTTACGCACCTGCGCGCTACGAGAGGTACTAGACCTGATAACGATTTTAGCAGCTTACACAGCAACCCCACACATTTTCCTACTCCCTGCTGACGAGAGGCAACTACCTCGAAACACGTGTCCAGGGATGGCACACGCCACGCATACTTGCATTCACACTCGAGCATAGGTGTATCCGCCGACGCTGACCTTCAGGGACCATTTTCATTGGGGGAACACGACTGGTAGGTGTAGCAGTGTGCGACCAATCTGGTTTAACTTTATATTCAGGCTCCCTTGAGCCGGTGGAGTCGACGGACTCATGGTTACGCACCTGCGCGCTACGAGAGGTACTAGACCTGATAACGATTTTAGCAGCTTACACAGCAACCCCACACATTTTCCTACTCCCTGCTGACGAGAGGCAACTACCTCGAAACACGTGTCCAGGGATGGCACACGCCACGCATACTTGCATTCACACTCGAGCATAGGTGTATCCGCCGACGCTGACCTTCAGGGACCATTTTCATTGGGGGAACACGACTGGTAGGTGTAGCAGTGTGCGACCAATCTGGTTTAACTTTATATTCAGGCTCCCTTGAGCCGGTGGAGTCGACGGACTCATGGTTACGCACCTGCGCGCTACGAGAGGTACTAGACCTGATAACGATTTTAGCAGCTTACACAGCAACCCCACACATTTTCCTACTCCCTGCTGACGAGAGGCAACTACCTCGAAACACGTGTCCAGGGATGGCACACGCCACGCATACTTGCATTCACACTCGAGCATAGGTGTATCCGCCGACGCTGACCTTCAGGGACCATTTTCATTGGGGGAACACGACTGGTAGGTGTAGCAGTGTGCGACCAATCTGGTTTAACTTTATATTCAGGCTCCCTTGAGCCGGTGGAGTCGACGGACTCATGGTTACGCACCTGCGCGCTACGAGAGGTACTAGACCTGATAACGATTTTAGCAGCTTACACAGCAACCCCACACATTTTCCTACTCCCTGCTGACGAGAGGCAACTACCTCGAAACACGTGTCCAGGGATGGCACACGCCACGCATACTTGCATTCACACTCGAGCATAGGTGTATCCGCCGACGCTGACCTTCAGGGACCATTTTCATTGGGGGAACACGACTGGTAGGTGTAGCAGTGTGCGACCAATCTGGTTTAACTTTATATTCAGGCTCCCTTGAGCCGGTGGAGTCGACGGACTCATGGTTACGCACCTGCGCGCTACGAGAGGTACTAGACCTGATAACGATTTTAGCAGCTTACACAGCAACCCCACACATTTTCCTACTCCCTGCTGACGAGAGGCAACTACCTCGAAACACGTGTCCAGGGATGGCACACGCCACGCATACTTGCATTCACACTCGAGCATAGGTGTATCCGCCGACGCTGACCTTCAGGGACCATTTTCATTGGGGGAACACGACTGGTAGGTGTAGCAGTGTGCGACCAATCTGGTTTAACTTTATATTCAGGCTCCCTTGAGCCGGTGGAGTCGACGGACTCATGGTTACGCACCTGCGCGCTACGAGAGGTACTAGACCTGATAACGATTTTAGCAGCTTACACAGCAACCCCACACATTTTCCTACTCCCTGCTGACGAGAGGCAACTACCTCGAAACACGTGTCCAGGGATGGCACACGCCACGCATACTTGCATTCACACTCGAGCATAGGTGTATCCGCCGACGCTGACCTTCAGGGACCATTTTCATTGGGGGAACACGACTGGTAGGTGTAGCAGTGTGCGACCAATCTGGTTTAACTTTATATTCAGGCTCCCTTGAGCCGGTGGAGTCGACGGACTCATGGTTACGCACCTGCGCGCTACGAGAGGTACTAGACCTGATAACGATTTTAGCAGCTTACACAGCAACCCCACACATTTTCCTACTCCCTGCTGACGAGAGGCAACTACCTCGAAACACGTGTCCAGGGATGGCACACGCCACGCATACTTGCATTCACACTCGAGCATAGGTGTATCCGCCGACGCTGACCTTCAGGGACCATTTTCATTGGGGGAACACGACTGGTAGGTGTAGCAGTGTGCGACCAATCTGGTTTAACTTTATATTCAGGCTCCCTTGAGCCGGTGGAGTCGACGGACTCATGGTTACGCACCTGCGCGCTACGAGAGGTACTAGACCTGATAACGATTTTAGCAGCTTACACAGCAACCCCACACATTTTCCTACTCCCTGCTGACGAGAGGCAACTACCTCGAAACACGTGTCCAGGGATGGCACACGCCACGCATACTTGCATTCACACTCGAGCATAGGTGTATCCGCCGACGCTGACCTTCAGGGACCATTTTCATTGGGGGAACACGACTGGTAGGTGTAGCAGTGTGCGACCAATCTGGTTTAACTTTATATTCAGGCTCCCTTGAGCCGGTGGAGTCGACGGACTCATGGTTACGCACCTGCGCGCTACGAGAGGTACTAGACCTGATAACGATTTTAGCAGCTTACACAGCAACCCCACACATTTTCCTACTCCCTGCTGACGAGAGGCAACTACCTCGAAACACGTGTCCAGGGATGGCACACGCCACGCATACTTGCATTCACACTCGAGCATAGGTGTATCCGCCGACGCTGACCTTCAGGGACCATTTTCATTGGGGGAACACGACTGGTAGGTGTAGCAGTGTGCGACCAATCTGGTTTAACTTTATATTCAGGCTCCCTTGAGCCGGTGGAGTCGACGGACTCATGGTTACGCACCTGCGCGCTACGAGAGGTACTAGACCTGATAACGATTTTAGCAGCTTACACAGCAACCCCACACATTTTCCTACTCCCTGCTGACGAGAGGCAACTACCTCGAAACACGTGTCCAGGGATGGCACACGCCACGCATACTTGCATTCACACTCGAGCATAGGTGTATCCGCCGACGCTGACCTTCAGGGACCATTTTCATTGGGGGAACACGACTGGTAGGTGTAGCAGTGTGCGACCAATCTGGTTTAACTTTATATTCAGGCTCCCTTGAGCCGGTGGAGTCGACGGACTCATGGTTACGCACCTGCGCGCTACGAGAGGTACTAGACCTGATAACGATTTTAGCAGCTTACACAGCAACCCCACACATTTTCCTACTCCCTGCTGACGAGAGGCAACTACCTCGAAACACGTGTCCAGGGATGGCACACGCCACGCATACTTGCATTCACACTCGAGCATAGGTGTATCCGCCGACGCTGACCTTCAGGGACCATTTTCATTGGGGGAACACGACTGGTAGGTGTAGCAGTGTGCGACCAATCTGGTTTAACTTTATATTCAGGCTCCCTTGAGCCGGTGGAGTCGACGGACTCATGGTTACGCACCTGCGCGCTACGAGAGGTACTAGACCTGATAACGATTTTAGCAGCTTACACAGCAACCCCACACATTTTCCTACTCCCTGCTGACGAGAGGCAACTACCTCGAAACACGTGTCCAGGGATGGCACACGCCACGCATACTTGCATTCACACTCGAGCATAGGTGTATCCGCCGACGCTGACCTTCAGGGACCATTTTCATTGGGGGAACACGACTGGTAGGTGTAGCAGTGTGCGACCAATCTGGTTTAACTTTATATTCAGGCTCCCTTGAGCCGGTGGAGTCGACGGACTCATGGTTACGCACCTGCGCGCTACGAGAGGTACTAGACCTGATAACGATTTTAGCAGCTTACACAGCAACCCCACACATTTTCCTACTCCCTGCTGACGAGAGGCAACTACCTCGAAACACGTGTCCAGGGATGGCACACGCCACGCATACTTGCATTCACACTCGAGCATAGGTGTATCCGCCGACGCTGACCTTCAGGGACCATTTTCATTGGGGGAACACGACTGGTAGGTGTAGCAGTGTGCGACCAATCTGGTTTAACTTTATATTCAGGCTCCCTTGAGCCGGTGGAGTCGACGGACTCATGGTTACGCACCTGCGCGCTACGAGAGGTACTAGACCTGATAACGATTTTAGCAGCTTACACAGCAACCCCACACATTTTCCTACTCCCTGCTGACGAGAGGCAACTACCTCGAAACACGTGTCCAGGGATGGCACACGCCACGCATACTTGCATTCACACTCGAGCATAGGTGTATCCGCCGACGCTGACCTTCAGGGACCATTTTCATTGGGGGAACACGACTGGTAGGTGTAGCAGTGTGCGACCAATCTGGTTTAACTTTATATTCAGGCTCCCTTGAGCCGGTGGAGTCGACGGACTCATGGTTACGCACCTGCGCGCTACGAGAGGTACTAGACCTGATAACGATTTTAGCAGCTTACACAGCAACCCCACACATTTTCCTACTCCCTGCTGACGAGAGGCAACTACCTCGAAACACGTGTCCAGGGATGGCACACGCCACGCATACTTGCATTCACACTCGAGCATAGGTGTATCCGCCGACGCTGACCTTCAGGGACCATTTTCATTGGGGGAACACGACTGGTAGGTGTAGCAGTGTGCGACCAATCTGGTTTAACTTTATATTCAGGCTCCCTTGAGCCGGTGGAGTCGACGGACTCATGGTTACGCACCTGCGCGCTACGAGAGGTACTAGACCTGATAACGATTTTAGCAGCTTACACAGCAACCCCACACATTTTCCTACTCCCTGCTGACGAGAGGCAACTACCTCGAAACACGTGTCCAGGGATGGCACACGCCACGCATACTTGCATTCACACTCGAGCATAGGTGTATCCGCCGACGCTGACCTTCAGGGACCATTTTCATTGGGGGAACACGACTGGTAGGTGTAGCAGTGTGCGACCAATCTGGTTTAACTTTATATTCAGGCTCCCTTGAGCCGGTGGAGTCGACGGACTCATGGTTACGCACCTGCGCGCTACGAGAGGTACTAGACCTGATAACGATTTTAGCAGCTTACACAGCAACCCCACACATTTTCCTACTCCCTGCTGACGAGAGGCAACTACCTCGAAACACGTGTCCAGGGATGGCACACGCCACGCATACTTGCATTCACACTCGAGCATAGGTGTATCCGCCGACGCTGACCTTCAGGGACCATTTTCATTGGGGGAACACGACTGGTAGGTGTAGCAGTGTGCGACCAATCTGGTTTAACTTTATATTCAGGCTCCCTTGAGCCGGTGGAGTCGACGGACTCATGGTTACGCACCTGCGCGCTACGAGAGGTACTAGACCTGATAACGATTTTAGCAGCTTACACAGCAACCCCACACATTTTCCTACTCCCTGCTGACGAGAGGCAACTACCTCGAAACACGTGTCCAGGGATGGCACACGCCACGCATACTTGCATTCACACTCGAGCATAGGTGTATCCGCCGACGCTGACCTTCAGGGACCATTTTCATTGGGGGAACACGACTGGTAGGTGTAGCAGTGTGCGACCAATCTGGTTTAAGGGTGGCCCAATGCAGGAGATTTCCATTATCTGGACACATAGAGTGGACTACAACAGGAAGCACCAGACGCCTGGCCATGTAACATTATAGTCCATCTAGGGTCCTCCCACCTAAAGGACAATATTATACGGGAAGCAAAAAAATTAGATCAGATCATTTTCCAGAATCTCATCCAGGATCTATCACAAGAGACGTTTGAGCAAGGGACACATGCAATCTTCAGGAACTGCTGAGCTGTGTAGAAGGCAAACATGCTATACAATGATGCTACTGTTTACTTAACATGTTCTTTCAGACAGCAGGAGCTGGGTGCCCGATGTTGAACAGTGGAGATAGAGATATAACATATTATACAGCCCTATCCAGCCCTGACACAATACTGGGTAGAGGTTATGACTACTGTTGTAGATATTACGCTAATGGTGGTCCCTTGTTCACCGAGACCTTGCTTGCTGAGCTCGTTCCCTCACAGAGCTAGTTCTAAGTATACAAGCAGGTTTCTAGACCTGGCTCTAATAAACGCAAAGCAGGAAATTATCTGGAATTAGAAGGGGGTGAGGGGGGGGGGGGGAGGGCAGAGTATAGACCTGGTGAAGTCAACTTGAGAGATTGGCCGGATACGAAAGTGGAGTGCTGTTCTGAGAAGCCAAACTAGGCCATTGCACCAACAAAGGAGCATGAACGTTGTAGGCTATGGCAGACTGTATGAGGGAACCAAACCTTTCATCGACCGTGGCATCAACGAGGAAATAATATAAAGGGATGGGAACTAAAGGAAGGATATCGCTTCTAAATTCTTAACTCAAATTGTTAAAATAAGTTACCTAACAATGTGGGACAATGAATGTAGGCAAGACATGTATTGAAGACCAGGGTCTGCTGTTGTTGATGGGGCACTGATGTATGATACGGCTCGGGAGGATGTTGGGACAGTTGAAGGATGGAAAGTTGGGCACTGGGAGTGTTAGTGATATGGTAGTAATGAAACCCATATATTGAATGTATGGCTTGAAATATATTGACAAATGTTAAGAACCAATAAAATGTTGTTAAAAAAAATCTCTAAATTGGGTCATCCAGACCAAATGGGCTTCATGTCTCACAGGAGAACTAATCTGAACATCACACGCCTCTAGGACTGTCAGAGTAGATTGAGAGATCAGACAACTGTACTATCCCTTGACTCCATGAAATCCTCCACCACTCTGAACTGTACATACCTGAATCTAGTATTGGAAAGAGAATGCATAGGCCCCTACTTCCAACGGATGATAAAGCTCTCCAATAGTCAACCAATGGTGAGGGTAAAAGGAAATGGCACTGTATTGTGTCACCTTTGGGTTGGAGACGGGTAAGGTGTAGGGATGGCTGCTATCCTAAATGCTATTTACACTTTTGCTGGAACCCCTGGCCTTTTGGATCTAGAAGACCGGCAAGTTTGGAGACTGGGAGTGAAGGAAGACTGGGAGGACAGAAAGTCTCTGTGCAATAACGATATCCTCTTGTACTTGTCACACCCTAATGATATTATTTGCGGGCTCCTACACTTTTTTCACATTTTCGGCACACACGCTGGACATACCATCAACTGGGAAAAATCCCTGTTCCATCCGTCAACAGACTGGCCCTGGAGATGAGGTACAGAGAAACCATATCAATAGTTCCGGAGGGATCTAAATATTTAGATTTATATGTGACAGATAACAAGGAGGTCTTCCTATCAAAACATCTGTACCCCTATTTGGAGAGCTTCAGGAACGAACTTAGGTACTGGAGGGACCTGCACCAGGTGAACTAGGCTGGGCTGCAATGTTCAAAATGATTACACTGTCCAAACTCTTTTACGTGCTCACAAATATCACTTACAGGATCCTACAGGAATTCCTTAGGAAACTGTAGGCAGGCGCTTGGACATGAAAGATGCGTGATGGCTAATCTCCAGTTGTGGGCTCCCTGTGTGATCTTCCAGAGAGGAATTGAAACCTTCCCTGAGGCAACACCCACCCGTCATGGCAGGACAAAGGTCTGAGACAGCACACAATGTATAGTTTAACCAACTGTGGTGGCATCCTGACCGGTCTTTCCTTCCTGAGCACATAATGAAAGCTGCCATCTTGAAGTTTACTTGGGGATTGCTGAATTGAAAGAGCGGACCCCCTCGCATAGACCTTTTCCCCAAAGACACTCCATAGGTGTCTTCGGGTAAATAAGCTGCATGAATGCAAATCACAGAATATAAGATGATTTGGGAGGTCTGTTTTTCATACTGTTTCCTCCTACCTTTCAATCAATAGGATTTAGATAGAAGTGCTAATACACAATAGGGTATCCAGGGGCTTGCATGTCCGGGAAGGCTCATTCGAACTAGTTCTCTTCGCTGTCTTCAGGGCCCTTTGGAATTCCAAAAGTGAGATGAGAGTCCAGAGCTGCGTCTGGAGGCTGTTCTAGGTCTTTGCTGAAATGTGGGATCTTCCTCCACTTCTGCTTCAGTAAATTGGGGGAGTATGGGCAAATGAAACCAAAGAGGGAGGCTGAGCGTAGTCTTCTCGAAGGTTGGTGGAAGTTCAGGCGGTGGTTAATGTAGGCAGGACGTTGGTTGTGTAGAGCCTTCTGTACTTGGCTCAGCGGCTTGAATGGCCATCTCTTCTATGTGGGAGCCGGTAGAGTTGCCTGAGGTAGGGTGTGATGTGGGTTTGTTGGGGAGGTCAATGATGAGTCAGGGTGCAGCTTTCTGTATGGTTTGAAGTCAGTCCAGGAGGTGTGCTTGGATTCCTATGTAGAAAGCACTGCCATAGCCCAGCCAACTGCAGAACAGGCTCATTGTCAAGGCGCGTCGCATTACCAGCCATAGCCATTTGAAGATCTCTTGTAGAATGCACATTATGATGCAGCAGGCTGATTAGACAGCAATGGTCTGTGATTACACGGTGAGCTTCTTGTCGATGATGATTTTACGGTTTCTAAACAATCTCACTGCTCCATTCCCAGTTAAGGTACTGGAAAAGATCACCAGAAGGTAATTGATGACACACCTGGAGCAGAAACAGTTACTCAGCACCTCCCAATCCGGATTCCGCAGCAAACACAGCACCAAAACCAATCTGATCCTTGCCATGACAACATCTGAACCCTCCTTCACTGAGGAGAAACAGTAGCTCTAAATTTCTTTTGACCTCTTGGCAGCCTTCTGCACTATATCCCACCCCACGCTGATCAAAAGGCCCCACCACATCTGCATCCAAAGGTAAGTGTTCAAATGGATCCCCTCTTTCCTCACTGGAAGAACCCAGAGGATTCACCTGATAGCCTTTAACCTCAGAACCCAAGGAGATCACCTGCATTGGCCCCAGGGCATATCCCTCAGCCCCGCACTCTTCTATGCACATACGATGCCTCTGATTGATCAACAACGCCACATCTCATGGTCTTCAACTAACGTCCTACGCAGATGACAATCAACTCATTCCCTTATTAACCTTCAATCCCACCACCACCTGAACCAACTTCCACAGATGCATGACAAGCATCATCTACTGGATGAAGAACAACTACCAGCGCTGAATAGAGACAATACAGAAGTACTGATCTTCGGTAACAGCAGCAACACATTGAACAACTCCTGATGTCTATCAGACCTAGGATCTTCACCCACTCGCTCCAACCACACCAGAAAGCTCAGAATAATCATTGACAAGCTCATCATAAAATCAGAGATCTACGCTGTCTCCTCCACCTGATTCCTCACTCTGCGCAAGCTATGCAAGTTCTTCAAGCGTCTATATGCCTACGCTCGAGAAGTACCATTACACAAGCCCTCATCACCAGCCTAGTGGACTATGGCAATGCTGTCAACGTAGTAATCACCGCACACCTTCTACAGAGACTTCAGTCCAAAACGAATGCTGCAGTCAGACTCATACTTGACCTTCCCCGAAAAACCTACATCACATCCCAACTCAGACAACTCCACTGGCTCCCTGTAAAAAAAGAGATGCCAAACTAAGCTGCTGACCAACGTACACAACGCTCTACACAAGCAAGGACTTGCCTACATAACCACTGCCTGAACTTCCATCAAAAGTCGCGAAGACTACGCTCAGCCTCCCTCGCACTTGCCCATACTCCCCGCATCTTCCAAAGCAGAAGTGGAGGACGCCCCTTCTTCCATTACGCAGCAAAGACCTGAAACAGGCTCCCCCAATCAACTCCAGAACCTGTCTGTTCGAATAAGCCTCCAATATCTGCAAGCATTTAAAAAAGGTATTGGGTTATTAGCCGTGCTTTATAAATCCTGATTGACTGATTGATTGAATAAGCGATTGATTGATTGAAGGCAAGACTGCTGATGTACTGAATGCCTCGTGCTTCTCGGGGACAGATGTGTATCGGTGATTACTGAGGAACCTCTAGGGCCTGGCGTAGGGAGGGCCACCCAAATCGATGATTTGGCTACATTAAACACATTTCCCTCAATGGGTAGCAAGAAAGGAGAATTGGGGAACCCGAAAATGAAGGCCGATCTCAAGAGCTGTCTCGGTGATCTGCACAATAAACTTTCCTATATGGTGTCAAAACAAATGCAGGCCCTGAAAGAAAACTTAGCTACAGTTTTTTTGGACATGAATAAGAACAGCTAGGCAATGGTTGACTGGGTAGCAACCAACGAAGATGACTTTGTTGGTATGAGCAAAGAGGTAGATAAAACACTGGATGCCTAATCTAAAATGGAGGAAGATATTAAGGCACTCTGAAATAAGTGTACAGATTTGGAGGACTGATCAAGGCAACAGAATGTGTGGAATTTGAAAGTTTTGGACCAGCGGAAATTAATGACATCATCCTATGCTGTAAGTCCCTTTCCAAATTTGTAGTCAAGGGGGGCCCAATGCAGGAGATTTCCATTATCTCGACACATAGAGTGGACTACAGCAGGAAGCGCCAGACGCCTGGCCATGTAACATTATAGTCCATCTAGGGTCCTCCCACCTAAAGGACAATATTATACGGGAAGCAAGAAAATTAGATAAGATCATTTTCCAGAACCTCATCCAGGATCGTTCACAAGAGACATTTGAGCAAGGGACACATGCAATCTTCAGGAACTGCTGAGCTGTGTAGAAGGCAAATATGCTATAAAGCGATGCTACTGTTTACTTAACATGTTCTTTCAGACAGCAGGACCTGCGTGCCCCAATGTTTAACAGTGGAGATAGAGATATAACATATTATACAGCCCTATCCAGCCCGGACACAATACTGGGTAGAGGTTATGACTACTGTTGTGGATATTACGCTAATGGTGGTCCCTTGTTCACCGAGACCTTGCTTGCTAAGCTCGTTCGCTCACCGAGCTAGTTCTAAGTATACAAGTAGGTTTCTAGACCTGGCTCTAATACAGGCAAAGCAGGAAATTACCTGGAATTAGAAGGCGTCGGGGGGGGGCAGAGTAGAGACCTGGTGAAGTCAACTTGAGAGATTGGCCGGATATGAAAGTGGAGTGCTGTTCTGAGAAGCCAATCGAGGTCATTGCTCCATGAAAGGAGCATGAACATTGTAGGCTATGGCAGACTGTATGAGGGATCCGAACCTTTCATCAACAGTGGCATCAACGAGGAAATAACATAAAGGGATGGGAACTAAAGGAAGGATACCGCTTCTAAATTCTTAACTCAAATTGTTAAAATAAGTTACCTAACAATGTGGGACAATGAATGTAGGCAAGACATGTATTGAAGAAAAGGGTCTGCTGTTGTTGATGGGGCACTGATGTATGATACGGCTCGGGAGGAGGTTTGGACAGTTGGAGGATGGAAAGTCGGGCACTGGGAGAGTTAGTGATATGGTAGTAATGAAACCCATATATTGAATGTATGGTTTGAAATATATTGACAAATGTTAAGAGCCAATAACATTTTGTTAAAAAAAAAATCTCTAACTTGGGTCATCCAGAACAAATGGGCTTCATGTCTCACAGGAGAACTACTCTGAACATCACACGCCTCTAGGACTGTCAGAGTAGATTGAGAGATCAGACAACTGTACTATCCCTTGACTCCATGAAATTCTCCACCACCCTGAAGTGTACATACCTGAATCTAGTATTGGAAAGAGTATGCATAGGCCCCTACTTCCGACGGATGGTAAAGCTCTCCAATAGTCAACCAATGGTGAGGGTAAAAGGAAATGGCACTGTATTGTGTCACCTTTGGGTTGGACACGGGTAAGAGGTTGGGATGGCTGCTATCCTAAATGCTATTTACACTTTTGCTGGAACCCCTGGCCTTTTGGATCTAGAAGACCGGCAAGTTTGGAGACTGGGAGTGAAGGAAGACTGGGAGGACAGAATTTCTCTGTGCAATAACGATATCCTCTTGTACGTGTCATGCCCTAATGACAATATTTGCGGGCTCCTACTCTTTTTTCACATTTTCGGCACACACTCTGGACATGCCATCAACTGGGAAAAATCCCTGTTCCATCCATCAACAGACTGGCCCTGGAGATGAGGTACAGAGAAATCATATCGATAGTTCCGGAGGGATCTAAATATTTAGATTTATATGTAACAGATAACAAGGAGGTCTTCCTATCAAAACATCTGAACCCCTATTTGGAGAGCTTCAGGAACGAACTTAGGTACTGGAGGGACCTGCACCAGGTGTACTAGGCTGGGCTGCAATGTTGAAAATGATTACACTGTCCAAACTCTTTTACGTGCTCACAAATATCACTTACAAGATCCTACAGGAATTCCCTAGGAAACTGTAGGCAGGCGGCCTGCGCTTGGACATGAAAGATGCCTGATGGCTAATCTCCAGTTGTGGGCTCCCTGTGTGATCTTCCAGAGAGGAATTGAAACCTTTCCGAGGCAACACCCACCCGTCATGGCAGGACAAAGGTCTGAGACAGCACACAATGTATAGTTTAACCAACTGTGGTGGCTTCCTGACCGGTCTTTCCTCCCTGAGCACATAATGTTAACTGCCATCTTGAAGTCTACTTGGGGATTGCTGAATTGAAAGAGCGGACGCCCTCGCATAGACCTTTTCCCCAAAGACACTCCATAGGTGTATTCGGGTAAATAAGCCGCATGAATGCAAATCACAGAACATAGGGTGATCTGGGAGGTCTGTTTTTCATACTGTTTCCTCTTACCTTTCAATCAATCAGGATTTAGATAGAAGTGCTAATACGCAATAGGGTATCCAGGGGCTTGCATGTCCAGGAAGGCTGATTCGAACTAGTTCTCTTCGCTGTCTTGAGGGCCCTTTGGAATTCCAAAAGTGAGATGAGAGTCCAAAGCTGCATCTGGAGGCTGTTCTAGGTCTTTGCTGTAATGTGGGAGCTTCCTCCACTTCTGCTTCAGTAAATTGGGGGAGTATGGGCAATAAAACCAAAGAGGGAGGCAGAGCGTAGTCTTCTCGAAGGTTGGTGGAAGTTCAGGCGGTGGTTAATGTAGGCAGGACGTTGGTTGTGTAGAGCCTTCTGTACTTGGCTCAGCGGCTTGAATGGCCATCTCTTCTATGTGGGAGCCAGTAGAGTTGCCTGAGGTAGGGTGTGATGTGGGTTCGTTGGGGAGTTCAATGATGAGTCAGGGTGCAGCTTTCTGTATGGTTTGAAGTCAGCCCAGGAGGTGTGCTTGGATTCCTATGTAGAAAGCACTGCCATAGCCCAGCCAACTGCAGAACAGGCTCATTGTCAAGGTGCGTCGCATTTCCGGCCGTAGCCATTTGAAGATCTGTTGTAGCATGCACATTATGATGCAGCAGGCTGATTAGACAGCAATGGTCTGTGATTACACGGTGAGCTTCTTGTCGATGATGATTCTGCAGTTTGTAAAACAATCTCACTGCTCCAGTCCCAGTTAAGGTACTGGAAAAGATCACCAGAAGGTAATTGATGACACACCTGGAGCAGAAACAGCTACTCAGCACCTCCCAATCCGGATTCCGCAGCAAACACAGCACCAAAACCAATCTGATCCTTGCCATGACAACATCTGAACCCTCCTTCACTGAGGAGAAACAGTAGCTCTGAATCTCTTTTGACCTCTTGGCAGCCTTCGGCACTGTATCCCACCCCACCTGGATCGAAAGGCCCCACCACATCTGCATCCAAGGTAAGTGCTCAAATGGATCCCTTCTTTCCTCACTGGAAGAACCCAGAGGATTCACCTGATAGCTTTTAACCTCAGAACCCCAGGAGATCACCTGCATTGTCCCCCAGGGCATATCCCTCAGCCCCGCACTCTTCTATGCACATACGATGCCTCTGATCAACAACGCCACATCTCATGGTCTTAAACTAATGTCCTACGCAGATGACAACCAACTCATTCCCTCATTCACCTTCAACCCCACCACCACCTGAACCAACTTCCACAGATGCATGACAAGCATCATCTACTGGATGAAGAACAACTACCAGCGCTGAATAGAGACAATACGGAAGTACTGATCTTCGGTAACAGCAGCAACACATTCAACAACTCCTGGTGTCTATCAGACCTAGGATCTTCATCCACTCGCTCCAACCACACCAGAAAGCTCAGAATATTCATTGACAAGCTCATCATAAAATCAGAGATCTACGCTGTCTCCTCCGCCTGATTCCTCACTCTGCGCAAGCTATGCAAGTTCTTCTAGCGTCTATATCCCTACACTCGAGAAGTACCATGACACAAGCCCTCATCACCAGCCTAGTGGACTACGGCAATGCTGTCAACGTAGTAATCACCGCACACCTTCTACAGAGACTTCAGTCCAAAACGAATGCTGCAGTCAGACTCATCCTTGACCTTCCCCGACAAACCTACAACACATTCCACCTCAGATAACTCCACTGGCTCCCTGTAAAAAAAGAGATGCCGAACTAAGCTGCTGACCAATGTACACAAGGCTCTACACAAGCAAGGACTTGCCTACATAACCACTGCCTGAACTTCCATCAAAAGTCGGGAAGACTACGCTCCGCCTCCCTCGCACTTGCCCATACTCCCCACATCTACCAAAGCAGAAGTGGAGGACGCCCCTTCTTCCTTTACGCAGCAATGACCTGAATATGGCTCCCCCAATCAACTCCAGAACCTGTCTGTTCGAATAAGCCTCCAATATCTGCAAGCATTTAGAAAAGGTATTGGGTTATTAGCCATGCTTTATAAATCCTGATTGACTGATTGATTGATTAATTGATTGATTGAAGGCAAGACTGCTGATGTACTGAATGCCTCGTGCTTCTCGGGGACAGATGTGTATTGGTGATTGCTGAGGATCCCCTAGCGCCTGGGGTAGGGAGGGCCACCCAAAGCGATGATTTGGCTACATTAAACACATTTCCCTCAATGGGTAGCAAGAAAGGAGATTTGGGGACCCCGAAAATGAAGGCCGATCTCAAGAGCTCTCTCGGTGATCTGCACAATAAACTTTCCCATATGGTGTCAAAACAAATGCAGGCCCTGAAAGAAAACTTAGCTACAGTTTTTTTGGACATGAATAAGAACAGCTAGGCAATGGTTGACTGGGTAGCAACCAACGAAGATGACTTTGTTGGTATGAGCAAAGAGGTAGAGAAAACACTGGATGCCTAATCTAAAATGGAGGAAGATATTAAGGCACTCTTGAATAAGTATAGACATTTGGAGGACCGATCAAGGCAACAGAATGTGTGGAATTTGAAAGTTTTGGACCAGCGGAAATTGATGACATCATCCTATGCTGTAAGTCTATTTCCAAATTTGTAATCAAGGGTGGCCCAATGCAGGAGATTTCCATTATCTGGACACATAGAGTGGACTACAACAGGAAGCACCAGACGCCTGGCCATGTAACATTATAGTCCATCTAGGGTCCTCCCACCTAAAGGACAATATTATACGGGAAGCAAAAAAATTAGATCAGATCATTTTCCAGAATCTCATCCAGGATCTATCACAAGAGACGTTTGAGCAAGGGACACATGCAATCTTCAGGAACTGCTGAGCTGTGTAGAAGGCAAACATGCTATACAATGATGCTACTGTTTACTTAACATGTTCTTTCAGACAGCAGGAGCTGGGTGCCCGATGTTGAACAGTGGAGATAGAGATATAACATATTATACAGCCCTATCCAGCCCTGACACAATACTGGGTAGAGGTTATGACTACTGTTGTAGATATTACGCTAATGGTGGTCCCTTGTTCACCGAGACCTTGCTTGCTGAGCTCGTTCCCTCACAGAGCTAGTTCTAAGTATACAAGCAGGTTTCTAGACCTGGCTCTAATAAAGGCAAAGCAGGAAATTATCTGGAATTAGAAGGGGGTGAGGGGGGGGGAGGGCAGAGTATAGACCTGGTGAAGTCAACTTGAGAGATTGGCCGGATACGAAACTGGAGTGCTGTTCTGAGAAGCCAAACTAGGCCATTGCACCAACAAAGGAGCATGAACGTTGTAGGCTATGGCAGACTGTATAAGGGAACAAAACCTTTCATCGACCGTGGCATCAACGAGGAAATAATATAAAGGGATGGGAACTAAAGGAAGGATATCGCTTCTAAATTCTTAACTCAAATTGTTAAAATAAGTTACCTAACAATGTGGGACAATGAATGTAGGCAAGACATGTATTGAAGACCAGGGTCTGCTGTTGTTGATGGGGCACTGATGTATGATACGGCTCGGGAGGATGTTGGGACAGTTGAAGGATGGAAAGTTGGGCACTGGGAGTGTTAGTGATATGGTAGTAATGAAACCCATATATTGAATGTATGGCTTGAAATATATTGACAAATGTTAAGAACCAATAAAATGTTGTTAAAAAAAATCTCTAAATTGGGTCATCCAGACCAAATGGGCTTCATGTCTCACAGGAGAACTAATCTGAACATCACACGCCTCTAGGACTGTCAGAGTAGATTGAGAGATCAGACAACTGTACTATCCCTTGACTCCATGAAATCCTCCACCACTCTGAACTGTACATACCTGAATCTAGTATTGGAAAGAGAATGCATAGGCCCCTACTTCCAACGGATGATAAAGCTCTCCAATAGTCAACCAATGGTGAGGGTAAAAGGAAATGGCACTGTATTGTGTCACCTTTGGGTTGGAGACGGGTAAGGTGTAGGGATGGCTGCTATCCTAAATGCTATTTACACTTTTGCGGGAACCCCTGGCCTTTTGGATCTAGAAGACCGGCAAGTTTGGAGACTGGGAGTGAAGGAAGACTGGGAGGACAGAAAGTCTCTGTGCAATAACGATATCCTCTTGTACGTGTCACACCCTAATGATATTATTTGCGGGCTCCTACACTTTTTTCACATTTTCGGCACACACGCTGGACATACCATCAACTGGGAAAAATCCCTGTTCCATCCATCAACAGACTGGCCCTGGAGATGAGGTACAGAGAAACCATATCAATAGTTCCGGAGGGATCTAAATATTTAGATTTATATGTGACAGATAACAAGGAGGTCTTCCTATCAAAACATCTGTACCCCTATTTGGAGAGCTTCAGGAACGAACTTAGGTACTGGAGGGACCTGCACCAGGTGAACTAGGCTGGGCTGCAATGTTCAAAATGATTACACTGTCCAAACTCTTTTACGTGCTCACAAATATCACTTACAGGATCCTACAGGAATTCCTTAGGAAACTGTAGGCAGGCGCTTGGACATGAAAGATGCGTGATGGCTAATCTCCAGTTGTGGGCTCCCTGTGTGATCTTCCAGAGAGGAATTGAAACCTTCCCTGAGGCAACACCCACCCGTCATGGCAGGACAAAGGTCTGAGACAGCACACAATGTATAGTTTAACCAACTGTGGTGGCATCCTGACCGGTCTTTCCTTCCTGAGCACATAATGAAAGCTGCCATCTTGAAGTTTACTTGGGGATTGCTGAATTGAAAGAGCGGACGCCCTCGCATAGACCTTTTCCCCAAAGACACTCCATAGGTGTCTTCGGGTAAATAAGCTGCATGAATGCAAATCACAGAATATAAGATGATTTGGGAGGTCTGTTTTTCATACTGTTTCCTCCTACCTTTCAATCAATAGGATTTAGATAGAAGTGCTAATACACAATAGGGTATCCAGGGGCTTGCATGTCCGGGAAGGCTCATTCAAACTAGTTCTCTTCGCTGTCTTCAGGGCCCTTTGGAATTCCAAAAGTGAGATGAGAGTCCAGAGCTGCGTCTGGAGGCTGTTCTAGGTCTTTGCTGAAATGTGGGATCTTCCTCCACTTCTGCTTCAGTAAATTGGGGGAGTATGGGCAAATGAAACCAAAGAGGGAGGCTGAGCGTAGTCTTCTCGAAGGTTGGTGGAAGTTCAGGCGGTGGTTAATGTAGGCAGGACGTTGGTTGTGTAGAGCCTTCTGTACTTGGCTCAGCGGCTTGAATGGCCATCTCTTCTATGTGGGAGCCGGTAGAGTTGCCTGAGGTAGGGTGTGATGTGGGTTTGTTGGGGAGGTCAATGATGAGTCAGGGTGCAGCTTTCTGTATGGTTTGAAGTCAGTCCAGGAGGTGTGCTTGGATTCCTATGTAGAAAGCACTGCCATAGCCCAGCCAACTGCAGAACAGGCTCATTGTCAAGGCGCGTCGCATTACCAGCCATTGCCATTTGAAGATCTCTTGTAGAATGCACATTATGATGCAGCAGGCTGATTAGACAGCAATGGTCTGTGATTACACGGTGAGCTTCTTGTCGATGATGATTTTACGGTTTCTAAACAATCTCACTGCTCCATTCCCAGTTAAGGTACTGGAAAAGATCACCAGAAGGTAATTGATGACACACCTGGAGCAGAAACAGTTACTCAGCACCTCCCAATCCGGATTCCGCAGCAAACACAGCACCAAAACCAATCTGATCCTTGCCATGACAACATCTGAACCCTCCTTCACTGAGGAGAAACAGTAGCTCTAAATTTCTTTTGACCTCTTGGCAGCCTTCTGCACTATATCCCACCCCACGCTGATCAAAAGGCCCCACCACATCTGCATCCAAAGGTAAGTGTTCAAATGGATCCCTTCTTTCCTCTCTGGAAGAACCCAGAGGATTCACCTGATAGCCTTTAACCTCAGAACTCAAGGAGATCACCTGCATTGGCCCCAGGGCATATCCCTCAGCCCCGCACTCTTCTATGCACATACGATGCCTCTGATTGATCAACAACGCCACATCTCATGGTCTTCAACTAACGTCCTACGCAGATGACAATCAACTCATTCCCTTATTAACCTTCAATCCCACCACCACCTGAACCAACTTCCACAGATGCATGACAAGCATCATCTACTGGATGAAGAACAACTGCCAGCGCTTAATAGAGACAATACGGAAGTACTGATCTTCGGTAACAGCAGCAACACATTGAACAACTCCTGATGTCTATCAGACATAGGATCTTCACCCACTCGCTCCAACCACATCAGAAAGCTCAGAATAATCATTGACAAGCTCATCATAAAATCAGAGATCTACGCTGTCTCCTCCACCTGATTCCTCACTCTGCGCAAGCTATGCAAGTTCTTCAAGCGTCTATATGCCTACGCTCGAGAAGTACCATTACACAAGCCCTCATCACCAGCCTAGTGGACTATGGCAATGCTGTCAACGTAGTAATCACCGCACACCTTCTACAGAGACTTCAGTCCAAAACGAATGCTGCAGTCAGACTCATACTTGACCTTCCCCGAAAAACCTACATCACATCCCACCTCAGACAACTCCACTGGCTCCCTGTAAAAAAAGAGATGCCAAACTAAGCTGCTGACCAACGTACACAACGCTCTACACAAGCAAGGACTTGCCTACATACCCACTGCCTGAACTTCCATCAAAAGTCGCGAAGACTACGCTCAGCCTCCCTCGCACTTGCCCATACTCCCCGCATCTTCCAAAGCAGAAGTGGAGGACGCCCCTTCTTCCATTACGCAGCAAAGACCTGAAACAGGCTCGCCCAATCAACTCCAGAACCTGTCTGTTCGAATAAGCCTCCAATATATGCAAGCATTTAAAAAAGGTATTGGGTTATTAGCCGTGCTTTATAAATCCTGATTGACTGATTGATTGAATAAGCGATTGATTGATTGAAGGCAAGACAGCTGATGTACTGAATGCCTCGTGCTTCTCGGGGACAGATGTGTATCGGTGATTACTGAGGAACCTCTAGGGCCTGGCGTAGGGAGGGCCACCCAAATCGATGATTTGGCTACATTAAACACATTTCCCTCAATGGGTAGCAAGAAAGGAGAATTGGGGAACCCGAAAATGAAGGCCGATCTCAAGAGCTGTCTCGGTGATCTGCACAATAAACTTTCCTATATGGTGTCAAAACAAATGCAGGCCCTGAAAGAAAACTTAGCTACAGTTTTTTTGTACATGAATAAGAACAGCTAGGCAATGGTTGACTGGGTAGCAACCAACGAAGATGACTTTGTTGGTATGAGCAAAGAGGTAGATAAAACACTGGATGCCTAATCTAAAATGGAGGAAGATATTAAGGCACTCTGAAATAAGTGTACAGATTTGGAGGACTGATCAAGGCAACAGAATGTGTGGAATTTGAAAGTTTTGGACCAGCGGAAATTAATGACAGCATCCTATGCTGTAAGTCCCTTTCCAAATTTGTAGTCAAGGGGGGCCCAATGCAGGAGATTTCCATTATCTCGACACATAGAGTGGACTACAGCAGGAAGCGCCAGACGCCTGGCCATGTAACATTATAGTCCATCTAGGGTCCTCCCACCTAAAGGACAATATTATACGGGAAGCAAGAAAATTAGATAAGATCATTTTCCAGAACCTCATCCAGGATCGTTCACAAGAGACATTTGAGCAAGGGACACATGCAATCTTCAGGAACTGCTGAGCTGTGTAGAAGGCAAATATGCTATAAAGCGATGCTACTGTTTACTTAACATGTTCTTTCAGACAGCAGGACCTGCGTGCCCCAATGTTTAACAGTGGAGATAGAGATATAACATATTATACAGCCCTATCCAGCCCTGACACAATACTGGGTAGAGGTTATGACTACTGTTGTGGATATTACGCTAATGGTGGTCCCTTGTTCACCGAGACCTTGCTTGCTAAGCTCGTTCGCTCACCGAGCTAGTTCTAAGTATACAAGTAGGTTTCTAGACATGGCTCTAATACAGGCAAAGCAGGAAATTACCTGGAATTAGAAGGCGTCGGGGGGGGGGGGCAGAGTAGAGACCTGGTGAAGTCAACTTGAGAGATTGGCCGGATATGAAAGTGGAGTGCTGTTCTGAGAAGCCAATCGAGGTCATTGCTCCATGAAAGGAGCATGAACATTGTAGGCTATGGCAGACTGTATGAGGGATCCGAACCTTTCATCAACAGTGGCATCAACGAGGAAATAACATAAAGGGATGGGAACTAAAGGAAGGATATCGCTTCTAAATTCTTAACTCAAATTGTTAAAATAAGTTACCTAACAATGTGGGACAATGAATGTAGGCAAGACATGTATTGAAGAAAAGGGTCTGCTGTTGTTGATGGGGCACTGATGTATGATACGGCTCGGGAGGAGGTTTGGACAGTTGAAGGATGGAAAGTCGGGCACTGGGAGAGTTAGTGATATGGTAGTAATGAAACCCATATATTGAATGTATGGTTTGAAACATATTGACAAATGTTAAGAGCCAATAACATTTTGTTAAAAAAAAAATCTCTAACTTGGGTCATCCAGAACAAATGGGCTTCATGTCTCACAGGAGAACTACTCTGAACATCACACGCCTCTAGGACTGTCAGAGTAGATTGAGAGATCAGACAACTGTACTATCCCTTGACTCCATGAAATTCTCCACCACCCTGAAGTGTACATACCTGAATCTAGTATTGGAAAGAGTATGCATAGGCCCCTACTTCCGACGGATGGTAAAGCTCTCCAATAGTCAACCAATGGTGAGGGTAAAAGGAAATGGCACTGTATTGTGTCACCTTTGGGTTGGACACGGGTAAGAGGTTGGGATGGCTGCTATCCTAAATGCTATTTACACTTTTGCTGGAACCCCTGGCCTTTTGGATCTAGAAGACCGGCAAGTTTGGAGACTGGGAGTGAAGGAAGACTGGGAGGACAGAATTTCTCTGTGCAATAACGATATCCTCTTGTACGTGTCATGCCCTAATGACAATATTTGCGGGCTCCTACTCTTTTTTCACATTTTCGGCACACACTCTGGACATGCCATCAACTGGGAAAAATCCCTGTTCCATCCATCAACAGACTGGCCCTGGAGATGAGGTACAGAGAAATCATATCGATAGTTCCGGAGGGATCTAAATATTTAGATTTATATGTAACAGATAACAAGGAGGTCTTCCTATCAAAACATCTGAACCCCTATTTGGAGAGCTTCAGGAACGAACTTAGGTACTGGAGGGACCTGCACCAGGTGTACTAGGCTGGGCTGCAATGTTGAAAATGATTACACTGTCCAAACTCTTTTACGTGCTCACAAATATCACTTACAAGATCCTACAGGAATTCCCTAGGAAACTGTAGGCAGGCGGCCTGCGCTTGGACATGAAAGATGCCTGATGGCTAATCTCCAGTTGTGGGCTCCCTGTGTGATCTTCCAGAGAGGAATTGAAACCTTCCCGAGGCAACACCCACCCGTCATGGCAGGACAAAGGTCTGAGACAGCACACAATGTATAGTTTAACCAACTGTGGTGGCTTCCTGACCGGTCTTTCCTCCCTGAGCACATAATGTAAACTGCCATTTTGAAGTCTACTTGGGGATTGCTGAATTGAAAGAGCGGACGCCCTCGCATAGACCTTTTCCCCAAAGACACTCCATAGGTGTATTCGGGTAAATAAGCCGCATGAATGCAAATCACAGAACATAGGGTGATCTGGGAGGTCTGTTTTTCATACTGTTTCCTCTTACCTTTCAATCAATCAGGATTTAGATAGAAGTGCTAATACGCAATGGGGTATCCAGGGGCTTGCATGTCCAGGAAGGCTCATTCGAACTAGTTATCTTCGCTGTCTTGAGGGCCCTTTGGAATTCCAAAAGTGAGATGAGAGTCCAAAGCTGCATCTGGAGGCTGTTCTAGGTCTTTGCTGTAATGTGGGAGCTTCCTCCACTTCTGCTTCAGTAAATTGGGGGAGTATGGGCAATAAAACCAAAGAGGGAGGCAGAGCGTAGTCTTCTCGAAGGTTGGTGGAAGTTCAGGCGGTGGTTAATGTAGGCAGGACGTTGGTTGTGTAGAGCCTTCTGTACTTGGCTCAGCGGCTTGAATGGCCATCTCTTCTATGTGGGAGCCAGTAGAGTTGCCTGAGGTAGGGTGTGATGTGGGTTCGTTGGGGAGTTCAATGATGAGTCAGGGTGCAGCTTTCTGTATGGTTTGAAGTCAGCCCAGGAGGTGTGCTTGGATTCCTATGTAGAAAGCACTGCCATAGCCCAGCCAACTGCAGAACAGGCTCATTGTCAAGGTGCGTCGCATTTCCGGCCGTAGCCATTTGAAGATCTCTTGTAGCATGCACATTATGATGCAGCAGGCTGATTAGACAGCAATGGTCTGTGATTACACGGTGAGCTTCTTGTCGATGATGATTCTGCAGTTTGTAAAACAATCTCACTGCTCCAGTCCCAGTTAAGGTACTGGAAAAGATCACCAGAAGGTAATTGATGACACACCTGGAGCAGAAACAGCTACTCAGCACCTCCCAATCCGGATTCCGCAGCAAACACAGCACCAAAACCAATCTGATCCTTGCCATGACAACATCTGAACCCTCCTTCACTGAGGAGAAACAGTAGCTCTGAATCTCTTTTGACCTCTTGGCAGCCTTCGGCACTGTATCCCACCCCACCTGGATCGAAAGGCCCCACCACATCTGCATCCAAGGTAAGTGCTCAAATGGATCCCTTCTTTCCTCACTGGAAGAACCCAGAGGATTCACCTGATAGCTTTTAACCTCAGAACCCCAGGAGATCACCTGCATTGTCCCCCAGGGCATATCCCTCAGCCCCGCACTCTTCTATGCACATACGATGCCTCTGATCAACAACGCCACATCTCATGGTCTTAAACTAATGTCCTACGCAGATGACAACCAACTCATTCCCTCATTCACCTTCAACCCCACCACCACCTGAACCAACTTCCACAGATGCATGACAAGCATCATCTACTGGATGAAGAACAACTACCAGCGCTGAATAGAGACAATACGGAAGTACTGATCTTCGGTAACAGCAGCAACACATTGAACAACTCCTGGTGTCTATCAGACCTAGGATCTTCACCCACTCGCTCCAACCACACCAGAAAGCTCAGAATAATCATTGACAAGCTCATCATAAAATCAGAGATCTACGCTGTCTCCTCCGCCTGATTCCTCACTCTGCGCAAGCTATGCAAGTTCTTCTAGCGTCTATATCCCTACACTCGAGAAGTACCATGACACAAGCCCTCATCACCAGCCTAGTGGACTACGGCAATGCTGTCAACGTAGTAATCACCGCACACCTTCTACAGAGACTTCAGTCCAAAACGAATGCTGCAGTCAGACTCATCCTTGACCTTCCCCGACAAACCTACAACACATTCCACCTCAGATAACTCCACTGGCTCCCTGTAAAAAAAGAGATGCCAAACTAAGCTGCTGACCAATGTACACAAGGCTCTACACAAGCAAGGACTTGCCTACATAACCACTGCCTGAACTTCCATCAAAAGTCGGGAAGACTACGCTCCGCCTCCCTCGCACTTGCCCATACTCCCCACATCTACCAAAGCAGAAGTGGAGGACGCCCCTTCTTCCTTTACGCAGCAATGACCTGAATATGGCTCCCCCAATCAACTCCAGAACCTGTCTGTTCGAATAAGCCTCCAATATCTGCAAGCATTTAGAAAAGGTATTGGGTTTTTAGCCATGCTTTATAAATCCTGATTGACTGATTGATTGATTAATTGATTGATTGAAGGCAAGACTGCTGATGTACTGAATGCCTCGTGCTTCTCGGGGACAGATGTGTATTGGTGATTGCTGAGGATCCCCTAGCGCCTGGGGTAGGGAGGGCCACCCAAAGCGATGATTTGGCTACATTAAACACATTTCCCTCAATGGGTAGCAAGAAAGGAGATTTGGGGACCCCGAAAATGAAGGCCGATCTCAAGAGCTCTCTCGGTGATCTGCACAATAAACTTTCCCATATGGTGTCAAAACAAATGCAGGCCCTGAAAGAAAACTTAGCTACAGTTTTTTTGGACATGAATAAGAACAGCTAGGCAATGGTTGACTGGGTAGCAACCAACGAAGATGACTTTGTTGGTATGAGCAAAGAGGTAGAGAAAACACTGGATGCCTAATCTAAAATGGAGGAAGATATTAAGGCACTCTTGAATAAGTATAGACATTTGGAGGACCGATCAAGGCAACAGAATGTGTGGAATTTGAAAGTTTTGGACCAGCGGAAATTGATGACATCATCCTATGCTGTAAGTCTATTTCCAAATTTGTAATCAAGGGTGGCCCAATGCAGGAGATTTCCATTATCTGGACACATAGAGTGGACTACAACAGGAAGCACCAGACGCCTGGCCATGTAACATTATAGTCCATCTAGGGTCCTCCCACCCAAAGGACAATATTATACGGGAAGCAAAAAAATTAGATCAGATCATTTTCCAGAATCTCATCCAGGATCTTTCACAAGAGACGTTTGAGCAAGGGACACATGCAATCTTCAGGAACTGCTGAGCTGTGTAGAAGGCAAATATGCTATACAATGATGCTACTGTTTACTTAACATGTTCTTTCAGACAGCAGGAGCTGCGTGCCCGATGTTGAACAGTGGAGATAGAGATATAACATATTATACAGCCCTATCCAGCCCTGACACAATACTGGATAGAGGTTATGACTACTGTTGTGGATATTACGCTAATGGTGGTCCCTTGTTCACCGAGACCTTGCTTGCGAAGCTCGTTCCCTCACAGAGCTAGTTCTAAGTATACAAGTAGGTTTCTAGACCTGCCTCTAATACAGGCAAAGCAGGAAATTACCTGGAATTAGAAGGCGGTGGCGGGGGGGGGGGGCAGAGTATAGACCTGGTGAAGTCAACTTGAGAGATTGGCCGAATACGAAAGTGGAGTGCTGTTCTGAGAAGCCAAACTAGGCCATTGCTCCAACAAAGGCGCATGAACGTTGTAGGCTATGGCAGACTGTATGAGGGAACCAAACCTTTCATCGACAGTGGCATCAACGAGGAAATAACATAAAGGGATGGGAACTAAAGGAAGGATATCGCTTCTAAATTCTTAACTCAAATTGTTAAAATAAGTTACCTAACAATGTGGGACAATGAATGTAGGCAAGACATGTATTGAAGACCAGGGTCTGTATCACATTTTTGGCACACGCTCGGGACATACCATCAACTGGGAAAAATCCCTATTCCATCCATCAACAGGTTGGCCCTGGGAGATGAGGTACAGAGAAACCCTGTCAATAGTTACGGAGGGATCTACATATTTAGAGGTATATTTAACAAATAGCAAGGAAGTCTTCCTATAAAAAAATCTGTACCCCTATCTGGAGAGCTTCAGGAATGAACTGGAGGGACCTCCACCGGGTGCACTAGGCTAGGCCGCAATGTTCAAAATGATTACCCTGTAGTCAGGCGGCCTGAGCTTGGACATGAAGGATGGCTGATGGATGACCTCCAGTTGTGGGCTCCCTGTGTGATCTTCCTTAGAGGTATTGAAACCTTCCCTGAGGCGTCACCCATCAGACATGGCAGGATGAAGGTCTCAGACAGCACACAATGTATAGTTTATCCAACCGTGGTGGCTTCCCGACCGGCCTTTCCTCCTGAGCACATAATGACGGAGGCCATCTTGAAGTCTATTTGGGCATGGCTGAACTGAAAGAGAGGCCGCCTTCGCATTGACCTTTTACCCAAAGATACTCAATGTGTGTGTTCGGGTAAATGAGCCGCATGGATGCAAATCACGGAATATAAGGAGATCTGGAGGTCTGTTTTTTTATACTGTTTCCTCCTACCTATCAATCAAGCAGGATTTAGATAAAAGTGCTAATACACTACAGGGTATCCAATGGCTTGGAGGTCGCGCTTAATAAATCTCGATTTATTGATTGATTGATTGATTAATTGATTGATTGAAGGCAAGAATGCTGATGTGCTGAATGCTACGTGTGTCTAGGGGACAGATGCGGATTGGTGATTACTTAGGAACCCCTAGGGGCTGGGCCATGGAGGACCACCCAAAGCGATTATTTGGTTGCCATAAACAAATTTACCTCAATGGCTAGCCAGAAAAGAGATTTGGGGACCCCCTTAATGATGGATGATCCAGAGCTGCCTCAGTGACCTACATGATAGACCTTATCATATGGTGACAGCACAAATGCATGCTCTGAAAGAAAACTGAGCTACAGTCTCTCTTGGACATGACTAAGAACATCCAGGCACTGGATGACCATGTGGCAACCAACGAAGATGACATTGTCGCTCTGTGCAAAGTGGTTGAGAACATACTGGATTACTAATCTAAGATGGAGGAAGAAATGAAGGCTCTCAGGGATAAGTGTGCAGATTTGGAAGACCCTCATGGAATGATAATGTGCAGATTTGGAAAGTTTTAGACCAGAGGAAAGTGATGACATCATCCTGTAATTTGTAATCAAGGGGGGCCCAGAGTAGAAGCCTGGCGCAATCAGCTTGAGAGATAGCTGGGTATGAAAGCTGAGTGCTGCTCCAAGAAGCCAAATGAAGCCGTAGCTCCCTCAAAGGAGCACAAATGTGGTAGGCTTTGGTGGACTATATGAAGGATCCAGACAATTCATCAACAGTGGCATCTCCGGGGCAACACTGTATAGGGATGGGAACTAAAGGAAGGATATCGCTTATAACTTCTGAACGCAAATTGTTAAAATAAGCTACCTAACAATGTGGAACTATGAATGTAGATAAGATATGTCTTGCGGACCAGGATCTGGTGTGGTTGATGGGGCACTGATGTATTATGCGACACAGGGAGGAGGGGGGGACAGTTGAGGGATGGAAAGTTGGGCACTGGAAGAGTTATTGATATGGATGTAATGAAACCAACATGGTGAAAGTATGTCTTGATATATATGTACAAATGTTAAGAACCAATAACATTCTGTTAAAAAAACAATTCTAAACGGAGTTATCCTGACCAATTGAGCTTCATCCCTCATAGGAAAACTACGCTGAACATCACATGCCTCTACAGCTGCTGGAAGTGATTGAGAGATCACACCGCTATATTATTCCTTGACTCTACGAAATCCTCCACCACTCTGAAGTGCACATACCTGGATTTAGTGTTTGAAAGAGTATGCATAGGCCTCAACTTCCGGTGGATGATAAAGCTCTCCTATAGTCAACCAATGGCGAGGGTAAAAGTAAATGGTACTATATTGTGCCCCCTTCAGGATGGTGAGGGGTACGAGGCAGCGATAACTGCTTTCCTTAATGCTATTTGCACTTTTACTGGAACCCATGGCCTCTTGGATCGCATAGACCGGCAAGTTTGGGGACTGGGAGGGGAGAAAGACTAGGAGGACAGACTTTCACTATGTACTTATGATATCTTCTTGTATGTGTCACACCCTAATGACACTATTTCTGGGCTCCTACACATTTTCCAAATTTTCAGCATTCACTCTGAACATACCATCAACTGGGAAAAATCCCTATTCTATCCATAAACAGGTTGGTTTGGTAGATGAGGTACAGAGGAATCATATCAATAGTTCTGGAGGGATCTAAATATTTAGGGGGATATGTAACAGATAACAGGGAAGACATCCTATCAAAACATATGTACCCCATTTTAGACCGCCTCTGGAACAATATAAGGAACTGGAGGGCCAAGCTCTCTTATGTGTCCGAAAACCTTCCCATATAGTGACAACTCCAACGTAGTCCCTAAAAGCAAACCTAGCTTCCGGTCTCTCGGATATGACTAAGAAAATTCAGGCACTGGTGGCTACGTGTGGCACCGCGTAGTAATTAATGAAGGTGGCATTGTCGCTATGAGCAAAGAGGATAAGTACATACTGAATTCTAAATGTAAGATTGCTGAAGCAATGATGGCACTCAGGGATAAGTGTACAGATTTGGAAGACCGATCATGGCAAGATAATGTGCAGATCTGGAAAGTTCCGGAACGAGAGGAAAGTAATGACAAAATTCTGTATTGTAAGTCCTGTTCCTAATTTGTAATTTAGGACAGCCCACGCACGAGATTCCCACAATCTGGGCACATAGAGTGCGACATCCACGGATGTGCCAGGTGCCCGCCCGTGTGACTTTATAGTCGAGCTGGGGTCCTCCCAGCTAAAGTACATAATTATGCAATAAACCGGAAAAAATGATTACTTAATTGTCCAAGATCTCGTCCAGGATATTCCACTATCCTAAGTGACTGCTCAGCTATGTAGATGGCAAATATGCTATAGATGAATGTTTCCCTTTATATTGTGGTTTTAGCTAGACTACTCTAAGTCTGATATGTTCTATGCTGCAGAGGAGGCATAGGAAGTCCTGGGTTCTTTCACAAGTGTCCTGTAGCAAAGGACGCATGCTATCCTCAGTGACTGCTGAGCTGTGTAGAATGCAAATATGATATATTTGAATGTTTTTGTTTTCATTACAGGTTCCTTCAGGCAGCAGGAGCTGGGTGCCCCGATGTTGAACAGTGGGGGCAGAGATATATAATACAGTGTAGTCCTATTCATCCCTAACAGAATACTGGGTAGAGGTTATCACTACTGTTGTGTCTGTTACGCTGATGGAGGTCCCTTGTTCACTGAGTCTTTGCTTGCTAAGCTGGTTCTCTCACATAGCTAAAACTAAGGATCCAAGTCGGTTTCTAGACCTGGCTCTAATACTGGCAAAGCAGGAAAGTGCCTGGAATTTGAAGTCACTGGGGGTGCCAAGAGTAGAGGCCTGGCGCAGTCAGCCTAAGAGATTGGCAATATATGAAAGTGGAGTACTGTTCTGAGCAGCCAAATGAGGCCATAGCTCCCTCAAAGGAGCAGAAACGTGGTAGTCTTTGAGTGGACTGTTTGAGGGAACTAACCCCTTCATCAGCAGTGGCATCACCATGATAGAACTAAAATGTTTTACTCCTCTATTAGTCGTATTTTACTTGACATTATGTTAGCAGTCATGTAGCTATCTTGAAATAGGTTCTTGCTATATTCATACATTATTTATCAGTAAGTGCAGATGTTAGGTAAGTTAGGTTGACATCTGTGCCACCATTTTAGATCTCAAAGACACCATTTTGTATTATTATCGAAACTGCTACTTGCTCATTTACGAGAAATGGTCCTTGGTAAGTTTCTTTTCTCCAAAGTTGAAACTTGCTCAATAACGCATGCCTTTTCTGTTACATAGAGGCCTTCTCCCACTTGTCTAGAGGGGAGGATAGGCCAGATGACCTTGGATAGTAGCTAACTTGTGCCGGGCTGCAGAATCGAAACTTATGTTTTGTACCCCCATTGTATTATGACATCTTCCTTTGTAGGCGGGTCTTTGTGGCTCCGCAAAATACATAATGTAACTTTATGCTTGTTAGAGTTAGTCCCCTCGTCAGCCATCATAGGAGGCTGGTCAGATTGGACTCCACTGCAGTGTACTCTGTGCATAAACTAGTTTACTTGTATTATCTACTGTGTCATTGACTCTTCATTAATGGAAGGCTAGAGGAGGCCGAGAGTGACCCGGGTGGCCCTAATTGGGTCACTTCCTTCAATTGACGCCCGAACAGGGACACCACCAGGTGACCCATCCCGCCTGTAGTCGGGTCGTGTGGAGTCGGGGTTGCGTCCGGTCGGTTGGGCGGATCGGGGATCCCCATATGATAGAGCCTGGTTCTCGCTACTGCCCCACCTGTCTGATCCGGCGGCTCCTCGTCTAGTGGTCATCTTGGCTAGGGCCCTGAAAAGGTGAAACCCTTGGCTCTGACCGTTTGGTCTGAAGAGTCGGCAGTGGAGAATAATCTTGTTTGACCTGTGTGCACCAGGTGAGGTCATCTTGATTTTTGGTCAAAAGCGGCGCCGTCTTGATTAACTTGGTGGGTCTGTGGACCCTTGTGTTACGGAGCATTTTTTAACGTTCTGCCGGGCCACTAGTTGAATTTGGCTTATGCTTGAAAAGGCCTGGGGCTAGAGCCTATCTTGTCTTGGTGCATTCTGAGGACTGACTTGTCTTGGGCAGTCTGAGGACTGCTTTTGAGAGCTCTTATGTTTGTGTGCGTTTTTATTGCATGTGTGTGTGTGTTGCTTGAGTGAATAGTGAATGTGTCTGATGCTAGGATGCCTTGCTGGAGTAAAGTGTGGTGCTTGGGATGCCGCTGCTGTTCTGCTGAGCATCGGCTGGAGGAAAGGCAGCCTGCACCTCCGGAAGGCACTCTTGAGTTTTGAGATGTCTGTAAAGCATGGTATTGGCCCTATTATGTTTCGTACGTAATGGCACAAGTATACAAGGGACAATACTGAGCTTCAGTGGCCATTGGATGGTACCTTTGATGAACACAAATTGAATTATTTACTGGACAAATTATTCGCTAGAAGAAGTAGGCTGTCGATGTTTGATACTTTGCAAGTATGGCAGAAGGAAGCCAAGCAGAGGCGTATATGGGCTGAGGAGGAGTCTAGGAAGAAAGCAAGGCAGTCAGTGGTTCAGAAAGCTGTAGCTCATGACAGAGATCTTGAATGTGCAGATAGGAAGTTTCAATTGCAATGTAATAAGTCCTATGTGGTTCAAGAGGAAGAAGATCCCTTTATAGAGGATCTGCTGGAATCTTGCCCCTCACCTCCCTACGCCCCGCAGAAAATATATCTTGTTGTTCCGTCATCTCAGTCCCCTGTTGCTTCCCTGCCTTCTTCTGGTCCTTCAACAGACTCAACTGCTTCTGCTCCAGCCCTGCCTGCCTCATCTCCAGTGTCGCAAGCTGTGAGTGTGGTGACTGCAGGCACCCCGCAGTATCTGCTGTAACTGTTTATGTTTCTTTCCCTTCTCTT